>NC_141365.1:25294243-25901743 GCF_057382095.1 Aulonocara sp. 'chitande type north' Nkhata Bay
CAATGTGCACCTCAGATGAAAACGAGCGAGCGCAAGTGGGAGAGTTAATTAGCGACCTCGTTAGGGACCTGGAAGTGTCTGGTGGGGCCTCTGTGTGTGCTTGTGCGTGCCTCTTTCTATCTTTGTGTGTGCCGTCTTTGTCTCTGTGTCTGTGTGTATGTGTGTGTTACTTGATGACAAGGATATACAGAAAGGCACGTAGTAATGACCTAATCTCTTATTGTATGTATACATGACCAGCTTATTCTGTGTGACTGACAGGAAGTACTGAATGTAAGCCAACTGATACACATGTGTGACAGAAGATCATTTTATATTTGCTTTAGAATTATTGAATAGTTTAACATATATGTGTGTATGTTTGTTTCTGTACTAGTGAAGTATCATATCAGTCTTACAGTCTTGAACCCCCCAAAATTCTCAGCATTGGCCTTTTTTACATGATACTTCATAAAACTCAACCGAGGTCCTCTTTCTGCTTTGCTTCGTTTAATTTTTTCTTTTGCTTTATTTCACAATAAACCTTACTATGTTAAACATGCTTATATGGCTACTGTAAGTTTCTTCCTTTGAAACAGGGAGGAGCATGATGAATTGGGGGTTTGTCCAGAATAACAGTTAAAATCTTGAGGAGTTCTCTTTAGCCATTTCCAATGCTTTTTGCAATGCTATGTCAGGGCTTGTGACCTCAAATGAAAACAACAAAAGTTGTTAGGGCTAAAAGCAGTGTACACGCCTGACAGGTTGCCAGTCTGTCGCAGAGCTAACTTAAAGAGACAGACATTCATTGTCACATTCAGACCTATGAGTAATTTGCCAATTAACCAAACATGCATGTCTTTGAACTGTGGGAGAAACCAGGAGAGACCATGCAAACGCCACACAGAACTCTGGATCTTCATGTGAGATTGGGCAGCAGTATCTATCAGGTTACCCGTGTTTAGAAATTGTTGAAGTGTTCCGGGAACATGGAAAGCTTTCAGGAAAGTGTCCATTTTCTTAGATCCATGTGTAGAGCTACAGTTAAAAGTAGCTCTGTTAAAAGTGTTTGCAACTGTCAACAGTTAAAAAACAACCTCCTGGTACCAAGTACAGTCAAAAAGAAACCTGCACTAACCTGAACATTGATCATTTTAATTCAACTTCAATGTTCTTCTCCTCAACCTTGGGTCACCACCATCTAAAGATTGTTGATGACTAATGAAACGCTTGTTATGTCAGTGGCACTCTCCAGTGGCACAAACTTCCCACAGCAGAACAACATAGTGCGCTACACTGCAAAACCTTTTTGTGTTTGGAAGAGTAACAAGGCATTATCCTCCAAGAACCCCATTTCATGACCCCTTTTAGCGTCTGTGGGATGCTAAAAGGGCATACAGGCTTCACTTTACAGTCTCGAAGGGTCTGCTGCCAACGTCATGGTTCCAAACAATACAGGACGCCTATCCTGTACTTATATCCTGTACTTTGTAGTCCTGTATAATAACAGGAAGAAGGTTTTAATTACACAATTGTTGGGTGATACAAAACTCACAAAATCAGCATATGAATGCTGGAGTTTTACAGATGCAAAATTGTCTGAAAACAAAACCTTCTCAGATCCTTACGATCAGTCAAACGTAAGCATAAGCAGTTTAGCCTTAATGCGTGCGTTGGTGAGAGGTCACAGTGGACATGTTTTCCGAGACCGATTTGCTGAGACATGTCTCGGCTTTCAGAATTATCGAATTACTCCAGAGATTTAGTGCCTCGCAAAAATGTCACCACCATGTTCCAAGGGCGTGTTGGAGGGTGGATGAACGGGCCGCGTGCGGTGAGGGGCGGAGCGGCACTCTGGCTGAGTGAACTCTGTTGGTTTGGGGAGCAGTGCTGTAATTTGTTAAGACTCAGGGCCCCCCTGAATTATTAAAGGCATATGAGTGTAAATAATTCACTGATCACCAAACAGCATGACAGGCCATTCATCAGCATGTGCGGTGTGTCATGTACGCGTGTGTGTTTACGGCGCTTAATGTGGGTGGCAGACAGGCACGGGGGAGGTTAGAGTGGAGGGTTTGGGGTGGAAGGTGGACTCCAAACAAGTGTCTCTTTGCAACTCGTGCATTTTTTCCCCCTTTTTTTTTTTTTAACTTTCCCAGTTTTGCTGCTGAGATGAATTTCTGCACCAGTGTTCCTTAATTGCGCTTCCAGAAGTTAACACGATACTAACAGGGAGAGGCTAAGCATGAGGAGAACTCACAGCATTGTGGAATTATCTGAATGAAAGTGCTTCATCATAACCTGCTTTAAATTTTCATTCCTGGGATTCTAGCCTTGCACTTTTTTTTTGTTTTTGTTTAACCGTGTCTTCTCAATGGCAAAGCGACTATGGTGACAAATTGCCATAAACGGGCGGAAAGCATGCAAATGCAGCAAGGAGACAAATGTCCAACCTTGTGTTTAGTCGGAAGCTAAGGTCATCCACCCTCCCATCTATCACTGTTCTAATCAGCTCCACGCAGCCCCAATGCATAGCTCAGTACCTGCTGCATAGATAACACAGACAGAGAGGTGGTGGTGGTGGTGGTTGGGGGAGAGATAAAAACAAAACTGATAAAAGATTCAACAAGTAAACATTCATATTACTGCAGAAGCTGCAGCTCGGGTTTTTGGTCGGAGTTTTGTTCCCGTTCCATTATTTTTTGTGCTTGTCCTCTAGTTCCCGTTGTTTGTCTGTTCTTAAACTGCGGGGTGTTTGGTTTTTGCTCGCCAGGTACAGACAGTAGGAGTTTGACCTGGGATTACCTCGTCATATTTGAAGGTGATTGCAGATGAGTTGTATTGAAATGTTTTTTTTTTCCCCTGTCAGAGGTTTCAGGGAGGGGAGATGAGGCGAAACCAGATGTCTGGCTCAGTTGTAATTGCGGTTGCGCTTGTCTTTTCAGATTGCAACACCCAGGTGCATAATTGAAAAGATAGAGACTGTCTACTGTTTTGATTTTAGTCTATATCACTGACTTTTTGTTCTTCCGTTGGTTCATTTTCACATAAATTGAAACCCAAAGTCTCTCTCTCTCCCTTTCTTTCATTCCTTCTTTCCTTTTCTCTCTGTGAGTGCTTCATTTGCCCCCGTCAAGCGATCCAGAGATAGTTGAATTAGAGTCTTGCCCCACGCAATTAAAATCGTATTATTGCTCGAGTGTGACCCGGCCTAATTTAATTGCTGTACATGCTCAAAAATGATTAATAGATACAGTTTGTAAATAGCCTGGGCAATGATGATAACACCAAAGATATGGTTAGTTGGGTGCATTATTTCTTGCTAAAATAAACATTTGGAAACTGCTTTCTGCTCGCCACATTGGATTCTTGAAGTGTTCGCCGCAGCGTTGTCTGATTGTAATAACTCTAAATGAAAGATCAAAGGACACGGCAGCCTCCCGAAGGAGAAAGTTTACCCAAACTAGGAGAAAGGAAATGTTGTGTCTCGTGCATATAACCTATTAATCATTCAGCTTGCCTACCGTCATTACTCGTGCTCTTGTTTCTCTCTGTCTTTGTGCCGTTTTGCCTCGACACCGGTGCGGTTGATATTTGTGACGAGACATTTTTATCCTTCAGACGGAATAAAGGCTTGCGTGAGCCTCGCTAGACCTGAGAAAGTGTTTGGGTGTACCTGTGTTGTCAGGATGTGATTACGTGCCCAGAAAGATGTGGAAAAAGAAATTATTTGTGCCCCTTCTCGCTGTCAGGGTTTTAGGTTTCGGAGAATAATAACAGTCAATATAAAAGTCCTCATAAGTATTGTCATATAAATCTAAGTGTGTTTTGTCCACTTGCATGTGTGTGTGAGTGTGTCTGCCTTTGTGTATCTGGCTGTCCACTGGTACAAGGTAAATGGGTGTGTGCTCATTAATCTCAGAGTGTGTGATGGAGCAGAGTGGTCGGCCAAGCTGCTGAATGTCTAAGCAGGGCGCTGTGCATGTGATTTATTGGTAGAAGCATGCATTAGAGCCCATTCGTAGCCATTAGCCTGGACAGCTAAGGACGCCTCCACCTCCTACTACAGCCACAGTGGCAGTGGGCAGGGCCTATGGTTTACAGCAGCAGGCTGGTACATTTTGTTCAGGATGTAATAAAAGCCAAAAATCATATCATTGCATGGGTCCTTTTTTTGGGATGCACTTCCCAGGAATCATCAGTCCATAAAGCATCTACAAGCTTGTGCCTTTTTCCCCCTCCTGAATTGTGGCAATTGGCACAAGTTGAAGATCCTAGTTTCTTCTGTTTACTACCTAAAAAAAGGAGAAATCTGTCCTCACGCATCATATGCAACATTAGTTCTGTACATACACTGCTCAAACAATTAAAGGAACATTTTCAAAACACATCAGATGGAGAAAAATCATTCTAGATCTCTATACTGATATGGACTGTTAGCAACAAAGGACGCCACATCGTTTGACAGAAATGAAAACTATCAACCTACAGAAGCATGGATTTAAAGACACCCCAAAAATCAAAGTGAAAAAATGATGCAGCAGGCTAGTCCCTTTTCCCGAAATTTCATTGGACCAACTCAAAATGGTACTACTAATGGAAGTTTATTTTGCTCCCACGTGCTTGTATGCATGCCTGACAACATCGGGTACTGATCCTAATGATGAACTCCCAGGTCTGGATCAGTCATCACTGAGTTCCTGGGCGGCATCAGATGGGCTGAAATAGAATGTGTCAGAGGTGTTTTGTTGGATTTAGGTGAGGCGAGCCTGGGGGCCAGGGGCCAGGTATCAGTCCCTTCAATCTCCAGGGACTGCCTGCATACTCTCACCATACAAGGCCGGGCATTGTAGTGTACCAGGAGGAACCCAGGACTCACTGCACCATGATAGGATCTGACAATGACTCCAAAGATTTCATCTTGATATTTAAATGGTAAATGGCCTGCATTTGTATAGTGCTTTTCTAGTCCCTAAGGACCCCAAAACGCTTCACACTACATTCAGTCATTCACCCATTCACACACAGGCGATGGCAAGCTACATTGTGGCCACAGCTGCCCTGGGGCGCACTAACAGAGGCGAGGCTGCCGGACACTGGCGCCACAGGCCCTCTGACCACCACCAGGAAGCAAACATGGGGTTAGTATCTTGGCAGCCAGGAGGCAGCCTGGGATCGAACCACCGACCTTCTGATTAGTGGTAGCCACCCTTAACAGCTGTCAGGGTGCTGTTACCTAACCTGTAGAGGTCTATCCAACAAGGTCTATCCAGGTATGGTCTCACGCAACCAGTAGTGACATTGACCCTAGCCAAATGCAACACTAGCGAAAACAATCAGTCAGAAAAGATGATGAGTGGAAAAATGTCAGTGACCTCCACCTGTAAAATCATTCCCATTTCAAGTTGTCTCATTGTCATGCCTCTAGTGCACCTGTTGTTAATTTCATTAAAACTAAAGCAACTGAAACTAATTTACAACCCCCTCTGCTACTTAAAAGACCAGTTAAGAATGGAAAACAATTATGTTTTCTTTTACAGACCTCATATCTAACAGGTGTCTTGATAGCATCACCCAAAACACTGGCTCAGCTGGAGCCCATTATGTCCTATAGGGAAATTTAAAATAGGCTTTGTTATTCGAGTTGCTTCAGCCTTTCCACAGTTTTTGAGAGGTGCAAGCCTCTTGCAACCCACCCTCACAGCAGCTTTTCCTTTTATGTTGTTTCTATCCTGGATACCTGCTCTGTTCTGTGCTTCTGAGGCCTTGCTGCTCCTCACACCATCTCTGGCTTTCTATGTAGGCATATGAAAGACTTCATTTGACTATAAAGACTCAACACAAGTTCATGAGCTGGTTCAATATTGAATGACTATTGGAGAAAGTGAACATAGATCAAAAATCTTCGAGATTTCTTTTATGGAAGTTATGCTTGTGGAGGATTGTTGGGACGACCTGACACCATCGATAACGAATTTAGAGTATTGATTTTTACGTAGATGTTTTGAATACTGAAAGATGTGGTGCCCCTAAATGGCATGCAGGAAATTAGGTGGTCATTGTGCAGGAGAGGTCATGCAAGACTATCATCAGAGGACAAAAAAAGTTATTTTTGACATTTTTCATTGCAGATTTGCAACTATATTCTTTTCTACCCTCGGACACTGACTTTCCGTTGGAAGAGGCCAAAATAATGCAATAAAAATGGGTTCAAGATGAAGAAAATCTTTTGACCTGTGTTCAGCATTCATCTGCTGCAAAACTGGGACACTGAGCTCAGATATTAAAAAAAAAAGAAAGAAACTCAAATTCATGGTGTTACAGAAGTTGGTAGTAACCTGGCACTGTCACTTTCTGATATCTAAAGTATAAGTAGTCCCTCATTTCTTTTTTTACTGTCCGTCCTCGAAAAGCCTTTTCTTAGAAAAAAAAGAAAATGTGTGTACATGTCTGCGTCTGTGCGAGTCTATATCATTCAGTGTTAGTCCGTGTCAGTGGCTGTGTGAATAGACGAGGTGGGGCAGGTGGGGGGTTACAAGGGGACTGCTGGGAGGGAGGTGGTGGGTCACGGGTGGGGCGGCACAAGGAGGGGAGTGGCGGGGGTCACTCTATTTTGGCTGAGGTAATCCATCCATTGTGTTGAACTTCTTCATCTGTATAAATTCATTGAAAACACGCCGGCCCTGTGGAGTGAAACTGAGCCTGCCCCGCTCCTTTCTTGACAGGGCATCGAGAAAGAGAGCGAGGCAGATAGAGAGAGCTCGGGGGGGAAGGGGGAGCGGGGCGGGGGCCGCCGGTTTTTGGGGGTTTGGGTGGGAGACTTCAGAGGGAGGGAGGGGGAAAAAAAGGGAGTAGTGGACCATGGGAAAAACACAATCCCTGGCCCCTCTATAGCACTTGTTCCACCCCACTTCACCCGCACACCCACCCTGTGTGTGCCACTTGCCACTGACCCTTGCAACCCCCTTCTCATTCTCCCCGAGCCTTTGAGCCCATCTCTCTCTCTCTCTCTCTCTCCCTGCAGATGTGTGTCAGCCTCCAACCCCCTTCCCTACAACAACCCCACCCTCCTCTAGAAGACCTGTGGACCCTCCACACTCTCGGGCCCCGTTACCTGTGCCTCTCACGCCCAGGGACGGTGAAGCATGGTGGGGCAGAGGCTGTGCGTGGACCCCGTGAATCCATCCAGACTGAAGCAAAGAAATGAAAAATACCAGAAGGGTATACGCTTGCTTTTGTGTTTGCACAAAGGGGAAGCAGGTTCGGGCAAAGAAATACAAAAGCAAAAACAAAAACAAAAAAAAAAGAGCATGTGTGGTTATGGTGCACATGCTCAGACTGTGGGTGTGCTGCTGTGTATATACGTCTCGTCTGGAGGCTGTGGGATGAGGAGGGAGGATTACTACTGCAGCACGCGCCCTCGGTGACAGTGCAGTAATTGGTCTGAGGCATCCGCTCCCTTTTGCCACTAGTGACGGCGTTAGCTTTCATTAAAACATACAGCAGAAATACTTATGAAATAAATCATTACCACGGCCCATTAGCCTGTCGTCTTTCAATAATTGAATTTGTCAGCAGTATCCTTTTCAACCACGAAAGCCACCCTCGTGTTCTGATGATGAAGGCGAGCGCCAACAGCAGTCACAGGAATATCTGTGTTCCTTAATTATTCTCCTCCTTCTTCTCTAGCTTGTCAATCACTGCCGTTGATGAACCCAAGTCAGACGATTAAGCATCGGCGCTGACATTACCGGGATTGATTTAATCTCTGATGAGGTGTTATCGATATCTTTGATTAATTGCTAACGACGTAGCGTTCATCTGGGTGCTTAAATCTGAAGCGATTACAGTGGTACAAGTGGCGCGCTTACGGCCTGGACGGGCCCCGGGGCGGCGGCGGTGGTAGCCCGAACACATTTTCCCATATGCGAGCTGTTAAGTAGCATTTGATGCTCCTTTTTTTTGCCACATGAAATGTAAAAAATAATGGTAATTGCAGCAGCAGCTGAGGGATTTCTGCAAACTCATGACGCAGCACTTGGGGAGGAAAAAAAAATGCAAATCTGCATTAAAAGCAACGCCCGCTTTTTCCTTATGTTGAGCTCTTCTCAAGCTAAAGCAAACCCCTGAGATTCTTCAGAGGGAGGTGGGGGAAAAAGAAAGAAAAAAGAGGCAGCCAGCAGGGGGAGGTAAGACAAAAGGAAAAGTAAGTGAGAGCAAAGAGAGGGAGAGGACAGGGGAGGGTAAACACAGGCAGGCTGGGAGAGGAGGAGGAGAGAGGCTCTCTGCCGGGGCGCCTATCGATCCCGTTAGTTTTTTGTCATACATCAAGCGCACCCCAAGCTGAGTGGCAGCCATGCCGGACCTCCCCCTGCCCAGGCGAGGGGAGGGCGGTGTGGCAGTGGCGCTCTGGCCTCTTCCTGCGTCCAGCTGCACGCTCAGCAGGGAGTACGATACTGTATGCTGGTAGCTGACCAGCAGGGGAAAAAGCATCTAGTGTACTTTTACACCAGTGACCTTTGTGAAGGTGGAAGTAGGAAGTGTCTAGAATCACATCTATTTCCTGTAGAGCCTCGCCTTTAGAGGAGATCGGTGCTGTTTTGGGTTGCTTGTGTAGCGCTTCATTTAAAAAAAACAAAACACTTTATAATCAGGAGGTTTTTTTTGTTGGGGTGAGGATACAGTCAATATTTCAAAACACAGGCAATTGCTTCTGCTTAAAGTGACAACATTTTCTTAGCCTGAGGATGCCCGATTGACTTCAATAAAATTACACCCAGAGACACTTTCAAGTCATTTTTTTCCAAATGGTGCCTAAAGTGCGTTTCGGTTTGTATTAGTCAGCCAGAAACGAGCAAGAAGTGTTTGCTCTCCCTCCGAATTTGTAATATTGGTTGGTGAATGTGTGCAACTCCATGTAGAATCCGTAACAGCCTTTCTTCTTTTTTTTTAAGAGTGGTGGAAGTTAAGTTCAATTTCTCACACTAGGCGGCCAACGGCAGCTCACTATAGGCGAGTGCCACCTGAATACTTTCTAGACAGCGTTTAAGGACAAAGCTCGCCTGAGCCTGAGCGCGTCAAAGCACCGCCTCGGCTGTTATAAATAATATATCGCTTAGTTCATTTTCAGTATCTAAGAGTTTTAAGTTCACAGTCTATTTCCAGGGTGTGACACCCGCAAGGGCTGTGAAGTTTTCCCTTTTACAAGAGTCTCGCTCAGCTGCTGCTGAACTGACGCGCTGCTCAGCTACAGTTTCCCCTAAAAGAACAGGAGGAGAGGGAACAGAGAGTGCAGTCAACACACTGTTAGTATAATCCTACTTTTACTGTATCACACTACCACAGCATTTTCTGTTGCATAAAGGAGGCTTTAGCTGTGTAGTAACTGAGCTAATTCCACAACACGGGCATTTCCAGCTCCATATTTATTATTCTTGAAATCTGTTAGAGTGGCTTGGCATGATTAACTGTTCAAAATAATCTCTTTTTAAAAATCTTATAGCTGAACAAACTCCTTTAGCTCCTCTCCCTTATTTAGAGCCAACTTTTTTCTAATTAGCTGCCCCTCGTAAAACAAAGATTTTAAACAGGCTTTTCTACTAATAGCTAAAGTTGACACTACCATATTAGGGATATTTGCTCTCTCTGACATCACACAAAGGCAAGAGTTAAACGAAGTGTTTAGAGCTGTTGGTTTCTGAGGGATTACCAAACTCATTATTTAAAACGTTGGCCATGACTAACATGAGCATCCACAACTGTGAAAAAATATAACAGATCCCTTTTAAAATCTAAATTTTGTTATTTAGTTTAGTTATCCTTCTTCCTATATTATATTCATCTTGTATTTATTCTTATTATTTGATTGGTTATTCATTTATGGTGTTCAGATACTCTAATTGGCTGCCCCTCCTAAACAAAGATTTTGAACAGAAGGTGGGTGGGGCTTTTCTGCTAATAGTCAAAGCTTACATGACCATATTATGGACATGCTCCTTCTATGACATCACACAGAAATAAGTATGGCAAAAAAAAGGAAAAGTATAATCAGTCCTATTTACGTAAATTCAGATTTTTGCTAGTCATTCTTAAATTTTTTCTTCTCCGTCTTCTTCATGTTAATACTTTTGTTGTTAAAAGAAAAAGTATGTCAACAGTGTTTTGATTTAGAATCTGCAGACACTCAAAATGCTTTTCTCTACATTAACCTTTAAAAAAATAATCTTTCAGCTAAACAACTTTGCAGCTTTGCCGCCCCCCCCCCCGTCAAAGCCAACTTTTTTTCTAATTGGTTGCCCCTTGTAAACAAATATTTCAAATGGATGGTGGGTGGGGCTTTTCGATTTAACTTAATTAATTTTTATTTACATAGCACCAAATCACAACAACACCTCAAGGCACTTTATAGCGACCCCAATTCAGAGAAAAGAATTGGCTTTTCTGCTGACAGCCAGAGCTGACAGGACCATATTAGGGATAGCTGCTCTCTATGACATCACACAGAATCAAGAGTTGGAAAAACTGTCTGAAATGAAGTGTTTAGAGTTGTATGAAGCCTGAGCTGTTCGCCTCAGGATTACTGAGTTGCATTGTAACAGTATGGCAGTAAAAAGGAAAAGCATAATAGGCCTACTTTAAATACCAGTTAGTCATAGTTATTCTTATTCTTCTTAATATTATTATTATCATTACTATTATTGTTATAAGTGAAGATATGTCAGTGCTATTTTGATTTATGGCCTGCAAACACTCAAAACGACAATTCAAGTTTCTCTTATGCTTTTCTCTGCGTTAACACGAGCCGTGTCCTATTATTCATTTTACAGCATCACTCATTACAACAAACGTGACACTTCATTTTGGCTTTGTAAAACTTTCTGTTTTCATCACATCTCCACTGTACTGACTTTGGATGTGTGTGTGTGGTTTTTTTTTTATTGTTCACATCAGCGTGAGTATTACTTTACATTTTGCTTGCTGTCAATCACCTGACACCCACAGGAAGAAAACTGAAGTCTCTTGCAGGAAACGATCCTTCAGAAACATGCTGCTTTTACAAAGTGTACTGTCACATCCAGGTCCTTTTTATTTAGAAAGTCTTTGTTAGCCAGGACAGCAGTTTACTTTTTACGCTAGATTTCAAGCTGGAGAAAAAAAAAGAACTTAAATTCAAAACAGGATTAGACTGGTCATGTTTTTAACAATGCGTGCGGAGGTGAGTCACGCCTGGTTGCTTGAGTGAAAAGGTGTTGGCGTTGATGGTGGAGGACAGATCGGGGGAAAATGTCCAAGGGCCCTCCAGTTTGCTCTGGCGCCCCGAGCTGCCTCTGTGCGTGCATGAGTCTCATTTCTCTGAGAGGCGAAGGAGGGGATAAAAAACAGAAAAATAAAGGATGTGGGGTTTCATGGGGGATTGAGGGAAGGAGACGAGAGGTTGGAGAGGGCGGGAGAGAGTTGAAGGAGGGTGGAGGTTGGGGGTGGATGGGGTGGGGTGTTGCTGTCCGGTGAGATCCGCTCGCAGCTGACTCCCCACCCCCACACCCCTTCTCAACGGCTCCTCTGGTGAAAAGGGCCCTGAGTGGCGAGCGGATCCATTTCAGCGTGGAAACCCCACACACACAAAGCTCTGAAAGCTGCTCTTATGCCACGTCTTGGTATCTCTTACCTGTTAGGCCGATTAATTATTCCCCCAAGTACAGGAGCCAGGGAAAGGAGACACCACGGATGGGCCGGCAAGATAGGGCTGCACTCTCTCAACTGAACGAGAGAAGCCAGATAAAGAGAGTGGGTGGTGGGGCGAAGGGGAGGAAGACGAAGAAGGGGAGAGCTCTGTTGTCTCCTCTTTTTTTAGCCCCCCACCCCTCTCAGCCTACAGTAGCCTTCAATCTCCAGTGGCTAATGTACTAGAAAGTTGCACCCACACTTTCTTAGTCACAGTAGAGTGGGTTGAAAGAGCCGGTAGTGTAGTTAATCACTACTTCTTTGCTTTTTCCCCACAACTATCAGCTCCAATGGGAGCGTACAGAACAGCCGCCTCATCCTTTTAGAAAAGGGGGAAAAAAGTTGTGTTGTTTCCGCTGCTGGGGTTCTGCACCCTGGAGCATGTCGTGTGGATGGCGCTTTTGGTGGAAAAACCACTGACGCAGTGACCGGGAACTCCATTAAACGCGGCACTCGCTGCACATGCCCCGATTGCTCCGGCCACCACGCCGTGCTGTGGGGGTTTTTGTGTGTGTGCCTGTGTGCACAGTTTTGCTTAGAGGCCCCGAATATTTGCTGGTGCCATGTTTGGTCGCTGTAGTATTCAAAATTCAAAGGCATGACTCTGTCCCAGCAGTGCTCTGAGCATCCAGCCGCTCTCATGAACAAGCACTTCCTGGTTATGTAGAACAAGGGGTTTCCATGGATATCAATCAGCCAATAGCGGCGTGGCTCCTCAGAGCAGCGTGTTGAGAGCGAGGGTCTCTGGGGCAGCCTGTCTTTTTAAACAAGGCCAGACACTTCACAGACAGGGAGAGGGCCAATTAATTCTGCCGGGGGCAACGCTCCTAGGTTAGCATTTGCTTATAGTGATAAATTGGCGCTTTGTATCCACAGTAAACTACCTATGCTCCCCCCTGTTTGGGCTGGCTTGGCAGGTCCAGGAGTGATGTCATGGGGTTCAGGCTGATTAGTCGGGTGTGCCTTGTCCTTTTTTCACGGGGTCGCTGCACTACAGTCTGTGTAAAATTAATTAAAAGCTGGCTGGGGTTAGTGTCCATGCTAATTCCAGCTCATCGCTGACATCTGCAGCAAAAAGCCTCGTCTAACCTGGCTGGCAATCTTATATCTGGCTTAATTGGTCTTTTTTTTGGAGAATAATACGCCATTCAAGATTTTCTCCTCTTTAAAAATTCTAAAGAAAACACCTATATGCCTCTTTAACCTAATTTTTTATAGATAATTCAGCGAGTCCAAGTCCAACGTGCACAGCAGGAAAATTGTATTCCCTCATGATCTGTCAAAGCCTAATACATATTTCTAGCTCTAATACTGGAAGCTGGAAGTTTACCCAGTATTGCTCTATAGGTCAAAACGTACCCGTGCCATTGTGCTTTTCTTAAAGTTACTCATATTACATGCACATCAAGCCAAATTGCTGTCACAGGCATTGCAGCACCATGCATTTTAATACTGTTTTAGCTGTCAGGAGTCTGAATTAATCACTCTTAGAATTGGTAAAGTCACCGAGCAGTTGTGCTGAACAATCAACAGAAACAGATCACAGGTATCATCATCCTGCCTCATGCTTCCCAAACCTCCACCTGCACAATTATTAATTTCTATTACAGTCATTGACTTCAACACTGGTCATTGGTCAAAGCATCCACGTAGGATGGATGACAAATCAGGTTTACGGCATCTACCAACTCTGCCATTCTGATTAAGGCAGCATTGTATGCTAAAAGATCTCTATTCAAAATAGGAGTCCACCACATACATGTGATTATCAGCTACCTGGTACGTAGGTGTTGGGTCTGTGTTTCCTCAAGCCCTGCTAATTCTAGAGACTTATTCATCATGAAGAAAACAAGACAGTCGATCGATCAATCACTCGCGCAAGGGAGGCCCGTGTCCACCACGAAAATGACCTCGACGACCTCCCTTGTTGCCTTTTTTATTGAGAGACAGTTCACACAAAACACGTCAGAACAAAGCCACACCCAGACAAGGCATTGTATGTATATTTGTGAACTTCTGTATCTAAGTAAGAATGTGTGTGTGTGTGTGTGTGTGTGTGTGTGTGTGTGTGTGTTATGTGAGAATGTGTGTGTCAGGCCTCCTGCTGACCAAAAGGTCGTAAACGCAGGAAGCTTACATTAAAAGAAGCACAAGGATGTGTCTGTAATAAAAGACTACAGCCCCCCACCTAGAACCTCAAGAATCTGGGGGGGAAGGACAGTGGAATTTCTTTCATCAGAGTTAAAACAATGTACAAATGTTAAACATAAAAATGACAAACATTTAACAATTCACTCTAACAGTAGGTAGGTAGAGTTTATTTATAAAGTGCTTTTCACTAACAAGCAGTCAAAAGTGTTCTGCAAAAAACAGAGTGAATTAGGAGGAATTGCAATAAAATATAACAGAAGATTATTGGGATGTTAATCCATCCATCCATTATTTTCCACATATCCAAAGCCAGGTCGTGGTGACAGCAGGCTAAGCAGAGTATTCCAGACAGCCTTCTCAACGGCTACACTTTCCTGTTCCCGATGGGGTGTTCCAAGATGTTCCCAGGAGACATTAGAAATATAATCTTCCCATTGGGTTCTGGGTCTATCCTGAGGTTTCATCCCAGTTGGTCGTGGCAGGAATACCGCCAAAAGGACGCCAGATACCCAAACCACCTAAACTGGTTTTTTTTAGACTCGGAGGAGGAATGACTCTCCACTGAGATTCCTCTACATGTCTAAACTTCTCAAGTTATCTCTAAGGTCTCGATAAATTCACAGATTTATTGTTTCAGTAATTACCCAGATTTCAGGACCACAAGTGTAGGTGAGGACGTAGATGGACTGGTAAACTGAAAGCTTCGCCGCAATGGTCCAGTACTATACCCATGCCAATTTGCAGGCCCAACTCATGCATTCACCCGAATTAGATTCCATGACACCCCAACTCCTTTGCTTGAGGCAGACTTCCCCATTTAAAAAAGAAAGTACAGCCTCTTTCACTTTTAAGGTTTTACATCTCGGTTCATAATTATAAAGAAAAAAAAATCTTCTGGTCTTTAAAAGGTTCTCAAAATAGGTAAATGCAACCAAGCAGCATGTAAAAAAACAAAGTACACTCCATAATCCCATAGCCAACACAGTATGGACTTTGGGCCACCGCAGCATTCTTTTCTTTTTAGATGTTTCATATGATTTGCAGTGCAGTAGCTCAGGTTTTTAAGAGCTTTTTACTCAAATAACAATAAAAACAAACTGTTAAAGTAGAACTTAGGAGCTAGTTTCATGAACATTTTGTCTCTCTTTTTTCTACATCTCTAACATTCATTCATTTATTTATATGTAGATTTGGTACATTTTTGCAGTGTGCCGAGGAGAAACATCAGCATGGATGCAAGGTGAAAGAGAGACGAGGAGAGAATTTTAAGCATTGGTTTAGCTGGTGGAAAAGTTTTTGAATGTTAATTATTCACATTTGCTGAAATAAGATTGACTAAGTTGGGGCTTGGACAGAAAAAAGTGCTTCTCGGCATAATACACTTTTATAAAGTAACAAAAAGTTTTCCCCTGATGATCCTCCCAGGCATGATAAACCAAGTATGGGAGAATATTGTGCAGATTCATCCATGGGCCTCTTCCCTCTCTTACCCCTGTTTCATAAAGCTACCGTGACTAGAAGTAGCCCCTGGTGACTCCATTTGTTCAGCCATGAGGCCATGTGGTCTGAATTTAGCCATCCTTTATCTTCCTCTCCCATCCGGCTTCCTTTCCTTACTCTCCGTGTTTGCTAAGTGGTTGCATGCATGCATACATGTGCCTTCAGAATCAAGTGAGCTCCAAAAAAAAAAAGCATCAATGCTGCAAAACCAAAGCAGAGGGAGAAAGAAGATGGGGCGGGGGGGGGTGTCATCATGGATACTTTATTTACTCATTATTCCCAATACCTCATTATCTCTCATGTCAAACATCCTTGCAGCGTTCCCTTTAAAATCCCTCCCAAGGTGAGGGAGGTTGATCATTTTTCTTTCTTTAAAGCGAGCGAGTCACGGCCAGTTTCCCCTTAAACACGGACACGGCAAAAACCAGAAGTAGAGCAACAAAACAACCTTCAGTCGGCAGGAGCAGGATCCTTGATTTGGCATATCAAAGGAGGGGAGCGCGATCCCCGGGTTGCGGTGTCTCTCAAGGTCGGAACACGCAGACCTACTTCGCCTGATTCTGATTGGCTGGGCTTTTCCAGTCGTGCCTGAGTTCAAGTATAGATAGAAAAATGTGTTTTCCACTAAACAAATGATCTAAGTTCTTAAATCAATGTTGTTGAGAAGGGGTTGGGGGGGTCTGCGACTGTAAAGTATGATGAAATGGTGTGCAATCCTTTTCATTTGTTTATCACAATGTCAACTGAACTTACACCAAGGACACTCGACAGAATCAGAAGAAAGTTGCCCAGTATTGATTAAATGGAAGTATATTTCCTTGCAACGTATTAAAACTAAATTCCTCGAACTGCTGCGCAAACACAGCCAAATTTACTAAATGACAAATATAACACACATCCAGCTGTTTTTTAAGAGCATCTCAGGCTGAAATAAATCCCATGCCTCACCGCCCGAGCCCACATTACTTTCAGCTGACTGGTTTATCAGAGCTGTTCAGTCTCATCTGGGCGAGAGCTGTGCAGGCGGAGGGAGCTGCTGATCCTCCGGCTGACTGAAAAGGGAAAGTTGATATCATTCCCGCTAGCTGCTGAGCAGGGACCAGAGGTTTCCCCTCATGGGGGGTCCTGAGAATGTCACTCTCACTGCCATAGTGGAAACCCCTCCTCCTCCTCCTCCTTCTCTACTTCCACCTCCTACTGCCATTATATTCACCTACATTATCTCCAAATGTCACTGAGAGTAAAACCAATAGCACTGGGAGAATTTATCAAGGAGGTATTATGCTCTTTAGGGTACAAGGTGCTTGATGGAAGCATGTAAACCAGCTGAAGAGATTTTCGCCTCATGCATGACTCGTTTATCGCTGCTGCAAACTGAGGATTTGACTTTTTGGGCTCAGACTCACCAGAACATGCCGCTAGCTATGTCCACTTTCTCTACTATATATTATACATACAGATATTAAATTATTAGGTTGAAAAAGGTTATAACTACTATATACTACGTAAATATGTTAAAATATATGGGGTGGATTGTATAATCTTAAGCTAACTCTATAGCCTCCTAAGACCCGAACTCTTCCACAGCATGCATTTTTAATTTCTCTTTGATATTTAGGCATATTGGGACCCGATGAATGTAAAATTAAAGAATTACCAGATTTTTTTTTTTTTACCTGATTTTTGTTTCTAAGAAAAATGAGAGCCACATGTGAGGATATTCGTTTAAAATTTCGATAGAACAGTAGCTGTATAATGTCCTTGTAAGTGGATATCAGGCCCCTGTAGAGCAAAATTGAGTATTTTGGTCTAAATAACCCAAAATGCGATGTCCACATATGTGGACGGCAGGTCCTAGGAGGATAGTTTTCTTACTTTAGACAAGCAACAAGACATGGGCAAACACATTTGTTAAAAATCTGGAAAAGTATCAAATTCATACATTTTAAATCTTATCCTTTAATGTCTCTTCCTCTCAGCCTATTTGTCATCACTGTCCAGTATATTCACGTACTTCACTTGCGCTCTGTTTAATGCTAACATTCAACCAACGCTCTTGATTTTTTTTCTTCATCTTGAATCCTTCTGAAGAAATTACTACTTAGCAAACACTGGGATTGCTGTGAAGGGATGTTGCAGTCGCACCGTGTTAGCATGTGTGTACAAAGCAGGTCGGTGAGGGAGTATTTGTGTAGAAAAAGAACGTAGCGAAATGTCTACTGCATGTTTGGTAAGATGATGCTTACCCATCCAGTTTGTAGTATCTGACACATGGCAGCAGGGTTCCTTGCAAATTTAGAGCAATTATAAATCGTATGTATACGTCTTTCAGAGCTGGCTATCATGCTAGATAGCTATCCACCTAGCTTTGGGAAGATGATTGGCTAAGAGCACATTCACACAAGTCTAGAGACCTCTACACAGTCATCTGGCAACTACTGTAACTCAGCAAAGTGCATATTTCACAAGTGCTCGTGAGAGTTTGTGACTAATTTCACTCTAGCAACTGTCAGCAAAGATAAATATGATACTGCAACAAAAACATCCTTCCTTTTGTTGCTAGCAGGTTGCTGCGGTGACCTATAAGATTCAGACTTGTCTGCAAACTACTCTCTGAGTGGTAGTTAAACAACAACGTAACAATGCAAACTGGAAACAGAGAAAACTCGCTATTTAAGTGAAAGCTGAGTCTTTTCTAAAGTTCAGCAGGAAGCTAACAGCTTTTACTTTGAAGGTGGAACTTCTCATTTTTTTGGCTTGGGTCAGGTTTTACTACAGCTTGGAGAGTAAGTCACAAGTGGCTGCAGACAGGTCAGTGTCTTTCATGCTAATTACAGGAATCTGCTGGAGACCAGTGCAACCACAAAGATGCTTTTTTGCAACCGCTAGCTGTGAAGTGTCATGAACAAGTCTAAGAATACATGTTTTCCCAGCAAATGGAGGTTGCCAGGGGAGGGTCACCAACTGGACTCTAGGCGTCTTAAGAGGTCATCTGATCGAAAGGTTGGTGGTTCGATCCCTGGCTGCTCCCATCTGCATGCCAAATATACTTGGGCAAGATACTTACTCCAAGTTGCTTTCAGTACATTAATCGGAGTATGAGTGTTCAGGACTGTGTAAAATATAATTTTTTGTTAAAAAAAATATTTAAGGGTAACGCTTCAACTGTCCAGAAGAAGCCTGAAGCGTATTTATCCTGTTAGTTGTGTAGATGTGTACAGATGTGAAGGTCTTTGTCTCTGCTTTAAGTACAACTACTGTCAGCAAGTTTCCTCTGGTGGCTTAGCTCATTATAACTGTAGCTTTATAAAATGTGAGACTGTGACTAATAAAAAAAAAGGAAAAGTTTTTTATCAGTAGCCCTGAGTTCAGTTGGAACAGTTGGATATGACAGATCTTTCCTGAAAGGCTACAAACACCTGGCGGTTATGGGTTTGGACAGCAGACATGTCATACTGACGGCTTCCCCCTACTTCAGCAGCACCCCGAGCTCCGGCTTTTGTGGATTTTTTTTTCTTTTTTGAGCACTCTGAAATTGTCAATCGAGTCAGTGGCCTGGACAAGCTCTTTCTTTGTGACGGTGGGCTTTAAAATGGTGCCAACCAAGCAGCATGGACGAAGGATTTGAAAAAGGCACAATGAACTGGAAAAAAAAAGGGAAAAAACCCTAGCTACCTGGGAAACAAAACCAAGGGCAGGCGAGAAAATGTCGAAGAAAGAGAAAAAAACAGGTGGGGGGATGGGGGGTGTCACAGGCTGACCCTCCCTCCTCTCTATTCCCCAGCCAATTCTGAGCCCTCGGACTGAGCGACAGGCATTTCTAGTCTTGAGGAGTGACAGAGAGAAAGGCAGGGATGAAAAAAAGAGGGAGAAAGAAAGTGAGAGCCTACCCAAAAGAGGGAGAGAACAAGAGAGAAGAGAGTGGCAAGGGGGAGGGATGGAGGGAGAACAACTTGAATCGTTGTCATCAGCTCCGTCACGTTGAATAGGCCTAATGAATGCAAGTGAGTGTTGAGGAGCCATGGCCAGCTCTATCAAGGCAGGTAATACCGCCCAGATTTAATTGGGAGCAGGTATTGGAAGGGCTGTATTACTTTAATTGGGTAGGGGTTCTCTAAATGGAAAAGACAAAGTATAATGGCCAAATTGTAGTGCACAATAGCACTTAGCCTGGGATTGTATGCATTCGCTAATCTGCCCTGGAATGAGGCAATTCTGAACAATTTTCTCAGTGAAACCAGCTGCAGAAAGCTTGTCCCCCCTTCTTTTTTGTTCTCTCTTGGGAAAATGTAAGATTGAAACAGAAAATACCTTTACCGGGGCAATCATTTGCCACGTGTTGGAAAGCGGATACAGCAGTGAGTGGTTGAAAAAAAAAGAAAAAAGAAAGAAAGAAAAGGAGTGTGAGAGAGGGGGGGATCTTTGTAGCAGGGAGAATGGAAGGCAAAAGCAGATAAAGTGGGGCTCAAAGTAGGGCCTGTCACGGTCGCCAACGAGAGAATAAAGTGATGACATTTACAGTGACAGATGAGACTGCACGGGAGAACTGCCCACTGTTTAGAGGGAGGAATCTGATATTTAACAGACATGGCCTCTGATAATTAACAGTGGACATGTATTTAGTGGTGGGCCTTGTCATTATTAATGACAGGCTGGGGATACTGATATCCGGCTAATCTTAATGAAGCACCGGCAGCCAAGCCAGGATCACGGGATGCACGACTCCACATGGATGTTTAGCAAGAAGGTTGAGATGCGTTTTATCATCGGAGCCCTTGCTAGCTTTGACTTTAAAACTCTCTTCCCACTTCTCTTGGAGTTTATCTGAAAAAAGAGAGTGAAGAAAGACATCCCGATTGCTACAACTGCAACCCCCCCCCCACCCCACCCCCCACCCCCCAATGCACTTGCCGAGGACAGGAAGTGCTTAGCAGCACGCTGCCACATTATCCCAGCATGCACTGTGCTAGCGCGATCAGTCTTGTGCATCTTATCGCTGAGGGAAATGGAGGGAAGAGGAGCAAACACTGTCGTAGTCGACGCCATGTTCGCTCAGAAGAAAAGAAGTCCCTCTTGTTCTTAGACTTTTCTTCTCATCTCACTTTCTTGGGGGCGAGCGGGGACTCAAGGAGCTAAGTTGTGTAGTAATTGTGCCGGTGAAGTGAGAATGATTGCATCTTATTGTCCATTGTCCCCACAGGTTAGAGTGCAGAAGGTATTCTCATAGCAGAGAAGATAAAGGACAAAGCTGTAGTGAGGGCCTCTTCTTTTGCCCAGGTGGGTTTTGCGTTTAGCCTGAAAGGCGGTTGAATTGAGAGAAAGCAGCTGGACACCGCGCTCGCTAAAAGGACGCCCCGCTGGGCGATTGCCGCCTCACAATCCAGAACATTCATCCCACTCAAGGCACATATGCTTACCTTCACAAAGACTCAATGCAAAGTTGCTTAGGATGGCAGCATGCAGTTCTCTCCTCTTTTCATTTTGCCATCACCAAGTCCAAACTGTAATGACTACCCTGTAACATTCTGCATGGTAACAAGGGGGGAAGAAACCAAACGGCAGTATTGTCCCAGGAAGGCAAACCTTGGCATATTGTTTGAAGGCTAAATTGCTCCCCGCAAAATACACCCTCTGCTTTATTGCAGCCATCTCTCCCATTAAATGTGTGGGTATTGTGTATGGATTACAATAGCTAAGAGGAACCCAGGGACAGCTTAACCGCTAAGAGAGAGTGAGAGGAAGAGCCTACACAAAGCACTGAGAGTGGCTGAGGTTTTGTCAGGGAGACGCATGCTTGCTTTCCCACCTGGTGAGGAGAGGAGAGGGTTTTAGGGAAGAGCTCACCATCATGAATATTACATGTGGAGGAGAGGCGGCAGGAGGAAGTAGCCAACTCCAGAATAGAACATTCCTGTATATTAGATTACAGTACAATGATTCCTTGGAGGGAAACTCCTGATTAACTTGTACCAAGTGTGTCTAGCAATTAGTTACACTCTGCAGTGGGTAATCCATTGGTATCAGAATGACTAAGTAATGATATGCAATTAAAAGATGAATGAATATGTTACTCACGTGTAATACAAATTGGATCTAGAGCACACTTTCGGAAATACGCTTGACTCGAATGTTTTATTCAGATTTATTAGAGTATCACTACAATCTACTGAATCTTTCCTTTATTAATAAGAAATATTTAATTTCTATTTATTCATGTATTTTATGTCAGGCTATACCGAAACAATTGCTAATTAGGGATTCTGTAGAAGGCTTAAAAAGAGAAGAATAAAGGTAGACTGCAATGGCATCCTTATTATAATGTGAAACACCACAGACGACGAACAAAGGCACTGTACCAGATAGTAGGAAAGTCTTGCTTTACCACTCCATTCACAATCCAACACACTTAAGGTTATAAGTTATAGGAATCACAGATACAAGCCAGTGAGTTTCCTTAATATGGTAGCTTGGCATTTTATAGTGTGAGAGGCTCTGACACCCAGAAGGATAAAATTAAGCCTCTTCAACAAGCTTCTTTTTCTTGAAAAGGGTTTGTAGTGACAACCCGCTACAAGGGGAAGTTTCGGCAGTTTACTGATCTGGTGCATTCAGGTGTGTATTAACACAGTCCCACAATCTTTCCAGGAGGGAACGTTCCAAGTTCAGACTTGGAACATTCCAAGTCTGAACTTGGAACAGAACAGAAGAAACTGGAATAAACTCAGTGTGCATTGGACAGACAAGACCAGGTGTCTCACCATGATTCAAAAAAACAAACTCAGCATATCAACACAAACATCCCGATACCAGCGGTCAGCACGGTGGTGGAGGGCTTGATTCGGGCTTGTTTTGCAGGCTGAGGATCTGAGCACCTTGCGGTAACTGAGTCGTTCGTGAACTCTTCTGTATACTAAAGTATTCTAGAGTCGAATGTGAGGACACATAAAGGGCAGATAAGGCTTGGACCAAATTGGGTCATGCAACAGGACAATGATTCCAACTGAGCAGCAAATTTATAACAAAATGGCCGAAACGGGAAAGAATCAAAGTCAAAAACCAGACTCAACCTAATTGAAATGCATAAAAGTTCATAAACTTCAATGAGCTGAATCAACATTTTAAAGAGGTGTACTTAGTTTTTCACAAACCACACAGAGCCCTGTGAAAGCTTTCTTTTTCACGTTGTATAGTAAATAACATCAGATCAATCAATTAGTGTAAAAGACAAATGAAATGCTGAGCGCCTGCTACCACACTGTGCTTTTTACACCACTGCTCTGTGGTGGAGAACCACCTGGATTTGCTTTATGGTGATTTTGTTTAATTATTTTTTATTTTGAACAGATTTAACAATATGCAACATATTAGGCCAAAACTGAAAAGAGCTTTATTTCTTTTATTTTACAGCAAGTGAGCAGATGTGGGGAAGAATCAGTGTGATTTCTCCCTCTCACTCGACTTCTTGGGTTTCAAAACAAAGCTTTTGCATTTTCACAAGTCTCTCTCTCACCATCCACATCCCACATGTCATTCTAGCACATGTTGCTTTCAATGCCTTCTTTACAAATCAGGTATTTGTCACTTTTAATGAAGATTATTTCACACTTGGCACGAGGACAATCTGCCGTACAGATGTACGTAATTTCAGCACTGCCGCAGCTTCTGTTTGGACCAAAGATTCAAAAAGGTGTTATTTTGTTAGAGGAGGATATATTTTTAACACCATCCAACCATCAAAAAGCTGAAGATGTAAGAGAAGTGGATAGAAGGAAACTGTTATTGTATCAGAATCATTGGGTGGAAATGTAATTAACTGCAAATGAACTGGCGCCTGGTACTTCAAAATGAAACCAAAGAAGCACTTTGAAATTCGTACTTTGTTTTCAGCTCTTTAAAAAAAAATAACAGCAATCTTTTTTTGTTGATTATCCGTTTAAAAACAACTTATTGAAATCATCTTTAAAAAGACAAAACATTCTCCTTTCAATACGTATTTTTAACTGATATCAGCATCTGATTGAAGCAATAGAAAAACATGTCAACAACAAAACAGGCTTTGCTTGGCCTACTTTATGGCTCATTTTTCCACTTAACGATAATGATTTGAGTCTATTTTTTGCATTTTTAGGAGGTTGGCGACCCTTTTAACCAGAATACTGGCAGGGCTCTCGCATTTCTAGTTGGATTTATTGGTCCATCATCTTGGTTAATGCTCAACTATTCCTTCAACAACTGAACTGATGTGGAATATTGTACGGAGATGTGATCCACAGAGGATGAATCCTTTAGTCTCAAGATCTCAATGTCTCATTTGATGTTTGCCACAATTATGTGACTCCTAACCTGGACTCATAGATCCCTGATGTTGTGAATTATGTCATCATCTAAGATAGACATTGACAGAGAATAAAACAAATAAATCTAATCTATCATTAATGGTACCATTAGCTTCATATTTGTGTATTTATAATAGATTTGCCAACAACTAAGCAATAGATTCCCTCGAAAATTGCTACCCGCCAGGTCAAAGATGGCATCAGTGTAAAGACCAGTGCACAAGATCTGGACATTCATGCTTCTGGGCATAAATATCTGATATTTACAGTGGAAAGTCAGCAAAGCCTTTCATGACTGTGTGACCTAATGGCAAAGGTCTCTGGCTTTGCATGTCAAAAGATTTAGGGTGTAAGTTCTAGACCATATTGTGATCATTTAAGTGCTCCCTTTGGGTCAAAGAAACTCGACTTTGTCAGTGTTTTAATGAGGGTTTTTTTTTTAATTCATAATAAGCATTTCAGCCTTTCAGGGCTACAAGTACAACATAGATGTGTGCATTGTTCCAGTTAAACATAAATCTTTGAGCTGTTGGTTAGCCTTCTTTTTAGCCAGTAAACTGCGAAACTGTCACCCAAAGCCAAGACACTGTGCGCTACTGCTCAAAGCATACTCTGTTTTGGGCATATGAGTTTCCTCTTCTGAAAACCAGAAGCAGAATATTGAGACAGTCCATCCATCAGTGTAGAGCACATGAACCGGCACAATTCTGTTCAAGGGTTTTAGAGCAGGAGGTGGCAAGAGTTGGGCCTGAGATCATATGATAAAGTATGGGTGGCACATGAAAACAAATCAGACCAAATGAGTAATCAGGCTTGTGCTTCCCCTCTATACATCTCTAGCAACAGAGGAACCATTGCCTTGAGAGTAGATGCAGACACTACAGTCTGGTTGAGAGGTAATGCGAGCTTGTTTTTCACATGGGGTGGTGGTGGGGCGGAGGGTGCAGGGAGTGTAATTTGTTCTGTCTGGCAGAGGCATGTTGTGTTGATGAGGATGGGGGCCCTCAGTACACTCGCTCCCTGTACGATTCCAGTCTGGAGTTGAAGAGCCCCAAGTGGTTGTAACATAGCCACATCCCAGTGCCATGTGAGCCCATAGAGGGCCTCCACCGGCAGTGCTGAGTGTGAGATGCATAGATAACCCACACACACTGCTGGCAAGCAATGTTTCCTTCACTCTCAGTTAAACATTTTCTGTGACAAGTGCTAGAGGGGTTTTTTTCCTCTTCTGCACCCTGGGTTATTTTCTCAAATGGACCTTTCTGCAGTTGGTCTCGGGTGGTGTCAGTTATTTCATGGTGACAGCCAGAGTTAGGCCGACATATGTTGGCGCTGAACCCCTCCCTGCAGTCGAATCTGCCAGGGCTGCAGCTGATGAGAACAGACAGCCAGGTAGATCCAGAGACATGATAGAAGTCAACGAAGGATTTCTAGGCTTCTCGAAGGGTTTCATCAGTGGAGGATTTCTGGGTCCCTCAAGGTGTTACATCACTCCCACTGCAGTGATACAGAGTAACAGATTGTGTGCCGCTCTAGAGGTATGAGTTCTAAAAATATGAATGCTAAAGCCAGTTTTTTCCCTAGATATAATTCTATGCCCCTGTTAATAGTTCATAGCAACAGTTTATAAAGTTGTTTATGGCAAAATATGCCCTTATACTTACTACTACTGTGCCATATGTTGGATTACTGAACGGTATTAAACTTGTAAAACTTCTTGTTTACTTACATAAAACATTAGAATTCATAAAGAATTAACCTATAACTAAACATTTATTACATAATAGGAGTTTTTGAGGTGTTTTCAGTAACTCTTCTTCACTTTAAAATTGACACATATTGATACTGATACTCCATAAGTATTAAATGGCATATACAAATATCAATGTAACTACCATGACATTATCCACTGGCTAATGAGGTTGTGAGGCTTTGAAATCACTGCAGTCTTAGTGTTTTGAAATGGGACTTGATGATCTTACTAAGAAACTGGGAGAAACTATACAATTGGCCACACTGCAAAGTATACCCTGCTTTAGCCTCTAAGGTATACACTGCTTTAGCCACAAAATTAGCACCATGTTATATTCACTAAGGTGTGAAACTATTGGATGATAGTACAAATTCATCAGGAAAGTGTTTATTGGAGTCACCAATAACACGTGCTAAAAGGGGTTTTCCCAAAGGCTTCTATGCAATTTAAATTCTTTTTGCAATTGCTATATCCCTTCTGGCGATAAGATAGAATGCAGATTTAAGATATTTCCATGCTGCCTTCAGTGTCAGAGCTGGAAAACATGTTTGTCTTCTACATACAGTGTATGATTTGTACTCCTTTGCTATTATTTTTTTACTATCTGAGGAAGTAAAATAGTGTGTGTGAGTTTTAACATCTGAAACAGATGCCATGAGACTGAAGGAAAAAGTGGTGATGATGCCAGCACTTGGAAAATATGGAGAACCTCGTTGTATATGGGAGAATTAAATTTTGGAACATGAGGTTAACATTGTAACTTTAACCCAAACCATGATTTTTTTTTTAAGAAATGAAATGAGTAGTTTTATTACCTATACATCTTGAAATAGTTTTGGTGCACAAACAGGCAAATGTGTGGCAGAAGAGGAACAAGTAAAACAATAAAGAAAAAATAGTGGTCTGTTTGGTGAGTTCAGGTGCAGCGTCTGAATCCCGGACAAGCCCCCACTTTATTACAGAGCTCCCATAGAGTCCCATAGGTCAAGCTTGGATAAATGAGAGGATTGCATTGAGAAGGGAATCTGGCATAAAACAAAAATTTCTGGATCCATCCAATGTGGCAATCCCATATAAAATTTCTTAGGCCATAGTAATTGAAAACCCGCCATAATGTATTTTTATATTTATATTCTCTGAGGATGACCTCAGAGAAGATTCATAGTTGTGGTTAAGGAGGACATGCAGAGAGTTGGCGTGACAGAGGAGGATGGGTTGTGGAAAGTTTTCTCATATCTATCACTCATAAAGTTTATGTCTTTTTTGATCTTACTCATTATACCAACAACCTAAAAAATAATGTTCCTTTTACACTGGCGGCAGTTTGCTGCACATTTATTTACTCACTCTCTCTTTGCCCCTCTTCTCTCTCAGCAAGGAATGAAATCATACGAGTTGTGTCCGCCGAGAATAATCAGACTCATGTTTGTATACATTTCAGTAAGCGTGTCTGAGCCATGCATGTTTCATAGCTCGTTGGTTTTCCTTCCTGATGTCGTTATATGAGTCACCGCTGCTCGGCTGCGAGTGAGTGACTCAGGCTTTTCAAGCAGTTGCTCCGAGTTTGGAACAGGGATTTTAAGACTGGAGGACCATTGGTTGAAATTTGTTGAGCAGACCAATCTGAACGCCACAGCAGTCAGGATGGGAAGCCTGCAGATGTGAACTCAAACAAGGGGCTTTGCTGGAAAAAAGAAAAAGTTCAGTTTGACTTTCCCTGGATAAATAAAGGTTAAAAAGAAGCAGTACTATAATGTGTGTGTGTGTGTGCCTGTTTGAAGCGCTGCACCTTTGAAGGCGGCTTGCCTGTGAGCTGTCAGTGGGTCCCGGGCTGGGAGGAGGCAGCGTGGGGACGAGGTCAAGTGCAAGTCTTTACGTGCACGCATTGTGCATTAGGAAGAGGGCAGCGGTGGCGGTCTGGTGCCCTGGATGAACCAGCGCCTGAGTAAATGTGTGCATTTGTGGTGTGTTTCAGGTGGGGGTGAGGTCTCGGGTCGTAGCCAGCAGCAAGGTCAATACAGAGATCCTCTTAGCCGCCCTGCTTTGTCTTTGTCTTTCTGTCTCAAAGAGGTGGTTGTAAAGATATACAGACACACACATGCACACCATAGGTTCAAAGCAGACTCTTTTATTTGAAGTGAAGAGCATACACATCATTAGGTTGGACATTGAGCTCTCAGTGTAGCGTGAAGCCTCTGTTGCTTCAAAACTTTACGCCGACTGTGTAAAAATATAGTCTATATTTTGTCACATTTATTGCAAATATAAAAAGAAAACACTGCTAAGACGACAGTGCTTTAATGCTGAACGCATACTAAATATCTTGTTTCCACTGTCCAGTGTCCATGTCTTATTTTGCATTACCATACAACGCCGCGAAAACTGATCAAAACAGTCTCTCTTTGAGCTTTTCATCCCGCCGCAACTCAGCGTACATGACAGGAATCATATACTTATTATAACATCTCATCAACATGCAGCATTTTGTCATAAAGTAATAGGCGGGATAGATATTCTGTCTGATGGTGTACAACAGGAGATCCTTCAGGAAATGATTTCCATCATCTCTTCTTGTTGTTGTTGTTAACAGCCTGTTCGTCCACGGCTTGGAGATGACACCGTCTTGATTGTCCCTGTGATTTGTGATATCATCGCTCTCGATGTCTCATCCGGCACTCGCTCTTCTTTCCTCTCTCTCACTGTGTGACTGAGTGTGTGTGTATGGCAACTGTTTGCATGTGGGTGTGTCTGAGAGATGCTGAGGTTTATAAGAAAACACTAAACACAGCTGGTGGAAGTATGCCTTACATTTATGGGTTCAATTAGCGGGTTGTGCCTCTGTCTCACTGCTGCAGATACTGGCGCACATTGTGTTTGTCGTGTGACATCGACTTTCCAATGGCACTATCAGGTTTCAGTTGCACTCACACACTCACCTCGTTGCTATCAGTGGATTTGCTCATACGCCAACTGTAACAATCTTGGCTCAACTGTGTCACAGCACTTCACAAAGAGAAGCAGCTTGGTTTTGGGGGACATTTTCCTTTTCTTGATTAAGTAGAGATACAGAATGAAGGCAAATTGCATGGGTGGAACCAACAGGGTGTCTTAGGGGAGGCCACTGCCCCTCTGGCCAAAAAAACCCCAACAGTTTTTCCCACGTGGACACATTTTAACACCAGCAAGTAATTCTGATCACAGTCATCGCTGCATAAGCAAAAAATAAGAGGGACTGATCTAAAAGAGGTTGATTGTCTTCATCTGGATGTTGCCCTTTCAGTGGGAGAAATGTTTCGCCACTCATCCAAGTGACTTCATGTCAAAAACTGCAGTTCCTCATGTGGCCACTTGAGGCTGGTTCCAAAAGTGAGCCAATCCCCATAGACTCCCATGTTAAAATACATCAAACATTAAACATTTTTAAAGCCTGGTGCAAAAATCTTTATTGTCTCTGTACTTAAGTTATTCCTTTTTGACAACAGCAGGGGCAGTTTAAGATTTATATAGCCACCTGTTTTAACTGTGTTAAAAATTTAAAGTTTTCATTACTGTGGAAGTAAATGGTAGCTATCTGCCAGGCTTCACATCGTCTAATATAAGTACCTAAGCTGGACCTCTGAACTATCATTTTTTGAGCAGTGATTTTATTTTGTAACTTTCCTCGTGATCTGGCAAATAATATTTCCTTCTTCTGTGATTAATTCAACTAACAGCCAAATTGAGAAGGCTGTGCTCCAGTTTGGTGAGTTAATTTCTATTTCAATAGTATGCTGCTTGGCACTAATTAGCAAGTGCAGTATACAATATGCAGTCTATGGATTCAAATTGCTAAGTCTTCTAGTGTAACTCACTTTTGATTCTAAAAGAGCAACGTGGGATAGCAACTAAAATGCTACAATCGTGGCTTCAAAATCAAACTTTACATCAACTACATCTATTCTTTGGTGATTGCCAAGAGTTTTTTCCCCCAGCATTTCCCTATAATATAAGAAAATTATAAAGTTGTAGTTTTATAGAGCTGTAGTTAAGCTGTGTTGCCATTCTTCTCTCTCATGCAGAATGTTTTATGATTACCCCATCTCCACTGAGATTTGTATCTTCACCATGGAAGAACACTTTGATTCCACCTCCAGTGCTCCCGGCCTCGTTTCCCTTCTGCTTGGTGTCTTGCACACTCATTATATATGTCTTCCTTCTCTCCATCATATCATCCAGCTATTTCCTATTACCAGTGTTAATCAATCTCCTCCAAACTCCTTTCATACTCATGCCTCCAAATTTGCCTTCCCCCCCTCCTCTTCCTTTGTCTTTGGCCAACTGTAGCACAGCTTCCACCACTACCACCATCCTGCTTGGTCAACAGCACTCATAGTAGCCATTGTTAAACTTGACTAATCAGGATTGTTGCCCCCACCATGTCTGGGCTGGTTGAAACACAGAAACACCTTGTCAAAAATATAGAAAAAGTCCCTGAATCTCACTCAGTTTTACCGTTAAACCAATGATATCCAGTTGCAGAACACTATTAATGGATGGCTCCTTAGACCTTAGTTCAACACATCACCTCAAAAGTCAAAGTGTGAGAGAGGATAGTTGTGAACATATGATTCACCAGAGACTGGGGTACTTGTTGACAAGTAATATGCTGATGCCTCTGAGTGTGGGTGTCGGATTCATCCTAATGAAATAGACGAGGCGCAACAGGAATCATCGAGGAGAGATGGGTACTACTGACAGAGATTATTTTACACCTAATAATGATACTTAGACCACTGTCTAGCCTTGGTTTGGGTGCAAAACACATCTCATGCTTTCTAGGAAGAAGTTATATATTTGGTGTGTTGCTCCACTGCAGTTATTTTTAACCCATTTGCCACAAACATGTTGTTACTTGTCAGCTTTAAATCTATCATGCGTATAATGTGTTTCATGCACACTCTTACACTCACTGCAGCCTTAACTTTTACAGAGCTTCCTGTTTATCTAACGGGTGATTAAAAGGTATGTGAAATCTTGTATGAATCATAGGTATCAGAAGGAGAAACAAGAAGACCCTGATGCAGTGAAATCTTTTAAAAGCTGCTGTACATTCATTCTCTGTGCAGCCTTGGCCTTTATTGTGTCTTGTTTAGACAGTGCTTTTAGTATGATTTGCATCCTTTATGGATGTTCTTTTCAAGGAGATCAGTCTCCTCACAAAGCCCTTTATTAACCATTCACCCACATCATGAAAAATGTATTAATTAAAATAAGAGCCTTCTGGATGGCATCACGTCACCGCAACAGATCAAAGCAGAATATTTATTGATGCTCCACAAAATAGACCCTTTTTTTTCCCATAGATAAAGTTGATCTGCCATAAACCTGATTGCAGGCAAAACTTTCACTGTACCGCCAAAGTTTGTGAGTTATGATGGAAGGCGAAGTAGAGCCTGTGTCATCAATCAGCAAACAGACGGCACTGCTTTCTGTCACTGGCTGGATAGCTAGCAAAACAGAAATTTGATGAGATGATGACGTATTGGCATCAGTGCAATCAACCTTTAATGGCAAGTGCTGCTCAGACCAGTGTGTGACTGACAGAAATAAAAGGTTAAAAGCTGAGAGGGACATCATGAAATTATTTTGATGTTTAAAAAAAACAACAACTTTATTTTATTCCACATAAGCAACATCTTCCTAATCTGGCACGTTAGAGCTTTGACAAGCCCTCGCCTCATTTACAAAGATTGATTAATATCACAATTAAAATTCCTAGCTGAGATTGTTTTGATTAATATTCCCTTCTTGTCTTGAGGTTCCAAACCACCCATGATGACATGGAAATAAATAAACACACACTCGTGCACTGGCAGAATTCTAAGAGAGTGGAACAACATCTACCCTGGATCTTTGGCGGGAAAAGAGAGAAACGGAAAAGAAGGAGGTGGAGGGGAAGGGAAGAGAGAGAGAAGGCAAGGGAGAGGAAGCTTTTCCCATATTTCTGCTGCTGATTGACAAGGCTGACATATGGAATAGTTCACCTATTCCCCAGTGGCAGGAAGATGGGGGAGAGCGCGAGAGAGGCGGGTAAACTTGCCTGCGAGGCTGAGAGCATTTTTTTTTTCTTAGATTCGGTGCTTCTGATCAGAAGGATTCATATCTCCCTTACTAAATTTAGCACCAGTGGCAATTAGTGGCGGAGTCACACAGCCACTCCAGGAGCAGCTGACAAATAGTACCTTAACAAGTCGAAGATGTACGCCTCAGTTTGATGGATTTGTGTGTGCACAGCTGAGGGGGACTTACTGGAGTGTTTTTCTTACTGTGTGCATGGTATGTGCATGTGATACACATGCTGTTTGTGTGTGTTTGTGTGTTGGCGGAGCTGCAGTGGCATGCTGATCTGCTTCAGCTTGTGGTGGTTCGTTAGTTTAAGACAGGTTGTACATCCTTGGTGGCATGTGAAATACATTTGTAAAGCTGAAGTTTTTTTGATGTTTAATTTAAACGAGAACAGGCTGCAAATTCCCTCAACAGCATCCCTGTTTCTAGAAGGATATCTGGATCTGGATAAGGCTGGATGGGCAGACAAATGAAAGGAGAGATGAATGAAGAAATTAATGAATGAATGGATGGATGTACGGACAAACAGACGGATGGATGGACAGACAGATGGATGAAGGATGGATGATAGATAAATGGACAGATGGATGAAATGATGGACAAATGGATGGATGATAGATGTGTTGCATCAATAAAAGTGTTTTCTTTAAGGTGAACTGTTTGGTGCCTTTTCATTTATACCAGCTGTCATCCAACCATAGTCCAGGACTAGCTGAAAAGTTATTGTTTCAGGTTAATTTTAACCAGTATTAGAAAAAAATGAAAATAGAGACCCAGCCACTTTCACCCATTTGTTTATAGACTACACGTATGAAGCACAGAGTCTGTTAGTCTTTTCAACTCCCTATTAACAACGAGCATGTCCACTCATCGTGATGTTATTTTTTTAAAGAAAACAGTTTTTCCTGTAGACTTCTATTCAAATTACTTTTGCAACCCCCCTTGTGACCATTCAACAGAATGCAGACTTAAGGCACTTTTCACATTGGCTTCCCTTTTCACACCTGGAAGCTACATCCAGCTTTTAAACTCTTTATGGTAACACATAGCTGGTATTAACCAGCATGTTAGTTTGGTGGAAAAGCCAAACATTCCCCCAGTGGATTTATGCTGCTCTGTTAAATCTATGGCACAGAGACATTGTAAAGCTTCTGAAACCTTACGCCGAAAGCTGCTGAAATTTAGAGGTAACTCAAAATTTTGACTTAACTTTGAAAATACATGTTTGCTGTTAGCCATTTACTGTTAGCTTGTCACTTCCGTAGTTGGTCCATTACGTTATCACCTTCTACAATTCTGTTTAGTTTGGTAAATTTTAGTTTATTTATTTATTTGTTTGTGTGTTTTAGCGTTTGCAACATCTTTATTCAGCTTCAGATTTCTTTTTTTAATGTGCTTTATGCTTTTTCTTACGTTGCACTCCATTTGACCTTTTAGGGCCACCACAGAACCAGTAATTGAGATTGTAAATGTAAATGTTAATTCATATATCAAGGGCGAAGTAGGGTCATTTTCTCAGAGGCTTCTATAGAATCAGTCTACAGTGTGTAAACAGAGGAGTCGCCCCCTGCTGGCCATAGTAAAAATACAGCTTTTTAGACGGGAAACTAAATGTTTTAACAATTAGTAAAAACATCTCTAAAAGCATTTAGAGCTTTTGATTATAATTTTAATTTGATTATAATTTTTTATATATATTGTTTGTATGTGTGGAGACAATTAATGCCCATAAATTTATTTTAACAAATTCTGTAACAAAAGTAGTAAAATAACCACAAATAAAACAGAGAACGGTAAGTCCAAAAAAGGAACTTGTTCGGAGACGTATGGAAAGTACACTGATGCATTTCCATTGCAACGATTAAATAAAGAGATGATATTTACTTTATGGTTAAAAAAACAACAAAACAAAAAAGACCTGAGCCAGCATGTGCACACCTGCATCATTGCTATGACAACATCATCATTACAGTAAACGATCCAAACCACACAGATCTGATGTGTGTGTGTGTTTGCAAACTCTGAGGAAAACGAAACAGAAGGAAAGACAGACCGACAAACACACTGAGAGACAGACGGCTGAAACGGAGGCCGCGCCGCTAACAGAAAGCATAGAATGACATCATGGCTCATTTGAGTCACTTCCCAGTTAATGCAGAGACACGGTGATATCAACAAAGCAGCCTTTCCTGTAAATTACCAAAACAACCACAGTGATGAACAGAAACCTCGGCAGGGGAGACTACGCTGCAGGAATTTCTTTTATCATCTCTCCTGCTGTGGTCTCTGGTATTGTTAAAATGCAGTAACTGAAACTATTGTTGTTGTTTTGTTTACCTGTAAGAGCTGCTAAACCTTTTAAAGAACTGCTGCTGCATGAAAAGAAGCCGATGAACTGGCTTTACATCATCCTGCCTTACCCAGGAGAGTCTGTTGCCTGTCGGACGCTCGCACGCGCACGCACACGCTCTTCACTTGGCTAGCCAACCTCCTGAGAGAGGAGGCAGCTAACCGTCTCAGTAGAGGAAATGAGCTATCTGCTCCACTTCTCTCCAAGACTCACAGACTTTTCTCTCTCTGCACACACACAAGCACATCCCTCTGACATTTTTAGACTCTGTGCTCCTCGCAGATCTCTGTTTGTTTGTATCTGTTTTGTGAATACATGCTCATCTGCTTATGTGTGTGTGTGTGTGTGTGTGTGTGTGTGTGTGTGTGTGTGTGTGTGTGTGTGTGCGTGCGCGCAAGCATCCCAAGCGGTGAGTGGGTTTGACCTTAAGCTTCTCCTCCCTCTTTACAGTGCAAGCTCTCGTGTATGTTTCCTAGGCCTCCAAGATATGAGAGGGGAAAATATCTGCCGACAGCCCATCACAGTTCACGGCTCTTTGTTTATCCATTAATAATTGAGCATAGCTGAAGACAGTACAAGGTGTGTGCCTGCGAGAGAGCGTGCATGCATGTGTGGGTCTATGTGCCGGTGAAGGTTGGCGGTGGGTTGGAGAAGGGTGTCACTGAGGGAATTTATGCCTTGCATCGCAGTTTGGGCTAAACTGCAGATTTTCTCTCTGAACTGGATTGTTGTTTGCCATGAAATTAAGACAAAGTGGAAGATTTTCTTCCCCCTATCAAAATAACAATAACATTTAATGTGATTTTGAGAGAAGACTGATTACATGAATGTACACAGTTACAGTGGTGAAAAGGGTTTTCGCAGGACTCTATGCAGCCCGTAATAACCTAAAGTAATTATTTTCTGTGACATCATCAGTCTCTCACACAAATGTGGAAGTTTGGTGCACTCAGTTCATTGAGGTTTACGCACAGCTCTGTTAAGGTCCCACCAGAGCATCTCAGTCAGGTTCATGTCTGGACTTTGGTTCATTGCAGGACTTTGAATCTTTTCTTTTTCAGTCATTCTCTTGCAGATTTGCTGCTGAGCTGGGATCACTATCTTGTTGCATGACCTACTTTGGTCCAATCTTTATCTGTCAGACAGATGTCCTTACATTTGACTCTGGATTACTTTGATATACAGAGGAATTTATGATTGATCAGTGACTGTAAGGTGTCCAGGTCCTGTGTCTGTAAAACAGATCAAAATCATGACCCCTCCACCACCGTGCTGACAGCTGGTATAAGGTCTGGTTTGGCTTTGTGCTTTATGACCAACATCTCCACTTTGGTCTCATCACTCCAAAGCACATTGTTCCAAAAGTCTTGCGGTTTGTTCATATGCAGCTCTGCAAAACTAAGCTCTGCTGCCATATTATTTTTAAAGACAAGAGACTTTGTCAATAATTCGTCCATGGTGATGTGAAAAACTAATTTCCAGTTATCAAAAACACTTGATTGCAGTTCTTGCTGCCAAGGACGGCACAACCAGTTATTAGGTTTAGGGGGCAGTTGCTTTTTCACCTAGGGTCATGTGGGTTTGACGAGCTTTCTCCCTTAATAAATGAAATCATAATTTAAAAACAGCATTTTGCATTCACTCATGTTATTGTTGTCTAATATTAACATTTGTTTGATGACAAATATGTAAACAATAAGAAGTCAGGATGTGGGCAAACACTTTTTCAAGAAACACGTGTACAACGTGACCTTAAGGTGAATTTTACTGGACGTCCACCCCTGGGAGGAATGTACCACTGAGTTACATTTACAGGCCTGTAATCGTATTGTGTTAATAAGCAGCAGTTACATAGTTATGACACATATATGCTCTTACCCTCTCTGGTTAAACAGTTATTTCTGTGATGGGAATTTTTAAGAGTTTGACCTTTTAGGTATTTTATCATTCAACATATCATGTTTTCTCTCCATATAATCTTTATCTCTACAAGTTATCGTTTGCATGGAAAATCATTTTCTTTCCTTTCTTCAAGGCCTCGTCCCCACCTCATCTTAAAGGATCTCAACGCATGCTGGGTGTGTCCACAAATGTGCAGCGTTAGAAAGTGCCTGAGCTGAATTACTATTTCGAGTTCTATCTAAAGCAGAGTTTGTCTTTACATTTCACTCTCTCCTCTAATTACGTGGGTCTTTCAGACATGTTTCCCCACAGAGTGCTTTCTGACAGAACAAAGTAGAAATTCTTTCCCCTCGGAGGCAGCCCTCAAGTGAGAGTCTCCCATCGTCTCTGCGTACAGAGAGGCGAAAAACTGTGGTCCTGTGGGGGCTGTCTGCAAAAATATAAGTTGTACTAGTGAGTGTCTCACGCAGGAAGAGAGTACAGTTAAAAAAGAGAGAGAAAAAGGGTAGTGTAATAGAAAAGGACTAATTTTTCTGCTGATTGCTGACAGTGCCACCACTCCACTCATCTCCAGTCATAATAATCACACTAAAAATGGAGGCAAGTACTCAGAAAGATTAAGTTAAATGAGCTTGATTGAGTTAAATGTGTGCACTTTGTTATAGAAAATGTAAAGCTGGGACACATTATATCACCAGTGCATAAAGGAGGTTTAAATAAGGCGAGGGGAGCATCCATCGTAGGTCACAAGATGATTCTAACATTTATCCTTCATTCGCTGAGAAAATTATCTTGATTTAAATAGTACCATGAGACACCAAAACCTCCAGTTTTAGGCTCACCTCACCAGCCCTCTGCTAAGTCCTCTGCTTTGTAGTCCAGACATCATGAGGCTTGTTTTGGTGTCATGCTGGATAACAAAAGCCAGGGTTGGAGGGGGGACGATATTTAAACAAGCCGAATCTACAATTTTTAACCTTGCTGTTTGAAAAACACGGCTTGTGACGAATCCTAAACAGTTCATCGTTGCTGAAGTTTGGAAGTCCCCCATGAATCTGGATTAGTTGGTTTCACCTAATCATACACCCACCTGTAGTTCACAGGCTGGGAAACGACAGATGTGCTTTCCAAGTAACGCTCGAAGACGACGAGTAAAGCAACTGAGTGGAGCTGAGGTGAGTTTAACATAGAAAACGGTGTAAAGGCAAAAAGGAGGGTGATTAGAGTGAGTGGTGAGCAGATATCCACGTATTTACTGCAGACAAGTGACTGAGCCTGACTGTTTACTTAGCACAGCACACCTGAACATATAGTGTTGCAGTCACCCAGCAATGAATGTATGGGCACCTAACATGGACATAAAGGGTTAAAGTTCACTGCTGCAGCAGTGACGGCTCTTCCACTGTACGTGGTATTACTTCTGCAGGCGTCCGCCTTCATTATGAGTGACACAAAGACACAGCAGAGTAAATCTCCATCAGCAGAGTAAATGTGAATAAAACTACACAAAGTTTAAAGAGTTGTGCTTTCTTTAATGTGCAATTTGTTTTCCGTAGTGTCCAAACACGTTTCTTTGAGGCTTTCCTCCTCCTACATGACTCCATTTAATATAATTTTGCCTGTTGGTCTGGTGTGTTCTTTAAATTCTGCTCTGTTTATTTGTCTGGCTGTGTGTATTTATCATCTAATTCACTGTTTATCTCTCTTTCCCTCTCTTTTTCTTGCTCTGGCAGCTTCTGTAACTCTCTGTCTCGACGTACATCATTTCTATAGAAGTCAACACTCCCGCTCGCCCATCAACATGCCAACAGACAGCTGCACAGTCCGTGGATGCCACTTCCTTTGATATGGTAAAGCAATATTGTACTTCATCTCTCCTTTTTTATTTGTCCATTTGTGAAGGAGATGCCATTAGCAGTGTATTATGCTCCTCTGGCGAGGAAAAAAACATCTCCAAAAGGAAAGTTGGCGGCTGCCCGCATCCTGCAACGCCTCATTAGTGCATTGCCTTCGAACAAACGTATCAAAAATGTTCTGAGCTAATCAGCTTTTATATTCCCGGGCTATATGTAGAAAGAGACAGAGCTGAAGGTCACGGGTGCGTTTGAACGCAGCAAGTGGCTCAGTAAGGGAATGATTTATCTGGAATTATTGCTGTGCTTTGCTCTTGAGGGTGGGCTATTGATGTGTGCGGCTGAAATGGCTTCTTCAAGAGGAGGGATAGGGGGCTTTAGTGGTGACACACACACGCACATATCTTTGCTATCATCGGCCGAACTAAGGCACTTGCCTCTGCACTGTTATCCAGCTTGCCATTTCTTTCATGTCTGTTGCACACAAGGGTGCTCAGATATCGGTAGTTAGGAGGGAAAACTGCCCTGTTACAAAAGCAATAGGGGCTTAGGTGTATTTTTTATTTTTTTTAAATTTATCTGTGGAAGCTGTGCACCAATGTAGTTCATTTAACTGACTGAACGAGCAACTATTAATAAAGTGGACAATTTTACTTTCCTTCTCATAACTTTCCTTCAAATTTTTTTGTACTTAGAATTGGACAATTTTTCTCATATTTTGACAATTTTGTCTAAATTTTGACAGTTTTGCTTCATAAATATGAAATGTTTTGTCATAAATTTGAGAACTGTCACCGACGTCGGCTTTGGCAAAATGGAAAAATCTGATGCCCCAAGAATGTCTCAGCATAAAAGGGAACTTAAGTGAAAAATACAACATACTTAATTTATCCCATATTTCAGGCTATGAATGAAAATGAATGTGGTGTTTTAACAAATAGTGTAAACTGTATAATATAATAGCACCATAAACAACAGCTCTCAGCATCAAATTTATGCCGTCTCCAGTTACCTCAGAAGTCAGATGTCAGTCGGTGCATTTCAGTATTAAAGATAGAAAAGCGAGAACAAAGATTTGTTTTGCTTCATTAGCAAGGTTGAGAAATTCATGCATTACTTGTAATACATAATAATCTGTCATGGATGGAGCCTGGTTAGTCTTCTCTCCGTATGGCTCCGTAAGTCAAAAATCACTACCGTTTCCATTCACTGCTGCCATCTTGCTAAGTTCTGGTTAGTGGGGCTGCTCTGACTTTCCGAGTCGAGGGGGCACGCCAGTTAAAACTTTTGACTGGGAACTGAGAAATTCCGACTTACTTCAAAATACACAATTAAACAGTGGTACTCAAGAAGGAGAAGCAACTGACCCTGAGGTTCAGGATTTATTTAGCTCATGTGCAACAGATGCGAGCAACTAAAACAGCTAGCAATCCGGTCGTTAAGTGATGACGTGACGAATCCTACTTCCGGGCCTAAAGTAGTCTGCTTTTAATATGGCTTTTGTGTTGTTAACATGTTTAATGTTTTGTATTTTCTTCTATTTAATCTCAAAAAGCTCCTAAAACAGTCAGTGATCACTGTTAACCTCCCTCGGCTTTTATTACCGCTAATCATTTATTTAAGCTCAGTTTTTAAAACCTTAGGATGTAACTACTAGGGGTGCAACGATATTCGTATCGATATTGAACCGTTCGATACAGTGCTTTCGGTTCGGTACGCATATGTATCGAACAATACAATTTTTTTCAATTTTTTTTTTCAATTTTTTTTTCAATTTTTTTTTTTTTTTTGTGTCCCGTTTGGATCTATAGCCATCAGAATTGTTGTCTTGAGGCCAAGAAAGATGCCAAGAGGATTTATTTTAAGTGGATCATCATATTGGTCCATTTGATTGACCTTTATTATAATTATGAATTTATTTTATTTTTAGTTGCAAACGGGACAGACATGACTGTGGGATAGGACAGGGGGAAAGAATGAAAGAAAGAGGGGGAGAGAAAGAAAGAAAACCAAAGGGGAGAAAAAAAAAGAACAATACAAAATTTGTAATTTATTTTATCAACTTTCCTTCTGACGATGCTGTCTGTGTTGAGCGCTCAGTGAATCTGCATTTGACTACTCCGCCTAGGCTCGAGAGTGCAGCCTAGGCGGAGTAGTCGAACGCAGATTCACTGAGCACTCAACACAGACAGCATGGTCAGAAGGAAGAGCGCAGGGCAAGCTAGCGAGACAGAAGTGGACCTCCCCACCCTCATTCAGATCTGGCGTTTGGAATTATTTTGGTTTTCATGTGACGTATGACCCTGAAGGTAAGCGAGTCATGGACTAAAGTAAAACAGTATGTTGGATGTGCCATGCAATGCTCAATTACATGGGTTGGAGCTAGTGTGTTAGCGCAGTTAGCTCGTTAACGTGTTGGCCGTCTAGCCCCTCTGTATAGGGTAGCTCGTTAACGGAGATTTGCCGTGTTGTGGCGTTAAGGTTATTTCAACGAGATTAACCTGAAAGCACTAGTGGGAACACAACGAATATGACTGCACATTTACACCGACATCATCCTAGTGCAAAGACAAAAACAACAAGCATGCATGCTATAAACTTTAGCCGAGTCATTTAGACAGCTGTTAGCACAGGATTCTCCTTATGGAGACCTGATATGTTTAATATGCTGCTGAGAATATAGCCCAGAAGAAGCGGATAGTATAGCTTTTATTTTGGAAAGAGACATTTCTCTGTAATAAACTCTCTTTTCCAAAGATGAGTGATTCCTCAATCAGATACAGGGCTCGCAATATCGCTAGCCCGACGTCCCGGGGCTATCTCTGCCCTGCCTGTCGGGCTATTGTAGGAAGGAAAAATATATGTCAATGCTTTTGCATTCTTTCAGAAATGTAGCTGGGTAATTATGTCATTGGGTGAGCCACTGTCAATATGTGACATATTGAAATCGTGTTTGAATTTGCGCTTGTTTTTTTGCTTTCACTTTGCAATCGTGCGAACTGTGTATAGAGAGCGACAGCACTGATCTGTGAGTGATGATAATTTGTGCACCAATTCCTCTGACATCGTCTTATTAATTGTTAGCTTACTATGCAAACATGACAAGTGAAATCTCCCGCAGCTTAAACATGTGAGAGGTTGATCGCGCAGAGAATCGCTGAGCTTATGTGAGTGCGGCAGGATATATATTTCACTACGATGACCTGGATGATTGAGAACCTTCACAGACAGATATATATTTTAGTTCTGCTGAGCCAAATAAGACAGGTCAGGGTGAAGAAGTGACAGCCAAAGAAAAGCTTACCACAAAACGGAGAAGTTATGACAAATCAGACTATAAGGCAAAAAGAAAGTGCAGCTTTATGGTTTCATGGACAAAATAATTTCTGTGGCTGCAATATGACGAGCTAAAAAACAACACGCACAAGGGTTAGGGTTAAATTTAAAAACTGTACTTTTGTGTTAAAATATATATTTATAATTTTAATAAATGACAAATTAAAAAGGCATGAACATTTTTTTTGTATCGAAAAAATATCGAACCGTGACACCAAAGTATCGAACCGAACCGAACCGTGAATTTTGTGTATCGTTGCACCCCTAGTAACTACAGCCCAGCCATGCAGCAGTATATGAATGACTAACCTCGTATTGTGGATGGATTATCTCAGTTGTTCTCCTGGCTGAAGTTTGGTCCGTTTACAGCATCCTGCCATGTGATTACATTTGTTCCTGACCACCGAGAACACTCATGTTAACTTTTATCGAGTGGAAAAAAAGTTAGCTTGTTTATATTATGCTAACATAGCTGTATCGCTAGCGGTCACGTAGTACATCATTAAATACCAGCTAGCCCAACTTCAGTAACCCTACAAACGTCACTGCTGTTTAGTTTTCTGTCTTCATTTATGTTGGAAGTGATAACAGAGCTGTACGTTTTAATTTGTTTCCAAAAACCCTGCAGTCAGGACATGTTATATTGTATTTAGATAGAAACTAGCGAGCTAACTTCCTGCTAACTTCTAACTCTGTTAAATTTCATAAATTCCATTTTCATGGATGCCTGGATGTTAAACTCAATTATTACACCTGGTAGAGCAGAACGCTGATCATTTTATTAAAGATGAAAGACTAGACAGTTTTTCAACTCTCAGTAATGCCATAGTGATCGTTTGATATATGGACCTGCAGCGGAGTTTAGGCCCAGACACGGCTAGTGACGTCAGACTTAACGACTGGATACGTCAACTTTCTGCAAGGTTCCATAAAACACAGCAGAGAAAAAAGAGGTTTAAACAGGTTTACAAGAAAACACTTAAACCCCCAGAGAGCAGCCATTTGGCGACGAGAAATCGATATCATGGAAACAGGACTTGTCCTTTTGTTGTGACGACCACAAGTTGTTCCCATCAACAGCACCTGTTGTTTGGCTTGTTTTTTATAGGAATTAACTTTTACCAGAAGTTACCACCATTTACCACTGTTGCGATTCAAGAATCCACTTTTTTGTTTGCTATCAAACGCAGATGCTGTCACATTGAGATTTTTTCCACTACAGCTACTGTATTTTTGTACATTTTTGATGGCAAAAACATTCAGTTTTAGGTATCACTTCCTTTTGAATTAAAGCACAACGAAATCTTTCGAAAACCACAATTTTCCGCCGATGTTAAACGTCATTAAGGCATCGACCGTGGAGGAGGCAGAGTTGCCCCGTCTCTTTGTTGGCCGTCCATATTTCAGTTCAACCCCAACATATGCTGGAGTTTGACAGAGATACAGCAACTGGAAAAATTGTCTCTGTCTTTTTTTTTAACCATCACTATTGCTCTCCTCGCCCACACACTTAACACTCAGCTGAATGCAACAAGTTTATATGTCCTTTCTGTGGAAGTTGTTGAAAGACATGCTTGGAAAATGTAGAAAATCATTAACTGACATGGCAGTAGATATTTCACCACAATGGGAAAAAAAAAATTGGCACAGAAAATGCTAATCGCTTCACAAAACGAGTCTCGAAATGCATTCAGCACACCCACAGATGAATGTTTAGTTGTGTGAGTCTCGCCACACTTAAGTGTAACTTCCTGTGACGCTTTACCTGCTCGCTCTACGCGAGTCGTCGTGGATACAGGCGTGAGCTAATTGCCAAAAATATAAATGTCTAAAGGCGCGTCGCCCGTGTGGAACGAGAGGTGCAAACACATAAAAACATACATCCCACTCCTCCCCTCCTGATCATTTGGAATCCACATTAAAATGCAATAACGAGCGAGGTAACAAACTAATTATCCCAATTAGCTCACTGTTCATGCAAGCGGGCTTGACTGTATCATCCTACTTTTCCAAAGGCGTCCTCTGGGGATTTGCAGAGTGCTCGTGCGCACCCCACACAGTCGTGACCGCGTTCCTGCGAAACATCTGGCCATGCACGATGGGACACCGAGATTTAAGTGCTCTTTTTATTCTCTCTGCCTTTATAGTTTTGAGATTTTTGCTTCTCTGCTATCAGCGGATCTGTTTTCCTGAAGTTGTGCCGGCTTTCAGGCGTTTTCCCCTCCTCGTGTTTATTTGAGCGTTTGAACGTGTAGTCCTGGTGGGATTGTGGAAGTTGGAGTACTGTCAGGTCTAATTGCCGTGTGGTGTTTGGTAGGGAGACGGGCCTGATTAGGGAGGAGGTGAGGGAAAACATCATGTCCCCACTCTCTTCTCTCACTGTCTCACCTGTTTTCTGTCTCTCCAGCTCTTTTCCCCCCCTTCTCAGTTTTTCTTTCCTTGCTCTCTCTCTCTCTCTGACTCTCTACATGACTACACAGAATGATGGCAGTCCTGCATGGCTCATTAACTGGCAGAGAGAGATGGACAGACACAAAAGGATGGGAAAAAGAGAGAGGTGTAGAGAGGGCAGCCCACAGATTTCTCAAACACAGGTTACCCCGGTGCTCACCTGGTGTCTGTTGACTACATCAAAGACTTTAGATGCCAGGCGAGGGGCAACGTGAGCTGCCAAATGAGTTAGGAATATAGAAGGATCACCAGCTACATAGTGGGAAGAACTACTGGCAATGAATAATGTCTGTGTATAATCTTTTTTTCTCTTTTACCATCGCTGGCTTTACCTCGTATGACTTTAGACCAAATTCTGAAAATCAGTTTGAGTGCCTGCACTCTAATTAGCATCTCCAGAAGTCATCACTACAGTCAGTGTGATATTATAACCAACAAAAAGTGTGACGTGCTTTAGCAGAAGCACCTTTGTAGTGTACAGAAGGTCACGTTGGCTCCATGTGTTATTGACAACTTGTAATTGACAACTCATGTAATCAGCTGATCAGCTGGTTGGTTCTGAGTTGGCTGACTATAACCAGTACTGGCGTCAGATATTTCCAATTCTGTGCTGGTCAAATCACCGCCATGCGGACTGCGACAGCTGCAACTGGTTATTGCACACAGATAATCCATTCAGTAATTTAACTCTAACATGTAACAGGCTGTCATTCTGAATTCCTTTTAATTCCGGTGCTAACACAGTGCTCGCTGACTGCCAGTGAGTACATTTGCCACTTCCTTGCCAATCCGTGCGCACACTCGGTCTGTTCCCTCTCTTTTTGCTATTTCTGTTGTGAAGATGTTCAGCATTTTCAGCTGGATTTAATTTTATTTTTTTAAAAAACAAGTTTTGTCCGTAACCTCGAGCACTTTAATTTCACGATGTCCTCTAACCTTGTGCGGTTCTGGAGAAAATGTAGAAGTTATTGAATCGTGTTTTATGATGAAAAATTGATAAAGATTTAAAATTCAAGTCGGAAAGCCAAAATCAGAATCAACCAAAAGAAGGACGAACACCTCTGACTATTTAAAAAAAAATCACTGCAAAATAATGCTTCTCCAAGTATCCTCATTTACCCTGGTGTGACACCATGAGTGCCATTAGCTTAACACTATGGTCACACTGGGGAAAAACAGTAGTGTGAGTTTGCAGCATGACAAAAAATATTACGACCGTGTGTAATAAACTTGCAGTGTTGCTGCCTTTAAAAAGACAGGGGTCCGTTCTTCGTACCTCGCTAAGTAAGTTAGCTGGATTTGATTGTTGACGATTTCGCGTGATCCTGGATCGTTCGGTTCTCCGAAGCTCATCCGGGACTTGCTGTCATAGCAACAGATCCGTAAGCGTAAACCTGCTCGGGAGCAGGCTTAGTTTATGTAAACAAGATTAGATCGCGGCTACTCAGGTATGTCCGCTTCATTTATACGAAAGCAGCAGCGATATTTTACCACTGTTTTACCATAAATAAATATTATCAATGTAACTAAAGATAATGCAGTATTTGATTCTTTTATTGATTCCATACAGATACATACAGGTCATTTCCTAACAAAAAGGGAAATGTACTATTAATCATTCTATTTCACGTATTTGATTATTTCAGATGTAATTGATATTTTAGAGTAGTAATAGTAAATTACTTCATGTAATCAAGATGAGAGATCACGGCTATAAAAGCAAAGGTGGATTTGGGAAGTCTGTCGCAGCCATGTCCTGTCCGTTTACGCGAGCCACCCATTGCAGAAGGTGCAAGATTGATAAGGAGAGTTTTCAGAATTCAGTGTATATTGCGGGATAGACAGGATCCTTTAGCTCAGCGCGACAGTGTGCTCATAGAGAGATATCGATTTTCCCGTGAGGGTATTATTTACTTAACCAACTTGTTGACGAGGGGGTGCAGGACCACCACCTGTCTTTTTGTGCTTTGTCCTTTTCTTGGTTGCTGTTATAAACAAACAAACAGATTATTTCAGGGTCTCTTTCCTAGAGACGAAAAGCAATATAAGTGATAAATATTACCATTCTGTAGGATATTCTTATATTTCACTTTTACTTGTTCCCATGTTCTAGTGGGTCCTGTTGTGGCTCTAATGTGAAAGGAGATATAATGTAATATAATATAATAAATTTACCCTACCGCCTACTGGTGTTGGCCAGAGGGGCCGATGGCGCGATATGGCAGCCTCGCTTCTGTCAGTCTGCCCCAGGGCAGCTGTGGCTACAACCGTAGCTGCTTCCACAAGTGTGTGAATGTGAGAGTGAATGAATAGTGGCATTGTAAAGCGCTTTGGGTGCCTTGAAAAGCGCTATATAAATCCAATCCATTATTATTATTATTATTATTATTATTAAATTACTTACGAGTTTAATTTGTCAGCAGCTTTCTGCCAGCCCTCTCTCCTTGCTTTTGCAGCCTTTGCAGTGTTCCCTTGCGTTTTAATTAAACTCTGAAACTCCTGAAATCCCTCAATCAAGAGTTCTTGCTCTGCTGCCGAAAAATACTGAGGGCGCTCCTTCGACATTTTCGCCGACCAATCAAAGGGTTGCCGATCAATGTTTCTACTATCGATGCGTAGCCCCTGTTAAGCCACCCAGTGATCTCACATTACTTCATCCAGCTATACTAATCATCAACAACAGGTGTGTTCGGAGAACCGGAATAGCGAGCTCAAAGTTGGCGCGATGATTTGATCTTGGATGTAGTAAGCGAGGTACGAAGAACGGACCCCAGGTCTGCCACCAAAGGGGAATCAAGACAGTGATAAAACTGCAATAACACAGAGTCATTCTGCTGTCAGTCTATCAGTTTGTGATTTAATGTGTTTAAGCCGCCAGTTACAGACAATCTGTCTGTGATAACACAGTGATTAATGCTAAATTTACACATAATCACAAATAAGTGAAATCTAATCAAATCTACATGCACAAATTCACATTAACTACTGAAATTCAGACTCCAGCCAGAATTTCATAGATTTCAAACAGAAACTCTCAGACAAACAATCACAGACTGTGTTTGGAGACAAGTTGCCCTTAGTGGTTGCCCTGGATGTTGAGGTTATTGCACACTCTGGTTGGTTGCTGCAATTGATCTTTAAAAGCAAAAAAAATGAATCTTAATCAGGTAGCTATTCATCTTCCTTAGCCTCAAAGAAATTGCTGCTCTTTGTTAGACTCTATTGTGATGGAGCTGTGATGCATTATTCTAATGCAATGTCTTGACAGTCTGACCCTGTCCGAGTCTATGCCACAGCCTATACCAGCACATCTTACTTAAATATTTGAAGAAAGAAAAAGTAGGACATGATTCAATCAACAAGACTGAGAGAATCCTACTTAGAAAACTTGTCCCTTAAAGTAGTGGTAGTTCTAGCCTGTGTATAAATCTATAGTCTATGCAGATGATGCTTCACTGTTTCGTTCCATTAGTCCTGAATTCGTGTTCAAAGTTTACTGTTAAGACTTCAATAGGTTTCAAGGTAATGTTCTACAGTATTGAGTCAGCTCTCTGTTCAGTCATTTGTAAAACTCTTCCTAGATGAGAGAAGCCAAGAAAACCCACAAAGATGATATCAGCATGCTTGTGAAATAATCATCACAAGATCTTTTCCTGTTCTGCGTCATGGGGTGAAGGATAACGAGAGACAAACAGAGATGGAGAGGAGAGTGAGGAGGGTTCTGTGCAAGAGAGGAGTGGAAAAAAAGACAGACAGAGCAAGGCTTCAGAGACCAAGGGTGAAAGTCTAAATCTTTCATCCTCTTTCTGGGTTCAGAACGAGAGGAGAATTGTAGGATGGATTATCGGTGCTAAGCCACAGAGAGAGAGCAAAGCTCAGCTGTAGCTCTTCTCCTCTGTCCTGAAGACGAAGGAGTACCTGACTCACTGGCAGACAGAAAAATCTGCAATCATGACTCACTGGCCTGTGAATGGAGTTATTGTGGACCCTTGGGTCATTTAAATTGCCATTTCATTTCCTCCTTGAATAGAAGAATTGGTATCAGTTTCTCCTCCTCATCAGCAGCAGCGGCCCAATAATCATTATCATCATCATCGCTGACTCGCTGAAAACCTGAGCCAGGCAAGCTTTTGTACAAGGAGAAACACACTAATTTGGCGAGATTTTCCGTGCCGTTATCTGGATGGTCAGGCCGCCGATTCATTGCGGCAGCCATCTCGCCACGCTGCTTCTTCTTCAGCTCCTTCATGTTGACGGCGGCCTGTTATTCAGATGTAAGATTCGACACAAGTCCAGGAGAAAACACTTGAAACGCTATTAAGCCTGTAGTGGGTCTTGTGTATGCCAGTTGTAAGCCTCCTCTTGTCAATACGACTGTAGGATGCACACAAGTGCGCTGACTGGATGGAGAGGAAGAGAGAGGGAGGCGCGCTGCAAAAAGTGACGGTCCTAGCAAGCCGTTTCGAGACCCGATCTTCTTTAATCGAGTGAGAAATTATGAAAATAGCTTCAGTCATTGCGGCGGATATAATTTTGTGAGGATTTCTGAAGCACTTTTAGAGGTTCTGGGTCCAATAAAAAGGCAGATTGCCACATAGTTATCTTTCTAAGAAGTATAAAGGGTAAATAATTGGCGGGGAAAGTGGCATTTCATCACTTTAAAGGCATGTATATCGACTTGCTTTCATCAAATCTGCTGAAAAACATGACGCTGACACCCTATCCTGGGATTAAATAACCTGCGGTGATGGATATTTCTTGCAGTGCCGGGAGCGATCGAGTTAGAGAAGAGATTGCTTGTCAGGGCCCTGATTTCACCGTTCTCCGCTGATGACGATAATAATAACCATTCGCAGGAGTGGCGGCGAATGGGGAGGGGAGAGAGAGAGAGTGTAGACGTCTTTTTAAAGAGGCGTACACGCAGTTACTTTCTGCAATCAAAACACAAATTTCTGAAGACGACTCGGAGCAGATAGAGCACACACACATACACATACAGGCCCAGCATAGACCACAGTGCACACATCCTGTTGTTTGCCATTGATAGAGGATGTTAGCCTGGTATTTTTGTACTGTAATCAGCAGCCCCTCGACATACTAGTCTTGAGACAGAGACATCTGAGGAAAGATTGTCTGGTAATCAGCCTATGTGGTTTGGGGGGGGGGGTGGCTTGGAGAGTAAAACCTGGTAACTCCAATTATTTTCTAATGTTGTGAGGTGAAACATGCCCACTGTAGTTGGAAAACGATTCAAACCAATCACGGCGTCTGTATAGGAAGAACATCCTGTTATTACCAATCAAGGACCAAGACTCCTGACTCATACCTTGACATATCCTACGCATTGTATCCCTGCGTGTTTTTGCAAGCAGTAACTCCCCCTGTACAAACACGCATGCACACTCCACACTGTGTGACTGCATTTCCTGTTGTGCTGTTGCCTTTAGAAACACCCCCTTCCTCTCATGATCCCCCCCTTCTCCCACCGTCTTGTCATATGCATGATCACTCCCTCCCCCTCTCTCCTCCTCACTCTCCATCCCTCTCCTCCCACTATTCCCTCTCGATGCTTTTAATCTTGGGTTGATGATACTTGGTGGAAGCACTTAAGTTTCTGTGCCAGGTGTCTCCCCGTACTTAACATCACGGGCTTAGCTTCTCGTTTCTGCAGTTCCTTCGCCTCCCTCCCCTGGCTCCTGAACACACACACACAGAGGCATTAACATGTATAGCTGCTGATTCCACGCACACACACTCTACATGCACATGGAGGGAAGCGCTCGGATATCTCTCATAGATATTTACTTTAAATCATGCAACTTTTTTGCTGCTGCTCCTTCACACACATTTAAAAGAAAAGAAAACTGGTCTGAATATTTAAACCTCTTCCCAATTCAGTTAGTTTGAAATTAGGATCTTGGGCTGGAGCCTCTCCCAGCTGTTTGTTAGCCCTAACCCTATAAGGATAGCACACAGAAACAGACAACCATAATTCGTCACATTCATACTTACATCCATTTTAGACTCAATTTATCTAATATGCTCATCTTTGGTCTATGGGAGGAAGCCTGCCACACAGCCACATGGAGAACATGCAGACTCTGCACACAGAGGCCCCAGATCCAATCAAAGCCAGGGCCAAACTGCTGTGAATCAACACACCAACCACCAAAATATCTGACAAACATTTTATCTTTGCATTACTTGGCACAAATAACCACCTCTTTATATCAGTGTGACCAGTTCCCTTCACTGCTTTGCAATTGATACTGATATCGGTGTTGGATCGATACTACCGTAATAGTTCAGTGTGTAGCCCACTGAACTGCCTTCAATTAACTTTTCTTTTAATTAAAAAATATAACTCAAACATGCACAATGAAAAATTTCTAAACTATTTTGTGTTGACTGTCACATTTATTATTTATTTTTTATTTATATAAGTGCTTTAAAGAAAGGCACATTTATATTCCAGATCTCCAAACAACCAAGTTTCAATATACGTAAAAAGCTTATCATGTAAAAAAATCACAGTCATTGAAATGTTTTCAGAATTTGAAAACTGCTAACCACGCACAAGTATCAGTACTGGCCCAGTATTTACCTGGTATTAGATCGATACCAAAATTTGCAGTATCTTTCATGCATGCTTTATCCAAACTGTTATGCACTTTATATCTGTGTGCTTAAAAATGCATTATTATTCAATCTGGTCACTTAAGTCTCCAAAAACCAAAGAAGTTGATGTTAAACATTCTCAGTCTGAAGCTCATAAACCAATAGGTGATCTCCACCTTTTATGTGAGATGTGATCTTTTAAAAACACGGAAATGTCAAAAGGAATTTGGCTGCATAATGCAAGCATCTGCAGTTACAGCAAACATGCCAAGTCCCACAGCTACTGTAGCACTTGCTGAGTCATATATAGATCTCGATTTGCATCGAGTGTACAAAATGCTGTTTACAGCTAGCATATTGAGATTTAGGCGATGCGAGGAGAATTTGTGTGCTGAAAGAGTTTGCTTAGTGTTGCTTTGTTCTTTAAAGACAAACAGCACAAGAGGGGAGGAAGGAGACAGAGGAATGAAAATGAGAGGGAGATGGAGAAGCAGAAAGATAAAGGGAGCGATAGCTCTCATGTGTTTATGATATGTTTGTTTGTGCTGCCACGGGGACCTCTTTTCCCCCACCCCCTCCCCTTGTCTTCTTTCTCTCTCTCTCGCTTTTTTATTTTTTTTAGTCTGAATATTTTTTGCCTTTCTGTCATGTATCTGCCGCCTGTCCAGGCAGTGCTCTGTTTCACTCTCGTCTGATGTCTCAATTAAAATTAATGGGTTCAGTCTGCTCAGATAAAGAATAAAGAGGAGGAAAAAGCCTTTCCAGGAACAATGGCAGCTTCTTGCATGTTGGTAACCAATCCTTCCATGTCTGGGCCCACGCTAATGCGTCACAATATTGACAGCTCTAATGGCACAGTTCCTCTAAAGGGGGATTTTTTAAAAATCCTGGGGCCAAAACGAGGCGCAGCACATGGATTGGGCTGCATACCAATTTGAGGTGGCTTTTACTTTGGAAGGGTGGTTGATTTTTGTGACGTTTGGCTCAGATCTGAGGAAGCGCAGCCGTTGCCTTCCTCGGTGTGGGGTAGTCGGACAGAAGGAGACTACCCCTACTGCTCGTCCTTGAGACGTCTTCATCCCCGGGCTTGGCGGCTTGGCGGCGGCGCCCCTCTGCCCCTTCATCAGGACAGAATGCTGGTGTCAGCACTGCCGCTCTCTTCCTCCTCCCCCCCTTCCTTCCCCGCCCTCCTGCACCTTTGCCTTTATCTGTCGCTTCTTCTAAAGATGCTCTTTCCATCTCCTGTACCCCAGGGGTCAAGCTGGTGGAAGAACAAGCGGGAGGGAGAGATTTTTTTGTGAGGGGGGAGGAAAGGAGGAAAAGTGGGAAGCAAAAGCAGTTGAAGGGAAGAGGGGGAAGAAATGGAAAGGAGGGAGAGGAGCACCTGACTCGGAGGCAGAAAGATAATTTCGGCCAGGCAGCTCTGTTTAAGGTTAAAGCCTGATTTGCATTTCAAAAGCGGCGGCCGGTCGTGTTGCCACCTCAGGGACACCATCGGACCAACCAGCGTGTCATTTAATGTCACCAGGCACCGGGGCCTTGATGAAATTAATAGAGCAGCCCATGATTGATAACGGCGCCGCTCGTCAGCGCCGCCGTCATGACCATCCGCCTCTCTGCTCCCGTCTCTCCTTCTCCTTCTTCCTCCAACAATCCCGGACGTCCACCGCAGCAGCTTCAGAGATCCCCATCATCCCCGCGCTTTCCCTCTCATATCACCCTTATCTGAATGTGCCTGATCTGTCAGCGGCATCTCAGCGAGGAGATCATCTTCTGTCTGACAACAAGAAAATAGAGAAAAAAAGTAAGTATCTGTGTGCTTTTAGGTAACCAGGGCAACCTCAGTGCAGTCATGGGATAAAGCACCTGTGCCTTAAGGCACCAAAAGCCCTGAGAGCTCCTGGTCTGCATCTAAAGCAATGTGTAGTATCTCACTGAGAAAAGGAAGTGACTCTCCAGAACACAGTTACGTTATTCACCGGCACAAATATATAACACATTCAGGCAACACTGTTGTGCACCAGTGACAGCATGCAGGTTCATGGACTACAAGCATCCTGCTATGGTCCAGGCTAAAGGGAACCTATTATGGGGTTTTTTGTGCTTCCAAAAAGTAAGTTGGATCTTTTTAAAATGCTAATAGAATTGTAACCAAGTAAGTTAGAGCAGCTACACTTACTTATCATGAATTCAGAGCTCCTTCCTTCCGCTAATGGGTTTGCAGAAATCACAGAAAAAATCCCACACTACAATAACAATATAATTTAGACACGGGTGCTTTATCGATCTGATCAGCTGCTCACAGCACTTCCTACGTTGGACTATACATATCACGTAGTTTTGATAGGTGCCACTAACTGCAATGACAGGAAGTGACGCCATTTTCACAGGAATTGTAGCTTTTTTTTCCCCATCAACGCCTATCAAAACCCTACTGAAAAGCGATGTTTGACTTTGTGCTTTGTGGACTTATTACGTACATATTATTACATAAAGGTTGTATTGATGTATAGCAAGTTGAAATGCCCCCCCATCCCCCCAAAAAGGAAACCAGCGTGTAAAAATGTAAAGACAAGGTCTGGCTGACTTGTTCTATGGTACTTAAAAGGTTAAAGGAAGACTAGCTGAAGACAAATAAGGATTATTTTGGACTTTGAATCATGGTAAGCTACTGTAGCCCAAGGATCAAGATATGAAGCTAGAAGTTAGTTTAACGGGTCTCTTTAACGCTTTCCCTCATGAAGATTGGTAGTTCGATCCCTGGCTCCTTCAACCTGCATGACTAAATCTATATATAATATTGACTGCAGTGCTGTGAATATTTAAAATAATTTTATGTGAAAAACAGCTTTTTAGCAATATAGCGTTTTATATATATATATATATATATATATATATATATATATTTTTTTTTTTTTTTTTTTTTTTTTTTTTTTGGCCAACCCAGGTATTGTTATGCTTTGTGGAAGTTGAGGGGAGTAGAAGAACTGTCTCAACTAGGTGGTATTACCATCTAATGGAAAAACCTAAAAACTGAGTCGAGTTGAGTAGGTGCTGGTGGAAGGGGGCATTATATGATTGATGCTCATACATTCTTGTTGACAGTACTTTACATGTACCTACATATGGCTTGTTCAGATGCACAAATAATGGGCATAGCATAAGCCTAAACACCACATGTCTGGGTATTAAAGTCCACTCTATGTGCATATGCCCCTTTTACTTAAAATATCCCTGTGTGATCAGATTGTTACACTGAAATGACAAGAATCACTTTAACCTCCAACTACAGTGTAACCCCATTACTCTCTGTCTGCTCAGCTGACCGTTTGTCCGCCTTGGTGATTGGCAGCAATTAAAAACACACACCTGAAGCTCAGAGCAAGCCGAGGCCGTTAGGGAACAGGCTGGGGTCCGAGATCGAGAGGCCCAGCGGGAGGTGCAGGGATAAAGCTGTTAGCCCCCGCTAATAGATGTCCTGATCCTTGAGGCCAGTGGTCGTCGAGGTCAGACTCTCCACACATTACGCCTTCGAGACAACCCTCCAAGGCCTCTCAGTGTGGACAGAAGACAGACAAATCTAGAAGAGAGGCCGAGATATAGGGAGAGAGATGGAAAGGGGAGATGAAAAAAGACATAAAGAGCAGAGAGAGAGAAAAGTGCCGGACTGTGTGGGGAGAGTGTTTTCAAAAGAAAGGCCCAGGGAAGCGAGATGAGAGTGAGAGATCTGCTTGTCCTGAAATGACTTGATATGTTCTTGTCAGTCTTAATCTCTGGGCGTTGTGGAGGAGCGAGTGGGAGGGAGGGGTTCGCGGCGCTTAGTAATCTCCTTCACAAGCAACGTACAGAGCTCGCCGTTTCTCAGCCTCGCATTCAATTCCACAGTCATCTCCAATCCACTTCATAAGAGCACGTTATTTTGCACACATCTCCTCATGAAAAAGCTGGAACAAGAGGTAGACGAAAGGTGATTCACATCCTCCTTTCTCCTTCCCTTTCTCTCATTCTCTCATTTACATCAGCCATTATCTGAGTATATTGAAAGCGGTGAGATAAAGAGAAAAGGGAGGGGGGGAAAGAAAACAAGTGCCAAGGAGGAGGAAAAAAGAACAATAAAAGGAGGCAGAGGAGGTGCAGCAACGTTTGAATCAATTACATCCTAAAGAATCTTTCATTTGCATCCGTATCTGTTCAAAACCTGAACAAATGCCAGATGCTTTTGTGTGTCCAGTTATTTATAGTGGATGTTTTTTTTCCTCTGGTAATTGTGCAGGAAATATCAAATTTGCATAGAGTGATTATTGTTGATTGTTTATCTAGCCGTCAGAACGTTTCAATATTCCAAGGCTGACAGGTTGTCAAGTACTTAAAACTCATTTATTTGGGGAAATTTGCATGTAATTTGGCGGTAATGAGGGGGATGTCTGTGGTCATGGATTAGATGCCGGAGATGCTGCAGGGAAAAAGAGGGAATCTGGCAGACTGGCATTCCTCGACTTGAAACGCACGCTTTATCCTCGGCTCGGCTGCCGCGCGCGATGCTAACACTACCTAGTGCTGCTCACCCAAACAACAGAGGATTGTGTACACACGCTTGGCATAGCTGCGGACTTCTTAATAACAGAAGCAGAAGCGGGCCAGCATGCAGCGCTACACAGGACGAATTGTGTTGTGTTGTGTCACCCCGCAGGCCCTCAGACGGAGGCAAACACAATATGCTTGTAAACAGAGGACTTACAGTATTTCTCAACACAGCAGATGCTAACTTGTTTTGCCCAAGAATCTTCATATACTGTAATTCTTCAAATTAGAGGCCGTATGAAAATGAGGGTCTCAATACCAAACAGAGCCAGCCCGTGCAGCGCAGTGAAAAAAAATAAAGGAAATGTACAGTCTGTGGTTACAGTTAAACTATGATGATGCCTTTTGAGGAACAAACTATTAGCCTATTACGACCCACAGCCTATTCGACACAAAGCAGAGGTGGGGGGATCGATCCAAATATCCATAGCATTGATACCAACGCTGGTATTGGTATCGGATCAATATTAGCGCGATAGAATCGATACTTTGATCAGTATGTATCCCAAGAATATATTACAATAATAATTTTGGGGGAAATGAAAAATTATTCCTCAAACACGTATGGAAAATATCATCTATAACACATTTAAACAGCAAAAGTTGACCCAAAGTGATTTAGAGACGGGCACATTCTAAGCCTCCACAAAGAAAGAAGAAAAAAACAAGTTTCAAAATACATGTAAAGATGAAAGCTGAGTTTTTTTGTTAGCTTATTATTGTGTAGTAATCATAGAGATGTGTTCAGAATTTTCAGATTAATGATGATCAATCTCATAAACATTGCTCTCCGCTATGTAAGCTGGTTTTGTAGGTTAAAAGTATCAGTGTTGACAATACTGGTCTTGTATTTACTTTGAATCAGCTCAATACCAAAACACAGAATATTGCACAGCCCTCCGTAAACAATGGCACCTGCTCAGATGCGTCAGTCTGAACACGTTAAACTGGATCTAAAGCGTGCATGTGCTGGTGTTGCGGTAGTTCAAATTAGCGGCTGAATAGCTGAAATAATAAACGGGTAGTTACGAATGGTTTAAACAGCTGACTAGTCATGAGAAATGTTTAAGCTGAGAGTAAATGTGACGTAGCACAAGAAAAGCTGAGGAAAGCACAAAAATAAAAAATAAAAAATCCAAGCTGTGCACAAAAACTGCCAAGCAATGATGCAATCAGTATTCCAATATTTGGTTTATCTCTATATCTCCCAGCTGTGTCTGGAAACAAAGTCGTTTATTGAACAGTTTCTGACAATAAAAAAGGGGATGAAGTCAGTTTGTTGCATGTTAATGTGCAACTTCAGCAATTTTAGGAAACATAAAAATAAATACTTTTTTAAAATGTGTGCTGGAAACACAAATGTTCACCAACAATTCAGTTTCAGTAACCAGTTTCAAAGGTTTTTGTTGCAGAAACTGTGCATGTTTAGCGTTAGTTTTACCTCAGATGTTTTAGTTCAAATCAGTATGTTTGAAGGAGTTCAGGAGAGGAGGAGTAAAAGAATGAGTGTTCACAGCCATCTGTAACACAGGGTGGAGGCTCTGTCATGGTTTTAGCTGGACTTTAACCAGTGGTGTTGAAGATGTTGTCAAAATTGATGGATTTTGAACACAGAAAAGTACCATCAGATTTTGATCCAACACACAATACCATCTCATAACAGACAGCTTTAATTTTTCAGCATGACAATGATCCCAAACACACTGCCAGTGCAGTAAAAGCATACCTAGATAGAAAAACACACAGTGGAACACTATCAGTCATGGATCGGCCTCCCCAGAGCCCGGACCTCAACATTATTGAAGCAGTGTGGGATCATGTTGACAGAGAACAGAACAAAAAGCAGAAACATCCAAAGAAGAGCTTTGAATGTCCTTCAAGAAGCCTGGAGAACTATTCCTGAAGACGACTTAAAACTGCTTTTTCATACTATATTTCCACATATGTTTGCAAGTTTCTTTAAATCCCCTGTACCTACTTCCCATTTTCTTAGGAAAATACATATATATATATATATATACACACACACACTGAGGACCAGTGTTGCTGTCATGCATTACTCTAATTTGACAGAGTCAGAGCCTAATAATGGGTAAACAAAAATTAAAGAGGAGCAACACTGCCTGTTCTGTAATACTGAATATTTTAAACTCTGCATTATAAACAACGACAGAGTCATGTCATTTGTACAAAGTAAATCAAAGAGATTTTTTCATCTCTGTGGTGGAGAAAATGAAACTTTCTCGGTATTCAGCTCTTTCTGCTTACATTACCAGTCATTAAAGTTGTTAAAATCTAATCAAAACAAAATCCCATTCCCCCCCCCCCCTCATAATCAGTGTTTTTGCTCTCATTGCAATCATTCCCAACTTGGATGGATAACTCACCTAAACCTTTCCTCGTTTCCCCGCAGCCCACCCACCAAATCCCACTTGAAAGCCTGATTAATTGTGTTCTAATAACACCCATTCCTGTGGCCGTGAGATGCGAGCTCCCAGTAGGGCTTTTGTGTGTGCTGTTTGTTGCTGTTGACTGCATTGTCTTTCATTATCAGTCCCCGGCTTCATCTTTCATCTAGTGAGGTACTGGACGTGGCGAGCTAATGAGTAAACATAGCTGGGGGCGAACGGGAAACGCACACACGCATGTGCGCTGAAATCCGACTTTGATGAGTCGCTTGTTTGCTCATCTCTGCTTGAATTTGAAATTCCAAAAGTCTGTTTCACCTGTCACAGGGAAGTTCAGACCTTGAGAAGACTAGCTCTAGCAGTCGGTAGTCTCTGGCTGGGATGAGATATGAGCCCGGGCTTCACACCCCACGGAAGAGCATGAAACTTTGAGCGCCTGTTAAAACATTCAGTGTGTTTTACCTTGAGCCCAAGGTCATCTTCAAAAAGAAGACCCGGCAAAACAAGCCGTTAGTTCTCAGCTCACAGACTCGCTGCCTGCCTGGCTGCCTGACTCACTGAGAACATGAGAAAATACTGCAGAAAGAGCTCGCCGACAAAGCAACTCCCACACCTCTGTGCCTCACTCAAAGTCACCTCAAATCCAAGGTTAAACGCTTACCGTATTCCCCTCTTAAATATAGATCTGTCCCCGAGTCTGGGCTGTAACCTCTGCAAATATGAGCCACTTGGCGAATGTATCTACTGTATGCGTGTGTGTGCGCGCGCCACTTTCATTCTCTAAATGTGAGTGGAGCATTTCTGTGTGCGTGCATGTGTGTTCATATGACTTTTTTAAAAGGGTGAGTGGGGATAATCAGCCCCCGGCGCACCGGACTAAAAGGCCGGGTCAGAGTTTTAAAGAGAAGCTATGTATTTCCCATCCCTGGATAACGGCAATGAAGTGGGCCCTTGTGACTCAACCTGAGAGCATGAAAAGGGCCTCAGAGGGGAGCCGCCATTGCCGTCCCTCTCTTTATTGTCCTAACGGCTGCCTGTTCTCTCTTCCCCAACTGTGGCGAGCGAGCAGAGAGAAAGGAGTGGAGTGGTGGAGAGCTCTCAGTGCTTTACCTACCCAGCAGCCACTCTCTGCCATGAAAGCACAGGTAATGTCCCCTGTTCAGCGTGATAAAATTTCAAAGAACACCAACCTTGCTGTGTCCGTGTGTGGTTTTTGTGCCTGTGTGTGTGAGTCCTGTTATATCTGCTACTGATATGGTAAAACATAGACTCTGGTTTAAGGCGAGTGGGTAATGAGCTGTGGTCAGTAATCAAGAGAATTCATGTCTAAGGCTTAGTTTTATATATATATATATATATATATATATATATATATATATATATATATATATATATATATATATATATATATATATATATACAGTTAGCAAGAAAGTCTCTAGGGTTCGCAGTTTAAACATCAGCTTAATTTTCCACCTCATGGAGAGCACCAGGTACGTGGAAAGAGTTGTATGCTTAGACAACAAACAAGACGCTTGTATTGAGAGGCAGTAATTCTATCATCTAATCCACACATTGTGTGTTGAGGTTCTGAGTCATCCGGGTCATGGTCGTCCTTAGGTTGGAAGCTTGGAAAGAACTAGAGGTCTTTTAGTGTTTTTAAGACTTTTCAGCTCTTATGTGAGAAGCTTCTTTAGATCTAAAATTAATAGGTGAAAACTCCCTCTGGTATTTAAACCCACTGGTGGGGCTTACGACATCAACTGTGAGCCACCTACAATGCACTCTGGAGGTCCTTTACCAGGTGCCTCAACCTCCACCCACAACCTGTGTCAGGTGACCTCTATAGGTCATATAATAAGGTAAGGCAAGGCTTCACAGAGGTTTCACCCAAAGCCTCTGGTAATAATCACTCACGCTTTTGTCACACCTTGGTTCATGTGATGATGCACGTGATTAATAGTGGGTCAAGATCCTCCAAAGGGGACAACCCCCACTGGGGATTAAATACCTGGGACGCTTCATCTTTTGTTTTCTGAAGAAGCGTCTTTGATGAGAGCTGAAGAAATTTAAAGAGGTTTCTTTCCAAGATCCTTGGACTAATCCAGTGGTTCCCAAACTTTTTTTGCTGGGCCCCCCTTTGTTTTACAAGAAAAATGCCCCCCCCCCCCCCCCCCCCCCCCCCAAACACATCCTCCAACCACACACACCCATATTTTGCTCCGTTGCGGTTTATTTCACACCTCAAACATTTAGTAAACAATTAAGGAAATACAAGTAATCTGCAATAAATTACAGGTAGTAAGAAAATAAACTACTAACTCTTTTACGCTATGTCCGCGCCTACACAGGTATTTTTGAAAACGCAGCTGTTTCGTCCACACGTAAAAGGCGTTTTGAATCGCCGAAAACTGAGATTTTTTAAACTCCTTTTTTGCATTTACGTGTGGATGAGGAATACAGAGTTAGTCACGCAACGTCAAAGGTATGTGCCTTTTTTCACGTCACGCTGTGCGCCACGTTATTGTTTACATGAGATGAATTGCAGAATGGCAGACAAAATACTGTTAATCTGTCTGCAGGTTTTACATGCAGTTACTGTCCCTCCATTTACAAAGGCAGAGGCATCACGGTGTGATTATTTTAGTCAGCCACCGATTGTGCAAGTTCCCCCACCTAAAATGATGACAGAGGTCAGTAATTTGCACCAGAGGTACACTTCAACTGTGAGAGACAGAATGTGAAAAAAAATCCATGAATCCACATGGTAGGATTTGTAAAGAATTTATTCGTAAATCAGGGTGGAAAATAAGTATTTGGTCACCTCAAACAAGGAAAATCTCTGGCTCTCACAGACCTGTAACGTCTTCTGTAAGAAGCTTTTCTGTCCCCCACTCGTTACCTGTATGAATGGCACCTGTTTGAACTCATCATCTGTATAAAAGACACCTGTCCACAGCCACAAACAGTCAGACTCCAAACTCTGCCATGGCCAAGACCAAAGAACTTTCGAAGGACACCAGGAAAGTATTGTAGACCTGCACCAGACTGGGAAGAGTGAATCTACAATAGGCAAGCAGCTTGGTGTGAAAAAATCAACTGTGGGAGCAATCATCAGAAAATGGAAGACATACAAGACCACTGATAATCTCCCACGATCTGGGGCTCCACGCAAGATCTCATCCCGTGGGGTCAAAATGATCATGAGAACGGTGAGCAAAGATCCCAGAACCACACGGGGGGACCTGGTGAATGACCTGCAGAGAGCTGGGACCAAAGTAACAAAGGTCACCATCAGTAACACACTACAACGGCAGGGAATCAAATCCCGCAGTGCCAGACGTGTTCCGCTACTGAAGCCAGTGCATGTCCAGGCCCGTCTGAAGTTTGCCAGAGAGCACATGGATGATACAGCAGAGGATTGGGAGAATGTCATGTGGTCAGATGAAACCAAAGTAGAACTTTTTGGTATAAACTCAACTCGTCGTGTTTGGAGGAAGAAGAATACAGAGTTGCATCTCAAGAACACCATACCTACTGTGAAGCATGGGGGTGGAAACATCATGCTATGGGGCTGTTTTTCTGCCAAGGGGACAGGACGACTGATCCGTGTTTAGGACAGAATGAATGGGGCCATGTATCGTGAGATTTTGAGCCAAAACCTCCTTCCATCAGTGAGAACTTTGAAGATGAAACGAGGCTGGGTCTTCCAACATGACAATGATCCAAAACACACCGCCCGGGCAACAAAGGAGTGGCTCCGTAAGAAGCATTTGAAAGTCCTGGAGTGGCCTAGCCAGTCTCCAGACCTCAGCCCCATAGAAAATCTGTGGCGGGAGTTGAAAGTCCGTGTTGCTCGGCGACAGCCCCAAAACATCACTGCTCTCGAGAAGATCTGCATGGAGGAATGGGCCAAAATACCAGCTACTGTGTGTGCAAACCTGGTAAAGACCTATAGTAAACGTTTGACCTCTGTTATTGCCAACAAAGGTTATGTTACAAAGTAATGAGTTGTATTTTTGTTATTGACCAAATACTTATTTTCCACCCTGATTTCCGAATAAATTCTTTACAAATCCTACCATGTGGATTCATGGATTTTTTTTTTTCACATTCTGTCTCTCACAGTTGAAGTGTACCTCTGGTGCAAATTACTGACCTCTGTCATCATTTTAGGTGGGGGAACTTGCACAATCGGTGGCTGACTAAATACTTTTTTGCCCCACTGTAGTTGTTTTTTTCCTGTGTAATAAAGTTCAACATTGCTATCAATACATTTTTCAAAAAATGCCTCTCTTATAACAAGTGTTTGTGAACTAAAAATGAAGAATGTGGGATACTATTTGTCCGTGATTTAAACAGCCCAGCGCTGCTCCCGACGAAGGGAAAACCAATTCTGCAGGGGAGACCTACCTCGGCACTTGTGCAGGTGAAACCAAAGGGCAGATATGCTTCACCATATTTTCTAGTCTTTGGCTTAGAATGAAGTTGGTTTGGAAACGTATTCAGCGATGCTTCATCTCCTGCTTTGCGTTTCTGTGGGTGCCCCATGCTAGCAGTGTCCAAGCTTTTTGTTTTTTTCCTTTTCATACCGCGCCCCCCCTGCCATGGCTCTGTGCCCACCCACCCACCCCCAGGGGGCGGGCCCCACACTTTGGGAAGGTCTGTACTAATCGATCTATTAAATGATTTTTAGAACTAGGAGATAATCATTGCATATATCACCCTGAATGCTCCCGATGCTACTCTTATAACGGAAGCCCAGGGTGTTTGACTGCTTTAGTGTTTGGACAGAAGGCCTCTTATTAGGTACAACTGAATTTCAGGATGTACACCGGGTCTGTGACTCGATAAACCTGTCCCTGGGCAATACATTTTCCTCCAATGCTTCCACTGATGTGTTTGTAGTCGATAAAATGAGCTTAACCTTGCAACATCCACTATATCACCATCAACGAATCATGTGTTAGGAGTGGGAGTTGGGTTGTGTTAACCTCCACCTCTTTTTTTCCATTTTTTCACTAGTTGTCAAATAGAGACTTCATTTGAAAGGTAACATCTTCCATTTTCTAGTTGTAGCTCTAAATGTTGCTGTCACCTGTTTAAAAGGTGTGTATGTGTAGACTAAAGCTCTGTGAAACGGTCAGTGTGCCTTGTATTAAAGTGCTATATAAAGAAACAATCTTTTTAAGGGGCATTTCAAGCCATTATCATACATGTTGTTTTTTCTGGCTTCCAGTGCAATTTATTCATCGAGTTTGTTTGAGTATAATTGTCTGCCTCCTTAATTATAATGAAAACAAACATCACTTACCCTGTGGTGTTCTGGGTACCAAGAAACACTTTTGAAAAACTCGGGAGCAACATTTCTTTCCAGAAATGACCTGGATTTTTTAAATACTGACGAAGCTTGTTTTGAGGAGTTTTGTGTAGGAACTATTTTCCATATCACCCTACAGAAGTGCGCACGATGAGACGGTCATGCTTGTGACAGCATTACGGGACATAAACATCACTGGAGTTCGCTTTGGCTGAGGAGTAATGTTGACTTCTGGAAAAAGACATAGCTTTTGAGGTTTATAAATACATACATGTAGTGTTTTGTGCAACACAAGTCATGTGCCATTTGGTTAAACTGTAGAAAAGAAGGGTGATCTCTCCAAAACTGGATAACTCACACCAAAGCAGTCCAGATGAATCAAACCGGACGCAGCACAAGAGAAGCAATGCAAACCAGAGGAAAAACTCAGATATTGTATGATGTGGTATGTTCAGTCTTCCCTGATTAGATTCATTCATACAAAAGGATCCAAATCATTTTGACCATGAATGAACCTTAGGTTGCTATCAACTTGTTTATCTATGCTGGATAGTTTGATAGCTAATGATTCAGTCACACCACAATAAAAGACTTCAGTAACTTCCGTGTCACTAGGTTGGGTGGTTTGTCCACTGAAGATTTTTGTTTGTCAGAGACCAATTGCAAGTAGTTGCGATAAGCACCTTCAATCGTAAGGTGATTCCACAGGTCGCCTGGTGGGAAGCAATCGCTTCCCAGTTCAATTGTTAATAAATTTATAAATGAAGAGAGATGTATCAAGATCACTTTCAAGTCTGCAACTGACTGCGGCCGGTCCCCATCGAACATGGCTACACGTTCACTGCAAATAGTTGGACAATTTTTTTAGTCATTCTGCAGTCCTCAGTGAGTGTTTTTATACCTTTCTTAGGAATAAAAATTGATCACTTGCAGTCATCTTTCAGCCTTCCTGTCCAACACTGGCTATCCGAGTTCTCATGGGACAATCATCCAAGTAAGTAGATGTTGCTAGCAGTCCATCAGCACTTGTCAGCACTACAGCTTTATTAATTTTTATCGTACAGCGTGTTGACAGCAAAGACAGGGAAATGTGTAAAAGCTGACACGGCTGACACGGCTGACATCGTGACGGGCTGACAGAGATATGAAGTGGAGGTTTGTGTGCATCACAGATGATCTATAAATAAAAGGATCTATAAAGAGTGTGCGCCCCATTAGTTTTTCCCTCTTTTTATTCTTTTCTGGGTTCTGCCTTGCTGTTTCTTGTTTCCCTTTTTTTGACTACCCCCCCCCCCCCCCCCCCCCCCCCCCGCGCTTCTCCAGGATCCATCTCTCTCTGGATGGCTGCCTACCTCTGTGCCTGTGTCTGGGAGTTGGCTGGGGCAGAAATAAACCACAGTAATGGCTTTGCTTTGCTGCTAATCTTGTCATAAGAAGGTGCGGCCCTGGGAGGATAGCTCCTCGCGTGTGATATCCTAATTTAAACATCAAAAGATTCCATCATTAGGAAGCGTGCGTCTAGCCCCAGTTTTCAAGGGAAATTATTACATCTTCCTGCTGCAAAAGTGTAATGCAAGAAGACATTTCTGTCAAGCACACACACATAAATCTCACCGGACTTGATGTTTGTGCACTTGAAGAAAAACATCATCATTAGCAGCTTTCGCTTCTGATAGATGGAACGATGACTTTTTGTGTCGCAGCCCGCCATGGGCTCTGATGATAGCCTTCATTTAGAGTCGCTGCTTGGCGTTTGAGATTTAAGAAGGGGATATATGATCTGCTTAGTGGGATCTGGCCTGTCTTCTGACGGCTTCTCTAGTGTGTCTCGCTGGGTTTCAGAGCCATCACGAAGAATTTGATGTATGTCATGCAGCAAGGAAACATCAGGCACTACCACACCTGGTTAATGTTATCATATACTACACAGCAGGTGTACATCAAAGTGTGTTCACAGACAACACAAGAGCAAAGACGCCTGGATATAAGTTTATAGTTTAGTAGCAGAGGGCTTCCTACCATGAAAAATTGAGGTTATAACCTTGGTGTGGCTTATTTTGATGGTGAAGCCTTATTTCACTTAGGAGGAGCCACTGCAATAAGTTAAAATGTTAAATAGTATGTCAATTTGGGTAAATTTGGTGGCATTACAAGTTCTTTCGAGTACAGAAATGGCAACACTTGATAAGGTCAAGGTTCAAATTCTTGTTCATTTTGTTGACACATTACAGTCGATTTTACAAATATTTTTTTGCACCTGAAAATTCATACAATAAAAAGTATGTAAAAAAGGAAACTGTCACATATATTTGGTATGAATCCCAAACTTCATGGACAAAAGTCCTGTTTTTGGTCACATCGTTTTTATCCTCATCAAACCATTCAGTGAAGCTCCGAGTCAAATGCACTTTTGTATCGTCAGCCTCAGAGAGATCAGTTCATCCAGCATTTCAAATCAGAAATGTTGAGGCTGATAACTGAAAAGGACCCAAGCCATGCCAACAAAATGCTCCCCACGGGATTATCGTACCACGAGATCAGGGTTGTGGTGTTTCCTGCATATCTATGGTAGTTCAACTGCTGAATGCAAGTTTCTAATCAGCCAATCACATGACAGTAACTCAATGCATTTAGGCATATAGACATGGTCAAGACAACCTGTTGAAGTTCAAAGTCAGCATCAGAATGGGGAAGAAAGATCACTAACTTTGTAAACCTTGGAGAAAAGATCCAGTGAGCGCTTGTTTTTTGGGTAAAAATGCCTTCTTGATGTCAGAGGTCAGAGGGGAATAGCCAGACTGCTTATCTTACTCCCTAGTGTTGTCGCACTTTACTTGCACCTTAACTAAACTAAACTTAATCTAATGTGTAATTAATAAGTGGCTAAATGCAGAATATAAAAAATCAGCCCTCAATTCGCCCTTCAGTCTGAAATAAGCTGTTTTAGTTCTTTGATGTCTCTTAAGTCAGTTTAACCGTACAGCACATTACAATGGATGATGGTAATGTAAACAGGATTAATTCAAAAACAAAAGAATATTAAAACACAACTTCTAAGCCAGCTTTCTTACGATTGGCTGCCCCTCATAAACAGAGGGTGGGGCTTCTGCGCCTGAGATGACCACATTGGAGAAATCCCCTCTCAATCACCTCATGCAGAGCCAAGAGTAGAAAAAATACCTGAAACCGAGTGTTTAGTGCAGTTTGAAGCTTGAGCTTTTGCTTTTGGGATTTAGTTGTACATATAATGACCTGATGCACACTTATAACCAGGGGTGGAAGTAACGAATTACAAATACTCACGTTACTGTAATTAAGTACATTTTTTGGGTACTTGTACTTTTACGAGTAATTTTTCAAGTGTGTAATTTTACTCATACTTGAGTACAACTTACACCATGTAATCTACTTTGCTACTTATAAAATCAAAAGTCACTACTGAGTACGCCCACAATTTGAATTAATATTCAAACCTTTCGTCTGCATTTTTGCAGCCAATAAGGCCGTGCAATCGCAACCGCGCCAATTTAAGACGTAAGCAAAGAATAAACTCCGCTGCAGCAGCAGGCACAGGTGTCTGGAGGTGCTAAATGGTGGAGTATAAACTACTTTATAGACGAAAGATTTGGAGACAAAGAAGCCAAAATGGAGACAGAGGACAACACTGTCAACCATGAAAACGACGTAGAAAAGACGGAGGACGCGTGCCCGTGGCCATACCTGGAGGAATTTTTCGTGTACAGAGGAAGAAAAGGAGACAGCGTCCAGATGCAGTGCAAACTTTGTTTGACCTCTACAGTCATTTCAGCTTACAAGACTTCAGCATCTAATCTAAAAAAACACATTGAGGTAAGAGGTTTTACAACTATACGTGTATGATATTGCTTTCTTATTTTTCATGTGTGTTAAGGTTACTAGTTTGGCTAAGATATTGTCACCGCCATTGGTTAGCCTGATATTAAAATAAGACGGAGCTAGCTAATGTGCGTGTGTGCATGTGCATGCATAATTGAGCTACAATTCGTAGGAATGTTTTAGCTTATTATTTGGATAACCACCGTCATTACAATAAATTAAACTTGTAGTCATTTAAAACTCACAGGCCTACAATCAGCTGGCCTATTTAAAAAAACAAACAAACAAAAAAACAAACAAACTTGAACACAGTGCTGAGCTGCATCTCAAATTAATCTTCCAGCTCTCAGCTGACATGTACCAGAGCCCGATTGATGGATCAGTTGATCAGTATCATTGGCCTGATATAGGTCTATCATAGTGACATGGCTCTTAATCAGTAGGGTTATATGTTTCCCAATATGATATCTTTTTTTAAAGAACATAATGTGGATTGGTTTTATTTGTTAGCTGTATGGGCAGCATTTTTGTGTATGTGATCCCTTTTCTTAAATTAGATTTGCTAGATACACATATTTTGCTCTCTTAGTATTTTTAGGACCTGACTAATACTGAAAACTTTAGGGTGATACTGATAAAAAGGAGTTAAAAATTTAGATACTGATACATTGGTCGATACTCTTTTTACAGATAGTATACATATTACAGAACTTAGAATGTATACAGAAATTCACGTTTTTTGCAATGATCGTTCAAAATTGGTTTACACTTGTGAATAAATACAGCAATATATCTGCAAAATTTGACCAATTCACCACTCTTACTATGCTCAACAATCAAAGATTAGCTCAAGTCTAGTTGAATAATGTTTTAAAAATGTGTTTTCTTTTAGTGTTAATCACAGTGATGTTATGAAGTAATGTATGAACCTGACGTATGATAATATTTATCTCTACAGAGGAAACATCCATTGAAGACTGAGCAGTACAATATCACTGTGGCATCAACATCTCGACAGCGAAAGACCACAGCCACACCAAACAAGCTCTCAGCAAATACACAAGCCAAGTTACCAGACCTGATGTTGAGAGCTGCAAACAAACATGTTCCACAAGCAACTGTTGACAAGCTTGTCATCAATTTCATATGTGAGGGTCTACAGCCATTTGCAGTGGTAGAACAGCCATCTTTCAAAGAATTGGTTACCACATTACAACCTCAAGCCAAAGTCATCTCCAGACCCACTGTCCGTGCCAGAATCTGTGAAGCTGCTGATCACATGAAGATGACTTTGGTTGCAGAATTGGATAAAGTCAAATTTGTTGCTACCACTACTGATTGTTGGTCAGCTCATCAGAAAAGTTACCTTGGAGTCACATGCCATTGGATAGAGGAAGCGTCCCTGGAAAGAAGATCTGCAGCACTAGCATGCAAAAGATTGAGAGGGTCTCACACATTTGACATGCTTGCTGGTGCGCTTGATGATATCCATTGCCAATACAAGATTAGAGGCAAAGTTGTAAGAACCACAACTGATAGTGGATCCAACTTTGTCAAGGCCTTCCACATGTTTGGGGCACAAAATGATGCAGATGAAGATGAAGATGAAGCAGACCCAGAAACTATTGACCTGACTGACCATAGGGACTACCATGAGGCAAGTGCAATTCTTGATGAAGACTCTGGTTTGGAGTATCAACTTCCGCCTCATCAGCGATGTGCATGTCACCTGCTAAACCTTGTGGCAACAACTGATGCTGCCCTAGCAGAGAGCATGAATGAAACCTACAAGAGGCTCTCCCGTGCAACCTTTGCAAAATGCCAGGCCATTTGGAACAAAACTGGCCGATCTCATTTGGCTAATGAAGTGGTAGAGGACAAGTGTGAGCTACAGATCATTCGTCCCAATGCAACACGATGGAATTCAACCTACCTTGCCATTGAAAGGATAATACGCATCATTGATGAGAAGGGGGAAGATGCCATCAGGAGCATTTGTGAGGAGTTCAAGGTGAAAATGTGAGTAAAATTGGACACCTACCAATATGGTTTCAAATTTTGTGAATTTTCCTTAATGGATGGTTAAAAACGTGAGCAGACTCTTAATATTAAATCAGAAGATCCCTATTATAGTCATGGTGGGTTTTGTTGTTGTGTCTTACAGGTTGAGTCCTGCAGAAGTTGCATTCCTAAGGGAGTACTGTACCACCATGAAGCCACTGGTGAAAGCTTCAAACATCCTTCAGTCTGAGTCCACTTCCTTTATGGGATGGCTCCTGCCAGTAATCCAACAACTACTGTCCAAACTTAGCAGGCTGGAGACATCAAGCAAGACATGCGTGCCACTCATCAGAGCCCTGCAAAATGGCCTTCAAAAGCGTTTTGGAGCGATGATGGAGGATCCAGAGTTGGCTGCAGCTGCAGTCCTCTTACCCAAGTTCAAGACTTCCTGGACTGACAGAGCAGATGTAACAGAGGCTGGTAAGGATTCATGTGATCCCATTTTTGTGTATTTTTACATTTGAACACATGCTTAAGTGAGTATTTCACCTAATACATTGTAAGTTATTGATGGTCTGTCCTGAATACTAAACAATCCTTTTTGAGAATTTGCCGATTTTAAATTTGTGTTCAGGAATAATCACTGAAATTTAAATAACAAAATTGTGTTATCTACTTGCAATTACAGCCTTGACATACATCAAACAACATCTTGAAACGACAGAGCATGAGAGTGAGGATCAGCAAAGAGAGTCATCTGATGAAGATGAATTCTTCTCCAGACCAATCTCCAGAAGGCTGCAAAGTGCAGTTGAGCTTGATGGTTATCTTGCTTGTGCCACAGACACCATGGAGCTGCTGCACTCCTTCTCAGCCATCAAAAACCTCTCTCTTAAACTGAACACAGCTCTGCCTGCTTCTGCTGCGTGTGAACGACTTTTTAGCTGTGCTGGTCTACTCTTCACTGCCAAACGAAGTCGGATTGCCTCTGTTAATTTAGAAAACCAGCTCTTGCTGAAACTGAACAAAAGGTTCAGAAAGTAAAGTGTGAAAGAAATGCTAAGACTTTAAGACACTTACCTGCCTGTTGTTCAGTGTATGGGGAAAAGTTTAAATGGTTCTACGCATGTTCAGAAACATTTTTGTCATTGTTTTAACAAACAAAATTCCTCCTTTTATATCTACATTTATTTACAAAACAAGTTACCTTTCTATACCTTGTTCATCTGAAAAATGTGCTTTGAACATAAATATTTATACTGGTGAATCGAGTTGAATGCCTGCTATTGACAACAGAATAAAACATCAGTCTGTTAAAAAGTAATTAATACTCTGAGTAGTTTTTGAGAACAGTACTTTGTACTTTTACTCAAGTATTTTTTTAACACCAGTACTTTTACTTGTAATTGAGTACAATTTAACCAGTGTAACAGTACTTGTACTTGAGTACAAATTTTGAGTACTCTTTCCACCTCTGCTTATAACATTGTATGTGTTATAGAAAATAGAAAATCATAATAGGTCCCCCTTTAAAAACAGTTGGGTATTACCCCAAATTTAAAAGCCCCAACCTTTCCTTTTAAATTGGAAGTCCCTAATGAGTGCAGCAAAAGGCTTAACACTGCTTTCTTAATCTGTAGAAAAAGCCTCGTGTCATTCCAATACTAAAGGGATTCAGCATTTTTACACACACAGACTTTTATTCGCCAGCTTTTTCTTTTGCCGTTTCTTAACCAAAAATGAGTCTCGAGCGGCCCCACGATATCAAAGTAATCGGTTAATTTGAGACGTTATAGCAATAAAAAAATGGCGCTTTGAATCAAAGTCTGAAGTTGGTTAATAGGCTCTCCGACGGTTTGGTTCGTGTAATTTGAGCGTTCACAGGGGACGGCGCCTGGTTTATGTGATCTATTGCTTCAGAGCAGCACTTAAGTCGAATTATTAGCTCGACTGATGATGGATTTAAGAGTAAATCAAGAAATACCATGTTCCATAAGAGAGTGCCATCAAAAACACCAAAGAGGTGTTTGCTCTTTCTGTTTCACTTTCAACTCTCTCTCGGTCTCTCGCTCTCCTCTCCACTCTCTTTGCGTCTTTGTCGCTCTCCCGCCTTGCCTCCCTCTCTCTCCCTCTTCCTCCCCTTCTCTCTTCAGGAACACGACTACAGTAGGTTTCAGTCGGTGTATGATTTATTCATTGTTGTGTTTTTTCCTTCTCCTTGAATGTTTGGTAGAGAGGACAGGAAACTTTGAACCAGAGTACAAAGCAATGTATATTTGGGTCACACATTTTTCGCATTTCTTCTGAGAGCCTTGTGTGTGTGCGCTCCCTCTCTCTTCTGAGAGGTTGTCTGGTGACTGGGTCGACTCCTCTCCTCTCCGCCACGTTCGTCCTTGAAGTGAGGAATCAGTGGGGTGCCCCGATCCAAGGGGAGGCAGGCGGAAAGGGAAAGGAAGGCGGGAGAAGGCGAACAGGGCAGAGAGGTTGGGAGCTAAATAATGGATGATTTCTTATTGAAATAAAGGCCTGGTGATAACGGAGGCATGTCATTACCTGTGAAACGGAGCGGAATGCTTAATCCTAAGCGCCACACAGCGAAAGCAGGCCACAACAAAGCCCCGCGTCGGCGGGATCGTCTCAGTGATGTAAAATTCACTGTGATACCAAGCCTGTTTTTTAGGTGTCATCACAGCAATGCAACACCTAATGTCATTACGTCAGTGCGCAAGGCTGAGCCAAGCCCGAGCGGCGCAGCAGCTTCCCCCCTTTCATGTTCTCCCCGTGCTGTGACTTTGACCTAACAGCAGCTCGGCTCGCGCTGATTGACTCAGCAGTCATTATCCCTCCTCCGATCCCTCCGCCATACGAAACTTGTCTGGCCTTGAGCCAAACCGGTAAAATATGAGCTGACACTGAACCCATGACACCACTTCTTCCCAGATACATTAGCGCCACTTCCCGAGCCTCACCTTCACCGCAGACGGCCTCGCAGCACAGCGTGACTTTTAAATCCTGTGCACCGAATCAGCGTATTTGCACCTGACGCAGGTTGTATATTTATCTCTGGTGTGAAACCTGATAAATAACTCATTTGGGTGTAGAGGAGCTCAAGCGAAACCCCGGGGGTGGGGGGCATTGGGATCGGACTGTTCTGTCAGTAGCTAACCTCAGATGTGAAAACGATCTCTTTCCCTTCATGCATGCCACACTTTTTGCACAAGTTCCTTCTCACGACTTAATTATTCCCGCCCCACATTTTCTGCTGGTATTTTGAATTATGGATTTAGAAATGAGCAGGAAAGTACAAAACAAAATCAGGCTAACGATGTTAGCTGTAATTAAAATGGAGGAGTTGCAGGCTGCCACACTATTGGCTTGGAGAGAGATGTATTAACCAGGCATATGGTTATGATAATTAATCCCAGGACTACAGAGAAACAAATAAACACACGCTAAACAAACAGGGGGGACCAGATGAGGGCTGCAGGCAGCGGTATTTGTGGTGAAGAACCCAAAAAGGAGGGGGGCGGGGGAGGTCGTAAAAGTAGATCCTTATCGTCAATGCTGCACGCACGCACTGAAAAGTTAAAAAATAATAATAAAGGAGGCGGGCGGTGAGGGAATGTGGAAGAACACAAGATCAGGACTTTTAGAGTTCATCATTTTTCCTCAGGTTTGATTCCAATTTCAGCCCTTACATTCACACATTTGTGCCGAGGGTCACCCACGGTAAACCCTCCAACACCGAGCCTGCTTTGACCCGGGCTAACTAACCATGCTACGTGGTAGTGCAGTACAGAGGGATGTCCGCACTCTTGCAGATGTGAGTTATGTGTGATTAATTCAGGATTGACCACCAAAATTAAACGCATTTCATTGAATATTTTTACATGTGACAACAATCCCACAGCTTACCTTCCTTTTTAGTTAAGGGACCATTCAACAGCAACAACGTGGAAGGGCTGGATCGGTCAGGCCACAAACTCCCCTTTGTAGACCACAATTTAACCCTACAACACTAACTTGTGACTCTGTAGCACTTTCAGTAACACTGGGTGTATTTTACCCAATAAAACATACTTGACATTAAAATATATTAAAGCACAATTACATGTGGCAAACAAAGTATTCTTCTTTTACACAAACAACATCAGTGTCATGGTGGGGGCCTAAAAATGCTTTAAAGCAACACAATGACAATCTCTTGATTACAATCGTGTGGGCGAAAATCCCCCAACGTTTGTGTTCTTGGTTTAATCTCACAGAGAAAATGCTCAGTCAGATTACAGTGTTTTTCCCCTTCACCATCTACATTGACCAGTGTGAGATGCCCAGTTTTGGAGACGCTGCAGAGATGTCTGCCTTCTGTTTAATGCAATGGAGCTCTTGTAGCATAAAGTATGTAAAGTATAAATGTTTATTTACAGAAATTCTGACCTGGTTCAGAACAAATGTGCAAACCATGTTGTTAGCAGCTTCATATACTTCTTCCTACGTAAGTAAACAGATAACAGCCACACTAACCAGTATCTTGAGAACTTGACGCAGAAACTAATCAGTTGGATGTCCAGTACTGTGCAAAAGGCAATTTAACACTGATCTATGTGTCATTCATATCAGAAAGGTGATTCCCAAAGAGCTATTAGCTCTCAGCATGGTGTGTTTGAGCCACCATTTAGTACCACCTAGAATACATCTGATTAACAAAAGTTTCTCTTTTAATCATGACAATGATCCAAAAACACTGCCAGTGCAGTAAAAAGTGGAACACTATCAGTCATGGATCGGCCTCCCGAGAGCCCAGCCCTCAACATCATTGAAGCAGTGTGGGATCATGTTGACACAGAACTGAACAAAAGGCAGAAACATCCAAAGAAGAGCTTTGAATGTCCTTCAAGAAGCCTGGAGAACTATTCCTGAAGACGACTTAACAAGAGAGTTCAGACTGTGCTGAAGAATAAAGGTGGTCACACCAAATATTTACTTTTGAATTTGTGCACACTGGTTATGTGTCTACCTATTTAATCTACTGTTAACGTTCCCAGGAACATCCATACCAACATCCAAGGTTAGTGGTTCTTTTAAGGACTTGGACCATGACCTCCGACAACTGTTGCAGCTATGGCTTTCACATGTGTTTTTTCTGATAACTACAGGTAGTCTAGAAGGATAAATAGGGCTTTGAGGGTGCACTGTCCCTTTAAGCTTCGGCACTAAACTCAGCAGTCATATGCTGCTTTACCCCAGCAGTATACTGTATCACTGACTCACTAATATGAAGCTATCAGTGTTGACGGCATTATCCCTTTTTTTGTTTTCCACAATACAAACGAGCACAAAAGAACCTCATCTTCTTACAGGCTTTGAAATTAACAGCCAACCTTTTGTATGGGCTTATAAATAACTGGAGATGCTGCTTTCTTCTTCTTCTTAGTGTGATTCAGGGCTAAGACTGTGAAAGAAGGGAAGGGAGAGTAAAGGATGGATGCGGGGCCGTCCAGGCCCAGTGGCATGTGAATAGACATAGCGAGGGTTTGTGGTGAATCAGAAGAAGAGACGCCAGGATAATGCTCTCTCTTTCCCTCTATCTGCTCCCAGTTGGAGGATGAGGGAGACAGAAGGGAATAGCTGCTAATAAGGCGTTGGGTGAGAGGCTTTGGGGAAGCTCCCCGTGGTGCTGGTCTGTAATGGAGATAAGCGTTGCCGTGTTGTTGTCTCACAAAAATCAACAAAGGGAACATGCGATGGGAGATTTGCGGGCGCGTCCCCAGTGAAAAGCAGGGCTTTCACAGCGATGTAATGTTTAGCAGCATTAGAAATCATTAGGCCCGGCACCGAGGAGGCGAGCGTGCCAGACGCCTCGTGCCCCAGTTAACGCTGTTTTGAAAAGCCACCCGTAACCCATTCCTTAAACTTGTTTTCTTCCATTCACCTTCAGATGTTGGCAGATCTGACAGGAAATGCAGTGGGGAGAAAATGACGACTAAGTGTGTTTGTTTGTTTTAGCCGAAGATTTAGTCAATCTACATCCCTGCGCCCTGTGATCTGCAGAAGCGATAAGGCCGTGGCCTGGCTGTAGTTAGAGTAGCAGCAGGTGCTTCGCCAGGCAGTGGAGGGATACAGAGGATGCTGATAAATGGGGCTGGTTTCCCGCATAAAGCACAGCACCCTATGGAGGGGAGAGAGATAATGCATGCAGAGTTCACAGGCGCTGTGGGTAGCTGCTGCAAGGAGGGCGGACATCTTTGGAGCCAAAATGATAGCTGCATCGAGATGAGGAGACTTTCAGGAGGTTATTTCAGCCGAGTTGGAAATATGGAATGGACTCCTGTGATCTGGTGGATGAGAGGAGGCGTAACAAGGCAGGAGTGGGTTGTTTTTTTTTTTTTTAAGTGAGCTACGTAAGCAGCACATATAAAGGTCAAGTTGAGATCCTAAAAGAGGCGACTGGCAGATAATTCATTGCTGCTAAGGAGTGAAATATATTTAGAGCAGCACTCTCTTTATATGGTCAGGTCTCCACATTTCATAGATTTCATTTGTGAAACTTGACCTTCTGGCTCTGTGGACGGCCAGTCTGTCTTGGCTAAGGGTGGGTATCTGTTGCTGTCATTGTGTTGCTCTTAATTGTTTAATTGGTTAATTATGAAAACCAGGACCAAATAAACTCAAAATCAAAATTTTAAAAACTCTATGTGCCCACGCACTTATGATTTCAAGACGTTGGTTTATGATTAGTTTCTGAAAGGGTTTATTTCTCCCTTCTAAAGTGGATTCAGATTTTAAATCTTACCATTGTTTCCTTCCTGGCTGACTAAAAAGTTGGAGAGGGAAATATTACTAACATGACTTATTATTGGATAGCAGGTTGACTAATGTCCTGTAAACTAGTATACTTATCTAGTTCCTTTTTAATGCAGTCATGAGAAAAATGTCTATGCAGTGTGTTGACACCCCATCATCAGTAGCTTGTAGAGCCAATTTTATTAGTACTCATTTTCTTTAGGACTTTTTCAGTCTCTCAAATTGCTGTGGGGAATTTTAGGCCACTTTTCTTTGCAGTGTTGCTTCAGTTCATTGACATTTGCAGGCACTCATTCATGCGCAGCTCTCTTAAGGTCCCAACACAGCATCTCAGTCAGGTTGAGGGAGCTTGACTGGAACATTGCAGCACTTTGCTCTTCTTGGATCATCATCCTGTTGAATGACCCAGTTTGGTCCAAGCTGTATCTGTCAGACAGATGTTCTCAGATTTGACTCTAGAATACTTTAATATTCAGAGGAGTTCATGGTCGGCTCAGTGACTGCCAGGTGCCCAAATCATGACCTCCCATCACCATGCTGACAGCAGGTATGAGGTGTTTGTGCTTCATGGCCAAAGATCTCTACTTTGATCTTGTCTGTCCAAAGGACATTGTTCCAGACGTTTTGTGGTTTACATACATGCACTGTGATGCCCACTATGCAGATAGCATTTCCTTGAACAACGTAAGACTCTGCTGTCTGTTTTCTTCCCAAAAATTCCTTTCGTTTTTCTTTCTTTAAGACACTCCTTCTCCCTATATTCTGCTACACTGCTACTCAATTCAGCAACTGCAGCATTCACATACCTGTAAGTCCAGCTAACAGAAGTCCCCATGTGCCCCTGTTGAGTCATCTTTAACCTCCTACCTGCAGTTAACTAGCAGGAGCTTTTCACACTAGCGGTAGCTGCTAACCAGCTGGTAATGAATGCACTGGGCCTGTAAGGTCAGGCCTGGTTGTCTGGGGACCCATTAGCAAATGCGAGCAAGCCCTCTCAGCCCTGCACTCTCTGCATCCCTCCCTGCATGGACCCTGTGTCCTGCAGGCTCCAGCTAACCCCAGTATAGCACCAGAGGCTGGGCCATGCTCTGTCCAGGGACCCCACCTCAGTGAACTGTCATTTGTCTCGGCCATCCCGCCAGCGCTGCGGGCTACATTAAGCCTTGATCTATGGGGCACTCCAGCCTACTTTTCCCTGGGATTCATATGTTGTATCCACTCTGCTGGGATGGGCTCAGTTTTTAAGTATTTACTTCTTCCTGGTGTTTCATAGTGGACTTGTTTTTTTTCTTAAAAAAGCACATATTTTCACCCCCTAATCACAGCCATTTTTCATAAAAGTGCTACGCTACATTTCACCCTCAGCGCAACACTATCTTTTAAATCAGACAAAGCTGTCGAGTGAAGGCCTTTCTCTGCCGGCTGGTTTACACTATCTCCAGCCCTCTGTGTCCTGAATCTGGTGTCTCTTCGAAGGGTCTGTGTCGCTGTCAGCACTCACACTTTCACTTCTCAGCGCCGGATTCCCTCAGATGGCCCTTTCCATCCACCCTCCCCTCACCCCGAGGTTTCTAAACATGCTTCGATCTCGAGCGGGGCTTGAGTATCTCATCACCGAATGCTTTGTTTCTCTTGTTCCCAGACTCCGTGGTGGTGTATACCTCTCTTCAAGCACAACGTCCCTGGAGCCCGGCCAATCGCCAGGCCTCAACTAGAGCTGTCAAACCTAATTCTGCCAATGTCGGGTGTTGAAAGCTGGCATGGCAGACACTGGAGAAGAAAAAAAAAAGCTGGCGCGTTGCTGTCACATTACTCCTCAGTTGTGTGCGAGTGGGGGGAAGTTGCAAGTAAGATCATTTTGCAGAAACACTATAAAAGCCACATCAAGACGAGGAGCCACAGTTGCTCACTCCCAAGCCTGGTTTCTGGAAATAGACAGTGGGCATTTGCATGTTTCCTGCTTAGGCAGTCTATTCATTAGATTAGTGTTGTGGTAATGTGAGGACTAGCCAGACTTAAATACAGGATGTCATAAATCATAATGTTCATTTTAAGCTCATCCACACACACACACAAGTACTTGCACACACGCACACAAACACATGCAATTACACACTTAAACAAGCGGAGTGGTTGTGTTCGGCGCATGTCGGAGGTGGACATCTTCCCGTCTCTCCGGCTTTTTTTTTGTGGGGCTCCCATGAATCATTGCCTCTTATTCCTTTCTCAGTGCGGGGGAAATCACATTAAGTGGAGCGCCGTGTTTGGCTCGCACCAGTCTTGTCTTAATAGCTGTAATTTGGAGAGGAGAGAAAGGACGGGAAAGAATGGAGAAGAAAGCTCGCTCACAACACTAATTCCAGTCAACAAAAACACCCCTCTCCGATCCCACCACATTAATTTGCATTAAAATATCCAACAGCTAAATATGTAAAGACAAAATAGTGGCATGCTATTTATACCTCTCCTGCCATGCGTGTGCTGTGGCAGCAGCAGTAGCAGCTGCGTGTGTGTGTGCACAACCTCCTGCAATTGTGCCGTGCAGAGCAGACCTCCCACACCAACACTGTAACCATTCCACTTTCGCACAAGTTAGCAAGAGCGAGGAACGCCATGTGGAAAGGGGAGAAATGCAGCATATTACGTCCAACTGTTCTATATAGGCTGGTCGCTCATTCACAAAGACCCAATTTACACTTGGTATTCTAATGGTTTCCAATTGTTTTCTAACAACTCAGTCAAGCTCGAGTAATTATAGGATATAAACTTCCACGTGACTAGTAAACATGACAGGGGGTTGCCCCGTGATTACATTGAACTGTTTTGCTGTCAGAGACTGATGCAAGCAGCGTCAGCAACCAGCTTTGCACAGGTCAGGTGATGGGAGGCAACCTGTCTGCAAACAAGCTCAGTCCAACTTGGACCGACTGCAATCACTCTCAGGTGAACTGTCAAAGGTTTGCACATAATTCTTCCTTTATAACAGATTGGCAACAAGTCACAATCATTCTGAGTCAATTTGCACTGAAGGCTGGAACTCGTCTGTGAGGAACCACATTGCAGTAGAAAACTCGAATCAACTGGTTCACAACTGGTTGTCCTCTGTTTACATTCCCATATAAAAGCAAAGTTGCTGAGCGCCTCTCATTTTACAGAGAAATTCCCATTCTGCAGCAACTCAGTCCCTGTTTTTGGAGGAATATCTGCTCATGTATATTGTATATATAGTAACTAACACATTAACCATCCATTATTTATTCCATTATTTATCCCAACGTCTTTGCACTCTGCACCATTGCACATATAAATATAAATGTGCCTCACGTGTTGCTGTTGTTGGTATTGTCCGTTGTCTATTCTGTTACGTCCACTGAGAGCAAAGAAATAACTGGAGTCTAATTCCTTCCGCGTGTACACACGCTTCGTTAATAAAGCTGATCCTGAAATGGATGCAAGTTCTGGCTGGACTCTGAATAAAATTACCCGACATTTTGCCTGTCTGTCTTGATTTCAGGCCCTTTTTGCACCCCGACGTAACACAAGGACTGTAAGTGTTTAAGTTTGTTCTAAACAAGTGGCAAGTTACGCACTCTGCTCACAGTCATGACTGACTGGACCTTTTAAGCCGTTTACTGAGTGACATAAATTATACAAAAGAAGCAGGAACTGGTGGAGTAAGGCCCAGTCAGTTTCAGTCAGTCAGCCTCATAAAATCCTCGTCAGTTTCACATTTACAGGCATTTTTTGATGGCCTTGTAGTAACTTCTGAGTGCCTCGAAGTAAAATTTGACCCATTATGAGGATCAGATATTATATAGACCATAAAGAAACATCCCGAATCCTGTTGTCTTTCTGCCAGCAACTTAGAAAAGTGTTTAGTGCTGCGTTTCAGGATGGGAGAAGCAACAAATATATAGATGGGGAGGGTGTTCGTCCTAGCGATTTTTTTTCATCTCGGATCATCCTCTGTTAAATACCTGTTTACTCGACGAGACAGGGAAACGTGATGACTCGTAATTCAAAGATTTGCCGTCAAGTTTGATTCTTCGCAGCCCAAGTGCCTTTCTATATCAGGATCTCATCTCTTTGGGTATAATACGACGATTTAATGGCGATTTCTCCGCTGCCGAATCCGTGGAATTATCCATGCTAATGCTTCTGTCTAATGCTACTATCACACTGATAATAGCATTATCTAATCCTGCCGGTGAGCGTTTGTACCTCTAGCTGTTGCAGCCATGATCCGCATAATTCCACTAACTAATGCACCAGTCACTCCCCGTACTTCACAACTCCTCCACAGCACAGATGAGCACCTCTCATGACCTCGAGCCTCCCAGAGCACCAAAATCAATATCCGGGCTCTAGTCATGGTCTGGCTGTAGGGCACCGTCTTTTTTTTCTTTTCTTTTTTAAGTGTATTTGCAAAACACAATTAAATGTATTGCAAAAAACAAAAACACAACAGAACAAGAACCTTTAAAAGATTAAAAAGTCCAGGACTTGTATCAGATCCAGTGGGTACATTCAGTTCCATACCTGGCACAGTGGTTTGTTTATGGCTCGTACGCGCTTACAGTAACTATTTTCTGTCTTTGCTAACCTCCTCTCCCCAGCGATTGCCACCCACTCTAACATTTCCACAGTGGCTGAGTAATCTTTGGCTTCCCTGCTCTGCGGTCGCCTCTGCAAACAGCAAAGTCTTGGACAGAAGCCCCCCTCTCACTGGCTAAGGTGAGGGAAGGTGAGTGGGATGAGCAGAGAGTCTCCAGAAATGTCTGGAGAAGTGTAAACAAAATAAATAAATAAAAAATTTCCTGTTTAGAGTAACTCAGTCAGCTAAATTAACACACAATTGCTTGCCTGTGTTATGCGGTGTTTGGTATAGCACCTCACAGCATCTCGGTGTCAAATTCTTTCGCACTGGGTGGCCCCAGGGAAACCAAAATATTCTGTTACTCTGGCGTTAAATTAAACACCTTTTTTCTTCGTCTAGTGATTTGCATGAGTATATTTGGAGGGAACAACTCTGGCTGATTGCTCGAGTCCTCATTTTTGACTTATTACAATGTCACTGTCACACCTGCTGGAACAAAAAAGGGTGTAAATGTGCATGGGTTGGGGAAAAAGCTGATGCTTTCTTGTTCTGTTCCATAAAGGTGGAGTTTCTAGTGCCATATGGTATCTTATGTGGCTTTCTTTATATTCCCCCTTAAACGCTTAACATTGGAAAACATATTTCTGCCACACAAAAGGTTTAGAAGTTACGAGGGCTGAGATGGAAATGGTGGTTTAAGGTAGTAACAGTTCGTTTTCACCCATCACCAACAGCATAGTCACTCTGGTTTATCCACACATGTGTATGGCTTCTCTAGGCTCCAGATGATCTTCAGATACCTGCAGTGGTGGATCGGGTCTGTCTCTTTTGTGCCCATCGAAAGACGGGGGGCGTAAAAGCACGGTAAGCACAATTTACTGAAATAAAAGCTCAAATTACAGGTTAAAAACTGCCAAATATTGAAGAACTTAAGATTTGGCAAATAAATAATGTTATTAAATGATAGGCAAACTGCAGTTCTTTTTGTGGTCACTAGATGCTGGTTCGAAAATCGAGTTAATCCTCATAGACTTCCGTGTTAAAATGCCCAACTTTATGGCAAGAAAAAATACATTTTCCCTCCGTGGCAACTTTTCAGGAGTGATTTTTTTTAGCTTTCTGCTCAGCTTCACCTGATTCAATTGACTTAACTGAATCTTTTAACCAAGAGAAGACTGGACTCAGCTGGTTATATTCTTATATAAAAACAAGCAGAATGCCTATGTCATTTTATAGTTACACCACCATCCTGCAGCAAATACGACACTATTTGTGGAGGAATTTCTGTTTCAAATCTATGAGTTTCTGGCTACACTCTGAATATAAGCACTTAAAGTGAATTTCTGTGTATGCAGATGGCAAAACATCTGGCAATTCTGGCTGTTGACACAGTTAATCTGTATTATCACATGTAATTGCTATTTTGACCCCATTTGATTGCAAACTAGTAGTCGACCGACTCCGTCTTGTGGCCATTTTATTGCTGCCTAAAGTAAGACGACAATTGGCTGCAAGTTGTTGCTGACCTGGTCCCTGTCTCACAAGTAACCATTTCAAAGTTAATGAGACTGCAAGTTGTCAGCCCATGGTCAAAGTAATTTAATAGCATTGCACTCTCCAACCACAGTTCTCCCACATGTGACATGGTACGTGGCACAAATTAGCACTCAGACAGTCAATGGATGAAACTTTCTAACTGTGCCCACCTGTGTTTGTTAAATCATACTCGTTTAGTTTCACAAACAACGATAAAACTGCAGCTGAAGCTTTAATGTGAGTCTACAAATCAGTGACTGATGTCACAACGCCTACATCTGTATCTTAGAGACAGTGAAGAGTCACTGTGACGCCAACAATGAAGGTCAAGGTGAAATGTTTAACCAACTGAGGCACTCTTGTCTGTTTCAAATCTATGAGTTTCTGGCTACACTCTGAATATAAGCACTTCACAGCAGCCTAGTATGCTGCTGTGAAGTTTGAAGACGATCCATAAAACATTATGAAGTCTTTACTGATTTTGCATATCTGATGTGACCTTTACTGGGTTTTCACCAAAATTAAACCAGCCCGAGCTGTTATTGGTAACCACCATCAAACAAAATTCAACATAATATCTTGAAAACTGTGAATGCGACACCGCTAACAAACTGACAAACAAACTGAAGAGATTACATACTCCCTCCCTTTGAGGGGAGAAGAAAAAGACAGCCCTCTTAAATTACATTAATCAATATTAGCATTGGCATTCTTTGCGGCAGCACTTGAAATATATTGAATGATGGCATAAATCTGCAGTGATGGTCTCTGACTGTGATTGCTGTAAAACCCATATGGGAGACGTCCTTCTAATACAAAAGGACTTCTATAGTCATGTAGGATGTCTGGGGAGTGCATGGAGAAATCCTTACACTCTGCCAAGCCCAGATTCATGGCCCTGCGTGTTTGGCTAGCCATTTCCTGGTGCTGCACTTGCTATTTTATTTGGCCCGCTTTAGCCCCAAGCATAGGGGGACAGTTGTCTTCCCCAGCTCCTGAGCGTGGAGAATTTCCTTGCTTACTTTTCCTCGGCTCTGCGGGAGAAGAGGGAGTATGAGGAGAAAGTTAAAAGAGAAAGCTGGACGTCGGCCGTGTTTGAGTTATTAGTTAAGAGCGGGAGCCAGAGAGGGATGAACGCAGAACCAGAAAAAGATAAAGAGGGGCAGAGATTGAAAGAGAGGGCTGGGGTTGGGGGGCGGTTGCTGGGTCTTTCTTTCTGTTCTGCACATCGAGTTCTCACCTCTCTGTGCTTCTCAGAGTCGAGGAGAAAAAAAAAGGCTGTATTTGGCTGACACCAGCTCTTTGCCCCTAAAAGGAGGCTTTGATTAAACTGCCTCAATCTAAACAGATTCCTATGTGCAATATTTACCCACAATGCTTTCTATGGTGCCACAATTTATGTGGAGAGACACTGACGGAAATTGCAGAGTGAAGGATAAAACTATCTTGGGGGGCCACGCTGGAGCCCCTATGTTTTTTTTTTCTCAGCTGGAATTATAAGGTAGAAACACGGCGCGCCCGAAACACATTTTCACATTATGCTCAGGTGTTTGTTTGCTTTTGGCCCTCGAAGAGTAAAGTGTGTGTAATTTGTGTGCTCTACAGCCTGTAGGACATTCACAGTGATAGTTTGGCTGCGTTCCCTCCAGGTGCGTGTTACACATTGAGAGACGGCGAGGCAAAGCGGGACAAACAGAAAGGGGAAAAAGACAAAGAGGGAGAGGTGCACCTGGCTCTCCACTACACCTGGGAGGAGAGCTGGATGGTGAGGGCTAATGATGTGGTTTGAAAGCTTGCTAAATAGAGCTAGCGGCACTCGCTGTTCCTAGACGGCCTGTGGTTGGTTAGTCCTCACCACAGAGGTGCACATTCCTCCCTGTTCCCCGGTGTCAATCTCTCCTAACCTGTCCTGTTGTAATCGCACACGTCTGCACATTTCATGGGTGTTAAAGGCAGAGTTTTGACCAAAAACACTCAAAAAGAGGAAAGTGTTAAAACTATTATAATTCTAGCCTGAGTGATTTGACAATGATGAATCAATATTTTAGCTCAGAAGACGCATTTAAATGAGGATGTTTTTGGATTAAATCCCCTTAATAAGAATGAGAATATGCAGTAAATGTCTCTCTGCTGGGAACAAACTCAGTGAACTAGAGTTAGGGTTCTATACCAAATGTTGTGACGTCAATCGCCACTCCAGCTAAAACTCGACGTCCAACATGGCACCCCTCATTTCTTTATGCTTCCAAGCAGCTTTTACTTTTTTCTTAAACCAGTTCTCCAGGCGTAAAGGAGGTCTTATAAAAATTTTCTTTGGCAAGTGGCTGCTTTTTCACTCATTTTCAGTCCAATCCTTGTACCTAAACACAATTAAAAAAATGTTGTCAAGTGTCAGGTATCTGAAAGTTATGTCCTTAAGAAACAGAAAAAAATCCAGCAAAGAATTAAAAGGATCCGAAAGACGCATCTTGACTATCACTTGATCCATCTACTGTTCAATGAAGCCTCATCAGAAATGGTCTCAGTGGTAGGGTGGCTGTCAAGGAGCTGTTCTTAAAGCTGGGAAACTGGGAGAGAAAACTGAGGTATAAAAATTACACAAGAACTGGACTGAAAACCAGTGGAAACAGGTCTGGTGTAGTGATGAATCCACATTTTAACTGTTTAGGTTCAAATCATCGTCAGTAGAGAGGTACAACAACCATCTGTAAAACATGGTGGAGGCTCTGTCATGGTTTTAGCTGGACTTTAACCAGTGGTGTTGAAGATCTTGTCAAAATTGATAAAATATGAACACAGAAAAGTATAGTCAGAATGTGATCCACCCTGAAATACTATCTGGAAATCATCTGATTGACAACAGCTTCAAGTTTTCCGCATGACAATGATCCAAAAAACACTGTAGATGAAGTAAAATCATTGAACACACACTGCAACACTATCAGTCATGGATCGGCCTCCCCAGAGCCTGGACCTCAACATCATTGAAGCAGTGTGCGATCATGTTGACAGAGAACAGAACAAAAGACAGAAACATCCAAAGAAGAGCTTTGACTGTTCTTCAAAAACCTGGAGAACTATTCCTGAAGACGACTTAAAGACATGACAAGAAAGCTGCCTAAGAGAGTTCAGACTGTTTCAGGACTGGTAAAACGTTTGGTATGCACTAATGTCTGCAACACTGCGTTTGCATATCTCTCTATGAAGTGTCTGAATCAAAAAAAAATGGTAGTTTACTAATTTAGTGCCAAAAAACTGCAGTTCCTCTAGTGGCTATTTGAGGCTGACTCCAAAAATGAGTCAAGCCCTCTACACTCCCATGTTAACAGCATTAAAAAGCACGTTTACAGCCTATTAAACTACAGCCTGTCTTCTATCTGGTACTAATTAGCAGATACATGTGTGTCTATTGTACCTGTGCAGTTTACTGCTAACCAACTGTCAGTGAGGCTAACATGTAGCTCACTAAATCATTTGCATTGTTGCCAGCGACATCTTCAATAGGTTTCTGTTTTTTCCAGGACAGATGAGCAACGATAAAAGTTATACCACTATAGTTTCACGCAGTACAGCTCAAGCTGTTTGACTGACAGGGAGCACCTGACACCATATATGTCACACAGTGCAGGAATCCTGCCGTTAATCATTTGAAAAAGTCAAATCTTTTGATAGAACCTCTCACCAGAATTCACACACAAATCTCTGCTTTGTATAAGTAGCTACTGTACGCTATAGCTTCTCCTTTACATCCACCTCTCGCCTTCATCCAGCTTTGCTACAGTGTTCTTCATCCCTGTCTAATGTAGCTGATCCCTGCACATATTCCTCCCCCCTTCTCCTTCTCTCTCTCCTTCTATCCTTCTTCTCTGGCTTTTGTGAGAAGAAGAGGTGAGGGGATATGTGTCTTTAACTGAGCTGGAGCTCTGCTGCAGCTTACCTCTTACTGCTAAGACAGGATATGTGCTCTGCTTTGTTACTGCTAACCTGCTTGTTTGGGGTGAGCTCAGTGTGTTTGTGTGTTGCTGCTTGTGTGTACGTGTGCAGAAGTACTGAGAAATCCCATTATGGAGCCAAGTTGCTGCCACGCTTTCCCCATACACACTGTGAACCCGGTGTAATCCACTCACACACTCACCATGCATCCTTGTTTGTGAGCGCACGCTCACACAAATACACAGCCTATACCCTCTAGACTCGGTGGTGAGCTGTGTATCCCCACGCACTGTTGTGTTACCTACCGTGAAACATGACAGCTAATGATATCGAAAGCTTTCTAAAGGTGTGTGTGTGTGTGAGAGAGAGAGAGAGAGAGAGCTGGATTTCTTCCAGACAGACATCGATTAGCGGGGAAAGAGTGCCGGCTCAAAGTGAAAGCTACAAAGTCAAAAGCTATGCTTTCATGTATGAAATTAATTTAATTTTACACCCTTTTTACCTATAAATCAGGTTACTTTTCAAGCTAAATTAAGCCAATGAATGCTCATATTTGCTAATCTGTCAGATCGATTTCTTGGGCTTATGTACTGCAGGTTGCATTTTTCTCCCAGCGAGTGTGGATTTGGTCATTTGCAGAAAAGCTATCCGGGTTAAAACAGTATGTTTATGCGGCCTGTAACTCTGATTTCAGTGACTTTTATTCACAAACCAAGAACCTGCTTCATACTATAATGTAACAATTTAAACATTTTAATACACAGGACAGTCATTAAATCCTAGAATTCATATTTGATAATGACAAAGGAATCAAAGAGCTGCTTATTTATATTATTATATTATTAGCACAATAGCATGTGCTAATAAAAACAATACCTCAAAAGTAAAAACTGACAGTTAAACCAGGAAAAAATAAGCATCTATTTGTCCAGATGTTGATGTAGTTTTGAAGATTGTGAAGAGCCGTTAGAGAGCTGAAGCAAGCTCATGAAATATACACTGTATATAGACTCATAGTCGGGCTTTCTTTCTTTCTACAAGCTTCATTCACACACTTACAGCCGTGTTCAGTATCATGACCAAAGACACAAAACCAACATGCAGGTTGGAGCTCTATAAGAAAAGATGCTACTTTGTCACATACAAACTGTTCCGGGTTCCTTTATGGTTGTGACCACCTTCAGTAAATACCCAAGAATACTTAAACATGCATGCTAGACGAGCTGGGGATCAAACTACCAACCTTCTGAATAGTAGATGACCCAATCTACCTTTGTTGTATCCCACAGTTATATAATGGCTTCATGGTGTAGTAGTTTACACATTTGCCTAACAAGCAAAAGAGGGTTTCCTCTCAGGAAGGACATCTGGTGAAAAACGGTCAAATCAAAGATGCAGAGCTTCCTGCTGTGGTAATCCTTTATGAATAAGGGAGATGCTGAAAGTAGGGATGCACTGATATAGTGATTGGACATTGGTACATTGAAACACTGCTGAATGATAGCAGCACATGAACAAATAACACTCTGGTGGTTGATATCAGAGGCCAATGCTGATATTCATTTATATGGCACTTTTCTCCCATGACCCTGAATTAATTGGATGGATGCATTTAGAATACAAACCACATTTTTTACATTACACAGGATGTTGTTCTCCAAGGCCAATTTAGAATCACTATTTAACCTAACATGTATGCCGTTGGACCGTGGGAGGAAATCCGAGTACCTGCAGGAGAAAGGTACAGCACTGTCGGTGAGAAAGAAGACTTTCCATCCATGTGTTTCCTAACAGCTTATCCAGCTTTTGTGCCGCAGGTGGGCTGGATCTTATTCCAGCTGTCATAGAGTGAGATGCATGTTACACTGTGGACGGGCCGTCAGCCTGTCACAGGACTAATGAAGGTTTTTCTTCAAAATTAAGGACCCAGTACGATAAGCTGAAGTTGAAGTAAACTACAGCATGTACTTAAACAGGTATGGTAAGAGTGGTAAGAGTCAGAGTTCACAGAAAAGACTAGCTTAACTAAAAAGTTGGTATTTGCAATCTGATTAAAATAGAATTGCCTTTTAAAAGAAAATGTTTGCTCTGATAAAAGAAATCCAGATGTAAATAAATGCTGATGAGTATAATCAGAGATCTAAAATACAATATCAACTGAATATGGTTAGAATATGTGATTAAATACTGCCTAAATAATCAATATGCATGTCCAGATGAACTCTAATGCTAATTCTAATTAAAATAATGGATATTCAAGAACAAAAGTTGAATGAAACATCATGGAAATACAAAAAAACCCCAAAAAAACCCACCAAATAAACCTCAGAAAACACATCGGAAGTGTTTTTTTCGGGACACAGTAACGTGACAGAACAGCTGCAGAAGTGACAGAAACCAAAACGTGAAGGACTGAGACACATTTAAAAGAAGCAGAGGCGTTGTGAGGGAGAAAAAGATGTCAGGTAATGTGTGTTGTAATCACATTATTCATGTAATCCCCTAGATACATATCTGCTATTAGCCGTTAACTGTTAGCTTGTCACTTCCGCAGCTGGTCCGTCACGTTATTGTCTCCCCAAAAACACCTCTGGTGTGTTTTGTGTGCTTTTACTTGTTTTTCTTAAGTTGCACTGTGTTTGCGCTCCTAGGTCCACTGTAGTGTTCAGGATTTAACCTAGAAAATATTTCTCAAGAATTATTTGCTCTTCTGCTGCTCAACTCTTGATAGGTTGACCATAAGCACATCCACTTGGGGGTGGGGAGGTGTTCCACTCTTCTTTCATCACTTCCTGCCGGCTGAGCATAGGTGGCGCTGCATGTGCTGCATTGCACCTGTGAGACGGGCACAGAGGGGAGCCTATTTGTCACCAGGCTGTCTCTCTGCCTTGCTGTTGAGTGCTCACTCACTCTGTATGTGTGTGTGTGTGTGTGTGTGTGTGTGCATGGTTGACAAGGGAACGGGCTTCACACACATTCTCCATCCCGTCCTCCTCGACTCTCTCTCCCTCGCTCTCTCCCCCTCTGACCCCAACGCCATCTTCTCTGTCTCATCCTTTATGCACACTGACAGCGAGCCCCTCCGTTTATGGCACTGCATAACGTTCCCTCATTACCGCCCTGGACTCAGAAACCCAAACGCAGCAGCAGCAAGGAGAGGAGGAGGTAGAGGAGAGGGAGGGAAGGTAGTGTATGTGTGTGTGTGGGGGGGGGTGATGTAGAGAGGTGGAGGAAGAGGGGAGAAGTGATGACATTCGCTTTGGCTAATATTAATCTGATTCATTTGGTACGCCAGGAAGCATCACTTTAACTGTTTCCGTGCTGCTCCGGCGTGTGCGCTGATGACAGGAAAGAGGGCGCGTGTGCAATTAAACTATACACTGAGATGGAAAGCAGACAAACAGGAGACGATACACTCATTGAGCAATTTGTCGCTCATGCCCTCTGATGATTTACATTTAGACAAATACGCACAATACCCGCTGTATCTGCACAGTGCACACCCGCATTTATCGACGCATGGACTAATGCAGTTAACGCATGCATACGCATTCTATTTTTAAGGCTAAAAATGGCATCCACACACAAACAATATCAACTGTCACCCTAGTCTGCTGTGCACACACACTCACTGATCCCTATAATACACACACATACACACACACAGATATACACATCAGCTGGTGCAGAGCGCGCAGGCAGGTCGCAGCAGCTTGTGTTGGCTGTAAACAGCAGTGCAGGCAGTATGGAGAGCGGCGGCTGTGTGAGCGCCGGGCCGGCCAGCCAATCAACCCCTCGATCTCCTGTCCCTGCCCTTCCATTGATCCCCATTAAAATGCTTAGCAGATGCTTGGCTTGAGAGAGACAAGCGCCTTTCTCTGCTGCTATTTTCATTTGTATGCTCCTTACCGTCGGCCCCTCAGTCTGGAATAGTCATTTTGCCAACTGGGATGCAGGCCCACTTCCCGACAGTACAGTAGCTATCTATTCACATGTAGCAGCTAAAGCTAGCGAATGTTTAAATGTTGAATCAATGTTGTCATGCACCAGCTTTGAAAAACTGTGGTGAATGGTGTGCCAGAATGGCAGAGATACCATCTGTGCTCGCGTAGCTGGATGTACACCTGCGTTGTTTTGTCTCATCGGGACTTCATCATCGCTCGTGAATGGTTTTCTTCATATTCGCCTGGACGCATTACACTAAGGATGTATTGTTTTAGAAAGAAATTTCTTTTTTTTTTTTTTTTTTCAGAAAAAGAAATTTCAACTTTATTTTTTACTTTGTAGTTTTAGACACCATTTTATCCATAATAAGAACACTATAGACTCCAGACATGGGGATGTTTTGCTTGTCTATCTCGTAGATTTCAGTCATTTGATCGTCCCAGAACCCCAGAAGTCAACAGCACATGCCTGTCTGTCAGCTTTCCATGTGTTTTAAAAACATTAGTATGAATATAACCTCTCAAAGCAAGAAAATTAAAACATGTTATGACACAGTCACGGGTGGTTAGAGACCGCGACATGACCCAAATTATTGCAGCTGTGTGAGATGAACTTGCGATGTTGTCGAAACTGCTGCTTCAAAGGCCGCCGACCACTCACACTTTCGTTCTTTAAAGAGAAGATGAGGTGTGGAAGAGATGGAGGACAAGATGGTAAAGCTAACTGGGTAATGTTTGCTAGCTTTCTAGCACTAATCCATCGGTCAATACAGATAGTGTTGCAGGACATTTCAAACTTTTACTGCTTTGTAAAGTTAAACTGTCAAAAACATATTTTCAGTCAATTCAGCTGACCCACCATTGTTGATTTGATGTGGAGAAGGACAGATTGGTGTGATTTAGCTAATGTGTTTGTATGAATTCTTTGCTTTGCTAGCAGCTGTTAACAAACTGAGTTGGCTGGCTTTAAGCGCCACTGTACCAACTGTCTAAAATAAAGCTGGCAGGCTGTGGAAGAGAGCTTTGTTTTGCCCTAAAGGTGGGTGTTCCTATTATGATGTGAAGTTGGATGAACATTATGAATAGTTATGGTCTGAAATTAAGTTTTGCTCTCACAAGGTCTTCATCGGGGCAGTGTGATACTTTTCCTCTTTACAGATCAACTTGTTGGTTGGACTTGGATGTATATAAGTGGATGTAATATGATGAGACACAGTTCAGTGTTGTATTGAAAGCTTATGATCAACATTTCTGGTGCATTCTCCTTACTTTTTTTTTATACCACCTTATTTTCTTTTGGGGTGTGAGTACAACAACACTAAATTAAAGACTAGTTGGAGTAAAAACAAAAGTTTTCAGTTGATCATAAACAATTTTTTGTGGAAATTTGGTAAATACTGACTGCTTCTTGCTATAATTCTGTAAATACTTCCTAACACAACATCTCGTCTGTGACATAATCCTGTAAGCAGCGTGTGTCTGGAGCATGTGGGCCAAAGTATACCAGGATCAGGACTGGCTTCTGTTGTTGTGCCAGCAAGTGAAAGAAAGCAGCTATTGTGTGTGTGTTTGCATGTTTGTGTTTGTGTGTAGGTACCGGCTTGCATGCCTCCACATAGTGTACAGTATGTGTTTGTTTTGTGCACGTATGCAATCGTGGTGTGGGCGAGCGCGTGGGACGCTTTCTTGTTTGAATGCATACGTGAGCATCATCCGCGCGGCTGCATGGTAACTGAAGCTGCTGTCTTCCTGTTACTGTGTCTGTGTGTGGCGCTTGCCCCTGAGTACATGTGGCGTACACTAGCTGGCTTTGTCTGTTGGGGCAGCTGACGTACGTCCATGGATGAAGGCCTACACTTCAGGCCATGTCTGTGAAAGACCAGCTTTGTTCTTGCGGCCTGCCAATCACTCCCTGGCTTGTCGAAGGGGAGGAGAGGCTGTCCAGGACTTAAAGTTCTTCAAGCATGGAGAAAATGCATATCTGCGTTTTCTTTATTAACTTATCTGGTTTGATGACGAAGCAAAAAAAGTAAAGATCCAGGATCCGGTGGTCAGGGGGTAGAGCAAGTAGAAGGTTAGACCTCTGAAGGTTTGTATCACTGACATGTCCATAACCTCTGCAAACTCATGAACTGTATCCCTAAAAATGGGGAAAAAAAACATAATGTCTAACACACACACTGTATAAATACAATACTGTTGATCACGAGGTAGAGCGGGCCATCTACCAATCAGTACTTGCCTGGCTCCTCTATCTCCTTGAGCAACAAGCTGAATCTGTTGCCCTGGATGCAGACTGTTTTAGTGTGTGAATGTTAGGTTAAAAGCGCTTAGACACAGAAAAAAAGTGCTTGTATGACTGTAAGTGAATGAGGTGAATGAAACTTGTATTAAGAAAGCAGTCTGAGTACTCATTTAGCATAAAAATGCATGATATAAGTCTTAGTGATTGGAGGTTGCCAAGGGGTTGCTGACTGGTCTCTAGGCCTTAAATAGTGCACACTAGTTGAGATTTGCCATTTGAATGAGATCAGACTGAAGCAACAGAAGGTGTAGCATCATATAGATGAATATATATACAATAAAACAAGAAAAAATAACTACAATTCCAGTTTTGTTAGCGACTGCGAGAGAAACGCTCTTTCACTCATAATTTCAATCCACCGAAATCCACCTTTAAAGAACCTATTAAAACATCCGCTCATCAAAACCTCAAACAAAACCAAACACACATCCAAAACCTATCCACACTTTCATCTTCCTTCCTTCTAATAATGTCACAGTGAAGGGACACACTGACAGTGCTCCATTTAGTAGACAGGACAGCTCTGACAACAGCCTGAACAGCGTGCTGGGAGTTGCTGTGACACACAGAAGACATGATACGGCCTTGAGGAATGCTCGCCGAGGAGGAGGGAGGTGTGCGGGGCTGAATTTGCGATGTCATGCGCCCGATTAGGCAGCTAGTCTATCTTGCCAGCGTCAAGGGGCCCCTGATGGCGGAACCGGCGTCCTACCAATACATCGTATCCATCACTCTCCCTCCTTACCAACACGCACACACACACACAGACACTTTCTCTGTTTGCATCAGGAAACATCATTCCCTTCTGTGTCACCTGCTCGGACCAGGAGCATGAAAAATGGTTGTCACGCCAACACCCAAAAATGATTGCTGAAAACGAGAGGAGAGGGAAAATAAAAGTGGAGGGTAAGCGGGTGAGAAGGAGGAGGAGGTATGGAAGGTGAAATTGGAGGAAACTCTCACCAGATTAGGTGCGGGTTAAGAGAATATTGATCTGTGTGCCGAGGACTGTTGATCTCTCTTAGCAGCTCAAGACAAATGGCAGCAAACAGAAAATCGAGCGCTCGCCTTTTCTCCAAGGACAGCTTCAGCTTCTCCATCTGCCTTTCTCCTCCTCTGCCAGTTTTCCTCCCTTGATTCTCCTGATTTTGAAGCACTTCTTATAATAACATCAAACTTCCTATAGCATGATAAAAAATGTTTAGATTGACCACTATTGCAGGCTACTAAGCTAACACTTTTTTGTGCAGGTTTTTTTTCCCCAAGTGTCCTCTCTGCCTAGGGATGGGTATCGAAACCTGGTTCTTGTTGAGAACCGGTTCCCATTGTTTCAATTCCTTCGAATTGTTTGCCATTTTTGCAAACGATTCCCTTATCGATTCCAGTTGCTCCGAATGACGTCACCACGTTGCGGAGTGACATTTACCTGGCAGGAAACAAGGCGCCTAAGTGGCTTAAACGCTCAAAAGTTTGGTTATACTTTACGAGAACGGATGACAACAGGGCAACTTGCAATACTTGCAAAGTAGATATTTCATTTAAGGGAGGAAACACTACGAATATGCAAAAGCATTTGCTCACAAAACACACGATGACCTTAAATGAATGTCGTGTTTTTAATTCTGCTCCGGACTCGTGAATCTCAACCCAGCAGCAGCGGTAACGTTTGCACGTCCTCTCCCGTTAATGCGGCAGGTAAATAATAAACTAACAGTGCATATTATGTTAGTGCGATCTGCCTTATTACAAAACCTGCCATTACTGTGCATTTAGGTGACCATGATGAGAGAGACAGACAGAGTCTGGCTCAGATGCTGGCAGCTCTCGCTGCAGTCTACCGGTAGCGTCTCCTTTCAGGCCAGGATAGACGAATGTCACCGAGCAGTGACTAAGTTTGTGGTAAAAGGTTTGCACCCATTTGCCACAGCAGATGCCCTGATTTTCGGTAAGTGAATGTGTTTAATTGTAGGCAGGGACATTACTGGATATTCTTGTGTAATTGCTACAGAATAATTTATGTTATACTTTGTTATTGCTACAGAAGAATATTTATTTTATTATTTTACATTTACAATTTTTTCTCCTGGGGACCCTGTGACACCCCATTGAAGAGCCGTAGGCTGGATCTCTTAAGATCTCACTGTTGGGTTTGTAAGGCCATGTTACTCCTACATTTCTATCTTGTTCAAAGAGAAGATATAAAACAAAGTTCTAAGCTAATCGACCTTAGTGTTCTCCTTTAAAAAAAAAAAAAAAGAATCGATAAGAGAATCGATAAAGAATCGAATCGTTAAACAGAATCAAAAATGGAATCGGAATCGTGAAAATCTTATCAATACCCATCCCTATCTCTGCCTGTAATATTTGCCTCCTTTACCAGCAGCACATAACCTTGCAAAATAAACTCTAATACACACCTAACCTAAATGCTAAGAAGCAGGAGTTTGTATGAGTGTTAGACATTTCTGAGCGATGCTGAAGGTTGCCTCGATAATTAGACTTTTTCTCCCATTTGGAGTGTACGAGGGGGTCCGCAGAGGCGCCGTGTTTGATTAGGGCCACAGCCTTGGCCTGGCACCCAGCCGGGGTGTTTGATGATGGGGGAGCCAACTCTGGGTGGGGGCTGAGGCTCATCCGTGCCGGCTCAACATCAAACAGCCAGGAGCAAAGGACTCGAGCCCCGAGGGGACCCCTCCAGCACTACTGCCTGGATAGGTAGATACACTCCCAGTCAAATGGAGAGGGGGAGAAAAGGTGGGGGAAAAAAATCAAAAAAGAAAAAAAGGAAAAAAGGCAAGGGGCAGGTTTGGGGTTAGAGGTAGAGGAAGGAAGAAGAGAGTAAAAAGGAGTGAAATTGCAATGAAAAAATTCTAAAAAGCTTAGAGGAAATGGCTAGAGTTAGGCAACCCCTGAAAAGTTTCATATACACAAAAAAAGAATGAAAAGTGAATTTAGTTGACAAGAAACTCTGTTTTATTTTTGCACATGTGGATTAGTGTTGCACTCACATTATCAATTGTTTGAATCTGGGAGGACTAAAGATCTTTTTGCATCCATCGGTTCTCAACCCTCTCTTTTATTAGGAGTTTATAACATAACAACCTCAAAATATCTTTTGAGTCCATCAGGTAAAAATGGTCAACAGCCTTTTTTGTGACACATACATTGGTTTCTGTTCTTTCCATTAGAATATGAAGGTGCTGGTTAATTTCGCCTGCCTTCTTCCACCCTCTCAGCAGGCTTTCTTTTGATTGGCTGCTTTTCACAATCAAATGGTTTGAACAGAAAGTGGGAGGGGCTTCCGTGATCAGTGCCGGAAATTAACCAACCCTATGTGCCATTAAATGTGTATTAGAATCAAAATAGAATTTGGTGTTGGCCAGAGGGGCCGATGGCGCGATATGGCAGCCTCGCTTCTGTCAGTCTGCCCCAGGGCAGCTGTGGCTACAACTGTAGCTGCCTCCACCAGTGTATGAATGTGAGAGTGAATGAATAGTGGTATTGTAAAGCGCTTTGGGTGCCTTGAAAAGTGCTATATAAATCCAATCCATTATTATTATTATTATTATTATTATTATTATTATTATTATTATTATTATTATTAATAAAAATCATTTAACTCTTTTAATCAACTGAAACTCCTCTGGAACCACGAGCTTCTCTCCATGATCTACGGTACCAAGTCCTGCCTCTGCTCTGATTGGCTAGTATTCATTGCTTCATAGAGGTATGTTAAGATAACTGGTTAGGCACATATGACAGGGCCAGAGTCAATCACAGGCAGAGTCGAGGCAGGTCTTTTGAGGAATACAGCTGTAAAACAAGAGACCAAGAGACCTGACTTGCATGAAATTAAAGATCTGTTGATATTTGGTGCTTGGCAAGTGTTTCCAGGTACAGTACTGGTTTTGGCTGCATTATAGCGGGTCTTAGTCTGCTTGGCTGTGTTCATAGTCCATCATGTGTTTCTGTCAGGCCTAACGTTGGCGAGTTCTTAACACTTTCCCCTTTAGACGCTCACCAGAGGTAACCCTTGTCTGTCTTTTGTGAAACAGTGGTTTCTGTCATATTTCAGGCCTGCTTCTGAAACAAAATGACTGGGTGTGTTAGATGTTAGTCTCAGTGATCTCAGTGGCATAGACCCAAATGATTAAGCGGTCACTTGTGGCCACTGTCATGTAATCTGACCCTATGACTCTTTTGCCATCTAATTTAAGCCTGCTTCCTTCTTTTTCTCGTTCTTCCTTCCAGTGTCTTATCTCCCATCTAATTCTCACTTTAAAGCATCCTTGATCTTTCCTTTTTTTTTTTTTTTTTTTTTTTTTTTTTTGTCCATTTGATTCACCTTTTATTGTTTATTTTATTTTCACTTACTGAATACGGGACAGACTTGACTGGGGGAAAGAAGGGGAGAAAGAAAGAGGGAAAGAGAAACAGCTGAGAAGAGGGACGGGGGAGAAGGGCAAAAGACAAAAACCAACAGAACGGGCAGAGAAAAAAAATGCATATATCAATCACCTGGATCACCTGCTGAGAAAGAAAAAAGAAAGCAAGCAGAAGAGAACAAGAGTAATAGAATAAACAACATCACAATGATATATGGGAATATGACAGTAAATACTAAATATTAAACATTATTGTGCAGCACATAAGATCAACAGAACACAGTGTGCTTTGAGGTAGGAGCCAAAAAGGGTGTAGTTTGTGGGTGTGATCACCCGTGTGTACACCTGTGAGCATGGACGCGCTTGTTTTTTGTTTTTTTAAAAGTTTCCTTCATGTAATAATCTGCTAGAGGGTGTGGGGGGGCCACAGCCCCGTCCTCCAGGGCGTGAAGCAGGTGTGGAGGAGATCAAAACTCCAGACATCCAGAGGCCCCCAGAACACAAGAGACCAAGGAAGACCAACAGAGGGGCAGCTGCGCCACTGTCCCGGAAAGAGCTGAGGAGAGTCCCAGATGAGGGCTCACTCAGCAGCCGCGGAGCAGAAGCCAGGGGGAGTTGCAGTGACGCGCCCGTGAGCTCCGCCGGCAGCCAGCTGCGCCTGAGTGACCGAGCCCCAGGCCGAGAGGCCGGGGGCACCCCACCTCCGAAGTGGCCCGGGCGAGCCCCAGGCTCCAGGCCCCGATAAGCGGCCGCCAAGGAGTGAGCCGGTGTGTACCTGGACGCCCATCCCCGGACACAAAGAACCACCAACGCACCGATGTCTGAGGGAGTCCGCCACTGGCAGGGGAAGTGGTGGTAGGGGGAGATAGGCCTCCAAACCTTGATCCTTGATCTTTCCTCTGTCTTCACCGTAGGAGGTGCAGCTCATAGACTTCTACGTGTTTTTTTTTCCTTTTGCTGTATTGAATTTTTATTGAATCAATGTATGCAGCTTTGACATGTCTCTCTCTCTCTTCCCCCTCCTCCCCTTTCATCTCTCTCTGTCTCCAGGGTCGGGTACCGGGTGGTGGGGCTTGATGTTCCACCTTTTGCTTGCCTGTTCACCCGTCACCAGTCATGTTTCATTACCAGGCCTCAGTCCTCCACCTGTCGGCCTGTCTGTCTTCCTGAGCGTGGACGTCCTACAAGGTTAACGTGGACGTGCGTGCTCGGATGTAGCGCGGAGCTCAAGGTTTAAAGCGAGCGTCAGTCTGATTCGTTCAGACGGACGCTTTGTTCAAATGGTGTTAATGTGGCTTTTCCAGGTACAAAGAAAGATTAATGTGTATACCCAGTACATGCAGATGCAGCTCACTTTGTCTCTGTTTATAGGACATGACCAAGTATCTGGACACAGAAACCCACTGGCATAATGGACTGGTGATAATGATGCACTCTGAATGCTTTCCCTGCACCACTCTGGCTCTTCTGCTCTCTTGTAAATGGTATGAATTTCAATTTCTACCATTAGCTTTTGTACTTTATGTTGTCTCAGTGAATTCTGTTCATATTTGAACTCCAAGGAGTCTTTACCTGGCCGTTTGTTATTCACAGGGTGATGGCAAAGCGCTGATGAAGGATAATGATGTGCTGCTAGCCCTAAGCAGAGAGTAAAAGTCAAAAACTGTCAAATCTGTTGGTGTCTACATGCACAGAAATACACATAAAACTGAAATTCACATTAAGAGCTCAGCCAGACAGGAACCAGAAATTCTAAAATGCATCCACAAATAGCGACGCAGTTTCTGCAGGACGACACCCTTCACTGGTTGGGGCCTCTCCCTGAGCCTGGTTCTGCCAGAGGTTGCTTCCTATTAAAGGACGTTTTTTCTTCCCACTATCGCCAAGTGGTAATTGTTGGGTTTTTTTTCTGTATTATTGTAGGGTCTTTACCTTACAACACACACCTTACCCAATCACACACACATCCAAGCTCTATACCTAAGCACATTGTCTAACATTTGTGCACACACTCACACTCTGATGGATGCATTGTGGAAAACTCAGGGTTCAGAGTCTTGCCCAATGGACACTTTGACATGCAGACTTAAGTAACTGTAGAATGGATCCACCGGCCTTCCAGATGGTAGATACCTCACTCTATCATCCCAGTATCACATCGAATGCCCCTAGAGACTACGCCATAGTGGGCAGTGTCACCGCTTCTATTTATACTTATGTATCAGCCATGATGAGTGAGCTAATCAATGGAGCTAATAAATCCTGAGCAACAGTTACTTATACTGATATGCAGTACTCGTTATTACATCAACATAATGAGCAAGCTAGATGAATTTACAGCCTGCCACATAGGATCGCTATATTGTGATTGCATGGTTTGTTACTACCCAACAAACCCATCACAACCATTTAACAATTCGTTTCCTTTCTGGGCTAGTACCGGTATAAATCGGGTGTACGAATTCTTATCTAAACCGTGAGAAAACAGCACTAAATGTGAAAATACTTTTATATCTTATATCATAATTTCAACTTGTGTTTGTGCTTCTCAGATATTTTAGTGATCTGAGTGTAATGCACTTCATCAAAGCAAAAGCAAACCAAAAAAAAAAAAAAATCAATACTGGCAAGGATGCACGGCAGCTAATACTGTAGCCCACGTAATAAGATGCACCAGGCAGAATGCTCCTCAATTAGTAGAGCAAAACTCCGGAGAATATTTACAGTAATCAATGTACAATTCTCCAGTCAACATTTTTTAATTAATTCTCTTCAGCAATTAACTCCCTCAATGAAAAACACCCACAAAAAAGACCTTTCTTTGTGACATTAAACTTATTGCCGAAGCAGGCTGTCTCATTACCCTTCTTGGCTGAAACAAACGAGTGTGTGTTTTGGGAGTGTCGAAAAAGACACACACACACACACACATACGCGCATGCTTGTGGCTAAAAAAACAACCAGGCTCTAGGTGTATTCGCTTACTGTGGATGGATTTTTAAGATAAAATGGGTCAACCTCGCTATTTAGTTTTCAACTGCAGGGATCGAGTTGCCTACCTCTCCTCCCACTATCCATATGGGCTCATGCATATGCATGCTTTCTGGACAGGTACGCCAAAATAAATAAATAAATGAAATAAAAAATATGATTTTTTTTTCTTTTACTTCTTCTTCTTATCCTAGATTCATAGTTTTGTGGTGAAATCTAGCTTCTGCGACAACCTGTCTTTTGACTCTTTTTAGAGGGATGGCATCGAGAGAGCAAGACGTGGTGTACTGCAGGAAGTACACACTATTCTGCAGACAGAGGAACAAATGGAATAGTTCATATCAGTCGGAGGAAAACAATAATCCGGGGCTAGATTTGCCGTCGCCCATAAACGATCGTGGCAATTACGCTCATATTCTGAGGCAGGCAAACAGAATTACAGTGAGATTTTGCCTGTGATTGGGGTGTCACCCCCCTCCATTATTGTTGTGAGTCCTGATTGATCCTCTCCCTCTCTCACTCATCACTCTCCTCTCCCTTTCACTGCCTGTCTTGTTTCATCTTTTCCTTTGTCTCAACCTGCTCTCACTCTCTCCTTCTACCTCAGTTTTTCTCCCTGCTTGTTCTCCAGGCTAATGAATCTAAAGCTGGTGGGAATAGTCTGGTCCGATGAGACCCCGCCACCACCGCCACAACAGCCACAACAGCCATCACCTCCTTCCAGCCTGTTCAGGGCCTTAATTTCTGCTCCACAGTGTCTTCACACCCCGGTCAGCCGCGGGAATACAGCTGTCCATCACTCTTCCACTTCATCCCTGCTAACACTTTTACTACCTTTAAATTAGCCACTGTCACCGCCAACCATGCTTAGGCTCTCCAGATGTTTCAGGCTGTTATTTTTTTTTCTTTCCCCAGCACCGCTGCAGTAAATCTTTGCTTTCTAGAGTGGGAAGAAAAGAGAATGGCCTAGAGGGCGACCGCAGTTCACCTCCTCCCATCTGTTGGCTCATGCAGCTTTCGCACGAAGGCTCGTTCTTTGTGCAACTGAGGAGGAGCACATCAGTTAGACGGAGACAGGCTCGGGTGATGCAGAGGATGCATTGTATGTACAAGCTACTCTGCACTGACATGACATGCCATTTGGGGGAGAGGGGTCAAATTTGTAGAGAAGAGTTATTTATTGTTGCATACGAGCATGATAATGCAAACTGGACTGAATATTTTTTTGCAAAAGTGCCAAAATCTGCCCAAAAAAAGTTTTCACAGTTTTTACAGCAGCTTGTTGTTGCTCTTTGACCATATGATGACCTCGTTACTTACAGGCTGGTCTTTTCCAGTTTTAAAGTAGAAGTTTGTCAGTGGGGTCTAATCGAGGGTTTATAAAAAGCACTGGTAACAACATACAGTAAGATTGGCACAGAGACATCAAGTTTCTTAATAAAGAGCATCAAGAGCAACTCTGGACCTCCCTGGTGTGTCTAGAACTTTCCTGGTGGGCTGAATCTCCTTTCTTCCAGAATATTCCCTGAGCAGTGTTTTTCAGTGACGGTGACAGAGAACACATCGTTCCAAAATCTCCCACTGTTCAGCTGTGGTAGCTGAAGTCCACAGTGAATAAATATTAAAGAAGCACCGACTGGAATTTTGGCCAATTCTGATTTTCTTTCTACGAACTGTTGTTGACAGCATATACTAGCAAAACTCAACTTTTCGTCAATGCAAAAAAAAAAAAAAATTCAAACTAAAATTGCTAATGGTTGTGTTTTATGTCATGTCTTTTATTCTGTCTGTGATATTTATTGTAGTTAGCGCCGCCCGGAAGGTTGTGGTTTTGCGTGCATACGTACATACGTGTATGTACAGGTTTACATACGTGTACGTATATAAACCTGTAAATAAACCTAGCACCATTTTGCCCAAATCCTTGCCCAACAAACATCTTTGAGGGGAAAAACCCCGCTTGATGCGGGCGACTGTTTTGCTTTGGCCTTCATGGACTGTGATCAATCAACAGTTGTCTTTAATCATTTACTAATTTCTGCAAGTGGATATTTATCTATTAGCATTGTTCATAAAACAATAAAACATTAAAGAAAGGAAACAGTTTGAGATCTTGAAGATAAAATGCGGTGGTGTCACCAATATGGTGTCACCTCGTGAATAAGGGACCAGTGAAAAATTACTCTCAAACTTAAACGCCACAAACGACATTTGTACCGTTCTAGGAGAAAAAAATAGAATCTGCTGCTGTTAGTGAGTTAGCGACTAGCTCTGACAGAGTGTCGTTGTCCAACAGGCTGAACATATGGGATTTTTTACCATTATAGGTGAACTTTCTGGATACTTGTAGTGCACTTTTCAGTATGAATGCATGTACAGCAGTAATTCACACACGGAAGTCAACACTTTGAGACGCAGCAATCACTCTGCTCCCTCAGAAAGATCTACAGCATATTTAGCAGCGAAACATTAATTCATCTGATTTCTGAGCTAACACTTTTTCAATTTACACTTATCTCTGTATTAGATGTTTTCTTAATCTTCATCCGCAGTGGGTTTTGGTGCCTAAACTTGAATAATAATTGATGTTTAAATAAGTCGGTCTAAAGAGAATTCACCAATCAGGGTTTACCTTGGCTGTTTTTCTGTTGTACTTAACGTGAGGTTAATTATTACCAGCTTAAATAAGTGTAATAAATGATACATGCAGGTTTTTAGACAGAAAGGATGAAACATCTATCTCATGTGTTGGATGGATAAGTCTGGATTTTGACCTTAAATTTCTTTGGAAAAAAAAAAGTCCACCTACTTGTGTTCTTGGTTGGAGGCCGGTTCATAGGTTACTGCACGCCTCTACATTATAAAGTAGTACAAGTTGTATCTTTGCAGTTGTACTTGGAGATTTTTGGCAGTATTATTGCCCTGAACATACTGTACCTCCTCCACAGCTGTGAGGGTCAAAATAAAAACCTCATGTTGCAGCCATGCCGATGGGGCTGGTTTTCCAAATGGATCGTTTGGGCAGTGCCCGCTTTGCCACATTTAATGCCATCAGAGCAACATTTTGACAATTTAAATTTGGCTGTAACTTAATATTTCGACTGTGTTACTTGGAAAAAACAGTTGGCATGTAAAATGTAAAGAAGGCAATGACTTGCAGATTATTTAAGCCTGTGTTTAAACAACAGTATAAGAATATATCAGATGTTTAAACTGAGGATTTTTTTTTTTTGCTTGAAAAATATGTGTTTATTTTGTATCTGATGTGATGTTGTATCCCCTCTTCTTCCAACAACACCCAAGTATTTTGGAACTAAGGAGAAAAAATGCTGTCGTTTTAGAAGCAAAAACTTTTCCAAGTCTGACCAGTTTGGCACCTCGTTGTCATGGTTTTCTTTTAATAATATACCATTCGTTCTGAACTGAAGGTAGGCCAGTGTAGCACCCAGACTCTATGGGACCATGCTGTAGACCAGCGGTCCCGAACCCCCAGGCCTCGGACCGGTACCGGGCCGTGAGTCGTTTGGTACTGGGCCGCGAGAGTTGAGGCTCAGGTGTGAAATGTATGGTTTTCAGGGTTTTTAATCGGTTTTCAGCGTTATTTTGTTATCGTTTTTATCGTTAACTTGGTTTTCCTGGGTCTTTTCACGTGTGTTATGAATAAATCTTCTTTTTTTTCAGTACCGGTACTAGTTTTATTTTGTTGTATTTACCCGTGACACCTTAAAGGCCAGTCCGCAACACCCAACGTATTTATCTCTGAAAGATTCAACCTCTCCCAGATTTTTATACCCAATCAGACTTTTAATTCACCCAGTTAGACTCCCCAGTTGTTATCCTATACCAGGGCCCCCCTTTTCTTTTCTTTTCTTTTTTTATTGGTATTAGACAACTTTTCCCATCTACCAGTGTCCCTTTTGCAGTTTTTATGAAAATTACCTAAAGAAAACCAGCTTGCTTTTGTATAAATTTCAGTCCAGCATAGGGTTTAAATAAGGTACTCTTGAAATACTTGTCCGAGGAGCCTGAAAAGATGAGTAAAATCAGCTCGGTGCTCAAGCTGTTTAGACTTTGAACTGGAAAGAAAAATTCCTCAGTGACAACCCGATTAAAACGGTTTATTTGCAAAAGCAAAACTAAGTTCAGCAAACACGAAACCCCAAATTTAATGAGCTGATAGCATCAAAGCATCTGCATCTCTTTTCCTCCTCTATCTCTTGTATCTCCTCTCCTCTCCCCCCCCCCCATTCATTCTCACTGTTCTCATTCTCTGGCTCCCTCACATCTGCATTTCCACTCTGTCTCCTCCTCCCCTCCATCCCTCCTCCTCCTGCATCCATTCATCCAATTAACAATAGCCCTTCAGTTTTGTGTAATTTAGAACAGAACACAGCGGTTGTGGATGTTATTAGAAGCGGTATCAATCAGGCCGGGGATGGCGAGGAGACATCCCTCATGCCCCATCTCGAAGCCAAGCTCCCGTATTTTACGAGCAGGGACTCCTCCCGCACGGCTGGCATTGCCCGGCCATCAAATAATAAAATAAATCGAAACATAAGAGTTTTGTCTATTTGCAATTTCCTTTCAGGTCTATCCCGAATATGAAACCAGATGTTTCCGGCATCTCGAAGATGCTTTTCATCTGCTCCTCTCTTCCTTTCTTTTTCCCTTTCTCTGCCCCTGCCTGTGTCTTTCTCGTCCTGTGTTACACCCCCTCTGCCGCTCCCCTCTGCTTTCAAAATTAATGTAAGCCCAGAAAAAGAGAGAGAGAGAGCGAAAGGAAGCTTATAAAAAGTGAAATGTCCTCTTTGCCCAAGGAAGTAGTCTGTTTTGCATTGATAGAGAGGCACAGGCAGCCCCTGGCCATCTGAGGCTGAGCCTGTTTTTCCTCTGCGATATCCTGCCGCCACATCTCTGCCTCTCGAGTACGCCTCCGAGTAAGGCGGGTGGGTCAAAGCAATAGCGTCCCCCCCTCGATTCCAACCCCCAGCCCCCCTCCTTCCCTCCACCCTTCCATCCCCTCTTTCTCCAGTCCTCTAATTGGAGGTGCTCAGGTTAAAGAATGTCCTGGTTATCGCAAAGCCAGCAGAGAAGCACAATTCAGCACTATAATTCTACTGATGAGTGACTTGCATTTTCAAATATTTAACGTCGGGGTGTTTACACAAGCTGCACGTTATTATCTCATTCATGCACATTCAAACACTGACACGAGTTTATACGGGACAATTAATTCCAAGTCAACCCGAATAGGATTTTTTTTTAATAGATTCTGGATATATGTATAGGAATTCATACCCGGCTCTAAAGCGCAGACACTGATACCGTGTTTGTGAAATTCTCTCGGCACAGTAAGTGTGGTCCCAGTCATCTCCCTTGTATGAAGAGGTTGTCTGTTTCATGCCTCTGGCCTCTGTTCATTTTGACAAACCATGCGTGTTTTCTGCCAGTCACTTCCAGGCAACCACAGCTACAATAAACACCACCCCCCCATTTCCAACTCGAGGCCGAGGTTTGATCCCGAGCAGAACCCCGGCCAGCTCACTTCCTCTTGGGGCTTGGAAGCGGGGCCAAGCCCAAACAAACAGGAACTCCAGCGTATGCTGCAGCTCCTGCACCTGCACAGTGTTATGCTGGCCTAAACGGCTCCGGGGCCGGCCAGACGGGGTTTATCTCTGCGAGGATGGTGCTGCCGAAATTTGCAGGAAATGCAGAAGGGGTTGCGCAACCAGAAAATGCTTCATCTAAGATGATTCATAGACTATCAGCACAGAGGTAATCCCGATGTAGAATAGAAAAAGGCAAAAATGTAACACTTAGACAAAACTGTGGAGTCAGTTTCACTGATTTACTCCAGCCCAGTCAAACATTTCAACATAGTGGCTTTTAGTGGCTCTAATGAGGGTCATTAGGCAAAACTACTGAGCCACCCACATTTCTTTAAGAAACAGGTAATAGGTGCAGTCATTTACTGAACTGTGCAAACATACATGTAAATACAGTAAATAAGGCAAAAGCAGAGTTTTCTAATGAACTTGAAAGTCAATATTTGGTGGGACCACCTTTATTCTTCAGCACAGTCTGAACTCTCTTAGGCAGCTTTCTTGTCATGTCTTTAAGTCGTCTTCAGGAATAGTTCTCCAGGCTTCTTGAAGGACATTCAAAGCTCTTCTTTGGATGTTTCTGCATTTTGTTCTGTTCTCTGTCAACATGATCCCACACTGCTTCAATAATGTTGAGGTCCGGGCTCTGGGAGGCCGATCCATGACTGATAGTGCTCCACTTTTTGCTGCATTGGCAGTGTGTTTGGGATCATTGTCATGATTAAAAATGAAACTTTTGTTAAACAGATGATTTCCAGGTGGTATTAAATAGTGGATCAGACAAACCAGGCTGAGTTTTCTGCTAATAGCTCTTTGGGAATCATCTTTCTGATTTGAATGATTCATAGGTCAGTGTTAAATTGCCTTTTGCACAGTACTACACATCCAGCTGTTTAGTTTCTGGGCCCATACTGGTTAGTGTGGCTGTTATCTGTTTACTTACTTCAGCAGGAAGAAAGGGTATATGAAGCTTCTAACAATATGGTTTCCCTGTCCTCTGTGTTCATAAGTCATCCGTTTTGACAAAGATCTCTAACACCACCAGCTGAAATGTATCCCAAACCATGACAGAGCCTCCATCATCTTTTACAGATGGCTGTAGACACTCACTCTTGTACCTCACTCATTACATCACCTGTACAGACTAACGGTGATTTCAATTCATCGCTCCATCAGATCTGTTATCATTGATTTTCAGTCAAGTTCTTCCTTAATTTTGCATACCTCTGCCTTTTCTTCCTATTTCTCTACTAGCTAATATCGATTTGAGAATCAGTAAAACAAGCAGCCATTGTCCACATAAACACTTAGAAAGACCATTAGAAAGTCTGGAGAACTATTGCTCTAGAGCACTTTAAAATTTACAAGAAAGTCTGGCTCCTTAGGAGCAAAATATAAAGTTTTGCACAGTACTGTAATCTGCTTTTACTGTAGGTGTTCAGCACTGGAGCTAGATGACTTTGGTTTCGCACCAATAACCTGGAAGGTTTTTTGATTTCAGTGAGGTAATGTAAGCACATTGTTATTTGAATTCTTATACTGGATCCTACATTTTTCATGTTTTAATTTGGTATTATGCAGAGGGATGGGGGGAGACTTTGAAAGAACAATCCTTAGTACCTTCTTAGTGCTCATAGGTCTTGAAAGGTCTTGACATTTATCCTCAGCAACCACAGACAGCAAAAATATCCGTCATGTTTACAAAATTGAAAGCACATTCCTTCTTCCCAGGGCTCACTAAAATGCAAGTGCTGACAACTAACAGCATTTTACGCCGACTGTTAAATACACGAGTCCAATTATGCTTGTCCTCGTTAACGTGACAAGATGTCAAACAAGCACTTCCTGTTAACTGCCTCTTATCTTAATTGGTCTAGTCTCAGAGGAGGGTCCGGCTCTCAGTGCGACTATGGTCACAGAGTCTGCTTCTCGTCTGGCTCAACCCAACGTGGTCTCATTTTGCTGTCACCGCAGCCCGCTCGACGACGAAACCACTCTGAAATGTTTTGGAGATGTCTAACTTCATCCAAAGTGCCAGCCGTACAAACATCAGGAGGTATCCGTGCAGAATTTCTAACAGGGAGGTGGGAGTCGAATCTTTTACAGAAATATATTCTCACCACCTCGCTCGGTGTTCTCTTTAGGGTTCTCGACTACGACCGAGAGCGGCGCTCTTAATAAAGCCCAAATGCAATCTCCCTCTAACCCCAATGAGATGGCGGGGCTCCTCAGCTCTTCCATAATGCACAATTCATGCTTTTTATTAATCTCTTTTTCCTCCAGCCATTTTTCAAATCACTCCTTTTGTTTACTCATGAATATTTTTCTGCCTTGTTGAGAGGGGATCTGTGTGGTGGGGGGAGGCAAGGTAGGGCAGAACAACAGGGAGGGGGAAAAAAGAAAAAGGCCATCAGCAAGGCGTAGGAATGGCCTGGTGGCGCTTCATCCGTGGGTAATTTGTGGCGGGGAAGCCTTGTATTTCATCACGGGATAATCTAACCTTAGAGGTGTTTTACAGACTGCCTCAGAGCCCAAAATAGGTCACTTAAGCAGGCTTAGCCAGCGAGGCCAGCCTGATACGAGGGCCCCGCACCCCAGGGACACCTATCTACGGTAATTGGTGGTTATGGCCTGGGGTTTTTATAGGCGATGAACAAAGTTGGCCCTAATGTCACATTTAGGACAGCGGCAGTTCCACGCCGGCAATGGCGTGGGCTCATTAACAAGCTCCTAATTGCAGATTGAATGAGTGAGAAGACACCTGTATGGAAGCTGTATTGAGGGAGGAAGGGGGGAGCAGCCATTTTTGATTTCTTATTAGTTCTCTGATGTTTCTGGCCGAGTCACAGCATCCTACTCTGTGTTTTTGATACAAAGGGATAGTGATCATAATAGGCAGTCTATAAAAAGTACCCAGCATTAGGCTAATCTGTCACCCATTTCCATTTTTCTCATTTTTTTAGATCCAGCATGAGATGGAGAGAGTGAGGATGCGCATTGGAGGGGAGGAGGGTGTGGAGGGGGAAGGCATAATGAAAACGGCCTAAATGACAGTGGGTTGACAGTGGGATTGGCTGGTAAATGACTGCGGAGTGGCTCGCCTGCGGAGAGGGGATGGAGGAGGCTCCCAGTAGGCCTGATTAATTCCACTCTCGGCGGCTGCCAGGGGAGAGCCAGGGTTAGCGGCTGCTCGAAGAGGAGCCTATTACCAGTACGCCACTGAAACTGATATAATCAGCTGCACAGCGACCCGGCCTTCCCCGAGACAAACTTTTGCAGGACTCGCTCCCCATTCATTCCACAGGGGGACTTAAATACGGTGGTGAGGGAGAGAAAAGGGGAGAGGGGGCTGAGGTAAGGGAGGGCGCTGGGTTTGGAAGAGGGGTACAAAGGATTTTCTTTTTGAAAGATGGTTAGGGGAGCTTTGTAAGAAATCCTCACTGCTCTTTTGACTCCACTCTCCCTCGCTGTTACTGTACCTCTGTATCTCTTTATCCCTATCTCTCTCCCTTCTTCTTCCCTCTCTGGCTGATTTCCTGCAGCTTTGATAGTGACAGACCCTCCCGTGTGGCAGCAGCTTTAAGTCTGGTCAGATATGAATATGTCACAGCTCTTAATCCCAGACGCTTCTCTCACAGCTTCACAAACCGCAGAAAGTACGGCACTTTTTATCTGATGTGTGCTCTACAATATGAAGCGTCCGCTCCCGTCGTTCTCCTGAACCCCGCTCCTACTGTTTTTCAAAGGGTTGACCCAGAATATGAATTGAATATAGGATAGCATAGCATTATCCAAGTGACACGTGTTCATCTATCTGCAGCTAGAGTCACATCTTTCTGTCCAGTGAGGATTACAGGATTACCATGTTTTTTTTCTTTGGTTTAAAAATAACAGACTTTCCGAGATCCCGTCATGTTACAATGAAAGTATCTAATGAAGCAGAGGCTTGCATACATGTGCCACCATATTGAAGACATTGTTGGCTGTTGATGGCCTTGACGTGAGCGGTTTTCATTGGAACTACTTTCTGCAGGAATGGGCGCTTAATAACTCACTTATGTATTTGCATTGTTTTGTGCTCTGGAATACATGTGCAGCAGAAACTTTTACAAACTTACAGTTTTCGAGATGCGATAACAAAGCTCTGTTACTTCGCCCATCAAAGCATTAATTTAATTTTGGCTGTTATACCTTTCAAGGTTATTTTATTTAGAGCACTCCTTGGAACAGGGGCGTTCCCAGGATTTTTTTCTTTTTTAAGTGGGGTGGCACAGGAACAAAGCAGGGGTGGCCCGTGGGAAATCAGAATATTTAATCAGATATAAAATTAGTGTAGAAAATTGACATGGATACATTATAGGCGTGATCTCTGGGCTCATGTGAAGCCCCGTGTCCTTATTATGACATGAAAAAAGGTGCTGCACAAGAGTTATATATAGTTTAGTGTTAGATATTTGCTTTGCCAACTTAAATAAAAAGTATTTAAAGATTGCTGTACTTAACTGTGTTTATTATATTCTATTACAGTCCTTTGTAGTACTGTTATTTATTATTTTTTACTATTTTTAACTTAAGTAAACATTATCAGTCCCACTTACGCACCTTAATAGTATATTATATATATATCATAGCAAGCCTACTTATTATGTAGAATGGCACTTTTCAGAGTCATACATTGTTTTAGTGGATCATTTTTATTGATTATTTGATGTGAATTTATCTCTCTGTTGTAGCTGTTGATGATAATGATGATGATGTCAATTATTTCCGTATTGCTGGGTAGCTTAAACTGTAACCATACAATGTGTTTGCAAAATAATAAGTAACTAAAGATTTTAAATGAAAGGTGTGGAAGAGAAAGTGTAATATTTCTGTTCAGTATATAGTAGAGTACAGGCAGAAAGTAACACAATGTCGAAATACTTAAGTTTAATTTGATGCAAATTAAACTTGTAATTAGATTCCAACTGGTCCAACTTAATGTTCTTATTCATTAGGGGAACAATCCATGGGCCGGTGCCACCCCATGCCCACTTCTGGGCATGCTCCTGCCTAGAGGCGCTGTTCTGAACTTTTGCACTCAGCCTCTGCACCTTCACAATGGACCTCAAACAGAATCAACGTTATGCTAGCAATATGCTAGCAACCTAAGCCATCAAAAGGAGGTTTTTGCCAACGGGGTGGGGAATACTCATTTTTCACTCACAACCATTGGTTGCCAGATGGTTGCAGATCATTCTCTAGGCCTGAGTGACTGGGGTCTTATTTACTTGATACACTGTCACCCTGGTTACATGTCCAAAATGGTCAACAAGTTAACATCACATGGTTAGCGGTCACATGTCTGCAAAACCTCAATAGGCACAGAACTTTCTGGTTGTACTTTTAATTTGCTGTCCTTACTACAATACTACGCCACTTTTTAAATATTTACAATCACACCCTTGTGAAAAAAAAATCCCCTATAGCAACTTCATACAGTTCGCACGACTGCTCAACTTCCAGCTGCTGGACAGCTCCGCGTGAGTTATCCAGCTCATCAGAGCTGCCCTTGAATCCGTCCTCTATGCAAAACTGCTCCACGAAGGTCGGCCTCACTCTTAGTGTTTTTGCAATACCCGCACTTCCATTTAAGCAAAGCGCAGATACTTCCACTATCTAAACAATATATTACTATAGTATAACGCATAAATTAAGTACACATACAGCAAGAAACAGTAGGTAAAAACTGGATCTCAAATCTAGAGGTGTGGCAAAAGTGAGAGAGCAGTTTTCCTTTTTTGTAACTTGGGTGAAGCAGCATTTTAACCACGTGCCTCTTGGCTTGTGGTTATGCTGCGACAGTCAAGGATGCAGCCACTCTCGTACACCCACACATGTACATGCACACAGCCATTTGTGTCCATTACACAGTCCTATTCATGTCCCATATAGAGCAGGCCTCCCCCTGCCTCAGTCTGAAAAATGTCAGCCCTCCACTCCATATTTCCCACCCATCCCCGCCTCCGCTCCATGCCGATAAAGGTCATGAATAATACATATTAAGCACTGTACTGAAGGCCGAAACTGAACTGTTAAAATATTGATCTTGGCCAATCATAATAAAGAGAAATTACTGAAAGCGATCCATCACCATAAGCCAAGTGTCTGCTACTACTCCGGGCTTAACTTGCTCAATTTCCCCACTCCGCGTAGCGCCACATTATGGCTCAATAATAATAAAGATGATATCAGCGGCTGCAATTGCCACTTGTGTGCGCAGTGAAAGGTAGTGTGTTGTCATGCAAATTAAGCAACAACAAATCCATAACACGACTAAATATATTTGGAGGATTACGTCCCATTCATCTGTGGAAAGAAATAAATACTTTCAGTATTTGCCAGTGCTCGCTCATCTCTGCTCTCCAGATTCCAAATGGTGCATGACATTTGGATTGTGGCGTGTGTGTGTGTGTGTGTGTTAGATGTGCATGAGTAGGAGGAGTGTTTGTGTGTGCATGTACTGCGTGTGTAATTCCACATACAGCATGAGGTTTTTGGATCGTGTGTGTACGTGTGTGTGCTTACATGAGAGTGGGCTAAGAGTAATCTTTCTCGTGTGTACACGTGTGATTCCAGATTGTAAAATATTGGATTTTATAGCTGTGTGTGATGTTTGATCACATTTCAGGCATCTGTGACGATGCCAAACATCGCATTTGGTTTTACGTGTGCAGGGCAAAGCCTGTGTGTGTATGCGCATGTAGGTGCGGAGAGAATGTTTTCTCAGGTGAAATGTGGGAAACTGACGGTCGGAGTCACCTTAAAGCGGCTCTGATTGGATCAGCCGCTCCACCTCCAAACCTGGAGCCCTCGCTGACATTTCACACAATAGCACCTAAAGGTGATCATACGAGGCCGCCTGCCCAACTGAGTGCAACGTTCCCACACTTAATGAGTTTTTAAATATTAAAAGCAGCACACATCGTCGTCACTATTGTGAGCTCTTAATTTACCAAGCAATTAGGCGCGGGCCCTCATTTATCAGCGTGTGTTCATTTGCTGAAAACCTAGTCACTTTTTATTAATCGATGCCACAGAAACAGCGAGGTGAAATTAATGTGCGCCCAGCGGAGGTCACGCCAAGCCGTGCAAGCTAGCTGCAGCTCAGTGGAACGGGAGATAAATAGGGAGCGTGCTTCGCTAGTTACACCGGAGATATGTCGAGGTGTCGGCGCGGCGTACGCCAGGGGAGCGGCAGTGGTGGCTGGAGAGATGAGGAGCGGTGGAGAAGCGCTGCTTAGCTTTGCTGCGACCATCTGTTTATTCTTCTGCTCTGTTCCCATGAAGGAGGAAAATTAAGCAAATGCCTTTAAAAGGAAAAACAATTATAGCTTTAACCTTGGTGCTGCTGTGCTTTCTATCACACTGCTGCTTACTATTCATATAGAAAAGTGGGAAAAGAAGCTTCTTTGAGAGGAATCCTAATGTTCTGTACTTGTATGTATTGCTTTTGTCTCATACTGACACTATGATCCATCCTATACAGTGCTGTGGAAGAGTAATCGCCCCCCTTGTTAAATCATGAATTAACTGTGATTAACCACATTTTTTGGAACGCTGAGTTCAGTTTCACGAGCCACACTCAGGCCTGATTACTGGCAGACCTGTTGAATGAATAAATCACATAAATAGAACCTGTCTGATAAAGTGAAACAGGCTAAAAGATCTCAAACACCAACACATCAGGCCACGATCTAAAGAAACAGCTGAGAAACAAAGTCAGTGACATCTATCCGTCTGGAAAGAGTTACAAAGTCCTTTCTTAGTCTTTGGGACTCCAGTGAACCACAGTGAGAGACATTATGCACACATGGAGGAAACTTGGAACAGTGCGGAAGCTTCCCAGGAGTGACCGGCCAACCAAAATTACTCCAAGAGCTTCGATGGCTCATCCAGGAGGTCACAAAAGAACCACAACAACATCTAAGGAAGTCAAGTCTAAGGCCTCACTTGTCTCAGTTAAGGTCAGAGTTCATGATTGAACAATAAGACAGAGACTGGACAACAAATGGCATCCATGGAAGAGTTCAAGGAGAAAACCACTGCTGACCAAAAAGATCACAAAGGTTCGTCTCACATTTACCAAAAACATTTTGATGATCCCCAAGAAAATGTTCTGTGGACTGACGAGAAAAAAAGTGAACTTTGTGGAAGGTTTGAGTCCCGTTACATCTGACATCAAACTAACAGCATTTCATAAAAAGAAATGGTAAATGGCCTGTATTTGTATAGTGCTTTACTAGTCCCTAAGGACCCCAAAGCGCTTTACACATCCAGTCATCCCCCCATTCACACACACATTCACACACTGAACATCACAGCAACAGTCAAACATGGTGGTGGTAGTGTGATGGGGCTGCTTTGCTGCTTCAGGACGACTTGCTGTAACTGATGCAACCATGAATTCTGCTCTCTACCAGAAAATCCTGAAGGAGAATGTCCAACCATCAATTCACGGCCTGAACCTCAAGAGCACTTGGGTTATGCATCAGGACAATGAGCAGAAACACACCAGTGAGTCCACCTATGCATGACTCAGAAAAACAAAATTATGGTTTTGGAGTGGCCGAGTCAAAGTCTGGACTTAAATAAGATTGAGACACTTTGGCGGGACCTGGAAAACCGTCTGATGTGTCTGAATTAAAACAATTCTGCAAAAAAGAGTATACCAAAATTCCCCCACAGTGATATGAAACACTGATTTCCAGTTATCACAAAAACTCTATTGCAGTTCTTGCTGCCAAGGGCGCCACAACCAGTTATTAGATTCAGGGGAAAATTACTTTTTCCACACAGGGCCAGGTAGGTTTGGATAACTCTTTTAAATAAATGATTTAAATAATTTAAAAACTACATTTTATATTTATTCAGATTATCTTTATCTGACAGTAAAACTTCTGATAATTCATCTACATATACAGAATTTGTAATATTAACCCACAACACCTTAGTGAAGGCGACGCCAGCCTCTTTCTTCTCTTTGTCGCCATAATGTGCGCAGCAATATACTGTATATCATCTCACTTACACACGATCAAAATGCGGCTGCTGGTAATGAATGATGAGACACCTGCTCGGCTCATGTTTACAGCAGCATGCTAATGTTACTTTTACCCTGGGATAGCTATCCACTGTGATGTGCACAGGTGTTGTTTGCTGCATTGCCCCCACTGTTGTGCTGTCAGGCTGGCCAGTGCGGGATTCCTTAATCTCGCCAGTGCGGCAGGAATGGGCAAACACTCTGTATGCACAGGAGATAATTCCACTGCTGAGTTTGAATGTCTTTTTTCGCATGTTTCAAAACTATATTTTAAGAAGTAGGAAAGTCTGAGTGGCAGTAAAAAGGATTCACAACTTTTGTGAGCATCTGAGTGCCAAGTCTTTGCTGTAAACTGGAAAAAAACTGCAATCTGAAGCCATCAAAGTGAATACATGACATTGGTATTTGGATCATTTGCAGGGTATTTTGGATTTTGTAGGTCTGATGATGAAATGCACAGACTGCAACAAGCTAACACTGCAAATTTTCACCTTGTAAAATGGTTCAGGATTAATTTCATCTAGGTTTCTAAATGTACATTAAATAAAATTCAGCTAAAAAATAAGTTGAAATGAACACAATAGCTCGTTGCAAACCTGCTTTTAAAAAGCGATGGGACACAGTGTGAAATTTAATTAAGAACAATACAAAGATTTGCATATTTAATTAAAGGCACTACAAGGACAGCATATCAAATGTTGAAACTGAGAAATTATGTTTTTAAATGAATATGCTTATTATGAATTCAGTGCTGGCAACAAGTTTCAGAAAAGTTGGATTAAGGGAGTATTTACGAGTGTGTTACATCACCTCTAAACAGTTAGTTCCCAAAGTATTTGGGAACTAACTGCTCAAAATCAGCTTTTTGCCACATTCTTGCTTTATATAGGATTAAAGTGTCTTGTCATTTCAGAGCCTGCTTTATCATTTTTCATTTCATAAACCAGCAAGTTTTAACAGAAATGATACTTACGATAGCTTTTGATATCAAAATTCTGAAAATGCAACATTCTTGGTTTTTTGGGGCGAGCAGTTTGTTTTATTTTGACTACAGGTTAGCAACATAATCTGTCCTGACACAATGAAGCACAGGTAAAGCCAGACGTGGAACATGGGGACTACAGCTAATTGATAACATAGATAGTAACGTTCGGGATATGGAAGTATTTAACATGTATTTCAGGGTAACGGTGCTAAAGTTTTCTTTGAGACAGTTAGCATAATTGTTATAAATTACCATAGGCTAAAGGGTTTGCAGTGGCTAATGCTTAAAGTCTTGATGCATACTCAATCATCCAGGTAAGTGAATCTCCAAAAGTTGATTCTGTTCATCTGGATGTAGCGGAGAAACATTTCGTCACTCATCCAAGTGACTTCTTCAGTCTAAGCTGACTGCAGGTTTCATTTCATTATACATTTGCATAATGACTGACACCAGCCCACTGAAGGAACAATGGGCTGCGAGGGCAGTTCCTTAATCATAATTATGCAAATTCTCATAACCATTGATCGACAACCACTGATCTAAACTAATGCTTAATGCTTAACGCTACTCTGCAGGACACATGACACAGAAAGAAATGCAGATACATTTCTTTCTGTATCCTGTTAACAACTGACGTAAAACTCTTCAAATAAATGGTCTGCCACCACCATTTTCATTTCAGTTTTGTTTATAAAGTACCAAATACTAAACACACTGCCATTGCAGTAAAAAGTGGAGCACTATCAGCCATGGATTGGCCTCCCCAGTGCCCGGACCTCAACATTATTGAACCAGTGTGGGATCACAGAGAACAGAACAAAAGGCAGAAACATCCAAAGAAGAGCTTTGAATGTCCTTCAAGAAGCCTGGATAACTATTCCTGAAGACGACTTAAAGAAATGAAAAGAGAGTTCAGATTGTGCTGAAGAATGAAGGTGGTCACACCAAATATTTACTTTCAAGCTCGTTGGAATTTTGCCTCATTTATGAGATTCATATTTGCATGTTTCAGTAAATCACAACTTTAAACAGCTGTCTACATGATTATAAATGGACTGATTGATTGTGATAGACTGGCAACCTGTCCAGGGTGTACCCGGCATCACACCCTATGACACCTGGGATAGGCTCCAGCACCCCAAAGACCCGGATAAGGATAAGTGGAAGAGAATAGATACATGTAGATGACTGATTATTGAAATGATGGATCAGGTGGTGGAAGCAGCATCTTGTGTAAAGTTTTAGTCTTGCTAAAAAAGAAAAACTTCAGTCTAGATTTATAATCATGAGATGACCCCCGTGTCGTGGTTATATCTGGATGCATTTCCCAACATTCCCACCATCTTCACTTTCCCCGCATAAAATCCACCCCTCCCCCATCCTCACGTGCCCCTGATCCACGACCCTCAGGGGTGTTTGCGGCAGACTGTGATGGGGCTGTGCCAGGTTGTTGTTGCTGCTCCAGCCTCGGCCCCAGCCCGTCCTAGGCCCGGGCCCAGCACTGCGCTAATATGCTCCCATTCCTCATCCAGACAGTCCGTAAAGCACTGGGGCAAAATATTCTGTCTCCCTGAGCAGCTCCTAATAAATTGTCCTTTCATCGACGCGCAAGACAAATTTTGCCTTCTCTCCTTCCTTCTCCTCTCACCCTCCCCTCCCCTCCATATCTCACAGCACTCTTTCTCGCTTTCACCATGCTCTGGATCTCCCTGCTCCTCTGCTCCCTGCGGTTTAGTGAAACTGGCACACTCGCACTACCTCTCAATAAACTACAAGGATGCCAGGGGTACAGCTCAGTTGGCCAGAGTTCTCTGCACAAAAAAAAAAGGCTTGTGGAAAGGAAAAGGCACACAGGAAGCAACTGTAGGATTGGAGGGAGGATAACAAGGTAGAGGGGAAAAAATATTTTAAAAAAGAAAATGAAAGGAGAGAGAGGGATATCATTGTGCACCTTACTCCACTCCTCTCCTCCCTGGCTCTCCCCATGCTGCCACAACACAGTACTGCTTCCGCTTTGTAATTGCGCAATTAGTGCCACAGCCTGGTCTTCATATATCACAAATGGCTAGCCGCTGCTATTAAAGCAGCCCCAGCGCCGGGCTAGCGGGCATGGCTAGCCGAGGTGCATTAAGGGCAGCGTTTTGTAAAATGCGAGCCAATTTATCATGATCTGTTTTTCGCTCCCACCCACTGCTAAAACGCCCCTACTCCCTTGTCTTTGAGCCTGACCTTGCGCTGAGCTTGTGTGTGTGTGTTTGTGTGTCAGTGTGTGGGGGTTCAATTTGCTCATTGTTACTTGCTTGCATAATTTCAGGCGGCTGGCTCGGCACAGAGCCTCACACTGAGCCACACACATGCCCGCAGTTATGCACACAAACATACCTCCGTGTGCGCACACACACACGCACGCACACCTCCGCAAAAACACGCCGGCCACTGATTGCTTGCGCCGCCACTTTGCCTTCCTCTGTCTCTCATTTCACTACTCTCTTTTCCTCTCCAAGCAAAAATCCACTCATTTATATGCCGAGGCTAAACGGCATTCATTTGTAAGATGGCAAGCGGTATAACGCTGGTAATTCCTCCTCACCAATTTCCAGCGCACTTTCCCCTTTAGCTGTCATAAGCAGTGCATTAAGTGAGTGAGGCAAATCCGCTCCCTATTCTACACCACCTCTCCCCTCTCTCTCTTTTTTTCCCTTTCCTTCTTCCTGCCTGCCGTTCTCCATCAACCAGTCGTCACCCTCCCTCCTCCGTGGTTGCATGTTTCTGCTGTGGAGATTTACAACGCACGCCTGTTCACTCAACCGTCCCCTCTCTCTTCCTCCATTTACCATCTCTCTATTTCTCTCTTCCCTTTTATTTTTTTTTCTGCCGTGTGGTGGAAGCTGAAGATGACACCCTGAGCTCATCAGAACCCTGCCGGCTTTTCACCCCGGAGAGTCGCCCTGAGCGTCAGCCGTGGCACGCTGCTCAGCAGATACCTACTCTGCTCCAACGTGCCCGTCCCCCCCACCTGCTGAGCAGCCTTTAGCCCAGAGTAAGGCTGGAGCCTTCAGGCGGGAGATGAAGCTCTGGGTAGGGGCTGGAAGAAGGTGGATGAGGGGGATTTGAAGGTGGGGTTACAGAGCAGAGAGGTGGAAGAGATAATGGAGGGTGACAGGGAAGGGTTTGGTCAGAAATGTAGAAGTTGAGATTTACAGCGCCGCACATGAATGCTTGCTTAATGCCTGATTTATGCTTCAGTGGTAACTGTACTTCGGACCTCGTTACCCTACGCTGTAACCTTCTACATAACCGGATGTGCATCTCCCGAGGAATGTAACTACACATTGGGTCGACGGAGCACTTAATGACTGAATGGCATTAAAAGGTATAGGGTTAAGAGTGGTCTGTGGTATGCAGGTGCCTACTGGGGTCAGCGGGGGAGCTGGCCCCAGGGAGGGGTCACTTGCCCCTCCCTTCCTTCCCTCCCCATCTCCAGCTGCCTCCCTCTTCCCGCTCCACCACAACCACCCACACACGCAGGACCTTGGAGTAGGGGTGTGTCAACAGGGTGCAGAGGAGGCTACCCCCCCCTCCCCCTCTGTCCCCTTCGGGCTGCCTCTGCCTCAATTTTATCCCACAACTTAGACATTCACATTACTCACACTCTCATTACACATACATATAGGATCTTGGGGGTGGGCACGATACACGGAATCCAAAGTACCATCAGGGTGTACACCCCACCCCTGGTGTCGTTACCCACCTCTCAATGTTAAATACACGTAGACATTGAGGGCTAGCAGGAGGGACCATGCGCTTACCTGCTGCTCTCTGGCAGGTAGCTCCATGCCCTCCTGGGTTTTAAATGCACCTTAGAACACACATGCATCAACACTACAATGAGCGGGTGGAGGGAGGTTTGGAGTCTTCTCTCACCCCCATTCTCTCCGACCTGCTGGAGCGGGGGGGGGGGGGGGGGGCTAGGAGGAGGAGTTGGCCGTCCGACTGCGGTCTGGAGTGTGGGGCCTCCCTGCTGCTGCGGAGTCGGGGCGGTCTGCCTCCCCCCACCGCAGGGAAAAGGGTAACACCACCTGGGTCTGGGTGCAGTTCCCCCTCCAGGGGCAAGAGTACCTAGACCCGGTTTGTAGAGTAAGCTTGGGGAGTGTGATCGTGTGTACAGCGTCTCTTTATGTCTGTCTCCACGTTGGTTGAGTGTGGAGTAAGTGCATATGAGAGCATGAGGGTGGGAATGGATGTTTGTATCTGTGTGTGCCTGTATTTCTGTGTCTATATGTCAGGTTGGGTGTCAGGCGCCACCTCTCTGGGGACATCTTAGGCCCTCCAAGGTTTGGAGGCCTATCTCCCCCTACCACCACTTCCCCTGCCAGTGGCGGACTCCCTCAGACATCGGTGCGTTGGTGGTTCTTTGTGTCCGGGGATGGGCGTCTGGGTACACACCGGCTCACTCCTTGGCGGCCGCTTATCGGGGCCTGGAGCCTGGGGCTCGCTCGGGCCACTTCGGAGGTGGGGTGCCCCCGGCCTCTCGGCCTGGGGCTCGGTCACTCAGGCACGGCTGGCTGCCGGCGGAGCTCACGGGCGCGTCACTGCAACTCCCCCTGGCTTCTGCTCCGCGGCTGCTGAGTGAGCCCTCATCTGGGACTCTCCTCAGCTCTTTCTGGGACAGTGGCGCGGCTGCCCCTCTGTTGGTCTTCCTTGGTCTCTTGTGTTCTGGGGGCCTCTGGATGTCTGGAGTTTTGATCTCCTCCATACCTGCTTCATGCCCTGGAGGACGGGGCTGTGGCCCCCCCACACCCTCTAGCAGATCATTACATGAAGAAACCTTTTAAAAAAACAAGCGCGTCCATGCTCACAGGTGTACACACGGGTGATCACACCCACAAACTACACCCTTTTTGGCTCCTACCTCAAAGCACACTGTGTTCTGTTGATCTTATGTGCTGCACAATAATGTTTAACATTTAGTATTTACTGTCATATTCCCATATATCATTGTGATGTTGTTTATTCTATTACTCTTGTTCTCTTCTGCTTGTTTTCTTTTTTCTTTCTCAGCAGGTGATCCAGGTGATTGATATATGCATTTTTTATTTATTTTTTTCTTTCTGCTCATTCTGTTGGTTTTTGTTTTTTGCCCTTCTCCCCCGTCCCTCTTCTCAGCTGTTTCTCTTTCCCTCTTTCTTTCTCCCCTTCTTTCCCCCAGTCAAGTCTGTCCCGTATTCAGTAAGTGAAAATAAAATAAACAATAAAAGGTGAATCAAATGGACCATTACGGCAAGGCTGGGATGGTCAATTTGGTAAAGTAAATCCGTTGGGCATCTTTCTTTGCCTTTAGACAATAATTCTGATGGCAAAAGAGCCAAACGGGACAGGCAAAAAAAAAAAAAAAGAGTGGTCTGTGGTTGTCCTTCGTAAGTTAGGATGACTTCAAAGGAGTATAACGGGAATGACAACCTGGATGTGATGTCTCTAGCTGCCTGTGTCCACAACAGAGTATAATCAAGGTTTTAGGAGTCCTTGGCACCACCTTAAAATGGACTAAGCCCTTAACAGAGTAGATTTGGCCACCACTCAGGGCTGGCTCCATACAGAAGTCAATATAAAATAAAAGTATTTACAGCCTGGCAAGTGCATCTCTCTCTCTCTCTCTCTACACACACACACATACATGTGTGTGTGTGTGTGTGTGTGTATGTGTGTGTGTGTGTGTGTGTGTGTGTGTGTGTGTGTGTGTGTGTGTGTGTGTGTCATCCAGTTAAACCATATCAAGGTCTAAAGTTTCCTATTATTAGGGCCATGGCTGTTTTGACTGTCAGCTGCATGCTGGGATTTTTGGGATGCAGGTCATTCCATTCGGAAGGTTGGTATCATCATCAAGTATCTTTGGTCAAGGAGCTGAACCATGAGTTGATCCTGATGTGTTCATTGGAATGTGAATATTAGATAGGAATAGACAAAAGTGTTTGCATGAATGCCTGTGAATGGGTGAAAGTTTGTAGTAAAAAGCACTACTTAAAAAACAGTGAATTTACCATTCAGGATTCAAATCAGCCAATCTGAGTCCAAACATGGTCTCTTCTGGTCCCCAGAAACAAAGATCCTGAAGGCCAGGCTCCAAAGTGAGAGTTCACAAACAAATGGATGGTGCTGCCCATATTTAGTCTCTGTCCTCCTTAAATATCGCTGCAGCCTGTGCTTCAAAGCACACCTTGTACTTGTCTCATGATTATGAAGCAGTTACTGATTTAACCGTATTTAGAAATGACTCTGGTATTCATTCACTCATATCTAATTAAGCCCAGCAGTTAAATTAAGGTGCCTGTGGAGCAATCATGACAGGGTGTCTATTTGGGCCATTTTAGCCCTTTTCTGATAGGACAGTGGAGAAAAGACAGAGTAGATAGCTTCAGGGCAGATTTGAACCTCCGCATTAGTCTTACGCCATAAACTAGCAGCCCATGACGGGATATCTTGAATTTGGGCTTTCTTTTTTTCCCGTCATCTTGGATTTATTCAGAAATAGATCCAGTTCATACTCAGTTAACCTTCCTGAAGCAGCTCCCCAATTTTTTTTTATTTAACAGAGAAATCATCTGCGATAATTTAAGAGAAGAGTGGGAATGAGGGTCGAGCTTGTAGCAACAGCATGCACTGTTTGTGTATTAACTGAAGTTGGTTCTGGACAGAGAAAATAGCTGCAGAGGAAGGAAATTCTCAGATTTAGGCTGCAGGGTACGAGGCCTTGAGCTGGAGCTGCACTTAAAGAGCTGAAGGCGAGAGGTGGAAGAAGAAGCTGAGTTCAGCTCTCGGGCAATTTAATATAAACCTGAGAAACACTGAATGCACCGGCCACTTGCTACTCTACTTTTCCCTCTGTCTGTCACTCATACGTTCACTTTTTTCTTTACCCCTGCCTCTGGCTCTCTCACCCCCTCTAAACACGAAATCCTGCTTATGTTGTAGCGAAACCTTTTCTAACGTCTCCGTTATTGCAGGTCTGCATGAGCACAGTTTGTGGTGCTGCTGACAGCGTAATTATCAGGTAGTTAGTCCTGTAGTTGGCATTATTCGCAGATAACAGATTGTTTCACGGCAATTTCCACAATGTGTTGAAAAGACAGGCCCAAACAATCCAAAAAAATAAAAATAAAACCTATCAGAAACAAACACGTGCTGACCAACACTCAGCTGCTGAGCTACCATTTCTCCCACCTTGGTGTTAATGTGTTTGTTGCTACTTGTCAAACACCCACTTGTTTTGAATTTTCCACAAGAGTCTTGGCACCTCTGCCTTGTAGCACCGGCAATGCGGACAAGAGAGCAATCAATGTTTTGTTGTTTAGAGTGCCGCACGAGTTGCTAACTTTTTGGAGGACTTGGCAAGGGTCCCTATTTTTATTTTTTTACCTCACCCCCCATTTTGATAAGTGGCCAACTACGAGCTCAGAAAGAGGTCAACGCAGGCCAGCGGACTCAACCATTTCCCTCTCACGTGGGGGGTGCAAATTGAGCAAACACTGCGAGGAAATGAGCTCAAACATTGTGTCCATTCATCTATTCATGGATTCAAATTAGCCCTACACGGAGTGAGTTAATTTACACACGAGAGACGTTCGGCGAAGACTTCCTTTTGTTAAAAATTTCTCTGCAGAGCAACAGAAAAAGCTCAGGCTGTGGTGTCTCCTCGTGTGTGCCAGCAGAGAGGATGAGCTGGTGGCAGAGGGGTTATATGAATGGGTGTTTGGCTCAACCAAAAAAATACGGTTTTTCCTGCTAATAGTGATACCATTACTGTATAATTGCTATGTTTTGTTGATTTTTCAGCATCTTAAAATGTGATTCTTCTCATCATGCTGCGAGAACCATTAGAGCCAATTTTATAGCATTATGAACCACTCCAACACAAAATAATGAAATTCTATCATACTAACCAGCATTTTTAAAGGTAGTGCAATCCACCCATACCTAATTAGTGAGCTGTATCAGAGCAACACTACATGACTGGAAATGTGTGGAAAACTGAACTTTACACCTACGCTTGTTGTAGTAAGGACCACTATAGCAAAAAGTATGATCGTTATTTCCATCTGCAGTAATTTATATTTTCCAGTATAGCTCTGCTCTGGAACCTGCCTGCCCTTCCTTGTTCATACATGGCTCAGATCCAGCTCAGAACTACACAACATGACATTGATTAAGTCCAAGACACCATTAAATGCAGGAACATGGGTTGGAGGTGGGTTGCAAAGCAGCTTGCACAGGCAGAAGCAACTGTCAGTAGGCTAAAGCTGCTTAAAAGTTTCTTGATGCATGCTCAATCATCTAGGTAAGTAAATCCTTAATGGTTGGGTAGGAACTGACCTCACAGCCCATTGTTCATTCCGTGGGCTAGGTTCAGTTATTGTGCAAATGTACAGTTTAGAAGGTTGGGGAAACCAGCAGTTTGCTAAGACTGAAGAAGTCAAGATAACTTTTCTCCCACTAAAAACGCTACATCCAGATGAACAGAATCAACCTTTTGGGGCTGCTTAAAAGTTGCATCTTGTATAAGATTTCCCAACAGGATGCATGGAAGGATACTGGAACTGGCTGCAGGGATGGAGGTTGTGCAGCCCAGTTAAGTTCCTCTGTGGTTGTGGCATTGTCATTTTGCAACTTCGAAAAGCATCCACAGCTTGAGTACCTCTAAAAGCTTCCCCTTAAAAAGGAAAAATTATGACCAAAAAGCCCAGGTTAAAAGCCCAAGTACACGTTTTGCATGTGTGGTGGCTGTGACCTTAGAGCATAAGGTTGGTAGTTCAATCTCCAGCTCCTCTAGTCGGCACGTGGAAGTGTCCTTTGGGTAAATACTGATGATCTTGATACTAAACCCAAGTAAACTGAATCTACAACAGGACGGATACACTGAGGTTACAGCACTCTTAGTGATGGGAGACAACATTGTAAGAAAACTTGAGTCAATTAATAAATCGGTGGCTCATTAAGACCAACTAACTCGCGGTTTTAAGGATCTCTCCGTGTTTGAGGCCTTTGATTTTTATTCCCACCTGTGGTATTAAGACTAGCCTCTTGTTAGGGCGATGCTCTTATCTACCTGTTGCAGCGTGCTCAGTCTCGCCTGGATGGTACTGGTGGCTGTTTCTTTTCTTTTCTTTTTTTTTTTTTTTTTGGGGGGGGGGGAGGGAGTGCTACAGAAGCTACTCTATGAATGTCTCCACTTTTACCTTCTGCTGGATTGCTGATTATTTGTCAGAGAGGTGCAGTTTGTATGCAGGGGGGCACCCTGTCTGATGTGGTGGTCAGTAACACTGGGACACCACAGAGGGCAGTCCTCAAGAAGAACATGAACTGACTGTCTAAGTAATTTAATTTTAATGTGTGCAGCAAGATGTTGGAGATCTTCTACCAGTATGTGGTAACGAGAGCCATCAGGATCAACAAACTGATCCACAAGGCTGGAAGCGTCATTGGTCAGAACAGAAGGTCACTGAACAAACTGCTCTCCATCATGGACGACTCATCACCAGTGATGGGCAGTAACGCGTTACTATAATCTGATTGCTTTTTTCAAGTAACTAGTAAAGGGATTACTATTGCAAAAATGCAATTAGATTACTGTTACTTTCCCGTAAGCATTACTGCGTTACTAAACTGTGATTTTGCTTGCGAGAGTGTCTCACGACAATGATGTAAGCGCGTGTGACATTCATGGTAACAGACGTGGATAATATGGGGTGCGGGAGAGAGTACAACCATGAAACGTTTAAAGCGTGGAAGTACTGACCTTACTTTGAGTTTGATTCCGTAAAAAGCGACAAAACATTAGTGTTGTTCACTGCGTGGGAAGAAAACTTTCAGTGTGTGAATGTGTGTGTGAATGGGTGGATGACTGGTTGTGTAAAGCGCTTTGGGGTCCTTAGGGGCTAGTAAAGCGCTATACAAATACAGGCCATTTACCATTTACCATTCTACAGTGAAAAAAAGCCCCTAAACTTCTGAACAAGTACCGCGGGAATGTGAGATTCACAGAGAAACCCCTGGATCCCGGACACTGACAATGTCCATAAAGTTAAAAGATTAAAACAATTTTTAACATGAGACTTTTTCATTTGATTACATTTTATATGATGGATTATGCAGAACAAATAGAACTGGGCTGAAAGGTCTATTGCTTTATTACCTATTCAGGTTTTGTATCATGTTTTTAAAAAGTAACTAAGTAACTAATTACTTTTGAAAATAAGTAATCAGATTATTTTTTTGGACAAGTAATCACACGCGCTCCACTCCACACTTCTGAGGCAGCAGAGCTCCTTCTGCCTGAGACTGATTCAACCATCATTCCTGCCTTTCTCCATAAAACTCTATAATAAGTCTTGAATACAAAAAATGTGTTTGGTATCATTTGCCTGACAGCTGTGTTCACCTGTCAGGCAAATGATAGCAAACACATTTTTTGTATTCATGCAGCTGTTTGTCTCAGATTTATGGTGTACATATTATTTATTAATGCAATTTGCACTTCTGTCTTACACAGTGTCAGTCTTAATTTGATTTTGTTACAGTGTTATTTAACTAACTTCATTTCACTTTTCTTTCTTTCTCCCAGTGTAAGTCCCTCACACTGCGCCTGTGGCACTTTTACTTTAACAATGTTGTTTATTTATTATATACTCTACTATTTTTATTCCTTATCCTGCTGCTGTAACACAATTCCCCTTGTGGGATCAATTATCTATCTATCTATCTATCTATCTATCTATCTATCTATCTATCTATCTATCTATCTATCTATCTATCTATCTATCTATCTATCTATCTATCTATCTATCTATCTATCTATCTATCTATCTATCTATCTATCTATCTATCTATCTATCATCTGATGAAGGTTGGTATCCAAACCTTTAATTTTAATTTGTATCATATTTGCTACATCCGATGTAGAGGTCTCAAAAACCCATATAGCAAAGATGAAAGGTACTAGGGATTCAGGGGTTAAATAATTCCTGCTATTTAAAGCAAGGAGATGCTTTATGTCAAACATAAGGCCCGAGAGCCAGAATTGGAGCAGCAAAGACTCTGATCTGGCCCACTGGATGCCTGTGAAAAATATGAAGTAAAGCATAAATGTTTAGACTTTTAACTGTATTTTAATACATTTCACAGCTTTTCATGCACACACCAATTTAATTAAGTAGCAGATAAACAATGAAATAACAGAAATATTCCTGTTTTTTCACTACAGACTATAGAAATGTATATTTTTTCTGTGAATCAACAGAGACTTTTCTGTTTTATAATCATAATTTATAATCATCTGGACATTTATGGCTTACAGTTTAAGCCCAAAGAGCCATGCTGAAAGATTAATACAGCAGCGTTTCTTTAGCGTGAGGAAAAACTGACATGTGACATTTCACTTCTTTTTCTTATATTAAGATGTCTCGGGGATTAAACATGTAGTTCAATTTTTTTTCACTGACAGCAAGTTTCTCTGGTCCAGTCCACGATACAAAATGATGCTGATATCTCTGCTTTTGATGAACTGAAAGACATATTATCGTAGGCTATAGTATAAAACAGTGTGAACTTGTTTCTCTGCTGCTGCACTTCAAAACACTTTAATTAAGCTTCAGATTACATTTTTTTAAAAATACGTTGTTATCTTGTGGAAAATGGTGGGTTTCCTGAAATGCAACGTGTTAACAAGGTTTTACCGTCGTGACCTGACAAATGCAGAATTGTGTGGTAAACGCACACGTTCTGAACACAAACTGATTTACAACCTCAGACCTTTCACATACCTCCAAAGAATTGCAAAAACACACCTGAGGAAGTGACACTGCAGATAATTGAAATTTATTCCCAATTACGCATCACCACAAACAAGCCTCTCCTGGTTTCTTTCTTCTTTTTCCTCCTGTGGTACTTCCACGCTCAGTGAGCGGCCATCGCCGCACTGCTTTCCTATGGGAGGACTTAGGCTTTGGCACTAGGGTGTAATAGCTGAGAGAGTTAATGTAGCTGAAAGAGCCAAACTAATTGTCCCTGTCTCTGTCATATTTGTCTAGCTGAACACTCCTAAATACCACAGCGATTAATTACCACACAGCCAGGTATTTGGGGACAGCATCTCTCTCTCCCTCTCATTCTTAGCTGCTTGTGTGTGTGTGTGTGTGTGTGTGTGTGTGTGTGTGTGTGTGTGTGTGTGTGTGTGTGTTTATGGGACAGCGTTTAAAATGTCTGTTTACTCTATATAGGCGTGTGTATGCCAAGCCAAGTGTAGTCAGGGGAGTATTTATTCCTCCTTACCACACAAATTAATGCGATGACTTATTTTTGCAGGAACTGTTTGATGTAAGCAAGTGGTGAAGCTTAATTCTCTGATTCTTATCTTTATTAAAGTAATAATGTCACGTCCACAGCAGCCTTTGTTTTCCTAGTTTTAGTGGTGACACATTTAGTACTGATGCCAGTCATCAAGAAGGCGCTGGAGTCTTCCTGCGTGGCGTTTGCTTGTTTTCCCTGTGCTGTGTGGGTTCCTTTCAGTTATTTTGGCTTCCTCCCACAGCCCGAAGACATGCATGTTAGATTAACTGTGAAAACTGTTGCATCCTGCCCAGGATCAACCCCAAGTCTTGACCCAGGACAGCTAGGATATGCTCCAGCCATGACCCAAAGTTCGATAAAAGGTAGAGATGGGCTGATTGATCCAAATATCGTAGTAGATCGTATCGATGCCAACGCTGATATTGCCATCAGATCTATAGTAGTGCAACAGGATCAATATGTTGTTTCTAAGCTCTGAGTTCAATAAGTAGCCCACTGAACTGTTAAAAATATGTACTTCCAACATGCACAGTGAAAAATGTCTGTTTTATTTATAACCTATAGCACATTTAAACAACAGAAGTGATTTAGAGACGGGCAGGTTTACATTCCAGGTCTCCAAAATATATGAAAAGCTGAAAGCTGTGTTTTGTTTTGTTAACTAATTAGTACGGAAAGTAAAAATCTGAGTGATTTAGTGTGTTCAGTGTTCAGAATCTCATAAATCATGACATGATACACTTTCAAAAGTGTATAACAGCAGCTTATGATTCTTTTAAAACAGGGGTGTCAAACTCAATTGCACAGGGGGCCAAAACTCAAAGCACACTTTAGGTCTCAGGCCAAACAAGATAAACATTTATTGAATGCACTAAAACAGTGTTTTTTAAACATAAATATGAATAAAAACAGACAGGTATATTAGTCCAGAATAAATAAACTTAAAAAAAAGAAACTTTAACTTTAAATATTTTGCTCTTCATAAAAATATATCCTGTCAAAATTATGCAAGTTAGAAATATGAACATGCTGCCAAAAACCCCAGAAAAAATAAATGAAAGCATACACAAGGTTGGAGCCGCATGTAGACGGAGCTGGGGCGTTGCTTCAGGAATGGAACTAATAAACTGTGCGGGCCATTCAGTGTATCATTACACTGCAGCTCCATCTGAATCTGCACAGGTGCAGTTCAGCAAAGTCCGCTGACTTGGTTCAAGTGAGGCAAGTTGCACTGGTGCATTTGTGACAGCTTCACTTGAAATGCCTTCACTGCATCATACATGTCATGTCCATGAACTGACAGGTTTCCTTGCTGAGCTCAAAAACTCTATTGAGAACTTTTCCCCAACTCAGCCAACGGACCTCTGTATGATAAGAAATGTCGGCAAACTCTGAATCTATTTCCCACATAAAAGACTGAAATTGACGGTGATTTAAACTTTTAGCTCAGATACAATTTACGGTTTGCGTTACGGTGATCATTACATGCTCCATTTTTAGGACTTTACCACACAGGCTTTCCTGGTGTATGATGCAGTGATATGCTATGCCCATTAAGTCTTCATTTCTCAGCAGCAGGCTATACTTGTTTTGAATTCCAAGAATTGCAGCGAGTTTCAGATCTTGAGCTGACAGATCAGCTTGTCCTCCATCTGCTTCCTTCTTTTTCTTCTGGTCTGTTATTCCTTTCTGGTTTTTTTTATGAGAATTCACCGGAACTTCATTCGGTGCCTTTTTTCTTTTTTTCTGTCAGAACATCTGCACATTTTCTCCATGATACACATCGGACAAATGCATTTCCTTATCTAGATCAAGCTGAGGTGTTGCGGTATACAGATTGCAGACAATAAGCCTGTCAGTGATTCAGCATTTTATTTCTAGCACATTTGGAGAACATTTTACTGGGCATATTTGAAAATGAGGCCCATCATGAGTGCAGTTATAATGAGGATGTATGTTTCATCATCATGAATTCACCAATGCTGACTTTTAAAAGATTTCTCACAAACTTTCTGTTATGCTATCATAAACATCTAAGAAGTAACTATGACCTTATGACTTGTGAAAGGGATCAAAACACTGAAATACTGACGATCAGATCAGATCTCAGGTTTTGGAGGTGATAAATTTTAACATATCTTGATATAAAGCAGAACGTTTCAGCAATAATTTGTTTCAATCAAAAACTTCTTTGACATTAAACCATTATCACATCATTGCAGCGAGGGAAAGAGCGCTGACTATCCTACCGTGGCCTCCGACACCAATAACTCACTGCCTACTGACAAATGTTTCTAGCTACATAATCACAATTGGTTTCATAATTCATTTGTGATTACGTGGAAAAATCACTATGAGATGGGGTTGGTGAGATGAGCAAGAGGCTGACGAGCAGGCAGGAAGTCATTAAAAATCTCTGATTTGACACCAAACCCACACACAATGATTCCAAATACGCACAAAAAACAAAACATGAAAGCAGCTCGTGAGCCACAATAGAAAAAAAACCCAGCATGTGCTTGTCCTGATCAGTCATGTTACAGGTAGTACTGACAGGAGACAAAGTAGGACCATACAACAAATGGCACGTCTTCTGTTTGTTCCCATCCCTTGATCACTGTAAATAAAAAATGATGTAGCAACTATGATGCCACCCACTGGTTTCTGAACCCATTTTGAATCCTTGTTTTAAAAATGTTAGGATTTTAGCAGATGCCATGTTGGATTTTTGGAAACACAAGGGACCATATTTTGACCGGATGATGGAGTGCCATGTCGTTAGCTTATGGTAATGTTTAGTAAGGCCTTGGCCACAGAGGCTTACAGAGTAGGTGCGGAAAATGTGTATTTCCCAAAAAAACGACATTGGTGAGTGGTTGCTGGAGGTTTCTGAGTGAAGCTGGTTGCAACGAGTGTGCAGCACCAAAAACTTTGTCCTGCTAGCTTTTGTTTCTAACAGGTTGCTTTTACTCCCCTAGCTGCATGGTGTACATGGTAATGTTTGTGACTGTTTGCAGACAAGTTGGAGTCTTCCATGCAGATGAGGGGCAACCGTGGCAACCTGCCAATAACCAAAGGTATCAGAGGGAAGTTTGTGATTTGCTTTACACTTTTTACAGTTTCATGATCACTAGAACAGCAGTTGGTAACTGTTTGCAGACAAGTCGGTATCTTACATGCAAAACCTGCAACCACAGCATCCTGCTATTGACCAAAGCAATGGCAAGCAGGTACTAACACCATATGCCTCTTTGTAACCAATTTCAAAAGCAAGAAATCTCCTGCAATCATTTGCCAAACAGTTTCATTTCTCCCTAGCAGTGCTTACCATCACTAAGCAGTCTCTAAGTAAATGTGACTACGGTAGTGACTCAGTAATCGCCTACTGGTTGGGGAATGCACATTTTGTTCCTAGTAACCAGATGTTGCCAGGGAGTCATGGATTGGTCTCTGGGCCTTGAGCCGTAAGCTACACTCATAAACTGTATGGGTCCAGTGGACAGGCACAGATACCTGCTAATTAATGCTGCATAACTGACTAATCATTATTATTACACAGCAAATTCAACAGTGTTAAATGTTTTGGTGTTAGTAGTCTTCTTGCAAAAGTAGAGTTAATTTTACTCTAAGCAGAGTCACATTCTTTTAATGTAACTCTGAGGTGTAAAATGATAGTAGTTAAAATCGAGTGTTAAAAATGAGTGTTTCTCTGTCAAATCTGGAGGTGTTACAATGGAAACATTAACTCCTGACCTCTTAACTCTGAACTCCTACAGGGGCTATGACACCAACAGAGTAAATTCACAGACTCCGCCCCCAGCACGGCTCCAATCGAAGCTGAAGTGAAGCCGTTTCAGAACATTTTGCTCTACATATTTGAGTTGTTTGCCATGCTTGGTAAGTCATGTTTTCAAAGATTGTTTCAATTATTATTATGAGCTTTTACTTCTGTGGCTCTTTGGAGTTGAGACAAAGCTGTGTGAAAGGCATTAGCCATGTTGCTCGCTGATAGCATAATATTCTGTTTTAGCTAGCTGAAAGGTATTGTTTGCGGGCAAATACCACAGCCTTGAAAAAAAGCTTGCATGTGAATTTTCAGTCAAACTTTTGGTCAAATACACCTAAAACAATGTGTAGAATGTGAAATGTTGGTATAATGGTGCTACTTGAAGCCTGAAAACGATCGCCCATAAAACAAAACCGAGCAAACAGCAGTAGCAGACGTCCTGACTGGGTTCTACGTTAGCATTTAGATCCCTCCAGAGTTTTGTGCACACGGTTTAGGTAAAAATGAAAAAGGTTGAGGTTTTACATTTAGTTCAGTATTACCTGTTGCCTGTGTCTTTGTCTTTTGGGAAAATACTTTACACAAGTAATGGCTCAAAGAGGATTCCTTTTTTTTTTTTTACTGTGCTGCAATTGTTTACTGGATTATTTGTGCCATTAATTAGTGTCAACTAATTTTTATTCAATCTCCGCACAGGATATGCTTGTGAAGATGGAATATGGGGGAGAGCAGAAGTGCGTTGAAGTTCCACAAAGGGATGAATGAAGGACATGCATATTGTATTGAAGAAATAAGTGATGAGAATGCTGTTATTTACATTTACCATGTCAGACCTTTTGATAAACAAAATTCTAATGAAAGTGAGAACATGTATACTGTTACATCTTTCAGCAAATGTTTTGAAATTGTGGTGCACAGTTCAGAATAAATGTTTTTCAAAAACCATTGGATCTTTTTAGTAAATGTTTATTTCCAAAAGAAATTTCTAGAAGTTCAGAACAGTAAATTTCCCGCTTTTTAGAATGAATCAGAAGATAACTCTTACGTAGTTAAACTAAAATACTCTTTGAGAGTTAATATATAAACTCTTAACACCAAGTGTTAAATTATCAACTCCAGACAGATTTGGTGTTTAACACTGAATCAGAGTTAACGTACTAACTCTCCAAAAAGAGTTAAATTAACACTCTCTGGTGTGGACCCATATAGACACTTTAATAGTGTTGAAATCAAATCCGACAGTGTTAATTTGGACATGCTGGATTTGCTGTGTACTTCAAAAGAAACCAACACAAACATTTAAGAGAGGTCCAATTCATCGATTGGGATTCAAGGTCATAACAATTAAGACTGCAGTCAACTATAGCGGCCTATGTTGGCACATCTTCTCAACAAAAGCAGCCGCACGCGTAATAAAATGCATATGAGCAAGTTAGTCCAAAATACATTTTTGTACCAGGATGTAAGGTTCATTTCAGGGTTCAAGGTGGGCATTTTAAAATGGGAGTATATGGGGGTTTCCTTCCTTTTGGGGCCAGCCTCAAGTGGCCATTAGAGAAACTACAGTTCAGTTTTCAGTCCCCTGAAACTGCCCCTCACCCTTGCTTTGCACACTGTTCCTCAAGAGTCTTGTTAAACGGTGGAAACCAATTCAAGCTTCGCTCCAGTCACCCCTCTTAACTACAAAGTGAACAGTTCTCGAGATGTATGATGATCAAAAGGATATATGTTTTTTTTTATTCTAATTACTGCCGCGCCTTTACTTTGTGTCAGAACTGCTGGAAATGAATGAAATCACATCTGCACAGCTGACTGTGTGGAATTTCATCCAGACTTCGCACTCCAAAACAAGTCGGTTTGCGAGTAGTTGGTCAGCGTGTTTCTGCTCGCACGCGCACGCTGCTCATGCCTACGTGTTGGGGCTCATTTGCCAAGATCAGAGGCAGGCACCCCGGGTGTGTGAAGTATTCCCATCATGCATCTCTCCATGCCTGGGCAGCCCACGCCCACTCATCATCCCCACATTAACACTTATCTCTCTCCCGCTATCTCTCTCTCACACGCACACACGCTCTCTCTCTTCTCTTCTTTCTCATTCTGCCTGTGTTCCTCCCGCTCTCCCTCTCTGTGATCTCTCTGTTTATGTTTGACCTTTTTGCCGTTCTGCACCGGCTAATGATGGTACAGGGATAGCAGGTGTGCTGCATTAGCCGACTTCTGCCGTGGCGGAACAAATTAGAGGTCCACCGACACGGAAGGCCAGCCTTTCACCAGCGATGCTCCCCGTTAGTGGCCACGAAAACAAACACACCCACGGATGCCCACACACTTTTCACCCAGCGCAGGTAGATATGCAAACAGACAGCAAACGACAGCAGCTATTCGCACACACACACATTCACACACATGCTCACACTCTCTCTGGGTTGTCAGGTGTATGCAATTTGAGTAAAATGACACAACCCAGCCACATAATCTTCTCACCTGGAAAAATGGGAAAAAGAGGACAGGGGAAAGCGTGGAGGCCAGATATATAATCATGCATTGTTTGAACAGCTAGCCCAGGTTTACAAATACTATCCTCTGCTGATTTTGCATAACCAGATGACAGCACTGCTTTGATTCCACCCCCCCCCCCCTTTTTTTTTGTTCCTCCTGCATAGCTGTGCAGTGCATTTGGATTTGAAGAGTGAAAGACAGAAAGTCAGACACACAGAAAAACGCACACATGCACCCTTCCCTGTGTTAATAATACACAGAACTCCACCTTGTCTCCCACTGCCTTCAAACTAGCTGCTCCAGTCTGACTTCGCAGAGTCAAATCCAACCAGGCCGTCCTCTGAAAATATCAAACGGGGAACATCGGCTTGATTTGGCCCCCTGCTGCTGGTGAAGATTTGTGTTTAAGTGAGTTTGTAGTTTTGAATGAGTACAGACTCACACTCATGTATAATGTTGGCTTTCAGAAGGCTTCAAGAGAAAAGTGGTTGAATTGTCTTTAGTGATCTTAATGTGCATCAGAGTGTATTACAAAAGAGATGCCTTTTATTTTACGTTAATCTGATCAGTGCAAGCATCTCGGCATCGCAAATCCAATTACATAGTGTGGAAAACCCATGAAACATTGAAAGAAATTGGCCTGTCTGTTTTGTCTTGCTTGCCAAAAATGATAACTACGAATTTTGATAAGTTTCACTCCCAGTATCCTAGTGGTGCAGTAAAGTTCGGGCCCAGAAGTACCTACAGTACTATAAAAAAAGTCTTAACACACCTCTCATTTCTTTATTTTTTGCTCACAAGGAGCCAAACTTGTGATTTATTTCAAAAAAAGCAATATTTCACCAGCTTTTCTGGAGGCTTTCTTTGGACACTGGCTGCTTTTTCACTAATTTTCAGTCCAGACAGTGGACCTTCCTGTCAACATAATCGGATGAATGTAAAAAGTACCATCACATTTTCACCCACTATGCAATGCCATCTGGAAAGCAACTGATGAACAACGGCTTCACTTTAGCATGACAATGATCCTGAACACACTGCCAATGGAGTAAAAAGTGGAGCACTATCAGTCATGGATCGGCCTCCCCAGAGCCCGGACCTCAACATTATTGAAGCAGTGTGGGATCATGTTGACAGAGAACAGAACAAAATGCAGAAACATCCAAAGAAGCGCTTTGAATGTTCTTCAAGAAGCCTGGAGAACTATTCCTGAAGACGACTTAAAGACATGACAAGAAAGCTGCCTAAGAGAGTTCAGACTGTGCTGAAGAATAAAGGTGGTCACACCAAATATTGACTTTTGAGCTCATTAGAATTGTGCAAATTTAGCTTTTGCCTTATATACTGTATTTTCATGTACATTTGCTCTTCTTTCAATAAATTGCTTCACCTATTTTCCATTTTTCTAACAAAAGATCAAGAAATGAGGGTGGCTCAGGACTTTTTAACAGTACTGCACTGTATATATTAATGCTAACATCCTTCTTCTTCTTACCCATTTATACATACTTACACTGAAGAAACTAGGGTCCAAGAAAAAAATAAGTACTTGAATGTCCTTGAGTAACATCCAAGGAAAAACTCAAGGATGCACTACGTTTGTCAGTTAATAAGTCTTTGGTCATAATTTTCTTGGCAGAAACATCCAAAGAAGAGCTTTGAATGTCCTTCAAGAAGCCTGGAGAACTATTCCTGAAGACTATTTGAAGAAATAACAAGAACGCTGCCTAAGAGAGTTCAGACTGTGCTGAAGAATAAAGGTGGTCACACCAAATATTGACTTTTGAGCTCATTGGAATTGTGCAAATTTAGCTTTTGCCTTATATATAATATATAGGTATATGTTCTAAACCTGATAATTGGCCATAATGGATGGCATATCAGCACTAATAACTCATAGCAGCTGTCATGTTAGAGGAGTGATGATTTGGGTTTGTTTTGCAACAACAGGACCTGGGCACCTTGTAGTCATTGAGTTGACCATGAACTCTTCTGTATACCAAAGTACTCTAGAGTCAAATGTGGGGACATCTGCCTGACAGATAAAGCTTGACCCAAACTGAGTCATGAAACAGGACAATGATACACGCACAGCAGTGAAACTACAACAGAATGCTTGGAAAACAAAAGACTCAAAGTGCTGCAAAGTCCAGACCTTAACATGACTGAAATGCAGTGGTGGGACCTTAAGTCCTTTATAATCCTCAAGGAACTGAAGCAATGCTGTAAACAAGAATGGGGCAAAATTGCTCCACAAAAATGTGAGAGGCCGATAAAGTCACACAGAAAACAATTGCTGTTAATGCTGATAGAGGTGGTTCTACAAGTACTGAATGATGGGGTGCACTTAGTTTTTTACATGACTGTATCCAAACCTAACTGTAAAGCAAATACTACTACTAAATAATACTAAATATTAGTACTAAAACTGAAAGCTATGTGGCTTAAATAATTTATAAAAAGAACTTTAGCAGTAGGAGTTGGCTGTTTTACCACCAGGAAAATTGTGGACTGATTTCTGAATCTAGACTAACTTTGTTTCTAATACATCTCTTTATCCTTCTGTGAAGCTCCTTTCACGTGTACAGTACAAGCAGGAATCTCCGGGCGTTGTTGGCTGGACAAAAGAGGCTGTGACCCATCACTAAGTTCAAGAACACAAAGACTCGAGCTTGTGTGGATGTTTAAGGATTACTGGTAATGGCCGAGGGGAGGCCTCCACCACAGAAATCGTACAATCAAGTGAGATGTTAACATCAATTGTAGCCTTCAAGCGGCCCTGAGGGACGAGTAAAAAAAATTAAATACACACTTGATGGGAGAGAAATTGCCCTCCACTTGCAGTGCTGCAACCGTTTCACCTTAGCAAATGAGCACCTTTAGCTGAGGGAGAAAAAGACAGACCTCTAAAAAAAAAAACCTGGAAATCTGTTTCCCTATTTCCCTCTCTGTCAGCCTCGGCCAATGTGCTTTTCTGTTGTCTGTCATTGGGCCTGCTCTATTACTGTCATTATGGCAATCGGCCCCGGTGGTTAATGTGTTTGTCTATGTACACGAGTCGCTGACAGCCTGTGGTTGAATGACACCCAATCTACATGTGGCAGGATTGCCTTCAGTTTGGAGGGAAATGGGAACCAGCCTTCGTGCTCTTAATCAGACACCTTTGATTGATCTGCTCCTGCTGCTGCTGCTGCTGCTTCGCACACACTTTTGCTTGCTGACATGCAAAGAAACACCTCTCTGACCTCGCCGTCCTCCCATAATAGCTATAAAGATGTGTTCAGTCGTCATGCTGAGTGCTGAGGACAACTGAAAAGCCTGACAGGCCGACTCTTGGCCTGTAGGTAAACACACATGGCTGGGCTGACACGCTTGCTGCTATTTGGAGCGTCACTCTGAACCGCAGGAACTTGCAGGCTCCGAGATGAAAGGCAAAAAGCAAAGACGGGCTCGCGGTGCATCTTTTTATTCTTCTCTTCTACCTCTCAAGGCTTAGATCTGAGGTACGCTTCTGGAAAGTGTTCTCGTCTGTCCGAGGTTTCCTCCTCCTCCTTGACAAGTTGATTCCAAATGCATGCAACACACTGGGCACACTGTAAGAGGAATGGTGTGTGTTTTCTAAGGGAATCCAGTCCCTTAGGACTCCAGGTTTTTCCAGGCAGGCAAGTGGGCTTTCCACAGATTTGTATGTTTGTGTGTGCGCTCATGCATGGGGGATATTTTTCATCCACGCAGGGCTCAGGAAGCGGTGGTCTGGCTGGGAATCAGCGGGAGACACCTCTATGGGAGCAGTGTTTGGCCACTGGAACAAACCTCACACGCACACTTCGTTTCAGTCGCCACTTGACGTCGGTACACATTTAAACACACATAAACACACTAATGGACATGTGCACACACTCGGATTTGCCTCCCGACCGCCATCCAAACACACACTTACACACATGGAGTCCAACCACAAGCCATTTATCAGATTACAGCACCTCCAATCGAGTCTGGATCCATGAAAAAAATCTGATATGGGGCTCGGAGGTTAGCGCGAGGGTCTCGGTGTTACCAAGCGGAAGCAGACTGGAAGTCCAGCAACCAACAGGTCTAATTTGTGATAAAATAAACATTTAACAAGTCTCTTTCTGAGCAGTGAGGTGGGAATAGAGGATGCAATAAATCCTGCGGCTACTAACTTGATAACAATTTTGGAAAACATCAAATTAATTTCTTTTACACTGGAGAAAAGTTTGTGTTGCTTTTCAGTGTGCACAGCTGCATTTCAGTCCAGCGGGACCAACAGATGCTCCAAATAAATCAGTTCCACCCTCACACTGGCAAGAATTATGAAAAGTGACAAGACTGCCAAGTAAAACACCAAGATATCCAAAAAACATACTGGAGAAAAATAGATGTGCTGTGTGCCACAAGTCCTTAGTCTCGTGGTAGAAGTCTCGTGACAACCCAACTATCGATGTCATATTGAAACCCTGCTGTCTGTCATAGTTTACTGAATGCTTTTAAAAGGTCCACAGGCCTTAAAACCAACTGCTGACCTGGTGACCAGGGACATTCTTGGGGCAGGATGACCTGCTGAAGCTGCTCAGGGCTGTGGAGGAATCACTGTGGCTCGAGAGTGAAGACTCATTAAAAAAATGTAAAAAACTAATTAATTCTGGAACAACTAATATTCAAGCTTTTTCTGTAAGTCATTATCAAGCCGAATATTCACTAGTTTGCAAAGTTTTTATTGTTTAAACCTAAAAGTTTGAATGTTTGAGAAAGTTGGCTGGAAAGTTAGTTTAAAAACAAGCAGTTTGTTTGTTTGGGGTTTTTTTTTTTTTTTTTTTTGCCATTTTCTGATAGGCTGTTAGTCATTCCAGGTAAAACAGAATGCAGTGGCTTAGAATAAAAGGACACAGTGACAATTTAACATCTTAAAATGATGCCATGTCTGTGCTCTTCAACTCCTCCCTGCATTTGGTTCTTTTGAGAAATTCTTGTATTTCCTGTTCATTTTATTCATGCAGTTAAACACCAGCACTCCACTCCTTGTTTAATTACTTCGGGCTCCAAATAAAAACTGCCTGGTAACAGAAAAATACTAAACCCAACAACTGATGTCACAGTATCTAACATAAAATCTATATAAACCACTCATAACTGTAACTCTTCAAACCCCAGATTTTCCACAACACTACTTTTTATTCATCTCTGGCTCTCTCCCATGATGTGTCTTTCTTCTGTCTTCCTCTCCTCACCCCCTACTGGTCACGGCCGATCACCTCCCCTACCTGAGCATGGTTCTGCCAGAGGTTTCTTCCTGTTAAAAGGGAGTTTTTCTTTCCCGCTGTCACCAAAGTGCATCCTTATAAGGGGTCATCTGATTATTGGGGTTTTCTCTGCGTTATTGTAGGGTGTTTACCTTACAGTAAATGAGGTAAAGACAACAGCAACTGTTGTGATTTGGAAAAAAATTTAATTGCACTGAATTAAATTTCTGTGCAAACCACAAGTGTTTGCAACATTTTATGAGACTAAAGTAATTAAGGTGAAAATATCTCAAATCAACTAATGGTTACATATTTAGTACTATAAACTGCTGTTTGATTGCTTTTCCTCTGCTTCCACTGCCTCAACAGGCAAACACAATTCCACACTGAGCCCTAACATTGATATCACACAATTGATATTAATAAAAACACATGAACTGCTGCAGCTGCAGCGGCACATTCATCTGCTGCAAATGTACGAGGCATTCTCTGCGAAATGAACCAAAGCCAAGCAAGCGCCTGGAAATTAAATGCTATGATTTGTTTGTGGTGCAATGCATTACACCTGATTGTGTGTTTGCTCATGTGTGCCGAAGACGCGGCTAATGAGGCATTACTGGCGAGGGAAACCCAATCGATGGTGTGCTGTCGCCGGACAATGCTGATCAATTGTACTGTATTGACTGCATTTCCCCCTCATTAGCTCCTCTGGGTTGTTTTGTGTGTGTGTGCGTGCGTGCATGGAGCGGGGGAGGTAGCGTGTGTTTTGGGTAAACACACTCAGGTGGCAGTGGAGGCCTGTGCCATGTCTCTGCTGTGCTATGTAGGCTGGTAGCAGGCATGGGGGCACTGATTACTCTTATTAACACGGAGGGTGTCAGGCACCAGTCCAAATGGCACCACAGCGACTGTTAACTCACGCACACTCACGCACACACACACACACATGCACACGCGCACAGCCTGTTTGAGTCAAGAGCCTGAGCCAAGAGTCCCAGCTGAACCCTGCAGTTAGGCCCTATGTGTTGCCATGAGCTCAGGAGGAGATCTTTGTAGAGAGCTGTCAGAGTTTTAATGACTAATATGTTGCCTGGTCGCTCTCTGAAGCCGTTGTCTGCGATGCCATTCCAACAAAAGCGGAAAAAAAACACCTGCTTTTTTGCCAAATCCTGCACAGAATATTCCACTTGGAAAAACTAGAAAGACAGTGGTTTCTCATTTTAATATTTTGGGTCAGGGATACCTTTCATCCTTCTTTTTCCAGCCTCCTTCAATCACCACCTGCAGCTGACCATTCAGAAACCAACACATAAAGCCTTTTAGAGGCTTTTTGGTCCACAGCCAACTCGCACAAAATGCTTTCAACTCGGTGAATTCAGTGTAGCACTCAGCCTGGCAGATACCAAGCCAGGGTTCATGAATTTGTACTGTTCAGTGTGTTGTTTTATTATTCTTTTATCTGGAGGGTTATAAAGTGGGTGTTTTATCCTTTCTGATCTTTAGTCTCGCTTTTAAAGTGTAATTCAAACAGCTGTATCTGGCAACATAATTTCCTTTGTTTTATCAGGGTTTAGGAGGTGATAGTGTTACACTCTCTCATTTTGTTGTCAGTCTTCCAGTATGGCAACATGGCCCCCATAACCATTTGTACTCCCCCCGTGTTATATAACTCGCTTCACAAAATATGGCCTTTTTTCTTTCTTTCTTCTTTTCTTTAGCTTGCAGCTGATGACAATTAGCATGTTACTGGCAGCGACAGATCTTGGGAGTTTGTCTGTCATCATGGCAAAATGTTGCACGGGAGATTTACTTTAGTTGCTACTACAAAGGCACAAAACTTTACAGATGTGTATTTGACATTAAAATGAAGACTGGGTCTGTAATCCCATTGGTGGCATGAATGGTGTGATACAGTTACACTCTATTTATCTCTTTATTTGACACAGCTAAAATACATGATAACATTCTACAATTTTTGAGACCTACAGAGTAAAATTATATCTTTGTACATCAGACTAAACTTAAGTAGTTACTTAAAAGTAAGTTTGTAACTTATGACCTGTGTTCTTTCTAATATAGGTCCCCCCCCCCCCAGCAGGTGACTCTCATGGGGTTTTTCTAATGAGTTTATGGTTCTATAATCAATATTCTCAAGTTTTATTTGATGCATTCTGATTATGATTTTGCAAACTTTGGTCCCTTTTAGAGTGAAATAGATGAAAAACCAGAGCCTGTTTTAGGGGATGTCCAGCCCAGCTGGGCATGTTCTAAAGGTCTATGGTTTTGTGACAAATCGCAAAGTCACAAACTAGATGTCCATGCAGTGTTTTGTCACAGGTACATTCTTTGATCATCATGACCACCTTAATGCTGGAAAACCCCAGTCCGCAGAATATACATTTAGTTCATGGTCATTTTCAGTCAAGTCGGCATCTCTTGCACAAATTAACAGTGACCACAGCAGTTTTTTCAAAGTAAAAGTTGTGCAATCAAAAGATTTCAAAAGGTACAACTTTTACTTTGAAAGGAAACGGTTACGTTTTCCTAGTTGCAGAATGCTTGGGGAACAGTTGCTGAGTGTTTGCAGAAATGTACACTATGGGCAACCGTGGCAATCTGCACTTACTTGTCAACCAGTTAGTGACTAATTTTCTCCCCCCTGGCCTGTGGTTGCCAGGAGGGTGCTGACTGGTCTCTAAATATACAGTATATGATTGGGGCCTTTGCTGCAATGACTCACATTCATCCATTTTTGAACACCTAAATATGTTTGCCAGTGAATTTTAATCACATTTTCAAACTGTCTTCATCTGGACTGTAAGGTGAGATGATTAGAATAACACTCTCTTTACAAGCTTGTTGAAAAAAATAAACCTTGCTGCCACTTTCTGTAATTAATCCAAAGCCAGTCCAAAAGGTTTTAGAAAGACTTTTTAGGTAAAAGTAAGATATCAGCTGTTTAAAACAAAGATAAACACTGGTAAGTCAATAACTACACATTCAATTCAATTCAATTCAATTCAATTTTATTTATATAGCGCCAAATCACAACAAAAGTCGCCTCAAGGCGCTTCATAACTCCTCCTCTGAGGGAAATGGCAGAAAATGATGGTTGTGTCTGGCTCCAAGAAAGCATGAGTTCACTGGGAAGGTCCCAGCAGGAAAAGGGTTTAGCTGAGTGTGAAGTAGAGCATTTCTGAAAATCAAGCACACATTACTCAACAAATCTTTCCCGGGGAAGTGGGTAGACAAAGATTTTCCACAATGAGATGTTCCTTCCTGACTCCTCCACGTTGGCTCCACAGCGCTTGTATCAGAAGAGCCCTGCTCCCCGACTGCAAGATGATTGGCTTCCACAGAACTTATTAAACATAATTGCAAACTAATTAGTACAGCGATGGCTTGGCACCTCCGTCTAGTGCCACACACTCAATGTGGGTTTACAACATGCATTTAAATTTTACACTAATTACCAATCCCTGATTAATTCATGACTGGGGTGTGCTTTATAATAGTTATTAATAGGCCTGTATAGATTAGATTAGGAATTAATTTCAAAATAAAAACCTGGCATTACATGCATGGAGAACACCATGTGTTGCAGAGCGACCTGTGCACGCTGATGTATGTGTCGTGTCACAATGCATTGGCAAAGCACTTTGATTTAACAATCAGGTTTGCTTTTGTGGAACGACAACTTCAGCCTGTGCCCCTAATGAGCGTTTCTGTTGGATCTGCTGTTGAAACGACTGACTGCACCCACGTAACGTTGCTAATAACGCAGTGAGAGGTTTGAATCCCAGGCTGCGCAGACCGACCTGCACCAGACCTCGTAATTGTAATGAGGGCTACTTCAAACAAACAGATTTTGCACAACGCATCGGCCTGTCATCAGCACGCTCCTCCCTAGCTGGGGGGGTCATTAGTTTGAAACCCAAAAGGCCCTGTTGGAAGGTGACCTGCGAGGTTCTCCATCTTTCTCATCAGGGATTAATCCTGGCCCACACTCCTTGTCCTTCTCTCCAACAACTAATGGTCACAGCATGGACCTCACAATGCTTCCCTAATTTCTGCTAATTGAATGGTCGTTAGCAGCCATGGGGCTTGGCACTGAAGCACGCGTGGGTGTGTGCATGTGAGTATACGGATATGCATGTATGCATCTAACTACACGTTGGCTTCCACATGCACATTTATTTGTTCTGCATCAAATGGCCTGGCACCATTCGGGTTTGTAAGGGGTGGGGGGGTGAAGGGCACCGGTGGCACAGGGAGATCATTAATTCGCCCTGCCTCTCTGCACGGCTTATTTTGATGTTTTTGTAATGAGCGCCTGCTAGGGAGGGTAAACAGCGAGACTCGTCGCAGCCCCTTTGATGTCAAATGATGTGAGAGGCGATGAGGGTGGAAAAGACGTGGAGGAGCGAGTCTGAGGAAGGAGTGGATGCTGAGAGGCCCGCGAGGAGCGGCGAAGATGAGGAGAAATCGCTCCTGGGTCGAGTGGCTGCTGGTGATATCCTGTCACACGTGCACAGGAAGGTGTGAAGAAATGGAGTTGGGTGTATGTGCCTGATGTGGCTTTGGAGTAAGTGTATCTGTGTTAGCTCTGGCTTCAGACCAAAAATGCCTGAAATCTTATGGATACATAATAAATAGAGATTGAATGCTGTGATATTTGGTCATGATATTGCTGAGTGGAGCTATGAATAAGAGACATACTAGTGTCATGTAGCAGATTAAAGAACCAGTTAATTATTAGGGTTTGTATGGAAAGGACGTGATCTGTTAAAGTATAAGTAAAAATGGATATTCATGCATATTAGTAAAGTTCTCTTGGTTAGCCATTGATGCCTTATTCTACATATTACACTATAATGTTGGGCCATTTTTGGTGCAATAACCAACAAAATGAGACATATTCAATAAGAGTTTCCCTTAAAGAACCTTTTAATTAATGTTTACTGACACTGAACAAGAACTTGTTGAACATAAATTGAGATTCTTTGCTCATAAGATGATACTACCACAAGAACAGTTCCTTTACAGCTACAATGTTGTGCAAAAGTATTGAACCACGCTGCATTTGTTTTAAAAATATATATTTCCTTTGGTGGAGCCAGGCGGTTTTGTGATGTTTTAAAGTGTGCTTAAACAATACATTTCAAAATATTCAAAATCTTTCTTCGGACATTAGTTGTTTTTAGCAAAGGACCAATTTTAAAAAGTATATTTCAGGCACTTTGTTAATAGGAGCCTGTCAGGAAAACATAATTTGTTCTCATTTCTTTAGTTGAATCTATGAAAAATGTAAAAGATGATGCAGCTTGACAGACATACAATAGTATTTTTGCATCAACAAGATGATTCCCAAAGAGCTATTTGCTGAAAACTTGGCATTTCTCAGCTTGGTGTGCAACTCTGAGGACAAGTAGAGGACTTGCAGATGAACAGTATCTGAAAGCCATGTCTTTGAGAAACAGGAAAGACTAGACACAGGACCTGAGAGATGAATATGGACCTTCAGCTGATCCATCTACTGTTCAGTAAAGCCTCATCAGAAATGGTCTCAGTGGCTGTCAAGAAGCCATTGTCAGTGGCAACAGGTCTGATGGAGTGATGAGTCCATATTTGGTAGAGGAGAAGAGAGGTGCAACAGTGAGTGCCTACAGCCATCTGTAAAACACAGTGGAGGCTCTGTCATGGTTTGAGCTGCATTTTAGTCAGTAGTGTTGAAGATCTTCTCATAACTGATGAATTATGAACACAGAAAAGTACCATCAGATCCACCATCTGGAAAGAATTTGATTAACAAAAGCTTCATTTTTCGCATGACAATGATCCCAAACACACTGCCAATACAGTAAAATCATACCTGGATAGAAAAACACACAGTGGAGCACTATCAGTCATGGTTCGGCCTCCCTGAGCCTGGCCTCAACATTATTGAAGCAGTGTGGGATCATGTTGACAGAGAACAGAACAAAAGGCAGAAACATCCAAAGAAGAGCTTTGAATGTCCTTCAAGAAGCCTGGAGAACTATTCCTGAAGACGACTTAAAGAAATAGCAAGAAAGCTGCCTAAGAGAGTTCAGACTGTGCTGAAGAATAAAAGTGGTCACACCAAATATTCACTTTCAAGCTTGATAGAATTGTACAAACTTTTTTTTTGCCTTATATATGTCTGTTTGTACATGTTTCAACGAACCTCTGCAGCCTATTCCCAGTTTCCAAGCAAAATGAGAAATGACAGGGAGCTCAAGACTTTTGCATAGTACTATTAAAATTGGCTAAAAGTCTAAAAGTGCCTTGTGTGGGTCATGGATGTTATTTTGACCCATAGCATTTTGCCATTGTTTGATTTTTTTTAATACCGATTTATCCAAAAGTAAGCCATCTGTCATACATAGAGTATATCTGCAGATGCATTGATGTGTCTGCCGGTAAGAAACAATAACTTTTTCTGCCACATCTACCAAATTTGTTAGTAATTCCACACACATGCCTGCACAATAAATTCAAAGTTCCAAGCTAAAATTGCAACATTCACTTCCAAACTCTTCAAGTAAACAGCTCCAAGGTAAGCAATAATGATTATTTAGAGCGGGAGATTGACAATTTTCTGATGCTAAATTTGTTTCACCACTTTCTGCCCCAAACTTGCGTCTCAGCCGAGCTTAATTTGGGGTTGGAATACATCAGTGGGTAAATTGGGCTCTGGATGCTGGGGTGACTCTCAGAGAAGGATCCGCTTTTAATCACTTGTCTACTGCCAAACAACATTTTGCTCCTTTTCTCATCCATTTTGCTTTTGATTTCTCACTCTATCAATCTCAGAGCATTTGTATATTTTCTTTAGCATCTCACTCTCTTCCTTCTCTTCATCCTCACCGAGCTTTCATACACCACTTCTCCTGTTTACCAGTGTGGTGCTGAGGACCCAGCCGAGGATGACATTTTGACAGTTTCCTGTTCTACCACAAACAATAGGACCTTTTTGAATGATGAGCTGTTATTATGTAAATAGCTTCTGACTGATACTGTCTCAGCATGGCAGAGTCCTGCGGTCCGGTCAACGGTTGCGGAGGCTGCTGCCGTGATAGTGATCATTTTCATGATTGCGAGGAGCTCACAGAGGGGCGAAGAGGGGAGAGGTGGCCGGGGGTTACGTTGGATGAGTAGGTCTGTTTACTGCACGGTAAATGACCTCCATATGAAAAACATAGCTTGTGTCTTTTCTCTCGTTGTAGTGGAGGGACTTTGGCAAGTATATTTGAGACATGCTGGCGCTCAAGGTTAAGAAGTTGTTGCTTATTTGTTTCATGGGAATCACATGCAAACATAGGCTTTTTAGACCATTTTACTGGTATATTCGTCTCAACGCTTTGAGGCTTTATTAAGCCCCTGTGCATTAGAAAGATTACATTTAAAGATGCAGTGTACTTTTTTGCCAACATTTCAGCTTTTTGAAAAAGTGCATATAACGTCTTCTGTGTCGCTGGAGGAAATAACTCTGATGATGTCATAATGATCTCATCACACTTCATGTGGGCTACGCTTGGAGGCTACATGTTTACAAGAGACAGGATGCATTACAAAATCTGACATTTACTAGACAGAGAGGATGAATTTAAAAGGGCTGAATTGCATTAAAGGGTCTCAGTACTTGTATGGCTTAACTCCAGAATATCATCGCCTTTAAATTTAGTCCATGATTTCTTGCAAATTATTCTGTTATAATCTCCCTTTTTTAAAAAAGTTCTATATGGCTGAAGAAAACGCTGAACCAGCAATAAAGAGAGGCTGCTAAGAGTTGCTAACGTCTTACTTATGTTGTGTTGCACCTGTGACACATGAAGCTGTGCACTGTTTAATTTCATGCATTAGCTTTCAGCTAATAAGTTTTCTTTAAGCTTAAACACCAACCTATGCCAGAACAAAGACGCTCAATGGAGATGTTATTGCTAAACCTTGCTTCAGAACTACTTTAATTCTTTATGGCATAGATTCAAGAAGCTGCTGGAAACATATTGACATAGCATTGCACAGTTGCTCCAGATTTGTCAGACCCAACACATCCCAAAGGTGCATTATTAAACTGGTGACTGTGACCATTTGTGTACAGTGAACTTATTGAACTCAAGAAACCAGTTTGAGTGTGATGCTCAATTACTGCTAAGGGATGCAAATTGTGCCAAAAAATATCCTCTAAGATATTTTCACACAGAGAACTGTTGCTCACTGGATATTTTCTCATTTTCAAATTCATCTCTAGAAACCCTGGATATGGTTGTGTGGGAAAATCCTGCCAGAACAGTTTCTGAAATACCAACAACTATGCTACACAGTCACACAAAGGCGCTTAAATCATGTAAAATCTTGTAAAAATCAGCCCTTTTCTACTTTTTGATGCTCAGTTTGAATTTCAACAGGTCATCTTGACCTCATCTACATGGTAGCAGCTATGTGACTGAATGATTAGATATTAGAATTAATGTGCAGCTGAACATGTGTACCTAATGATGATGATAATGATGTCATTTCCCCAACAAAAAAACGTTTACTGTTAGCCTCATTAGCCTTGACTACATTTGCCATGCTAGCTGTCATATTTTATTCACACTGCCAACTTGTCGAGCTTAGGAATACAAATAGTTCTAAACTTTTTCAAAGTAAAGAAAATAATTTAACATGTATAAAAACAACAAGCTATGCCACATCACATGTAACTTCAGTGCCAGGTTAGCTAGGTAGCAATGCTAGTTGCTGCATTAAAATGCATATTTTGAACTTTTGTTTGGCCACACAGGGCAATAAATTCATGAAGATGACAGCATAATTTCCATGATCACCACACTGTGCTAAACACATTTATGCCGGGGCAGGGGAGGGGGGTAGTTTTAGCAAGCTAGCTAACTAGCATGTCATGTCATCAGCTCCTTCTGCTTAACCAAAATGGCCAACAGTGAGGTTGAGAAGCGTGTCTGCCCCATGTTCAGCATTTTGACCTTTAAGAATACACCATGATATACTCATGTAGTTAAACTTGACAGTGTGAATTCCCTTATACACTCAAAAAGAGCAAGAGCAACTGTAGAAGGATCTATATCACTCAAATTCATGTGAGAAAGCAGTCATTTACCAACATTTAAGAGGAAATACATTCTTTTCCCTTTCTTAATCATGTCACTGCCTCTCAAATTTAACTTAAACTCTGGAGGTGTCATGATCCTCAGGCTGGCAACCACGGCTTCAACTTTAGTTTTTAGATTGGAGTAAAACTTCCAGCTCATGCAAAAGTGCAAATTCTTCAAGAAGCACAATGCCAGTATTTTTAGATGAGTCTGGAATGAGACACACCAGGTTGACACAATAGTATCGTTGCTTCATCCCATTGGCTAAGAGCTGTTTTTAATTGATTTTATGTAAATAAAACCTATGACACATGTGCACACATCTAATGCATCTTTATCAGCATTTGTTTGCTTGGGTGAGCTTATTTCGTGTTGTATATGCGCGTGTAGGCCTGTGTGGTTGCAGTGACTCACTCTCCCTACCATTCTGACCTCCACGCTGCCCACACAGACACAAACAGAGAGCGAAGTCCGGCGCTAGCTTTGTGCTTTCTCATCAGCCGACCTCTGACCCCTGCCAGCAGCCTCTCTGACCTGAGCTGAGCCATATTAACCCGGGCCTCCTCTGTTTCCAAGCACAATCAGCAACGGTGCCTGCCGAATCAGTCGCACCGCCGCTTCCATCCATCGCATGGGGTAGATGTGTAATAATACATGCGTGCTCACACCACAAATAGGCGCCTCGCCGCTGTGCTGCACACCTTCGCAGAGAGATCAGAGAAGAAGAGAGGGGGCAGGTGATGGATATGAAGGGGAGAGGGGGGTGGGGAGTGAATAGAAAAACCATGAGGGAGCGAGCGTGAGAAAGAGGTGTTGTTGCAGACGAGGTGTGTTCATATTCTTCACTTCATTGGGTCTCATTATTCCCCAGCATGGATGTTTTGAGCATGTCCATGTATGATTCATCCAGGAGCAAACCTCACCCCCACCCAGGCCCCAGCATGGCTCAGGGAAATTACCCTGAGTGCTACACACATACGCGGTGTGCGAAATGTTAATAATATTTGCTCTTTCAAAGAAACAGACTGACCAGGTGAGTCCAGGTGACGGTTTCATATTGAATTTGTCTGTTAAATTCACTTCTCTGTATGCAGCTGAGACTAAAACTCTACACTATATTTCTTGTTAACTAGATACTTTCATGCTATAATGGCACATTTTTCTCATTATTATTACAAAATCCCAGCTTATCTACTCACAACAAAAGACTTTTATTCTTATAATACCAACTTATCATGTTTTTAATGGAGACGAGAAGGTTTGTTTAGACTATTTTTAGAAAAAAGTGACAAAGATTGACTCGGCCGTGCGAGCAATGCAGGACTGAGACAGACTTTAACACACTAAACCAAATAGTTTGGTCTCTTGTTTCTGCATGTTTCACATGTGAGCTAATAAAATGTCTCTGTTTGTGACTTTTGAATAAAATGATGTGCTAAAAATCAGCTTTTACATCACAAAAAATGCATGAAATCACATACTCGGGGGGGATTCCATACAATACTGATTATTTCTACCATTTGTTAAAAATGATGGTAATTTCTTTACAATGAAATATAAACAACAGCAATAATATGTGCTATATTGTCATAACATAAAGAAAGATTACTAAGATTGTTTAAAGGTAATTTGAAGAGCCACATTTTTTACTTATATCATTTCATTGTCATGCTGCATTGATCCTCCCATCCCCATCATGTACCATATAATGATGTATGTGAAATGGAAAACTATCAGGGTCATGTTAGGGTGTAGAAGAGCACGGGCAGTGCCTACTATGATGCATGTGATCGGCATTTCTATCAAAGTAACTGGTGGTTATGGTAGCGGAATACCATGATCAGTGTAAAAGCTGCAGTTCATACCAGAGTGGTTTCACACGCAGGGGCAGACCAACCATACAAGCAAGGCTATTTGGAGAATTGTGCTCACACGCAGTTTTGTCCCTGTTTAGTAAATGTAGCTCTTAAGGATTCATTTATAGCTGTACACTGTAAACTTGTAGATGTAGTTGCCTATGAGGAGTGGTAAACATGCTGATTTTCAAGCCTCCAAAGTCCCACCAGCATGATGCTTGACGTAGATGACGCTGTACGTTGGTTAAATGTTGATTGGTTGATGTGGAAGCTGGAACAGGGAAGGGGATGACAGCAGGGAATAGGAAAAAACAACAGAAAAAAAACACAAAATCCCCTTTAAAGTTGACTTGACAGAAGTCATACAGGCACACATTGTCTATGAGGTGAGCTGTTGCTAGGTAAATAGCCATACTGGTCACTAGATTATAAGGAAAAAACAGTTCTCTGCTCTCTAAATGTAGTGTACTACTCTGCCACTGAGTCCAGCTTAACCGCCCACAGGGCTGGGTACTGGATGAAGCACCTCTGTCCAATGTTGTGCATGACCTCTTTTGCATGTGTTGATTTTTGTAACCTGGCGTGTCGTAGCAGCTGGGCTTGAGTGTATGATTGTGTTGGGTTTTCTTTTTCTTTTCTTTTTTTTTTTTACCAACATTTAGTGATATGTCAGTGCAGAAGATATGAACATATGTACATCTTCATGTTTCAACAGTTTGAAAACAATGTCTTTGGCTGTGTCCCAATTCAGGATCTGCACGCTTGAAGTACGAGCACTACGCATACTACGTACGGTGCGTACTATAAGTACGAGAAGTGCGGAAGTGAGAGGCTTGTGAAATGGGACGGTATACGCTTCGTTGCGCTGTTCAGGTTGCCTAGCAACCATGATAATAATCGCGAGACACGTTACATACAGCTTTGTTTGACAGAAATGAAGGAGAAACATGTTTTATTAGTCATTCATTTTTGTCATTACATCACTTTGATTAGTTGAGTATCTGAGGCTGAGACCACAGGACTGTAAAACATGATTGTTGGGCTTCATTTCTGTGCTGAACAGTCATTTAAGATTAGTTAGTAAATAACAATTAGTTAATGTTGTTCATGAGACTAAAGTCATCTCACTGTGGTAATGTAAATATAATATAGCCAATATTATAGTATTGTCAGATTATTATGATACATTATTATGATATATATATATATATATATATATATATATATATATATATATATATATATATATATATATTCTTTATATATATATATATATATATATATATATATATATATATATATATATATATATATATATATATATATACACATGTACACATATACACACATATACATATATCACTGACTTTCAGCTTGTTGTGTTTGTGGATATATGACTGACTTTAATTATTAAACATTCGCACATAAATAAGTGACGTCATATTCAGTACTTTTGACAGTTCACTCTTCGGCTGCTCCATCTTATTAGGGAAATTCCATATACATAAATGTAAATTTCAAAACTCAACCCCATCATTTAATTTGTTTCTGATTGAAATTGAATATTACTTAAACTCTCTTAAATTAACTTCCAATAAAAAAGGTTTATCATTGATTGAAATTCATTCAGAAATGTTTAACGAATGAGCTGTCACAACTTTCAAATACAAAGTTGTTATGAAGTCTGTCACATTCCCCCCTTTTTTTTCTTTTTTTCTTTTTTTCCCCTTTATTTATTCATCCTTCTTATTTCATTGTGCTGTATATTGTTACTCTTATTTGCCTTGTATGTCTACTGTACAAACTGAACTGGAATGACTGGCTGTTCGCTTTATGATTTCAATAAAGTCTGAAAAAAAAAAAAAACTCTTCGGCCGCTCCCTTCTGCCGTATTTTGCGGCAAAATTCTCCACACCCACCGCCGCGCTATGAATTGTGGGATATATGGGACCACGAAGCGTGCACCGGACCATGCTTGATATTTGGGGAAATCGACGGCGCATTTGGAGTGTGCATTTGAAGCACACTTCGAACTGGGACAGCCGTCGGTGATGTAACCGCACTTGAAATGCGTACTTCAAGCGTGCAGACCCTGAATTGGGACACAGCCGTTTTGATTTCTTTCCCTCCCATATCAGCGCTAATGTGGTGGTACTGTCTGTGTAGCGACACCTATTGTTCAGGAGAATACTGCAGCAGCTTAAATAGAAGTTACTGTATGATGATCTTGCAATGGCACAATGGCAAAGCAATCAATGCACAGGGTATACTGGAGCCTGGTTTGCACATGTGCAGTCGAAGGATATATGATGGATATGCTGGACAAAGGACGCTGGAGGTGGAACTGCCAGGCAGGAGGAAAAAATAGAGGAAGACCACAGAGAAGATTCATGGCTGTATTTAAGGAGGACATCCAGAGGAGGATGTTAGGGACAGAGTGAGGTGGAGGAATGAAGAAGTCTCCCTGCACAGCTGTCATCAGCGGGAGAGCTGGCCATAAAGACCCAAACCATTTACTGTACCAGACTACAAACATGTCTATATCTATTTCTGCGTATGGGGGCCAACTCGCTTTTAATGACAGCCTCAAGTGGCCATTTGTGGAACTGCACTTATTTCCCTGCAGCTTGTTCTTGGCACACAATACAAACAACAACCAATCAAAAAAAGAAGAATTCATCAAAACAAACAGTTCCCACACATCCACGGCACGCTCGCCCGCTCGTCCTCCTCCACTCGGCAACTGCTGTTACACACCTATCATCTTAAATACTGAAAACACATGGACCTGGACACCTACAGTAACAACACACACACACACATGCTCTCACTCTCCAAGCCAGACCAGTATTTATGAAGCTGCCCGCCTGCCTATCTCTTCCCCAGCCTGGGCGAATGATTTTCTTTGAGTGCTGTAACTATCATGTCACACCATGTTGTCATTATAGTGATTGCCGACGGCCCTGATAACCTCCCCGCGGTGATTTGTACCATTGAGGAGTAGTTTCATTTTTCTCTCTTTCTCTCTGTACTCTCGTTCGCTCCTCTCATCTTGATTGCGGCAGCTCCCATCAGCACCCTCGCCTTGTTTGTAGTTGCCGGTGAAAGAGATCTCTCCTCCGCGTGCAACATTTCATCTGCCAGCTGAGGGGAGACGCGCCTCCATCATCCTCCCATGCTCCTTCCACCACCACCACCTCCTCTCACGTCACTCTTTTTTCCTAGTTTTTTTTCCTCTTTTTTTTCTTCCTCACACACTCCAGCTAAGTCATTGCTCCCTCCTCCCAAACCTAAACTCTTTACCCCATACCTCAAATTCCCTCTGTCTGCCTCTGTATCCCCTTTTCATTTCAGAGAAAGCATCAGCCATCTCCTGGCATGATACGGTTTGCCATCAGCACTGTTTACCGTCCGCCTTTGATAGAGGAATAAGCACTCCCCTCCCTTTTCCCTCCCTCTTTTTCTTTGTTTTCGCCCTCCTTTATTTCTGCCCCCCACCCCCCATCCTCACGTAAGTTGTCATTTGTTGCCCATTGTCTCGTTGGTATTTAGTGGCGGGGAGATTAGGCAGCTGTGAATGGACTGCAGCTGTCTGTGCTGGATTAGGGGAGTTTAATCAAAGTATTTTCTAATGCGCCTCGTAATGATGATCCATAGGGACGGAGGCTCTTTAACAGATAATGATAGCTAGGCTGGCTGCTGGAGATGACTCGCTTGGAAGCACCACTGTCACCGTCTTATTGTTGCTTTATATAGGCCCGGATCTGCTAAGACATAAGAATGGTCGGTTAGCCAAAATAGTTTGCTTTCAGCAAAGAATGTGAGTAAGTTTGGACTCAGCGAGCTCCAAATGCTTTGTTTTCAGAATAATTTGCATTTTATGGTTAAATGTCACATTTGATGCTCTGACACAGTTTTCTTTTTTCAATGCGTAAGCGCGATAACACTGAAAACAGGTGTTGATTGGCCCCTTCCAGTTACAACTCTGGTGTTAATGATATGCCTCCTTCACTTGACACAACCACACTATTGTTTGTTCACTTGGCTTTCTTCTGGACTTGGCATTTCCCCCGTGCGGGTGTGCATGAGGAGTTCAAGTCAGCAGAAGATGTCGCAAGTTTTGAACCCTTCTGCGGCCATGTTCAGGTTTGGACCCCTTGACTCAACAGATTAAACCCAACTGTATTTAAAGTAGCTAAAAGCAGCACTACCCCAGTCAACAGTATTTCTGTAATTCTGCTCACATGTGGATGACAGTTTGATAATGTCATCATAGATTAGTCACAACTTACTGGAGAGCCAGTGAGAATAATGTTTTCTCATAATGTTTTTCTACTTCACTGACCAGTTTTCTGAGTTATGGAACATTTTTTCCAGTGTTGCCTTTTTTTCATAGCCTTTGGCTCCTTTGAGATACACAGTAAGTGTGCTTTGGTGTCATTGCTGTGATGGACTTTGTTAAGGCTATGGTAAAAATGGTCTCACTCCTAATTTATCACACATGAACACTTTTTAACCACCCTCTTAGTTCACTTTCAGGTCATGCTTGATTCAGACTTCTCTAAGTGATAACCAGAAACTCCTTTTATCCCTGCGCCACAACCTCCCACACCATTCAATAGATTGTAGTATGCATCAGCTTGACATGCAGTTACATTTCTTGGGCGGTGTATGTCAGGTTACGGCGTAGGGTTAAAATGAGTTTCCAGTTACGGTATATTTAAACTCAAACCATGATCTTTTTCTACAACTAACCAAATATTTGTGGTACCTGAACCAGCCAACTAGTTTTGGTCTTTGGTAGCTAAATGTAATGAAGATTTGATCCCTGATCCAATGAAGTGTTAGTTGGTTCAGACATCAAAAATAACCCTACCAAATTATTTTAATTCCTAAATCCAACAAAAGTAGTTCTGGCACTTTAACAATAGTCAGAGTTTTGGTTTGGTAAACACCAAAACCAACCCAATCAAGTTTTTTTCCAACCAAGTAGTTTTGCTGCCTGAACCTAACCAGGATTTTGATGATAAACCCTATCCATGTTGCTGTGGTGTCTAAAACAACTAAGTTCTGGTTGTTTCTTTTTTCTAAAGTAAGCAAAGTAATTTTGGTACCTTTGCCTATTATAAGTAGTTTCTAGTTTCTAGTGTCTAAGTCTAACCATGACATTTTGGTGCTTGAAGCCTTTTAAATTAGTTTTGGTGTCTAAACCAATTAAACATTCAAACAAGAGATTTGAAAAAGAAGTGGGTGAGTGAGTTATGTGAGCTTCATATTGTGGACTTTGCTGCCATTTAAACTGACAGCTATTCATTGACGCAGCAGGGCCCGTGGTATTTGACAGAAAGGTGTTATTTGACACCTTGTGATGAGAACAGATCTAAGTTCCTCTTCCACCACTGACATTTCCACTGTTGCAGAGAGCAGTGTGGTACTTTGTATTACTGTTGCAAAAGACCAAATCAAGGAGTCATTTAAAAGCAATAAATTTGCATTCATGTAATCAAATCTCCATTTCAACTTAACCTCAGAGGGTGTAAGTGCAGAGGGCAGAGAGAGCAGAATAATTTAAAAAACAAAACTACATATTTTAATACAGTTGTCAGACTTTTGACACTGAAAAGACTCATTTGGCTCAGATATTCAAAATATGGCAAAGGTGTCAGAGCACCTCTTGAACTAAAGTCCGGCCCAGTTAAACGATTTTAGTGCTAGGGGTGAAAGAAGGAATTATTTTTGCTTTCCTTCTTAAGCTACTCACATGTGATGGGCGGTTTTAATGCTTGTGTTGTATCACTTCATGTTTCAGACAATTTTAGTTTATATTTTTTCGTCTTCTGAGAATTTTTGTTCAAGAGCAGTTTGACAACCTAACTTAATCTACAGCTGGGAAGAGCTGTAGATTAACATATAAATTGCTAGAAACTGTGTGCTGGAGAGCCCAGATTCTGTGGAATTCCCAAAAGGAGGGATATTCAACAAGAACGCAGAATTCTTGGATATTTAATGTCAGCAAGTCAACTGAATTTGTAATAATGATGAATTTGTCTACAGGAAAAAAAAAGAGCTGAAGGATTTTGAACAATGTTTCTTGAATAATTAATGAATATTTATGTGGGTTTGAAAGTGTTCTATCCACCAAAGCGTTGTCTGGTAATCAACATTTACCTGTCACTGGAAAACAAATAATAATAATTTATACGAAGTTACATTTAAAAAAAAAATACACCTAACGGTTATGAACATGCAAGACTAAAATAGGTTTATTTGAAACTTCATGCAACACTTACAACAGAATTTGGTTGATTTGATTATTTTTCCTTACAACCTGTCCAGAGTTCTCCGGCTCTCGCCCCATGGCAGCTGGGATAGGCTCCACCCTTGGGTAAGCGGAAGAGAATGAATGGATGGGTGCTTTAAGTTGAAAGAAGCCATAAAAAGAAACAGAAAAAGCTGATGACATACAGTAAAGGTCTATTGAGGATCAGAGGTGATGGTGTGAGCCCTAAATATCTGGCTATACAAGCACTTCATGTTCCTATAAAACTAGTTTCAATTTAAATTTTATTTGTCATATGAAATTTAGAACAGGCTCAACATGAAGAGATTTTTTTTTTTTTAAAAAACAACACATCTGAAAATTTCACAAGATAAAAAACTAAAGATAGAAATAACATAAATAAGATTTTAAAATAAAAATTCTTGAATTTACACGTGTACGTGGGGTGGGTGGGGATTTGTTGTATGCAGCATTATTGCATGTTTGACACCTTATAGCTGTAAGCAGCACTGGCTGTGATTCTTGAAAATGCTGTGGGCCTTACATGGGTACCACTGGAGGCAGATCTCCTGTCATGCAGTCCATCAGCACACTCTCAACTGTGCTTTTGTAGAAGGTTGAGAAGATGTTGGCTCCTGCCAAACTTCCTAATCCTTCTTAGGAAGACCAGGAGAGATCCTCAATGACATTCCCCCCTTAAACTTGAAACTGCTGACCCTTTCAACCCAGTGTTGATAGGCCAACGTCCTTCTTTTTATTATCGTCTCTGGTGTTTTAAGAGAGAGGTTTTTGTCCTGGCACCACTTAATCCAACTAACCCCATGTTTCCTTGAAGATCGTTCCTCTTTCCTTAGATGAAATTTTGCTCGTCATACTCCAATCTCTCCCACAGTTACATTTAACAAATTTTACTAGACACGTCTACCTCTTCAAGGACACAGAGTAGTTCAGGCTAGTAAATACTCTTGAGAGGATGCTTTTGAGAGTCAGAGAGCCTTTTTTGAATGTGTCCATATGAAGGTGTGGTTTTAAGGACAGAACATTAGCATAGCACACTGAAGCAATGTGGCGGGTATCACAGACGAAAGTTTATTTTTTTTATGTTCTCCCCCACTAAAAACTTGAATATGACGACTCCACAGGGGTTTTTTGGTCATCAAATTAGAACAACAGCTTAAAAGCATGAATTTTAATATATTTATTCAGAACAGTTTTGTTAGAAAATAATTGCAGCCCGCGAGGGAGAGAACTTTAAAGGTGCTCCAAAGAAAAGCTCTGGATATAATAGTCCTTTTTCATTGCAGACAGTTTGACACGTCTTGGCAGCAAAAAGCACAGGTGTGGTATTATAACATGAATAACTGGCTTACTCGACAAAAGTGGATTGAGCCATCATCGCTGTTAGTGGCTACACCTGTGCTTTGATTAGACAGAAGTTAGATATGTACTTCCACACTTTTTTTTCATTAATGAATTGTGCTCGATGTGCTCTGTCTGTCAGCATTTGGTTGGTTTGAATTGTTTACACCTGACTGGACTATAATGGCCACTTACAAGCTGCAATAGAGCTTATTCACAGCAGATATTTTGACTTTTCAGAGCAGGAAAAGCCACCGTGTCTCACAGACGTTACGTCCTTAGTTTCCCAAATTGCATGAACGAGTAGCACAATCACTGCGTGGCTTTGCAAAGGAGGTGAAAACTCTGACTGTGCTCTGGATGGTTATTCTTTTCTGTGATCATACAGCAATCAAGCATCTGACTGTGCACTTTAGGTCTGAGTGAGGTTTGACTTTGCTAGTTAAAGAAGCAGCTCACACTGAAATCAAATATACATGTCTATAAATTGATTTTTTGGAGAAAGATATGTCTTAGCACTCAGCCTTTTCTCATTCCCAGAGTGTCTAATACTGCCATAATGTTGCACACATACACTGAAGCTGTCCTTTGGTGATTTTCAACCCAGCCAAGGGACAGCCACAAGCCAGTTTACTTCTGGCGCCAGTCCCAAGCTTGGATGAACAGGGAGGGTTGCATCAGGAAGAACATCCAGCATAAAATCATCAAATCAGCTGCAGCTATTTGATTCAAATTCACTTTTATAAGAGACAGAATAAAGATCGAAGAGCAAGACAAACTAAAAATGTAGCTACTGGTACTTAATTCCAGGTATCAGTTGTTCTTTTAAAATAAGTAGTTTTCCCATTGGACATTAGGAGTGGATATTTGTGAATTACAGTCTCCTAATAAGGATTTTGTAGCTCCTTAAGAGGACCATTATCTCTCAGCATTCAATAATGCCACAGCTGGTGCCAACATCCAAAGTCACTTTATGCATATCTCTGCAAGATTGGCAACTGGCCGCGCTGCAGTATTAAACAATCTGGCATAGGAAGGTGCTTGGCTGACACGGTATTCTGCACAGTCAGGTGTAGTTCAGTAGAAAGTGTATGGCTTTATTAAAGGTACGGCGTGCTAAAATCTACACGCTAGCTCTCAGTAGATTGCAGCCGGTTCGGTGTTCTTACCCCTTGCATTTCAACTGCACACTGCTAGCTATGATGGTCTCTGTAGGGAAATTAACTCTGACCAGCATCCATCTGTATTAAGCATAGGCTGTCAGTCCACTGTTTACCTCAACTGTCAATATGTCTCCACATCTACTTATTCTGGAAGAGGCTGTAAAATTGTGAGAAAGGAGTCCGATCCCAGTGGATGAATCAGTGAAGCTCACAGTGATACTGAGGTGAGTTGTTGAAGACATGCTGAATTTTTATGTCAGTGAGCGCTGCTGGTTTTTTTTTTACAGTTGTTAACTGCTGTTAGCCTCTGCTAGCTGCTGTTAGTGGAACTTTCTTTGAAGTGGATCTAACACTGTTGGACTCTGATACTTCGCCATCAAACGTTCGTAAGATGTGAGAATGTAACCAAACTGTTCATTAGAGGGAAAGTGTGATTTTTTTAAGGGCGTGACATCAGCTTATAACCAGCTGTTGTTGTTTAGCTAGATCGCTGTCAGCTGTCCATCACATGTTTGATCTGCTAACAATAATATTCACATAATATTGGGAAAAAATAATGATGTTTATGCACATTTTCTTGTGTTAGAGTCCTGACTTTGGTTTAGGAGATGAGGCTTGAGGTGGATGAGCTGGAAATGAAGGAGGTGAGAGAGCAGTGGTCGAAAGAGATGATGAAAATATGCGCGTACAAATGTTAAATGGTCTTACATGGTCCACATGTACATACACAAAGCACAATCTTGTACATCTTTGCCACTGTATTCAAGATGGGGCAACATGGCGGCTTCCACAAACCGGCATCTGCTCGTAAGGTTAATGGATGAATTCTGCGTTACTGAGAACACATCAATTTGTTAAAAGCTGTAATTACACACTAATCAATTTATATTTATGAGTACAACATTATTTTTTTCTATTAACCCTTTAAAACCGGTCGGAGCGGGTAACTATTTTTAAATCTCTGTAGAACTGCAACCACGTAAGCTAGCGCAATCATTTTTTTTGAAACCGGAGGAGTTGTACTTACATCTAATGCCATTAGCTTGTCCTAGGTCACGGTTTCCTTCCACATAAAGCTTTGCAAAAACTGCATAAAAAGCAGTTGCAGCAACAAAAACATAATATTCCAGAAACATGCTTTGCCGATCCGATCAGCTGTTCGTAACACTTCCTACATTGGAATAGGCGTCAGCGCGACTATCGTATGTCTGCCATTACCTGGCCGAAACCGTAATGGTCTTATAAGCCTACACTGGTGTTTTTAAAAGTCATATCTGGCTTTATGCTTTTCTGTATAGTTTCTGGGATGCTTAGAACTCAAATTGCACTGCTGGAAATAATTTATTTTGATGCACATTTTCCTATGAAAATGAGTGTATCTAGTGTATTAGTGTATTGGTTCTATGGTAGGTCTTAAAGGGTTAAATGACCTAAAAAACAACTGATTGTACCTTTAAGTAGCCGGGTTGTGCTTTTTCTTTATAAAAAGAAATTTCTCTGCGGTTTTCACATGTATTTATTTGGCACATTGAGCACCATGAGGTGAGTGCCATTTAGTTCAATTATAGTCAAGAGAAGGCAGACACATCTACATCTCAACTCTCCAAAACACCAGAACAATCTAGTTGGATTTAACTAGCACTGCAGGCAGGCCAGAGGAATTTGATTTTGTTGTGAGCAGCCTGTTTAAAACGTAGAGTCAACGCTCTGCTTTTCTGCATCCTCTAGTTCCTTGGACTGGGTTAACTGGATGAAATAGCACCCCAACAGAGCTAGCATATGGAGCTAATCATCTCACAGCCAGCTGACTTCATATTTCTAATCATTACAGCTAAAGATGGAGATGATATGCATCTCTCATCGTGTCTATTAACCCCGCAAAGGTGTTTGTTTTCCAAATTTTCTCCCCACACACACACATGCGCGACTTAAGCATTATTTGGCAGGATTTTTTTCCCCCTTCTCTTCAATACTCGAGGTATATTTTGCAGTACTGCCATGTGTGTTTCCACTCCCTTTCAAATGAAAACAGAAGAGGTAAGTGGTAGTGAGATTTTCCTAACATTCAGGACAGCTCCTTCGTTTGCCTTATCCGGCGCCGCTATTTTGACAGTGCGCCGCAGTGTGCCTCAAAGAAATTGTGTCTGTGCAGAGGAAGTGGCGGGGAGCTGGCGTGTCTGGTGCTAAACTCACAGCAGAGCACGTCGTGTTGTGATATGACCCGGCGCTGACTCGCAGATGATGGAAGACAAAAAAAAACTCACACTGAGACGGGTGACGGAGAAGGTGGGGAGAGAGAGAGAGAGAGAGGGTCTTTTTCAGCTCCAGCGTTGCCTCCCAAATAATGAGAAAAAGAGAGAGATGAAGGGAAGCCGGCTCTCCGTCGCTTCCTCCTGCCTCGCTGCCTCTCCCTCCCCTACGCACGGAGGCCCCATGCTGCTCAAGACAGATGCTGGGGGAAACAGTGAGGCATGTTGCTACTGTGGCTTGTTTCTCAATCAGAGGCTTTACTCAGCACCCAACACACACACACACACACACACACACACACACACACACTTGGCACAAAGATGAAATTTGTGTGCAGATACACACTCACACACCCTGATAATATCCGTTGAGATGTGAGATTACAAACGCTAGAGCTCCACCTGTTCTTTGCCATAACAGGTGCCTGTGATAATTATTTCACCTCTCTCTGATGAGCCTGTCTCACACTAAACAGTATGCAACTGTAGCAACCAGAAATTTCATTAAACTATCGCTTTGTAATTACTGTATTTGATTTCTATTTGATCCTTTTATCTGTGCAGCATAGCTCATTTTGGGGTTTTTTATTTTTAAATGAAAATTGCAACACTTAATATATATATTTTTCCCCAGGAGACAGCAGATGGTCAAGTGTCAGAGGTCACTGTTTGGCTCTGAGGCAGCAGCCGTCTTTAGGAGGGTCAATCTGTGTGTTCAATAAGCCAGAAACCTGGCAAATGCGCAAAATTGATTCAGTCATCATCGGCACGCTGCTGGGATTTGCACTCCCGCGACTCCCCGCTCGTCTCGGTTATCTGTAACCGTTATCGGCGCTAATCGGATGTCAGTTCCGGGCTGTCTCGGACAACAGGCGATCAAATTCAGCATGCAGAATGGGACATGACAAAAAGGTCATGGGGGTGGTCACATGAGAACAAAAGTATTTATGTTGTAGGAGGGATGGTTTCTAAGTCTTTCGGGCTCCCCTTGGCTTGAATGACAAAGTTACAAATATATCGCAGGGTTGCCCTGATGGACCCACACAACACGACCACAGCAGCGGTGGTTAGGGATCCTTGCTTCATGTTATAGTCCAGCCCGATCCCAAAGTCACTCTTAGAATTAGAACAATTTCCCTGCTGTTGCACACAGACGTGACTGTAAAATTAATGTATGTCATGTGTTTTCTGGCCACTCTGATTGTATTTTCAAATGTCTGTTTCAATATAGAAAATTATGCATCAACATAAACGTTGTAGTTTAACCCAAACTGAGAAAACTCACCCCTCAGATCTTTCTTTCTTCAGCATTTTTGATTTGTGTCCATGTTTTAGGAGGTTTACACTGCAGTATCACCCATTCTACTTCTAATTTGTCATATACTGTATGTTCATGTATATTTTGTACATGTTTTAATAAATTGCAGCACCTATTTTCTATTTTCTGAGCAGAATATAAATAAATAATCGGTGGCTCTTGACTTTTCCACAGTACTGTAGCTGTGTAGTTTTTGGTCACGATGAAAGTAGCAGTGACTTGTTGTCTTAAATCCAGTCTTCCTTCATTTCTGTCCTACTTACATTTCACTGCACTTTCCTTTCTTGAGAGTTTATGTTGCTTCCGTAAAGCCATTTTTGACTCTAGTCTGTGAAAAGCACTGTAAATACTGTAAGTATTGCTTACTTGCTTCCTTATACCACCACTTCCTGTGTACTTTGGTGCTGTGTCAAACTGGAAATACTACAGTTTAGTATTTCATGACCTGCCCTCAGATTCTTTGGCAGCCATTTTCATGTACAAAGATACACTGAATATTTGTGTCCATGAGCAGGAATAATAGACTGAATCTCATGTTCCACAAGCTGGCTTGAGACTCTGTTGCGTACCAACCTTTTTTCCTTCTTGCATTTCCTCTCCATCTCTGGTACAGCTGTCAAATAAAGGCAAATGGTGCCAAAACATAAATGCAACACAGAAAAGAAAACAACATATGATCGGTATTTTTCCCAGTTGATCTTTTGGAACAGAAAGTCCTCTACCTGCCAGATTTTTTCCAGGAAACTCTCCAAGATCTGACACTCCTAACCTATCGTGATATAAGATCCTTTATTTAAGGTGCTGTCAGTTGTCTTTGGTCTTTTGTCACACCTCACCTGATATTTGACCTGCTTTTCTAACTAGCTATCTTTTCTCTTTTTTTTAACAATAGATTTCTGCATTACCAAACCATGCACTGGCAACTGCGAGGTTGTTTTAATCCAACCTTTTTTTGGAGTCGCCCACCGGTAATCATACACTTTACTCAAGCAGCCCAGAAAACATCAAGTTCCAGTTCAGTCAGGATGATTTGAGTTGACAAAGATAGTTTCAATTTACAGAAAACAGAATTTGGTGAGGTATTTCACAGCAAGCTGTGATGTTTCATCAATAAAAGTCTTTGTGTCCTGGAACTGCTTTGGCATGTTTGACATTTAAACTGAAATCAAGTACGTATACATTCGTTGGTCACTTCATTAGGTACACCCATTCAACAGCTTGTTAACATGAATATCTAATCAGTTAATCACTCAGCAGTAACTCAGTGCGTTTAGGCACGTAGACATGGTCAAGGTGACCTGCTGAAGATCCAACTGAGCACTAGAACGAGGAAAAAAGAGATTTAATTGCTAATGTTGTCAAACAGGGCCGTCTGAGTAGTTCATAAACTGCTCATTTATTGTAATCTTCCTACACAACTATCTATATAGTTTACATCGAATTGTCAATTTATTGATGTCAGAGGTGAATGGTCAGACTGCTTCAACCTATCAAGAACGTAACTGAAATAAGCACTTGTTACAGCCATGTTAACCATCCAAGTTAAGTCTTGTGCTGTGGTCTTCTGTGCCACTCCCGTCACCTAAAAAAAGGAAACTGAGGCTACAATTCACACGGACTGATGGGTAGGTAAAAGTAACCAATCGTTACAACCAGAGATGGGCAGTAACAGGGCTCCGCCACCTTCTTAAATAAGACGCCCCTCATGAAGCTATCAGCTACAGCTGGTGAGGGCTAATGGGCGGCAGGTGCGGCAGTCCCCAGTGCGGGAACACTTCCGGGTCGCAGTCCCCTCAGCGACTCCAAAACATCCGGGAGCACACAGGGAGAAAGGACAAAAAAGGGAGAGAAAACCACCAAAACATAACATACGGAAAAACATATACAAGAAATACATGAGCTCTGGGTCATCAGACCCAGACCATGACAAACCCTTATTGTGTTATAGCACCACTAGGGGGGAGTCTCCTAGGGTGTGTGTGAGTATAGCGTGGCAGCCATTACATGCTGCTCGTGTTCTGTTCTCAGGACAGACCTCACCATTGCAACGGCCTGGCAGCGGCGACTACCGATACCCGCACATGTATGTACGGACAGTGTAGAGCCGTGGAAACCTGGCTTGTATGGTCTTATGTTGCTGACAGGGAATAAAGGTTTGTTGTTTAATTTAACTGACTGGCTTCGAGTTATCCGGCTAACCTCCACACCACATGCCCGCGGGGCCTGCTAGCCGCTCCTTCCTCGCCAGACTGCTGTTACAAGTGACAAAAACTTTAGCGTCCGCTGCTCACTCTGCTTGGGAAGGAAACATTCTACAACTTCAAATCTGAGCAAGCACGTAGCACACTGCAAGGGGAACATGAAATTCACAGAGAAATCCCCAGATTCCCCTGTTGAAATGACCGCTCCGGCAAACCTCCACCCGCCCCACTCCTGCTAATCAGGTGAAAATAGATTTAAGAGCAACAGGACTTAGTGCTGCTGAATCTCTGATTTTATTTTTTATTTTTGCTGAGTTTTACTTGCATCTATTTGAAAGAGTGAGTGTAAACACAAACAATAGTTTTATTTTATATGCTGGAATATGCAGAAAATAGGTTTGAATGTTAGGTTAGGTTTAAATTTTTTTTTTTAAAGACTGTTTCATATAATTTTACTTTTGCTTGATGCATAAAGTTAAAAGATTAAAACTAATAAAACAAGTTTTAAAATAGACTTTTTCATTTGATTCAATTTTATATGATGGATTATGCAGAAAAAATAGAATTGGGCAGAAAGGTCTATTGCTTTATTACCTATTCAGGTTGTGTATCATGGTTTTATATATATATACTTTATTTTTATTGAAAGCTTTATACTTTTGACATTCATCCACATAAAAAACTAACAAAAAAAACCAAAACATAATACACACTGACTATACCATATTGGCACAGTGAAGCCACTGCCTGGTCTGGGGGAGCTCCCCTTCACCTCTTCTTAAGCCCCATGTCTTCAGGTTTTGTGCTACTGCTGAAATCCACGTAGGACTTTACAGTCCACCCCTGGTGATGTTCGGAAGGGTATTTCCAGTCTATTTTATGTAGAGCCTTCTAAAAGCAGTGGCCACGTCCTTAGCAGGCTTTTCTTCTTCCAGTGGTTGCGTGAAAATATTTAGCTAAACTCTGGTTATATAACCTACCACCCATCATCCCACATTGCTACCTTCAACAAATCTCTCCCACTTCCTCCAGTTTTTATAAAATTGGTCCATTTTGAGGTTCGAAAGAGATGTAAGTTTTTCCATTCTGTATATTTCCTTTCATTATGTGTATCATATTTTTAAAAAGTAACCAAGTAATAAAGTAACTAATCACTTTTCAAAATAACTAATCAGTAAAGTAATGGAATTACTTTCTTGGAGTAGTAATCAGTAACTAATTACTATTTTCTAGTAACTTGACCAACACCGGTTACAACTACGGTATCCAGAAGAGCACCTCTGAATGCACAGCATGCTGAACCTTGAAGCTAATGGGCTACGGCAGCCGAAGACCATACAAGGTGTCTGTAAGAGGTTAATTTTATTGGTACTGGTAAAATGATTAGAGGAGAAATATACATGTTTGATGTTAAGAATATAATTTCTAGTTGATTTCAAAATACTGTTTTGTTAAAGGTATAGAATATAGAAGTGTGACATTCTAATGCGCTTTTTAGTATTTTGGGCTTCCGGCACACTGTAATTACGTAGTTGGGGAGTCGGATAAGCTGGAAGCAACACAGTTTTTTGACCGAGTCTTGCCATGTAAATTAAAAGTTTCAATAAACATCTTTTTTTGCAAGAAAAGTACCTGGACTTGCTCACGTTTCAAATGCATGTTGCCGGACTGACTCCTAAAGGTGGTACAGAAGAGTGAAATAGAGACGGAGTGCCGCCACTACAGTGTCACTCCTAAAAGCAGGAATTCATGGGCTCATAAACTTTAGACAATAGAAGGAAAAAGGATCAGAATTTGTTATGAGAAGAATATGAAAGCATGGATCCATCCTGCCTTGTATCAACAGTTCTGGCTGGTGGTGGTGTGAAGGAAAAAGAGGGTCCAACCTGGTACTAGCAATATGTAACAACGTAATAAAGTGGCAAGTGAGTGAATAGGAAACTCCCTATAATAATGTGTCAGGTTTTTAATTTTTGATTATGTTGACTGACTTCTCACGCCTTCAGTCTCCTTTCCACCATCTAACAATTAACTGTCAGCACACACTGAAGACGATGAAGGCATTGTGTCACCGCAAACCATAAAATATGTGTCAAACGAAGAACTTTGCTTTGCTGCTTTTTAACCCTTAATTTGCTTTTCCTTAAATGCAAGCTGAAAGGAGCTTATGGAGGACTTTGCCGGCTGGGTTTATTTTGATGGGCTTCTTGTCTAAAAGCCTCATTAGTTCACTCTTCTTCATACGCGACACTTCGACTTTTTTCCTGCAATAAAGGAGCATATTTCTTCCTGGCGTCTCCTAAATGAAACGCCTGTTGTTTCCTGAAGGATGAACAGAAATAACAAGGCCACGGCTGTCTTCACTCTCACTGACCCACTGTCCTGTGTGTGATTCTCCAAATAGAATGAGATAAAGAAAGCCCATCTTTTGTGCCGGTGGAAAGTATAATCTCTCGCAGGGTTCCTGTATCAAAAATAATGGCACGGCCCGATTTTCTCCGTGGGCTGGAGTCTGCACTTACTTCTGACTTTTGGCTTTTGATAGCTGCGTCTGCGTTGATAGATGATATCAGCACTGGTGGTGGGAAGTGCACTCACAGAGGGGAATAGCGGTTTTTTTTATGTATTTTTTTTTCCCACAAGCTGTAGCTTTGATGATATACATTATAGGACTAAGTGTGTGTGGAGTATGATCCCAGCACTGCCTCATTACTGCAGGATTACATGTGCATCCATCGGCGAGGGGGGCTTCAATCACTCTGCGCACACCTCTAATTCACAGAATGATGTAATTATCCCCCTTTTTCTCTCTCCATGACACCTCGCACGCATTCTCTCGAAGCACAAAAACATTCACAGGTATTTTCTCCAGCTCTCGGCCCCTCTCTGCCACACACGCACACTTGCAAAGGGAGACCGAAGGCCACTCCGTGACAAAACAGGAGCATTTTGTGCCTTTGACATGATCTCCCCTCCCCACAGTGGACGAGGGCCCACAAAGCCCAGGCAGTGAATAGGGGGTCAGCTGCAGCCTGGCCCCTGGGAGCCTCCCGTCGAGCCTTTTAATGAATGTCATTTTCTTGCATTAACCACCCCGATTGTTGGATAATGGCCTCCCAACAATAACATTTAACCAATTCCCCTGTCTTTTGGGCCGGCTCATTTGGGCCACAGCAGGGGGTGGTAATTGATTGTGTAATTCCAATCAGAGCTGTAAACAGATTGGAGGTTCCTTCAGTCCTTGAGCACCCCCTCCCCGGTGTAAAACCACACATACAGTATGTCCACACACCCCCGGCTCCCTCACAGCAGATGACATCAAAGACTCTTGCAAAATTACCTTTTTTTCCCCACTAAAAGGAAACTTTATTCTTTATCTTTACCAAAATAATACCATGTGGCTCCTAAGTGACCCTGGCTCTGTTGTGTGCTAACACCCCCCCCCCCCCCCAGCTACCCCATCCCTTTCCTTTTCTTTTTTTTCTCCTACTCTTCTTTTTTCTCACATTGATTGTAATTCTCTCTCATGGTCTGCTGCAGAGATCCTGAGTCTTAGAAGCTAGCTGAGGAGGAGAATGAGGAGGTGAGGGGGTTAACTGCACTCGCCAATTTAGATTTACTGTGAGACAAACACTGGTTGGGTAAGAGGGGTGGGGTTGAGAAGCAGGGGGGGAATTGGTGGCAATGGGACATGTTGTCTCCATGGAGATGAAGGGTAACGGCGCACCGTGCATGTTGTGAGTGTGTGCGCACATTCTCAGGCGCTCATTTCAACACGAGCTCAGCTAATTGTCACCAGAAAGCTATTTATTTACTAACTGGCGTTCACAGAGGATGCACATTCCCCCCCCCCCGCGCACGTCATTCTGTTCATTTACCTTAACCAAGGCCTGCAAGTGCAACTTTTGTCAGCTCTTGAAGTCTTTCTTTACTGATATGTGCAAAGCAGGCTTTACATCCCCTTTGCGATTAAAAGTTTAACACGTTTTTTTCTTTTTCTAGTAACTTTCTCTCAACCTGCCTCTTCAGCTACAGTGAGTAAATTGCTGCATTTTTCCAGGGTTGACATCTGGCAGAGCAGAGAATGTGTGAGTGTGAATTTGTTGCTTTCAGCTGTGACTCATATCAGCCTGTTGAAGCTGCGTGTTACCTCTACCACAACAGATTTCTGCTCCTGAGTAAGTGTTGGTCATTGCTCCCAAAAGGGAAAATATGCCTGGTTTCAGATTCAAGCTCTCTTTTGATTTTTTTTCTGACTTTAACCATAAATCTGACCTCTTTTAATGAAGCTTGAACAGTGCATGGAAGTAAAAATAGCCTAAATGTCATTTATTTGCCTTGGATTCTTTTATCTTACACCACCAACCTGCCGCCCCTCTCTGAGCTTGGTTCTGCCAGAGGTTTCTTCCTATTGAAAGGGAGTTTTTTCTTCCCACTGTCACCAAGTGTTTGCTAAAATGCAGTCAGCGGATTGTTTGGGATATGGATAAAACTGAATTGAATAACTTTTTCCAAAGTTGAACTAAAATGCACAAAGATTAAAGTATTTTTAGTTTTTGTGCACTGAGGCTGTTCTGGGTCCAATTTTAATCTGTTTAGAAGCATGTTTCCTCTGGCGTCCTCCCTCAGTTCAAAGTCTGCGTGTTAGCTTAATTTCTTTTTCTAAATTTGAAATAGATCTGAGGTAGATAAAGTGCTTGTAGTGTTTGGCATAAAGAGCTGTATGAATGTATAGTTAAGGTGAGGTGATGTTGGTGATTTATTCTGATTTGTCTGATAAGAAAATTAATGAACGGGGTTACTTAACTTCACTCCATCCTCTTATCCAGATGCACTCAAGCTTCTTATGCCCAAAACGCCTCATTTAAAGCTTTAAAACAGTCCACAAATGATGATGTTCAAGTTTCTCCTGTCATGGGCTGGGTCTGTGACCTAGTGTTTGAGTTCTTATATATATTTTGGTATTCATTTGTGCCCTAGTTTAGTTCATCTAGTTAATTTCGAGGTTGCTGTTTAGTCCTTTGTTTCTTAGTTGTTTATGTCATCTCCTGTATTCAGTGGTCCGTGCGTCTACCTGTCTTGTCTGTGTGGTTATGTTCAGTTCAGGTCACGTCTAATCCCCATGTTTCCTGTTTTACTTTGAAAGTCTGTGTCTAATGTCAGTGTATGTAGTTTCACTTTCCCTGTCCTGTCATTAGGTTCATGTGAATCAGCTGTTCCCCCTCATGTGTTTCCACTTCCCTTGATCATCCCTTATGTGTATTTAGTCTCTGTGTTTCATTCGGTCTGTGTCGTGTCGTCTGTGTTCCCACCGTTTTCACGGTCAGTCTTTGCAGTTATCACCATAGTCTCTGAATCTTCTTAGTTTGTCACAGTACTAGTTTTCCCAGTTTAGTTATAGTCTAGTTTAGTCACGCTATCCCTGCTTTAGTTGTACACTTTGCCTTCAGCCATAATAAAGGCTCGCTTTCTGTTAAGTTCACTCCCGTCTACTCACTTGTGTACGCACCTGGGTCCATCACACACACCACCACACGGCCTGTCTCTGCAGACCGTGACATCTCCATCCATATCACAAATGATGTCTATGGCATAGACATCACACTGAAAATGTGTCAGAAGTAGTGAGCTATCCCAAGATAGCGCATTGATTTAGCCCTCTTGTACATCTGTCTTTCTCTTTCTTACCAACGAATAATTTAAACAGTCCATATTCTCACTGACTAAAAGCACTCATGGGACAAAGCATGGGAGCAAATTTCTGTGACTGCCAGCAAGTCATGCAGCACTTAACTGTTCAAAATGTGCTAATTTATCTTCTCGTTTCTTTTCCAGGGCTCATATAAGATCACCTTCTTGGCAATTATGATCAGACTTATTCCATTATGTGCGGAGTGATTCATTCACATCCTTGTTCTTAACTCAGGTTTTCCTTGAAGACCAATGTTGTAATAATGTTATATTTGGCCCCTTGTAATAAGCCATTTAATAAGTAATAGGGCTGTAATGCAGCCATTTTAAGGCACTTATTAAAATTATGTTAAAATGAGTATGTGTTAATGTTAGTATTATTAAATGTTTACTGTTACTGGTTCACATTTTCTGCTTCCACTGAAATTAAGAGGGTAAGTAGTCTACTTGATTAACTGATCATCAGTATGTGTGAGCGCTTCTATAACAGCAGAAATATTGGCAGTTTGCTGGTCTGCAGTATTCAGGTGTGTGTTTGCACAATGCCACAATCGGCCCACCAAATTCAGACCATGCAATGCTCATAGAAACTGCAAAAAACCCAAGAGCTTCATTTGAGACTCTACAGGCCTCGGGTAGCTTGGTAAACGTTAAAGTTCATGACAGTTCAATTGGAAAAAGACTGAACATGTGTGGCTTGTTTGGAAGGGTTGCCAGGAGAAAGCCTCTTCTCTCTAAACCAAACACGGCAGAAGAGTTTAGGCTTGCAAAGCTACATCTGAACAAAGATCAAGACGTCAGCATGCTACAATTTGCTTTAGACAGATGAGACCAAAGTGGACATGTCTGGTCACGATGCACAAAACCAAACGCAGCATATCAGCATAAACACCTCATATTAGCTGACAGCACGGTGGTGGAAGGTTCATGATTTGGGTTTGTTTTGCAGCCACAGGACCTGGACACCTTACAGTCAGTGAGTCAACTATGAAGTATACCAAAGTATCTACAGTCAAAGGTGAGGACATCTGTCTGACACTTAAAGCTCAATCCAAACTGGGTCATGCAACAGGACAATGATTCCAACAATCTACAACAGAATGACTAAAGAAGAAAAGTCTCAAAGTTTTGCAGTGGCTCAGTCAAAGTCCTCAACCTGACTGAAATGCTGTGGTGGAACTGAGAGCATGCAAACCTTAATAAACTGAAGCAATGTATGCAGTCCTACAGAAATGTTCTTTTTCATTTTACTGTAATTATAATGCATTTAATAAGCGTTTGCTATCCCCTTTTATAGCCACCGGATCTAAGGCAGATGCCTCATGATATAATAATAAGCGTCTATACGCCCTTGTACAAGTTATATTGACAATCAGAAAGTTCTTAATATAAAATTACCCAAGTGCCTTTTGTGTTGGGGTTTGTTTCCTAAAATCTAAATTTATGTTGCCAGAATAAGAATGTACCTTGTCAAAATCACTGGTTTGTTGTTTGTAATTATTTCCTCATAGCAGTGAACCACATCTTCATTCTCCCGCTGAAAGTGTTTAAAGAGCCTGTGGTCTCTCTCCATCTCCGGCAGCATCCATTGATTTTCTCTGTCACTGTCATCATTCAAAGCTCAAACAGACTTCACAGATTTGTACTGTATGGCTACATCCCACCAAAGTTAACCATGAAGATTTCTCAGAGATGGTTTCTGGGTAATGGTTTCCATGCTGTTTCATCATCAAAATACTGGAGTTATGAGATCAGCAGAAAGAAAAGACAGCCCTCAACTTATCCTCACCCTCCATTCAAAGATGATTATATTATTTTATCACGCTTCAAAGACTTGATGCGAGCCTAAAGATTTATACCGGCACCCAATCTGCCGACGCTTAGTTGGATCTTGGTTCATTTCAGCCTCAGCCTCCCTCCATCTTTCTGCTGACTCTGTGCGATCCGAAGAGGGTGAGTAAATCTAATATAAAGGCGTTATTGATTTGCAGGTCCTTAATCACTTTGATTTGGCCCAGTTTTCACTGACCCCCACTGCAGCTATGAGTTCCCCAGGGGTGGGTCTTCGGTATGGCGGCAGATACTCGGAGGCAAATGCAATTTTTCTCAGATGCCAAAGAGATTTAAAAATCCTATCATCAATCATCTCATCACTAATATTTATACATGTGATGTGGCGATCGATAGTCCTTTATGCAGCTCATCGGCGTGCTGGAGGAACTTTATGCATAAGCCTGGTGTGCATATGCGTCTATACAGCATATGTGCTTTGTCTAAACCAAAGTATCGTCTGGTCTCTAATGACTTTTGAAGCTCATGTGGCCTTTGTTTTGGGTGAAATCCTTAAAATGTAATGTTTTTTGGTCATGCGAGGAAGAAGCCAATTCACTAATGTGGACAGCAAAACATTTCCCCCATATGTGTGATGAAAAGTGCTGCAATGAAACAAACCCGTCACTTGCTTCTACCCTCTGATCTGACCCAAGCCCTCCAAGAAACAAAATGTTAGGTTATATGTATGTAAAATACACATAACCTAACATGTTTGTTTATGTAATTTAATGAGAAAAACTGTGTTTCCATAGCACTTTTCAATATATATGTGATAACAAGCTTCACAACAACAACAAAAAAAATAGATCATAAAAACAAAAAAATAATAATCCCCAAACAAGATCTCAGCCTTTCGACAAGTAATAAATGAGTTATAATAATTCAGATATGATTAAATAAAAGCAGGAATAATAAACACGAGTGAACTGGTTGAACTGGTAGTCACACATGCCCATGCCATGACATGACCTGCACCATGTTTGACAGATGATGTGTTATTCTTCAGATCTCAAGCTTTTTCTCCATTTCTCCACACTTTTTTCTACCCGTCGTTCTGGTTCAGGTTCAGTTTGGTTTCATCTGTCTAAAGAATTTTCCAGGTCTGTGCTGGCTCGTCTAGATGGTCTTTGGTTTAATCTGGCCTTCCTGCTCTTGAGTGTAACCAGTGGTTTGCACCGTGGTATAAACCCTGTGTTTCAATCAGTGAAGGTTGATTGTAGATCTGACAGTGATAGCTCTACCTCCTGGAGGCAGTTCTTAACTTGGTTAGATGTTGTGAAGTAGTTTTTCTTAAGAATGGAAATAATTCTGTCATCATCCACTTTAGTTGTCTTGCATGATCTTTCAAACTTTTGCTTTCACTTGCTGTTTAACCTTTTCTTTAAACAGTCTGTATACTTTCAGGTAACAAATTTAATATACATAGCAATAAAAGAAAATTGTGTTTTTATTGCAGAGCTGATTAATAATGTTAAACAAATCAGAAAACACTTATTCACACAGTCACTACAGGTCTCGTAACTTTAAAATGTATCAGTAGCTTGTAATAACAGCTTGTGTTGACTTGCATTGTTGCATATAGTGCATGATGATGATGAAAATGATGATATTCTTGGAGAGGACAGTGTTTTCACAATGTTTAACTTGCCTCCTACCTTGAATTAAGGCTTCCTGACAAATTTTGGATGTCTCCAGTGATTTCCATTCCGCTGCCACTGTCTGTGAGGTCCAGCACTAACTGGATTAAGCTCTGGCCTCTATGGACACTACATACCCACTTTCTGCCGTGGTCATTGCATCTTCATCCCATAGCATCAAAATTACCTACACTTGTACAATGTTGCATCTGTCTCTGCAATGTTGGATGTAGAGATGCAAGACTCCTGTTCAACATAGCAAGGTAAAAGGTGAAGGGTGCAGCAGGGTCACAAATCAGGGTTTGTGTTGCATGTGTCTTTTCAGTCACTGTTTGATTGATTTGGACCAACACTTGTTGTTTCTTAACTTGGGCATCATAGTGCAGAGAGAAGGCCGTGTGATCAAAGTGAACTTCAGGTCTATAATTAATACCAATAACTTTGACGGGAAACAAACTCCATATATATTTTATTTGTGTCTCTCAGCAGCATTTTCGTGTGATTCTGTGTGAAGGATGAATCCATTAGCTGTGCAGCTGATATCATGAACCAATTGTGTCACTTGGTAAACAATGCTAATTAAGAGAGACAGTGGGATTGCCTCCGTGACCCCTTCTCCCCCAATCCATGTTTGTTTGTTTTTATTGTTCATGCTAATTAGACTTAATCCCCTGTTCTCTCGCTGTGGACTCTGACCAGCGCCGGGTGTGCATGCTGCAGCCAATCAGGTGCGTTGATACTGTAATGTTGAGATGTAGAGGAGAGAGAGGGGGTAACTGCTCCGAGGGCACATAAAGACGGGAGAGGAGAGGGAGTTTGAGCTTATAGCTGGTGTGTGTGTGTGTGTGTGTGTGTGTGTGTGTGTGTGTGTGTGTGTGTGTGTGTGTGTGTGTGTGTGTGTGAGTAGGGGTATCATGTCGGGTGGGGCCCCTGGCAGCCATTGTCTTGCAGTACAATGATACGGCTCACAAGTGAGCAGTGGGCCAATAATGAGGAGGAGGCCCCACTGAACAGCGTGTCCCTGCCAATTGTTCTGCCGCCACAGTGGGAAAATGGAGCTGTCGACAAACACACACACACACACACACACATACACACACACACACACACACATGTCTACACGTACTCCTAACACCTTTTTTTTCTGTATGCCTACTCCCACTCTCCTCTTTCCACGCAACACACACATGCACCCCCCCCCCCCCCCCCCATTTCATATCTCTGACATGGGGAGTGTGTTCGCTAATGGCTAATTAAAACAGGACTACTATTAATGAATGGCCAAGCAGCAGACATGATAAGGAAACTTGGAGGGATGAATTAACACATCCTTAACATGTCATCCCAGCCAGCTGCAGCCCACTGTGTGTGTGCATATGTGTGTGTGTGTGCATAGCAGTTGTTCCCCTTGCACTTATTATATATACTGTAGTCAGTAGGACACATGAAAACGTGTATATATTTGTATATATGCACTATATGTAACTTTTTATCCGCTTCTTTAAACTCTTTAAGCATGAGAAGAAATAATATGTGTGAGACTTGGTATAAGTTTTCGATAAGTGATGGATGCCATTACTTGTTGCTTCTTGGACTCTTTTTTTTTTATTCATTTAGTACACAGACGGCAAAAGTGAGTTTTATGACTGATTTGCTCCATGTAATGTTTAGTAAATTGTGAAACTGAAAAGCTCATAAGCATTGTGAGTCTTTAACCGTGGTCACACAGCCCTAAAGATTGGTCGACAACTGCCTGACAACCCAAAATCTGACCTCCAACAGCTCCGAAAGAACTGGAATTAAAATGTATATTTGCGAGGCAGTTGGTTGAGAGGAATACATGCAACTGGTCTCTAGGCCTGTTTGACTGAGGCTTTAGCTAGATGGCAGAGCGAAGAGCCTTCATGTTGTATTAGTGTTTGCATGTTTTTGTTTTAATTTGTAATTTATAATGAAAAAAATGTCATCATGGCTAAAGGCAGATTGCTTCCAGGTTATAAGTCTCCATTAGCTTCGTAGAGCTGTTTGAAGGAACACCTGCTAAGCATGGATCACTTTTAGGTTTGCTAAAGCTGTCACTTCAATGAAAACCAAGAAATATAGTACACTCCTGTTGATTAGTCAGTAAATGCACTCAGATGTAAAGGTGTGTACACCTACACCTATAGCCAACAGGACAAGCTAACTGCAAAGAGGATGGTCATATTTGGAAATGCAAAAGTACTTTAATTTTACTTTACTCATCAGGTAACATTGTAAGGAGTACTCCATACTTTCGACCTGCTGGTAGCCTTATATTGATTCTTTAAGCCTTTTTCAGACATGAACTGGACAATATGTGGAAAATCGCCACCGAGCATTATCTAAACTTCCTGTCTAATGTAGCATGCAGCTGGAGACGGTGCTCTTCAAACATGCAGCAGTAGTGGGAAGCTTCTGGTTTAGGTGAAAATGCTGCACAGGCAAATTATCCTGGAGACAGGATGGCTTCAAAGGACAGTTTCGTGTGTTGTTCTTACATGGACACAAACCGACATGAGACTGACTCTGTACTCAAGAGAGGCAGTGCAAAGACCCTTTCATGTCTCATCTGCCTGAATAGGACATTTGCATTCACACATGGAGCTTTATGGCCCGTTTATGTTTGTCGCCTTGGTCAACTGGCAACAGTCACCACTCAGAGAAAACTTTCACATGAGCACTGGTATGCGAGAAGAACAAGTTTAAACTGGAAGCAAAATAAATAAAACCTTTATTTCCTTGATGTCATTTTACAGACCTTGCTGAACAAACATCTGAAATATCTGAGCCAGTATCATCACAAAACTTTTGTAGTATTTGCCACAGTTCAGTAAGAGTTTGAGGAACTTCTTGGTAACAGTTTTAAAGAGGGTAAAAGGTGGCAGTAATGTATTACTGTTTGTTTCAGAAAGATCTCTGAAGCCGTTAGCTCTCACAGTTTTGGGCATCAGAGTGCTGGGAGCACCAGGGTGAGCTTCATGGGGCATGATGGGTCGCTGCATGCAGCCCAGAGGTCACCAGAAGCCATTACTGGGGGCAGGAAGTGGAATTATGCACGGCTACCTGTGGGTTTGTCCCTGTGGCTGTGCAGCGAGGGTCATTTATGGCTCAGTTGCTGCCCAGTGAGCCCTGTCTGCTGGTCATGGCGCTGGCGATGAAGCAGGATTGTAAAAGAAGATAAGAAGGTGTTGTGGTTTTTTTTTTAACTGGAAGTCAGAGTTTATTGTGAGGAAGTGAACATTAACGAGTGAGTCACCTCCGGGATCTGTGTCCGAACGGAGCGTTACGACTGACCGAGTTGCACATTTTTACTGCTAATGATTGACACTTTGCTGTACGACTCCTCCTCGCTGCCACCGTGTGAGATTCTGACACGGCAAAGAGGAAAAGCAGAGATGCTTTTTGTGAGAGCTCAGCAGATTTAGAGGGCGTGCAAGGTAGTTCTCAGAGCACACACCGACATACACACTCCTCTCTTTTTTCTCTGACAGTAATTTTGTCTCCTAAACACACACACACACACACACACACAAAACTGTCATTTTCACACAAAAAAAGCATCCACACAGGGAGGCGAGAGGTGGATGAGGAGGATTCCGGGTGGATGGAGTGAGAAAAGAGGAGTGAAAAGTGCTGAACACATGAGATGAAGATGTGTAATGATTAGCTACCGAATCGGCTGGTATCAGGAGGCTGTTTGGGGCTTTGTGGTTGTCTTCATGCTCTGTCAGCTTAGCCCCTCTGAACGGCAGGAAAAACCCATGTTCTAGCCCGTGGCAGTGTGACCGGTGTAGGACACACTCTGAGAAAGAAAAGCCTAAACATAGGGTGTGTGACATTTTTTAAAGTTTAATATGTCACTGCCGTATTACCTGCGATAACTAAAAAGGGTTTCTTTAAGCAGCTGAGCTATGCTACTGTGGTGTTAAATACTAAAACAGTGACATTGGTAAAAAGAAAATATCTGAACAGAACAAAAGTAAGGCTCCTTGTGGTGAAAAAAAAGCACAAGTTATTATTTTTGCGCTCTTTTCTACTTTCAGTCAAAGCAGCCCACCCTTAAAGGAACAGTGTGTGAAATCTCACCACTAGATGTCAGTAAACTGCAGATTGCAGTTCACCTCAGCTGTCAACATGCCGGGTGTACACGTCCAGTGACTCTGGAAGAGACTGGAAAACTTTAAGAAAGAGACCGATACAAGTCGATGTCCCTGAAACTGAACTGAGCTTTTCAAAAAATGTGTTTGGTTACAATTAATTTGTTATTTAACAACTGGTTCCAACCTAGCACCAGGTGGGTTGGTGAGGCCTTGCCCACAGTTACCAGTAGAGCTAGCTAACCTTAGTTGATCTGCTCACTTGTGGGTTCAAAAAAACAATGCCATAGAGGCTGAACACTTTAGTCCACAAACAAGTTGGTAGCATGACAGTGGCTGCATCCATCTTTTAGATACAGTCTATGGTTTCTCCTCTAAATCCAGCATGAACGCACACACCGATACTGCACATCATGCAGGTGATGGTGTTTGCAGCACCTACACTCAAATCTTACAATTCTTCAGCCTCTGGGAAGCACCTTAAACACGTATGCATTCATATGCACCTCTGCCTGTCGCACACATAAGCCTATGATTCACACAAACACACACGCTTGTGCACAGTCTGTCACACACTCAATGCTGACACCCTTCTATCCCCCCAAGAATACACACTCCCACAAACACTAACAGATTGGCCAAAAAGTGACGTGTGTTTCTTCTTGATCAGTAAAGCTGATGGATTTAGGCAGGTCTCTCCCCCGTGGCTGTTTTTGCGAGCTACGGCTCAGCAGTATTAGCTGACTGGCTGCTACGCAGAGGTCAGAGGTCACCCTGTCTGTCTGTGCTCCCTTCAGTAATCTCCCTTTCCCTTGCCGTGCGTCCCTTTCCTCATATTAAATCACACTTGACACACCTGGAGCGCAGAAGCAGCCTCATCCATATTTTACCCCGGCGCCATTTTTATAATACCGCAGCACTTTTTTTCTTTTTTCTTTTTTTTGTAGGGTGGCAAACTGATATATTTATTAACTGACCTGCACCAGAGCTGTGTGCGGGTGTGGGTGGGGTTGAGGGGGAGAGAAATAATCGGGTTTGTTCAGGAAATAAAATGAAAAGGAGCTGTGACAAGTTTATGAAGTAAGCAGAACGGCCGTTCATTACTCTCCCGAAACCCCCTTTGGCGGTTTCCCTGTGCCGGGCTGCGCGGCTCTGCGAGTTTTGGCGCCGCGGCAGAGTGAGCAAATTGTCAGGGAGAGTCTTCCCTGGTGTTATAACTTAGCCCTTAAAGGCCTATTATTTCTGAAGAGACCCTCCGCCCAAACCAGCTTACTGTCATAACTCAGGGGAAGGAGCCCCCCGCCACCACCATCAACACATTTTTTTCCTTTCAGGTGGCAGGAGGAAAATGTTTATGGAGGAGCTAAATAATTCAATCGGGGTGCTTCATCGCGCAGGGGGCCACACTGTCATTCACCTGTTCCGAGGTTTTTGCTGGTTTCTTCTCCGTTCGGCAGCGGGAGAGGATGAGTACAGTTTGCCCTTTTTTAACCACAATTTAGCAGAGTGAAGCCCTTTAAACATACGTGGAGAGGCAGGGTTAAGTGGGGAAAAACAGGAAAAATACCCACTTGTGCAGTGTGTGTTTGGTGTGTAAGGTTACACACTTGTCACCTGCTTCACGCGTTCTCACCTAAAGTACTTTTTAGGGTTTTCAATGAATTAGGTCTAAATATCCCGCCTGCATTGTTACCCAGCGTTTTACATATTTTATTTTCCTGTATTTCAGCTTGGAGAGGTTAAGAAATTGAGAAAATAAAACCACCATTGATGTTGTTGTTGTTTTGTTTTTTTACAGAAACTAAGAGTGCATGTCAAACTGATCCACAGAGGTCATGTGGTTCAGTAAATCAGCCCTTAAATTTTCTGTCATCCTCCTCTCAAGCTCTCATTTCCTGTCCTGTTTCCTGTATTTTGTCCCCGCTTTTCATTCTACCCACAACTGCCCTTTTACTGTCCCTTATTTTTCCCCCTCTCTCTCTGTGCCCATCACATTTTTCTCTCTTGTTCTCTGCCTCTGTCTCTGTGGGGAAATATAAGCAAATTAAAAATCCATAATCATTCGTTAAAGACGGTCTCGTGGCCTTCTGCAGTTTGCAGTTTATCCAAGCAGCCTTTTAGGAGAGAGACCTCAGGAAAAAAAAGAAAAATAATGTCACAAGCAGCTTGAATTTTTTGTCTGTGTTTTCAGGAGCTGCTTCAGTAAGCAATCGGTCACATGTTCAACGGCCTGTTAGCGAGGCAGAGCGAAAACTGCAAGGCTGAATTTCACGACACTTGATGGGGTGGTGGAAAAAAGGCAAAGTAGGATAACGAGGAGACAGTAATTTATATATATATATGTATATTAAAAAATCTGTCTTTTACCTAAAAATATTAGCTATAAAAGCAACTGATTTATTAACTATGTTGAGGAAGAGACTGATACAAGTCGACGTCTTTGAACCGAGCTCTCCAAAAAATGTGGTAAATCACAAGATTCATTTACGATTTAACAACAGGTGGCACATACTGGTTCCTGCCTAGCACCAGGTTGGTCAGTGCCTACAAAGAAGAGTGCACCTGAGGTCTTACCTACATTTACCAGTAGAGCTCGCTAACCTTAGTTAACCCAGCCACATGTGGCTTCAAAAAAACAATTTGATAGAAGCTGAGCACTTTAGTTCAAATACTGTCATGTTACCGGTTACATCCATCGTTTATATACAGTCTATGCTTTCCCCTCCAAATCCAACATGTTTAATGGTTAAAAAATGGTTAAAAAACAAAACAAAACAAGTAACCAACCAAACAAGAGCATTATAATAGAACTTTAATGTTTTATGATGTTTAACTATAATATAATGATGTGAGGTGTTATATGCTGTTACAGTGTCATTGTGGCGACATAGAGTGTCATACTGGAAAAATAAATAGTGTGTTGTGCAGCTCTCTCCATGCCCTTTTATATGATATATTACTCAATATGCTTCCTTGAAATTTTTCTTCAAGGTCAACTTTGACTTGGGCCCTAACGATGAATGCGAGTGGTCGCTGGTCTGGTCTGCAACATGTCAAAGGCAACAAGATCACAAGTTCATTGTACACATGGCTGCATTGATTTTGGTTGTGACGCAGTGACTGTTTTCTTTAATTTGATGGATTCTTATACAGCATGCCTCATCCACCTATTCATACGAGCACTTTTTCTATGCTTTATTTTTGTACACAAGTGCTTTATAGCTAAAATTCACACACATTCATACGCCAATGCATGCACTGGAGAGCAGCTTGGGGTTAGCATCTTGCCCAAGGATACTGGGCAAGACTGGAGCAGCCCGGGATTTAACCAATCTTCCAATTAGTAGATGACCTGCTCTACCTTCTGAGCTACAACCGCCCCTATTGCAACATTTGATACAAATAACAAGGACATTGTCAATAACAAACCATCGGTAGGTACATCCCTAAAGATTATATTTTCTAAAAGTAAATGGGAACCTTGTGGCAACCTTAGTGGGTGTGTGTTGTCTGCTTTGCTCTTTTGCTGTGAGTGACTTACTGCCCACACCACGTGTGTCATCCTCTAAGTAAGGTATGTGTGAGTCGCTGCAGACTGAGTGTGCGGGGTGTTGCGCTTAGCCTACATATGTGCACAAAATTTATGAACGTGCACGTCGGACTGCCTGCATCCAAGTGGTGGGAGATTGAGAGAGAAAGTGACAACCGGCAGCTGCCGCCTCTCTCCAATAGTTCTCATAAATTGCTCTATAAATTCTGCCTGTCCTCCACTCTAACAGGGCTCTGGCCTACATTTGTACTATGTCCACTGACAGTGGAAAAAGTGTCTGGCCATAAAAAGAGTCAAGCAAAGCAGACTGTCAAGAACCACCCATCGGCTACTCCTCACCGAATGCCAGAACTATCTCTTACTCTCCCCTCTCGCTGTAAGAGTTCTGACTCCGAGTGTTAAGTTTCACATGAACAACTGACTCTGACATGCTGTGGGCACAATGATATCCAGTGTAACTCATTCAGGCACATTGAAACTTTAAGAATAGAATGGCATGGGCACGGGAGAGTGAGGAGAATGAGGAGAGGCAGTCTGAAGGGAAAAAATGAAGAAAATCAGTCGAATATGTTGGAAAAATATAGTAAAAGAAAACATCTGTTGTATATCAGTCAAGCTGTACGCATGCTCAGGAAGAGAGACGATTGGGAGCAAGCTATGCTTCAGATGAAAGAAGCGGTCAGAAACGAATGACCAGGAAATCAAGCTCAGTCCACAGTCAGAACAGCTGATGGCTCATCTGATATCCAGCTGTGCAAACTGACAAATCCCAGATAGCAACAGTATTGTGCAAAAGTCTTGAGCTAGCCCTCCTTCCTATAGATTTTGCTTCCAGACTTTGTGTAAGTTCTAAAGCAGCAACAAACACATCAATTTGTTCCCATTTCTTTACTTGAATCTATGAAAAATGTCAAAGATTGACAGTTTGACATACATAAAAGAGTATTTTTGTACCAATGAGGTAATTCCCAAAGAGACAGTAGCTGAAAATTTGGTGCTTCTCCGCAAGGCGTGCAGAAAATTTTCAGAAGACAGTCGCTGCTATCTCTGCATGCCACTTTGCAACCATGTCCATCGTCACAGATGGTCTTATTGCTTAGTTGAGGGTCTTTAGCTGGTTTTCATGTATGCACATGGAAATATATCCAAAAATAAATAATGGAGGATAAAAAAATGTAACCTCCATCATAAAAACAAAAGTGACTCATTAAAAAGAGACATAGATTGACTTGGTTGTCGTGGGTTTAGTCATTCCAAATTTATCCCAGAATTCTTCTGTGTCTAAGACAGAGAGAGACTTTATGAATAAAGCCAGCGTTTAACCCCAAATTAGTTGGGCATGATTTCCATTTGGCAGTTTCAGGTGTGTTACAACTGATCTGGAAAATCTAGAAAAATGAAGCCTGGTGTCTCAGATGATTGCAGATTTCTGGCAGATCTGTAACTTCAGAGAACTATCATCACTTTGGGTTGTCTTATAGTCCAAGTGGCCATAAAAAAATTGTTATAAAGTGTAGTGAGAATCCTTTTACATTAGTTTGGTAGTACTTTACTTGTACTGGCTAATTACAGTCTAGATTGGCATTTCGTCTGCTTACATCTAGTCAGAGAGAAGGCTTCAAAGCAGCGCTGCCCTTCTTTCTTTTCTGCTGCACTGCTGAGCATGGAGTCATTTTATTTTCTTGACTTCTTACGTGAACGTTCTCCCACTTCTCACTGCCCAGACCTGAAGGTGACACACCTGTTTAAAATTCTTCAATAACTGCGGCCGATGGCGAGGTGTCGGCGCGGTCGGCAGGGGACCGTCAGGGCTGACGGGAGTTGTGATGAATCTCTAGCCTTTTTTCCCTCTATCCTAATCAGCAGTCATTGATTAATTGGATTAACCCAAAATGATCTTAATCACTGATCAATTTCCATTAGACAGTCCTTAAAAACATCTTAATGGAATTGGAGGAGTTTCAGGCACATGCTTGTGCTTGTGAGTCTGCAATAGTACAAGGTGTTTTCATTCATGACCGCAGATTGTCATGTTTTTTCTGGTTTAAATCATTTCAATGAGCATACTTTTATGTATGTTTTTTTACTTGTGTCTATATGACGTTATATTTTAAGTAAGAGAAAAAGTACACGAATGCTGGAGAATTACATTATGTGTTGCTAAGAAAATGGGAGATAGCTGCAGTGATTTATTGAAACATGCAAAACATGAGATTGGATTAGATTAGATAGAACTTTATTAATCCCTCGGGTGGGTTCCTCTGGGAAATTCGATTTCCAAAAAAGCACAGCACCGACAGAAGTTACAGAGTTACAGAATATTATATATATATATATATATATATATATAATACACACACACACACACACACATATATATAAATACAGAGACAATATAAATAAAATATACGAAGGGGATAAATAGAATAAATAGGAATAAAAATAAAAATAAAAATACAAGTGAATTGCACATTTCAAGTATTGAGTCTATTGCACCGTTGACTATTTACAAAAGTATTGCACAAAAGGTATTGCACAGTGAGGTGAAGAGGCACTACAGCTTAGTTGTTCCCCCCTCCTTTGTCCTCCTGTTTCCCCTCCCTCTCCCCTCCAGAGAGGAGTTAAACAGTTTGATGGCGTGTGGGACAAAGGAGTTTTTAAGTCTGTTAGTTCTTGTCTTTGGGAGAAGCAACCTGTCACTGAACAATTCTACAATTCTAATAAACTTGAAAGGCAACATTTGGTGTGACCACCTTTATTCTTCAGCACAGTATGAACTGTCTTAAGCAGCTTTCTTGTCATTTCTTTAAGTCGTCTTCAGGAATAGTTCTCCAGGCTTCTTGAAGGACATGACTGCTAGTATCCCACTGTGTGTTTTTCTATCCAGGTATGCTGCATTGGCAATGTGTTTGGGATCTTGGTCATGCTGTGTTCACGATTCATCAGTTTTGACAAGATGAAATGTAACTGCAAACCACGGACCTTCATGGAGTGATGGATTCATCACTCGATCAGATCTGTTTCCACTGATTTTCGGTCCTGTTCTTGTGTAATTTTCATACCTCAGCCTTTTCTTCCTGTTTCCCCTTCCTTATGAATGGCTTCTTGATAGCCATCCTTCCACTGAGACCATTTCTGATTAGCCTTCAGTGAACAGTAGATGATCAGCTGAAGGTCCATATTCATTTCTCAGGTCCTGTGTCTAGTCTTTACTGGATTTTTTCCTGTTTCTTAAAGACATGTTTTTTCAGATACTGTTAGTCTGCTGCAGATAGTTTTTTAAATCTGACACTTCTTTCGACCATTTGTTTCCGCAAATGTTTAAGGACGCACAACATGCTCACATACGCCAGGGTTTTAGCTAACAGCTCTGTGGGAATCAGCTTTTTGGTGAAAAGAAATCTATTTTATGTCTGTCAAACTGCTATCTTTGGTATTTTTCATAGATTCAACAACACTTTGAAAGACCTTCAGAAAGGAGAACTATTGCTCTAGACCAATTAAAAGAGTCTCCATGGAAGCAAAATATAAAGAAATGAGGGGGCGCCTTAAGACTTTCACAGTATTATACCTGTAGGTTGGAAATCTTTTCAGGTTACATGAATACTTCCACATTAAACTGGAACCCTTGTGGATAGTCCATCCCAGTTTGAATCCACAGTGATTGTTACAGCATGAAGTTTGTGCTAAAAATGCAGCGTGTCCTTCTTTTCATCTTAATGCGAGTAAACCTCCAACCACCTGTTGCTGTAATTGTTTTTCCTGTGCTTGCAGGTAGAATAAGAAGTTTCTGCAACCCATCTGCCTCTCCCCGCTCAGGGCCACATATTGTATCTAAAGCTAAACTAAAGCCATATTCTTTTAAAAGGAAACTAATTTTCACGGGTCTTTACGTTAGATCTAATTTTCTTTGCAGTATCTGGTTTCGGCAGCCCCTCGAAACCAAGAAAAACCAGGAAATAGCCGTGTCCCTCCACCTCATCTCTCCCCTCCTCTTTTCTCTCTCCCACTGTCTCTCCTCCCGCCCTCCCTCCCTGCCAGCTACTCTGTGATCCCACTGTCTCCCTCTGTTGTTGTTCTAAACAAGCAGCAGGGGGTTGTGGGTAGAGACCTACACTCACGCTGGGTGTGTGAGTCACCGGTTGGGAGGGGAGGTGGGCTGCATCGGTCCCCTTCTGTCTCTCATCCTTTTTTTTTCCTTACTGTTTATCAACTTCGGGGTCAACCACTCGGCTGGCCCGGGCAGGTCAGCTGACTCATCTGGACCCGTCACATGCACAAGAAGCACAAGATATTGCGCTTATAATGCTAAAGAGGCGCGCAGGAGGGAGGCACATACAGTTCAGGGTTGATTTACACTCTATAAAATCCACTTTCATTTACAAGTTTAATTGCACATACTGTATGTACACATTACACCAAGTGTAATCGGCCTCGAGGACACATTCATCAACAGAGACGCTCAAGCATAAAATAAAGCAACAAACACACACACACACAAGGGTGGGATAAAAACCATAAAGCACCATAAAAAGCACACTCACAGATAAATCTCCAACCTGGAAGCGGTGAAGCATAGAAAATCCGGCACTACAATGTAAAGAAAGAACAAAATCATATGACATAACCCACAAACATGTAAACAAACTCCTACATAGGCAGCATAATAAACACAGGGATTCATACTGTAACATGTTTGCATGCACAAAAAGTGTGTTTTACCGAAAGTAAGCTGTGGATCCATGCCAGGAACCACAAATCTGTACGTTTATTTGGCGCAGAAAGGGTATCCAGTGGTGAAGAACAGAAGGACACTGTTACTGAAAGAGGGAGTAGGAGGGTTAAATGAATTCACACTACATAGAATTATATATATATATATATATATATATATATATATATATATATATATATATATATATATATATATATATATATATATATATATATATATAATAGTTGTATCAAGGTTTTTGTGTACAAGCAGAAGAGAGGAATTTTGTGTGGATCCCCGTCGTACGCAGCTGCAAGCTGCACATCTCTGGTGGAATACTTAGCCAGAGGATTATGGGGCCGCCTCCATTTGCATAACTCCACAGAGTCTCTCTCTCTCTCTCCCCCCTCTTATGTGCCTCTATCTCGCTCGCTCGTGTGGAGACACCTGTGTCGGAAAAGCTATAAAGACGTTACCCCTGCGGAAAGCAGAATTACATTTTCTTTCACGTTCGCGCGAGACGTTAATCCGCGCTACAGCTGTGAAAATTGTGCAGTGATACAGAAAGAGAAGAACAGACTTGGTGAATAAGGAACGAAGGAAAAAAAACACTTAAAGTTTCCCTGTGATAGCCCTGACTCAACATGACAAGGCTGATGTGAGATCGAGACTCGTATGATTAAAATGGCGCACGGGGGCACGGTTCACAGTAAAATCTGTCTTGGATACTGAGCAGAAAAACTGAAAGAAAACTGAAAAGCCATCTTCCAGAAACCGCCTTGCTGAAGGTCCCTTAAACAATCCACAGAGCAACTGTTATCAGTTATCAGCCAGTATCACCAGCAGGTGGTTTCCTCCTCTCAGTGGCAGGTAGTTATCACCTCATTTAATGCTGGTTCTCCTCTGTTAGATCACTGGGTCTCAAACTGTGCGACGCTGAGTGAAAAAACATGAAGTGAAACTAAACTGAATTAAAATGAATTCTTTAAGTTTTGTGACACAATTGCGATGACCTTGATTTTGTTAAAATTCAGCTTGGATCCTTTTAATTCTAGTTGATAATATAAAGGTAGAGTTACATCCAAAGTTTACTTGGTTTTACTTTACTGAGCATTAATGGTCATATGGTGAGAGACAACTTACACCCTGGACAGGTTAGCAAGCTGCTGATAATAGTAGTTAAATATTTAAATTAAAATAAGTTATAATAATAATAATAAATCTTCCATGACCCTGAATCATATAAGTGGGAGAAAATGGATGGATGGAAGGTAAATGCTCCTTAGACAACAGCTGTTGGACAAACAATAGAAACATGACAAATCTGTGAATAGTGTTTTGGTCTATTTGTCCTATATAAGGTCTGTTTTTTGATTGGATGTTATTGGTCAAGTGACTGTTCACAGGTGATTTAAGATGGTGCTGCTTATTGTTTAGGGTGCTAACTACTAGTGTTTGTGCAATGTTAAGTAATTAAGTGAAAACATTTTCGGCATTATAGTTACAATTAAGTCATCACTTCTTTTCCAAAGGTTCTTCCTCGCAGCCAGATAGAAAGAAAAAAATCCATTTAAACGTTCCTTTTTCTTTCTGCGCTCTTGGATGCGATCTGTTAATGTTAGTTAGTGAATTTAGGACAGTGGTGGAGTGCTCTACAACTTTTGAAGACTGGAAATATTTTATTTTTATTGCATGAAAGAACAAGAGCTCAATGGTGAAGTGCAAACTGTGTCCGGGACAGAAATAACTCCATCACGCCGATAACTCAACGTCGGCTCTTAGTGAACATCTGCACAGACAGCTGACTGAATGCTGACCCCAGCACAGCAGCATGAGCCTGAACTTCAGCAGGTATCAAAGGTGCGATGAGCAGTCGAGTCAGACTTGTAGCACAGTTTCTTCTACAGAATCACCGTGGCAATCACTTTGAAGTTACTTTGGACTGGCCTTAAGTGCTTTGTGCTCTCAACTTTGTGTACATTCGTAAAAAACAGTTGAAGAAACATCTTCTTTTTTCTCATTAACGAAAGGATGCGAGTGGACATGTGCGACTGTAGCCTCAGGTTTATATTATTAACTGCTATTCACTATTCATTTCAGGCCATGTTGTAGAGTCATGCAAAAGTAGTGTAACAAATTACTTCCTCTGGGAAGTAATTCAGTAATGTAATCCATCACTTTTAAAAAACATTATTATTTTTTTTGTGTAACGTCCCCAACACTGTTGACAACTATTGTTAGTTTAACTTCCTTTTATATGTTTCTTTAATTTGCATAAACTGTTTCCGTAAGCCGTAAGGTCCGGTTCGTCACAATTGGGGGCTCATCTGGGATGAACCTGAGACCTCTTGCAGCTCGTTGCACAACATTAAACATGTACTGCAAAGGTCCATTTTCCAGCTTATTACCTTACAGTGACCATAAGAGCTATTACAGCACTTCTATTGCACATGAATGCCAGAGTTCTTTTCCATTATCTGTGTTGCCCAACTGATTACGCTGGATGAACTCCTGAGGCAACTAGAAGGTACAAGAGGGCATCTACTAGTGGGACTGATCATTTTCAACCTTTGTACCCAAAATCCCTAAAATTATGTGCAAGAAAATCTGCTTCGTCTACGGTCACCTCACCTTTCTGAGACAGCCATGTGAGTCAGCAGGATTTCTTGAGAACTCTGGATTCATTTCTCGTGTGGTTTTTGAACAGCTCAGCCTTGGACCAGGACTTAATTGGACTTGCTCCGTGTGTCGGATGCTGTCTTTTTGCACTTCTTTGCCACAAGGAAAGAAGAAATTGGAAAGTTTTGTTCACTTAAGCAACAGGTTAAACTTCTCCAACCAACACAGAGACATCAAGTGAAGCTGAACTATGTGGGCAGCGTGTCTACAGACTTGATGACTGAGAATTCAAATGCGGTTACATTGAAATATTGATCAGAAACAAGAAGAACAATGCTGCATTTTACCCTCAGAGCTATAATTAGTATTTGCTCTGATGCTGTTAGCTTGATGATATTAACGCCTCCAAGCATCAACCTTTCTTTCTTCCTTTAAGACAAGAGATCAATCTGGCTGAGCTGTGTGTCTATAGATAGGCCTGCTGTGTGCGCTGCTAACGAAAGCGATGACCCAGAGGTTGCTCCTTCCTCCGGTGTCTTTATACTGCCGGCCCCCGCAGTGCTCCCCCCCCCCTTCTCGGCCACTTTCTCTTCCCCCTCGTCTTTCTTACTTCCCCTCTCCGTCTCTCTCTTCTTCAGTGGTGTGAATCATGAAAGCAGGTCCTGTGTAGTCGATGGGCCTTTTTCCTCTGTGGTGCCTCGTTGCAGAGAGAGAAAGGGGGAGAGATGAGGTATTGATTTGAGAGCCTCTGGGAGGAGAACAATAGGTCCCTCACTGAAGCCACTCTGAAGCACAAACACCTTCCCTGCAGCCTCTCAGTGCCGGAGAGAAACCGGAGAGAAAAGAAACAAGTTAAAAAACAGCTTTGCTTTCTATTGCTCCATCTCTCTCCACTTGCAGCTTATTGTGGATAGCCCAGAGGGGAGGAATGATGAAGGGGGAGAGGAGGAGGAGGAGGCCAGGCCTTGGCACTTCGAGGTCCCTGTGGACCGACTAGCTGCACGGGCCGGGACCCCAAAAACTCTGAACCTGCCCTGCACAGAGCGGCTCTGGGCCAATCGCACGCACACACAGGGCCTAGAACCGTGACACCCGCGAGGTCACGGGTTCAAATCCGATACTAGGACGCCCGAAGGCATGCTGAACTTTCTCTGCATGTCAACCCAACCCAACCCGATTGCCTCCCCCACCACCATCCACCCACAAACATCTGAATTTGGTCCGGGGTCGATTGTTTGCTCATTGCGTTGGATAAAAGCTTTCAAATTTGACTGATTCACAGAGAAAATGGACCGAGCGGAGGACTTGGCATGATGTCAGCATGGAAATTACATGTCAGGTCAATGACATCATCAGTAGGAAACAGCAAAAGCACCTCCTCTGTCTCCTTGGTTTATGAGCCTGTTGTCTAGGGAGAAAGGGACACAGCATAAATACTTGCTGTCATCTTTTACCGTAGGGAAAGCTTGTGTGAAATACACCATCAGAGTCCACAGTGGTTCCGACATTATCAGGGTGAGTACAGTAAATCAATTATGGTTAATTAATCAAAAAGATAAATAAAATAATATAATAATAAGACACATAAAGATCTGTTCCGCAAAATGGTAAATGGCCTGCATTTGTATAGCGCTTTTCTAGTCCATAGGACCCCAAAGCGCTTTACACTACATTCAGTCATTCACCCATTCACACACAGGCGATAGCAAGCTACATTGTAGCCACAGCTGCCCTGGGGCGCACTGACAGAGGCGAGGCTGCCGGACACAGGCGCCACCGGGCCCTCTGACCACCACCAGTAGGCAAACACAGGGTTAGTATCTTGCCCAAGGATATTTGGCATGCAGCCTGGGATCGAACCACCGACCTTCTGATTAGTGGCTGACCTGCTCTGCCACCTGAGCTACAGCCACCCAGCAAAAAGTCTGTCTACTCTCTCAAAATATCAACAAAAACATAAAACACAAATTTACAATTCATTTAAGCTGTGCTGAACTGAAACCAATACAGAGATAATTTATTTTTAAATTTAGCATGCAGTTTTTGAAAGTATCTTTAATCCATAATATCAATAAAAGATTCAGAGAATATGAAGAAATCCTTGCAGGCAAGCAAAAGCAATCTCTGCCCTCAGGCATCACAGCATTACTCATTGTGTGTGTTTGTGCATATATATATATATATATATATATATATATATATATATATATATATATATATATATATATATATATATATGAATTACTTACACACATTAAGTCCTTAACTTATTAGTTAAGGAAACACTTATTAGTTTTAGTGTAACATTCAAACACTAAAACTATTTAAATGAATAAACTAAAGAATGACAACTATCTTTTCTGTTTGACTACATAACTGCAATTTTGCATCTTAATCAAAAATACTGCCACGCTTTACTCCTTTTCTCAGCTTTTTGTGAAACATTAAATTTGAACATTTGTGGAAAACTGCAATAATTTTATTTTAGCACTAAAAATATTATTTTGATAAAGAGGAGCTGTGGCATAAACATTACAGGGGGTGTTGGTCTAATACATTTGTTAAGCACTGTAGATGCATACATACATATTCATAGATGCAGTGCTTGACATATTTATCAGACCACCTATCATACAAACAAAAAACAAGTTATTTTATAAATCTGCCAAAAAGTCATTTAAGATAAAAATTATATTGCTGCTTATTAATTAAATTACAAACTGCATTCATGTTTTTATACCAAACTTTGAATAGGCACACTGGACGGCTCTGAGAAGTCAGAAATTAATCAGGCACATTCAACCACAACCAAAATTAATTTTTCTCTTCAGGAATGCAAGTAAACAACTGTAATTTGGCATCTCACTAAAATAAACAAAATGATCTTTACTATTTTTTCTGCTTTTTTGTGAAAAAACCCCCCCAAAAAAAACATAAATAACAAAAATAATTATTATTTAGAATTTTAAATAACATTTTGAGTAATGAGCTTGTGCGTATGCACAAGCTCATTACTCAAAATGTTATTTAAAATGTTATTTAAAATGTTATTTAAAATTGGATTAACCACAACAGAAACCTAAAAACTTATTATAGTTCTTACTAAAACTCTTAATGTTTAATAAAAGAGCTAATAAATTTGTTACATACATAGATACATACTTGCAAACATATATTCATTGTTAAATAATAGGGAAACACATAAGAAGCTTTCATTGGATAATTAATGCAGCGGTTAATATCTGTACCTGGTACAATGACTAACTTCTACTGCTAAACTACCAAACGACTAGACCTGGGCTAAGGGTTGTGTGGTCTGCTGAGCCCAGATTTACACTGGTCCAGAGTGACGGGCACATCACGGTAAGAAGACAGGTGGGTGAATCATGCGTCCGTCATGTCTAGTATATACTGTGTGGGTTCATTGATGTGATCTGGGGTTGCTTCAGTTGGTCAGGTCTAGGTTCAGCAACATTATGTTCCCAAAAACTGAGGTCAGCTGACTGCCTGATTGTCGTGAATGGGCAGGTTTTCCATCAATGGATTTTTATCAGGTGTGTTCAGGATGACAATGCCAGGATTCACCAGGAGAAATACTGTGTCAGAGTCTTTCGGGGAAGCATGAGACATAATTTTTACCACAGAGTCCAGATCTTAACCCCACTGAGGATCTTTGGGATGCATGTCTGACTCCCTCATTACTTATATAAGATCTTTGGGAAAAAAAGGAATGCAACTCCGGATGGAAATACATGTCATGATGTCGCATAAGGTCATTGCCACGCTGTGACGAATGTTCGCCAAGAGGTCCAATACAACATCAGTGTTCATTTTACCCAGTCTTGTAACCTTTACGCTTAAAATCACAAACATATAAACTAGTGCTTTATGTAATTTGCCTTCTCTTGTGCAGAACCTACCTTGCTTACCTACCACGATTAACAGCACAGTGTGCACATTGCACAGAGGTGATGCGTTAAGCAGAAAATATTCTGTGAAATAAACAAGCCTCGGGAGACCGCCGCTCGTCTATCAACACTGGTAGGTTGAAAATGGAGGCGGGTCAAAACGCCCGGCTTTACCTCGTCTCCTACACAAATACACAAGCAACATGGGAGACGCTGGGGTTGGTGCACGCTGTTTATCTTATTATGCAAAGCGGCTGAGGAAGGCGAGAGGCCATGAAACGGTATAATCTGTAGAGTTCATTTAGAGTCTCTCATATGTCTGAACATAGTTTTTATTGATTTGTGTTTAGAGGGCTGCTTTGGAAGGATCAGGATGAAACCGAGGTCAGTCGACGCTTCGTCCATTTAAAACTTTATTACATTTCTCTGTGTATGAATTTTCTAACAAGCTACAGCAATAAACACAAGCTCAGCTGCTAACAGAGGACAGGAAGATGAAGTTAATTCCAAACTTTTCTTCGAGAAAGTTGCTACTTCTTCTTCTTCTTCTTTGTGGCGTCTGACTCTCCTTGTCTGCTGTCAGGTGATGGATGACCAGCCGTGATTCATATCACCAAAGCCTCCTATATATATGTTTGCCCACAATGCACTGCACTTCTCAACAGGAAATGAGAAAGGCTCCCCTCTGATGGCACACACACACACACACACACACACACACACACACACGAAAAAAAAAAAACAATTTCCAACTTTTCAATTTTGTCACTTTCTTTACTTTACTGGTCACTCCTGCGGGCGACTCACGCAGAGACTCGTAATGAATGTGTTTCATAAACACGCATCACGAGTGACCACAGCAGCCGTCAACTTCAAGTCACTTCATTGTGTATTGCCTCCTTCCCCACCACTGCTACCGCCACCCTGCTTTTGCTTTTCGCTCCTTGTGCTCCATCATTTTGAGTTAGCGGTAACAGCCAGCACCTCACTAATTTCCTCTGCCTCCCATTCACCAATGAGGGTTATTAATTTGGCATAGCGCTGTTCCTCTTTATTGGATGTCAGCGCTGTCATATCGCACTGGCCACATCTCTGCAAGCTCTCTGGGTTTCCCCCTTATTCTTTTTCTTCTTCCATCTTCTTCTACTATTTTACCACCCAATATTCCTCTTTTCTCTCTCCCTGCAGGTTACCCAAACATGTACAGTATTTAATAATGTCCAGTCCTATTTTCCCTTAACAGGCACACCAGCAGGCACCTAGAGGCCTTAGAGGAACCCAGGGAGTCATTTCCTGCTCTTTTTTTTCTCCGTTCAGTTATAAAAACCAAGACAGAGGGATTAATATCACCTCCTCTCCTCGTCTCCTTGTCTTACGCCTCTTTCTATTCCCACTCCCTCCATCACTGACAGAGACTCCTCTCAGGCCTTTCCTTCCCTTCATTTCTCCTTGCTTGCAGCTACATCACAGCATCAAGGCAACCGGGAGAATTTTAAACCCCCGGCTGAGTTGTTTGTCTTACGTACCGGAAGTCAAATGGCAGCAGGAGACAAGGAGAAAGGGTGTGTGATGTGCGGGATGGTTGGAAAAGAGGCTCTGAAAGCTTGCCAGGGCTACAAGGACACAAATAGTGACAAAGAAAGAAAAAAAAAGTGGTGCGGAAACTCATCTTTTTCCATCATATGCAAGGCTCTGGGAGGGAGGGGCAGCGGTGGCTGGGTGGGTGCGACTGTAAGGCAGAGATGGGTGGGTTATTAATTTCCACTATGCAGTATCATGCAGCTGGTGGCTCCAAAGCAAGGTTTGGCGGTAATGAAAATGGCCCGAGTCGAAGATTAATGGCTCATAAAGACGGAGCATTTAGATGGGACGGCCGCCTCAATCTGGACAGCGGTGACTAATCGCAACAAACGCATGCACGTGCGGTTATCGCGCACACGTTAACATGCACGCACAGCTTCACTGTTACTTCACCCAGCATCTCTCTGAGCCCATCCCTTCACTTTTAATCCCCCCCGCTTCATCTGATGTTGGTGTGAGTTGTGGCAGGGTCAGGGTTCAAGGCGTGCAGAGAATTATCTTGATTTATGCCCCCAGAGCTGTGAAATGGTCACGGTGTATAGCGTGGCGTGTGGTTGGTCGGTAGACCACTGGGTGAGGTTCCCCCCACCACGCTATATTTTTTTTCCCCATAATAGCAGCAACAGTGACAGGGCCACGGCATCATCAAGCTGGACAAATGGGCTCGCCTAGCGCTGACTATTTTTCCTTCTCTGCAGTTGAAGGTGTATCATATATCTCTAAAACCACCCAATAAGGTTGCAAGAAACGTGTTTTTAAAGCAAATTGATTTGGATGTTTTACAATGCGAACATTTGCGGCGTGATGGCAGCTGTAGCGAGGATGATGCAGTTGTGGTTTTAAATGTGATGCGTTTCAGCACCGGCAGCAGAAGCCGTAAAACAAGTGATTTTCACCCAGACAGAGAGTCGATCCTCTTTTATGCTATTAGACTGACATGTGTACATACCATATAAACTGGATGTGGGTCCAATGGTGTTTGTTTCTCAGTGCTGATCCTGGCCTGAAGGTTTTATCACTTCAGTTAAAGTGTTAATTCTGACTTAATCTTAAAATTTGCCTCTTTTTTTTCCCTTGTTTTGATAATATCATGGAATGATATACAAAATCTGTTGATAGGCCTTCATTTGCAATGATAGGAACAGAAATTATGGATTTTTTTCTCCTTTTTTTTCTTTTTGCCTGTCCTGTTTTGATCTGTAGCCATCAGAATTGTTGTCTGAAGGCCAAGAAAGATTCCAAGCAGATTTACTTCACCAAGTGGATCATCATGGCCTTGCCATATTGGTCCGTTTGCTTAACCTTTATTATAATTATGTATTTATTTGATTTGATTTTCGGTTGTTACAGATGGGACACAAACAAATACTCGGCACTCACCCGACGTGGAAACAGACACAAATAGACACTATACACACATTCATACTCCCCAAACATACTCTATATCCCAGGTCCGGGTACCCCTGCCCCCGGAGGGGCAAACCTTACCCGGACCTAGGAGATGCAACCTTTTTTGTAGATGTCATGTAGGCTTTTTGGAGTAAACTGTAGCTCTGTGTAGTTTGGCACGGAGAATATCTTGTCATATGAACAGAGCAGCCATGACACAACTGCAGGGAGACTAACTAGACCTACAAATAAAAAAAACACCCCAGAAAAAGTGAGATGAAGCATGGAGAAAATAGAGGTTGGAGACTACCTGCACCCCCTTCTTCAGGTGGTATGTGCTCAGCCTATGTGTGCATAGGCTTCTGTAGGACCAAGCCAAGTACATATTTACTACTTCCAAAGGAATTCAGAGGGTAAACAACAGCACGGTGGTGGAGGGCTCATGATTTGAGTTTGTTTTGCAGCCACCTGAGCACCTTACAGTCACAAAGGAGTCAGATGTGAGGACATCTGTCTGACAGCTCAATCTCAATCCAAACTGGATTATGCAGCAGGACAATGATCATCCTAAAAGTCTAAAACAGAATGGCTAAAAAAGAAAAGAAAAGTGCAGATATGGCCTAGTCAGGGTCCAGAGCTCAACCTGAGTGAAACGTAGAAGGATCTTTTTTGCAGACATAAACTATCTGGAAACTTCACTGAACTAAAGCAATCTCTTAAAGAAGAGTCAGCCAAAATTCCTCCACAATGATGTGAGAGACTGAGTCATAGAGAAAACATTTACTTCATGTTAATGCTGCTAAAGGTGGTGCAAGCTCTTATTTATATATTTATTTTTTTGCAGAACTGCATAGAGTCTTGTAAAAACTTTCTTGTTTACATAATTGCATATCACTGAGAGACAGACAGGTCTTTGGGACTGGAAACTGAAGCCAACAAACCAACAGAGACAGTGTATCTCTCTGTGGTCATCTTCCATTCACATAAGATACAGTCTGATAACTTAAAGCGTGTAGTTGTAATCAAAACACAGGTTCAGTCTGAACGTTGCTCGTGTCTGTGAGCACTGGTTAGAGAGAGCCAAGAAGTTGGTCAAAGGTGCCATGGCTCCCTCTCACCCCATTTTCCATTTTTAGCCCAACTCTCCAAGTAAGGTATCTTTATCTGGTTTATAAACAAAATATGTCTCATGTCAGGTGTGGTTTGAGAGCCCACACAGATCACACAGATGGTGTGATTCCATCGTAGGATGGTCTCTAGCTTTGTTTTAGTCATTTTAAAGTTTCTTCTCCTTTTTCATGAGCAGCCCTTTAGCAAAAAAATGTGGGTCTTGGCCTAAGACTAGACTGCGGTAAGGATCTGAAAGACTAGACCAAGCTTAATCCTCCAACCTAAACACGCAGGCTGTTGGCATATACTGCTGCTGAGGAGACCCATCCAACTACAGTATAACCTGATGGTTGCAGCATGGAAAAGAAAGAAAACACTGCCAGGATTGGAAGAACACTGTCCCAAGATTATGCTCCATAGAGCATGGAGCTAAAAGCTTAAAAGTACAAGAGTCCTGGGTTTGGTTCCCCCCGAGGCCATCAATGCTTCAAATGTATAAAAGCTTGTAGTGATTGGTCTCTTGACACACAGCACTGCCAACATCTGATAACATTCTTCAAATAATCATTTGCCACAAAAGGGGGGAAAATGCCATTGGCATAGATCTGACACATCAAAGTGAAAGTTTTCTGGAAATCTGGGTTTAAGTCTCACCAATTCTTATTTACTGTAAACAGAGTAAACTTTACATTCTCTCTCCTTCTTAACAAGACAAAGTGCAGAGTATTTCCCTTGACTGTAGCTGTCTGCTTAGGAGCTAGCTTGTTGTGCAAGATACAGAAATAATGACAAAGTTAAAGTGGAAATGCAGGCAAAGAGTAATGTCTGCAAACAGACCATTTTTGGGCAGATATGTGTTGTTGAGAGGAATACAATTCTACTTTTAAGCTTTATTTCCAATCCTTAAGTTTCTGTAAGAATGAAATCCTCACAAGATCCACAGCCTCTTCAAGTCTGGGCGCTCATTTCACGTCATTTTTCGACACACATCGGCTGCTCTACACGACCTCAGTATCCTCCAGTCTTTCCATGTGTATGCTTTCATATTACATTCGTACCTTGTCTTTGCTTACACCTCTTTTACACTGCCGTCGGCATCCATCTGATTGGGCACTGACTCCTGGGTAAGTGTTGGCTGTCAGCGCAGCAAATAAGAGCGCCCCCGTGTCACATTTGTCATGCCTCTAACCCCCTGCTCAGGCACAGATGTGTTGTTCGGGAGGTGTGTGACATGAAAATCTATTCGGCTTTATGTTGTAAGAGGAGACCAGGTGGGGTAACTCCATCCAAACCTCATCTTCTGCAGTCCCAACAAAGTGCGAGACGCGACCACCGCCCCTCTATCTCTGCGTCCTTCTTCTTCTCATGACTTGCCCTTGCACGTGACCCCCCCTGCTTGGGCCTGTCATCCATTTTATCCATCTCTTCTTCAGTGGTCCCATCATGCGAGAGGGGTCAAGGGGCTTACCTCCAATTTCAACGGGAGGGTATTTACTCTGAGCCTTGCTGGACTTTTACATGGTAGTGTTAACAAGATAAAAAGGAAGAAGTGCCATGCCAAGAGAGGAAACAGAGACTGACAACACTGCCTCCTCGTTGGCGATGCCGAGGCAAGAGGAGAGGAGGGGTTCCCAGAACAAGGGGAGGAAGAAAAAGAGGGACAAGAGGCACTGCTGATTCAGCACTGCAGTATGGATTTTCATTTCTCTCCCCCTACACTCTCTTCACAGGTTCCTCCTCCTCCTTCTCCTCGCTGCACTCTCGGAGTAAGAGACAGTCCTGCCAAATGAAGTTCCCAGTTCGCAAATCTAATTTACCCCCTTTTCCTGGGGAAAACCTATTGAGGGGCATTAGATTTTCCCTGCCACATAATATCTAGCAAGCAGTGCCTCTAAAGAAATCACCCACTTGAAAATAAATGACAAATTGGGTTTGGATCTTGTGGCTTGTATTCGTGTGTGTGTGTGTGTGTGTGTGTGTGTGTGTGTGTGTGTGTGTGTGTGTGTGTGTGTCTGCAGCGCACAACCCTGACCCAGCCCAGAATGAAGGCGGAAAACAATTCCCACACATTTCTTCCCCAGCGCGTCCTCTGAGAGGAGAACTTTTCATTCTCATCCGAGGTGGTTTGGGGGTTAAGGAGGACTGCAGGGAGAGATTTACAGAGTTCGAGATCTGCAGATTTACACTCGAATTCCCGCACACGGAAAAAAAACACCTTATTCGCAAATAAACGCACGCAGGGGCTTGTAAACATATACGTCTACCACAGATGCACACGCCCGGTTGTCGCCATAAACAAATGCAGATGTGTGTATTAAATGCCGATTCCCTGCAGGCCCTGATGGATAAGGCCTCTCCTTGCTGATAACTGAGCGTCTGGGCTTGTGTGCAGCTGAGACTGCGCTGTCTAATTACCCCAAGCGGGAGCGGTAGTGGGTAGGGCTATTCATTTCCACGGTAAAATAGCCCAGATAATGCGCCTCTTCTTTTTTTTTTATTGTACAGTATCGCTGGGGCCAGTGATTGAATTACAGAGCATCCCCCGGTGACTAAGAGGCGGTAATTACGGCGTAATTTAAGATTACATTATTAACCGGCTGACTTTATTAGAATGTAACTTCACCTCTGCAGTTAGCTACATCCTTATCATAAAAAAGGGGAGATGATTAAGGGAAAGAGGAAATTGCCACAATTGTCCTTTTGTAACTGCAAGTGCGTCTGGCATATTAGAAGCGCGGCGTGGGGACCGAGCCACTGGAGGATTTCACGGCTGTGTTTTGACATGCCTCTGCAAGGAAGTAAAAGCCGCTCAGGTAATATGTTGCCAAGCTGAAAGAGAGCAACCACCTATTTTCTTGTGCTGTAGGTGGCTGCAGAAATTGTTCTCTTTGCCTGTTCTCTGTGGTTGTTTAATGGCCTGAAAGACCTTTAAGTGTAGCTGTGATTTAGAGGCCTGTGTTTGGTCAGTAGCAGAAGAAATTGTGAGACTTTTTTATTTTCCTGTTTGCTGTTTGTTGTTGCTCTCTTTCTTTTCCTCGCTTCTGCTTCCCCTCACCCTCCTGTGCCATCAAGGCAGATGGCTGAGCCTCGTTCTGTGAGCATCTTCCCGTTTCTCCCCGCTGTCATGTAAAGAGCCTACAGTAATACAGAGGAAGCCTCATCAATGAGACGGCTCCCTCTGAGGAAGTACTTGGCAACAGTGGGAAGGAAGAACTCCTTTTTAAGACAGGAAATTGAGATTCCATGGACATGCTCATGCTCATCAATTCGGATTTGCCACTAACTGGCGAAGGGGTTGGCGAGCCACCCCTGAGCCTAATCACCTCCTTACCCCCGAGGAGATACTCTGAGTTTTCCAATTCACCTGAGCTCACCTGTGTGAAAACAGAGCACCTGGAGCACTTTGGAAATGAGCCCAACATATCTGGCTCAAGGTGGCTAACTGACTACAAACCAGAGGAAGTCTTAGACATCCCAGAAATATTTTTCCTACGATAAGAGCTTAACATTACCGAGAGTCTGTTTATGGTGTTTCAATATAAAATCAATATATTTAAGATTAAAGTACCCCATGGCTCCTGTCTCTTTCTTAAACCCCTCCTACAAAGTCAGACTCTGGTCCTACTTTTGTTATTCTGTAAACCTGAAAGGGCTTGAGTTCGCATCTTGCTTTAAATATGTATATGTTCGCCATCACTTTGTGCTTTTGTCTGTTCCCTTTTACAAGTTGTGAGGATATCTGAGAGTTGTGTTTGAGTCTCGAGGTCCTGCAGAACTTACAGTCCTTGCATGAACCAAGAATCACAAAAATTAACGAGGCTTGATACACTCAAAGGTCATAAGTGCATACCTGTAGTCATTATAAATGCATAGAAGTGCATCTAAGTTGTTTGTTGATCATTAATAACTAGTTTTTACTCCATGTAATACTTTATTTAACATTTCAATCCATAATGTATAAATTATGAATATGCTGCCATTAAACATGTTGCATATGAACTTATTGATCAAGTCAGTGTTAATGACTGCATACTAATGTAGATGTAATGCTTCATAAAAGACTGATATGTTCAGTATGTACTCTTACCTTACAGCGAAATAGTGCAAAGTTGTTAAAATTGTGTGAGAGTGAAAATAGCTGTCCTTTCTGTCCTGATCTCCAGCATATGACAGCTGATGGGCTACTTTGTTGTTTCCTCACATAAATGGGTTCAAGGAGACGTTCAACCATCTTCCTATTCTGAGGTGCCAAATTTAGTCGGTTGGGGATCAAATAAGTGAACATCTCGACTCTTCTCGGCTGTCAAACAGTTGGCTCACAATCTAAAATTCATGCATACATTTACGGTTTTCTGTTTTTATTTGCAAATGTTGTATTTGAGGAGGGAAGAGGATCCGAGATTGTGACCTGACAGAATCAAATCTGCACTTCAAACTGCGTTAAAGCTCGCCCAAATGTGCAAAAAAAAACCATCCACATTTGCCCTCACGCGCAGTGAGAGAGGCAAAGCTCAAACCGCACACACCAAAACACTACAGCCAAAAAAAAAGCAGCGCTGTGTCTAAGTTGACCTGAAACTGAAACAAGATTAACCCTGATCACTGGATTCGCACATAAATCCTCTCAGAGTGCAAAAACATGGGCCAGGCCACGGATAATGATTACACATCCCTTCATTAGCATCATATCAGTGTTATGGATTAGACTCAACAATAGCAGCCATTGTTGAAGCCGCTATCGAGCATCTACCACATAAGGGGGCTGAAGGAAATCCCCACTTGTAGGACAGTAGCCACAAAACAGAGCACAGTGACTTTTTGTAAGCGCAAATAGGCTCAGTGGTGACCTTCACACGAGAGCTCTATGATTCTGATTCTGATCTTTTTGAAAGGAGGAAGGCAAAGTTTTCTATGAGCATGAAGCTACGTAATAAAATGGAAACTCTTCCTTTTCCTTTCTTCTCTACCCTAAGGACACTAAACAGCTGTTCATCACAAAATTTAGGAGGCTGCTTAGTTTATACGTGAAACTTGTTATGATTAGTAAGTAAAGTTTTCTAGAGCTTACATTCTGTCTTTTAGCCTTGGTTGTAGTTTATACATGTATTGTATAGACTTAGGTACATGTTATATACTGTTTGTGAAGAAACCCTCAACTCTTACTGCCCATAAAAATAAGAACTGTATTTGTCAAATCCAAAGACAAAGGAAAAAGGCGCACACGTTATAACAAGAGCCAGCACTATAACTTGTATTATGATGTGTTATGACATGTTTATTACAATATGATGACATTAGCGTGTTATGGCATCATTGTGACCTCAGAGAGAATCGAATTGACACAATAAAAAGCATGTTGTACGGCTCTTTTATTTCATATATTACTGGATACGGTTTCTTGATATTCTTTTTCAAGGTCAACATTGAGCTTCGGTGCTTACATAGAAGGTCAAGGTCAAATTCTTAGCCAAACTAGATACTCGTGTCCCCCAAGGTCTAGTTTATTGTTGTGAAGTTTAAAGACGAGCCTAAAAAGACTGTGGGTAATATAAAGTTTTTACTGATTTTCCTAAATCAGCTCAAGTTTTTATTGGCATCTACCGTCACATAAAATTTGATGATGATATCTTGAAAAGTGTGGACGTTGAACTGCTAACAACCCGACAAAAAGACAGAAAGACAGACAAACAGAACCGATTACATACATCCTTCTTCAGGAGGAGAATAACTTTACTATAAAGAAATGTTGTGCAGAGTAAAAAAGAAATGGTCCATCTGGGTCCAAATTGGTGACTGAAGCCCCTTTTCCTTTAGTATCTACTCGGATCAACTTGCCACTTAGGTACTAGAGGAAAAGAGGCTTTGGGGTCTAGATACTGACTAGCAATGACACCAAACAGCAGTTTTTGTGGTTTTTAAAGTACACGGTCACTGCGATGTCAAAGCATTGTCATGACCAAATTCAAGTGTTTAGTAGGATAAAATAATGTAATGTTGTTGTTTTATACACAAATGGCCAAGATTTGTTCAACTCTCAACACTGTATATGAAAAGCAGATGGAAAGATTAGAAAGATTAGATCTCACATTTGGTCAGATTTGGTCAGATTTGGTCAGATTTGGTGAATTTCAACAGGGTAAGTCCTCGCGTCTTGAAAATAGAGTACACCCTCTGTTAATTATAAGGTTTTACATATCAGGGCATATTAAAAAAATCATTTCTAGTCCTTACCAGGTCTTATGATGCGGTAAATACAACCTCAGAACATTACATGACACGTAGATAACAAATGTGTGAAAAACTAACCAATGATTCAGTAGTTGGTACAACCACCTTTATCAGCAATAACTCGAAGTAATCATTTTCTGTGACTTTATCAGTCTATTACACGACTGCAGAGGAATTTCGGCCCACTTGTCTTCACAACATTGCATCAATTCATACAAGTTTGCACATATTCATTTATGCACAGCTCTCTTAAAGGTCCCATTAAGGGCATTTCAGTCAGGTTAAGGTCAATACTCATGTCTAACAACCTCATAACAGTATGCGCAATATCACATATGTATTTTATGTTGCGGTACCTTCTCTCATGTCATATCTGTGTGCAATAACGTGGAGACATCAGGTGCAATATTCTTATTTATTATCTTATTCATATAGTGCCTGACTTGATGCTCCTGTCGAAGCACTTCATGTGTTGTATGTGTGTGTGGGAATGAATGTAACTCCACGCTATGTGGCGTTACTGACCAAACACTTGAGATGTGGTTCTTATCTGTGTATTGTTACATAGCATGAGGTAAAGCGGGTTGTCTACTAATCGGAAGGTCAGTGGTTTGATTCCTAGCCCCTTTAGTCTGCATGTCAAAGCATCCTGTGACGAGATACTGAACTACTACTACTGAAAGTTAGCTGCTGTTGAAGCTGCACTGCAGAGTGCCCACCCTGCACAAAATATACAGTATATATATATATATATAATGCAATATAAGGTAAAGTGGATCAACCAGTGTTACTATAATATAAAATGAATAAAATGGTTCTTTATTTAATACTTTGCTATTTACTGATGTTTTGTGTCACATAACTTTATTAGAAAACTGTCTGTAGAGTTATATTTAAAAATGCAGTTAATATCATTTAAGATACAAACCTCTAACTTTGGTCTATAATTACATCATCTGCCAAATTACAGTGGCTGTTCAATGATTTTAAAAAAATGTATTTTGACGATATATTCATGAATGTAAAGCTTTTTTCATCCTGATTTCTGCTTAAATTCACTCTACTAATCGAAACTCATCATTGGGATCAAAACCTTAAGCTTTCTTATACGTGAGATTCACATGCACAGCTCGAAACTAGAACTAGTTTAATTTGTTAATCTGTCTTTGCAAGCTGTTTGCCTTCAGTAATTGCAATGCGTGAGCCCAGAGGCTGCAGGTATTCACTATATCACTCTAAATGAGGGTGCGATGAGTAAAAGACCAGACAAAAAGAAAAGGAAAGCAGCAGGAGAGGAGGGGGATCCACAGGAGAGCGAGATGAAGAGAATGCATGGATGAAGGGGAGAGAAAGAAGTGCGCCGATGGGTCAAGCTGTGTCAATAACTCTTCTTGCAGTTCAGCTTGTGTAAATTGATCTTTTACAATTTCACCTTGTGACAGCCAGAAAAATCGCTACACTTGTAAGTCCAGAGGTGAAGGGGGAAGAGAGATAGAAAATGCAGGGTATTTAGGTCTATCCAGAGAAAGAAAAGGTGATGCAAGCAGAAGAAGTGGGAAAAGAAATACACAAGGACCAAAACTCAAGAAATATTGAGGCTCAGTACACCGCTGAGGTGAATTTAAATCTCACAGTTGTTCCTGTAGATTTTGGCTGATTTGTTTTAACTGACAAGGAAAAAAAAGTTGCGACGACACAGCAAATACAGGCGAGTTTCTCCCAAAATAAGAAGCAAAAAATCTGGATTTACAGTAACAGTTAATAGACGACTTGAGCCAGATTTGCTGATGTGTGCGCGTGTGTGTTTTTTTCTGTGTGTGTTTTCCTCTCATGCACTCTAATACAGTAGTTATGTTTGCAACTCTAAATGAACTCTAACTTGTCAGAGCTGCGGGCATCAACAGCTCAACAGCTTCTAAATATTTGGGGAGGAAGGGGGAGGGAAGGGTGTGTGTGTGTGTGTGTGTGTGTGTGTGTGTGTGTGTGTGTGTGTGTGTGTGTGTGTGTGTGTGTGTGTGATGATAGGAGGGAAATAACAACAGCAGCTTCTTGGCTTCTTTCGACTTAACTGCAGCTGAAGGCTGGTCAGACTGTTTTCTGTTAATGCTATAAGTAATCAGCAAACAGCACATACATCAAGAACACTGGAAAGAGTCTATAGTAATATGGGACACAATGGGCCTCGTGCAACTCCAGACGCTATTATTATAAATCCTATTTGCTCGTAAACTGAAGGTGTGTGGTCGATTGTTGAGATAACGCCCCCTTTATATAACACTACATAATGTGTTGAAATTTTCCGAGGCGTGACCAACAAATGGAGAGATGCCACCAAAAAGAGGAGCTTGATTGGCAAATCAACAGATATAATTATTTTAATGACTTTATCACCTGATAAAGTTGATTTTCCTTGCTCATACAGCTGCTTGTTATAGTCATAGTTCAATTCAATAATAAGTTCTATGTTCACTCATCTGTCTGCTTTCCTTTGGTGTTTAGCTACAATTTTATTCTTTACATCAGTTCCACTTTCCCACACTGTAAAACTCTAGTCCAATCATCTTTCTGCCCGCTCTCTTCAAGCCAATCATCCTCAGCTCTGCGTACTTTAAATCGCAGTGCTCATCTCTCCTTCTCCCTTGCAGGCCCCTTCATGCAACCCATCTCCGCCTCACCAAGTCCACAGACTTCCATCCAAGCCTCCATCTTATCTTCACCACCACCAGTGTCTAGACTCTGGAGGAGGAAACCCTGCCCATATCTTCCCACACCTTGGATTCTGTTCTGCTGTGATGGGCCATCAGAGTCTAACCACCAGATAGTATAGTTGAATCATGTATACTTCAATGAATCATGTTCAACTCCTTCTACTAAGCTCCTTGTTTAATGTTTCACTTTCAGAGCCCTGGACATATATTTTTGTTGACAGAGTGATTCTTTTAAAGGTGTGTTAGGACGAGGATGCAGAGAAGCGGAAAGTTAATCGCAAACTGAGGTATGATGTCTTTGTTTTTAAGTGATCTCAGATACTTGAAACATCTCAGCAGCCACTCACCTGGCTCATGCACGTCTTTGGAAAAAAAGCACACATTCTCTTCCTGAGTACTGGACCACCAAACTCTCTAATAACTTCCAAAGTATCCAAGACGACATAGTCTTAACTGAGATCAGTTAAGAGAACTGCAAGGATTTTAGTCAATGCCAGAATCCAGCGCATACAAAAAAGGTCAGAACAAAAAGCAGAGGAACTCTATGTGCTCACCATTTCTTGCACGAGGCTCAGTTTCCTTATTCATATTCATATTCTGCCTAATTCAAAGTACGTTGTTTCTTAAACCACAGCAATTATTTTGAAGGTCACAATGGTGGCCTTGAATACCTTCCCAAAAAATTGCCTTGCACTTAAATGTAAATGGAAAGCAATGGTACTGTATAAAAACATGTTTTATCATATGTAGAGTATTTGTGTTTAGGCCTAAATCTTTGACCTCCTCAGCAAACTCGTTTTGGGGTTTTTTGTCTTTTGTTAAGAAGCTTTGGATAAATAGGAGGCTTGAAATTGAACTTTATTTATATTCATGTCCTACTCTTCTAATACTTGATGAGCATGTTGTTTTTTTTTACTTAAAGTACTCTGTGAATATTTTTTTTTCCTTCATCTAGTTTTTTTCTTCAGCTTTCAGTTTAGATTTCTATTTTCTCTAAATACCTTTTGGCAGCTGTCAGAGAACAGGTGTAAACCAGTGAAACTTGTGTAAAAGTACAAGGAGGGAGCAGCATGACAACTTATCCAGTTTACCAAAACTCAGAAAAAGATTACCAAGACTTAATCAGTGTGTTTCCTCGCACGCTGGAAACAAGGTACTCAGTGAAATACAAAGAAAATCAGCTTTGCACTGTAATTTGCTTGTTTTTGCTTTGGGGAATTGAAGGAGCATTTTGACCCCGAAACGGTGAATAAAGTCAAGTAAATGGGCACACTATTACACTATTGTCACTATTACAAAACAAGGAACCATTGACATTATCATCCAGGTCAAATCTCATTACGATAGGACAAAGACTATGGCACCACAGACACACAGAGGTTTATGTAGTTCTGGTTGAACGTGGCCGTGTTTGTCTATGTCTGTTGACTGCAGGCCTCATAAATGCATGGACGCTGCATGTGTGAGGGCACGCAGCTCTGTAAACATTACCTCATCGCTGTCATGCAGCGGGGGCTGGGGCCTCCCCTCAGCCCCCAAGTTCTGTGGGAACTGAAGCCCACTCTGCTGGCTGGAACAAAGGGCAGCCCTCCTCTGCCGCTCGCCCCCTGCCCCAGCCACCGCTGCCACAGCCCACCTCGCAACAAAAGGGGCCACGGGACCTTAATTCCCAGGCAACGATATAAATGGTGGCCCCCGACTCCAGAGGATGAGACAGGGACTGAAAATCGAATGGGGTGGAGGAAGAGAAAAATGGCAAAGAAGTCATAAAAGAGTTGCACCCCACCTCCTCCTTCTCACCCAGGAGGTCCCATTGTTGGTGGGGCTGAGGGCACATGGGGGTGGATGGTGAGGGAACCGGGGTGAGAAGAGACAAAGGACAGGTCGGAGAGAGTCACAGGGGTCACAACCTCCAGCCTCCTCCTCCATACAGCCACTGAAACTCCGTATCAAACACAGAGATCCCATCATATACAATCACGCTCGCTCACAGCCAGTTCAGCCGGCGACCTTTGGAAGGTGACAGATCCTTTAAGAGGAGACGGTTTCTCACACATTTGAGCACACATGAACCTACAGATACTGAAGTGCACACATTGTGCTGTCAAACTGAAAAACTAACCTGTGCAGGCATTGCAAACTTTGTTTCACAGCATCAGTCTTCTCTTAACCCTTAAAAGACAGAACTGCAAACCATGAAATTGGCAGAAAATTCATATTTTTTGAAAACTGACCTTCTATTGACCCCCCCAAAAAATTAAAAAATATGTATTTATTTGCATATATAAGTTTTATTTTGTATTATGTTTGCTACAGCAGCCATTTTTGTAGTTTATTGATTAAAAATGCACTGTCCAATTTCTATAGGTTTATTTATGCTTTTGAGGGGGGAGAAAAAAGATGTAGAAGTCTCAAAAACTCACAAAAACTGATGTATCAAATATGACTGACTAGATGTTAAATACAAAGCAGTTCTGAAACCGAAAAAAATAATTTCACATTACTGCTTTGTATTACTTTTCTTCTTTTGTCCCTGTAGAAAGCAGTTTTTTTAATTTGTTGCACTGCTTGTAAAATTGCTTTTGCAATGCCAAAGCATCATCTGAAATATACTTACACTGAATTGCCCGATAACAGTGTAAGGTTAATCCTTCCAGAACACTTCACATCGGCACAAAAACTATTTAAGCTGAAAGCAAAGAGCACTTGACAGATAAATGTGGTTAGAGTGATTCTGCTATACAAACAAGTGGCGTTTCCTCTGTGACTCAGACTAGTTAAAGCCTACTGGCCTCTTCTTTCATTACCTGATGAAACTCAAGTTTTGGGTCTTTGGTTTGGGTTGGCACACACTCCGTGTATGATGGTCTGTTGCAACTAGTTTTGTGTTGCATTTGCAGGTGCTTGGGAAGTTATGTTATTGTGCTTGCAGCAGTGGATAGCTAGTTTTTGGCCTGGGCCTTCCTTACATCCATCCATAAGTGGGACTAATAAAGGTTATCTTATCTTATATATCCATTCTTTTAGGTGCTGGTGGGTGAACTGAAGCTGACTTTGGGCGACTCTGACCACCTGGTTCTCCAACTATTGGATGTGGACCCCATTCATGCAGGCCTAGAGACCAGTCTGCAACCTGCTGGTAACCACTGGTTGCCAAAGGAAGTGTGTATTCATGAAAACTGTTGGCAAGTGTTTGCTGGGAGTTGCAAATTGAAATTGGTCCCTGTGAGCAACAGAATTTTGAAATTGGTCGTGTACTTCACAGGAAGCCAGTGCAAAAAGTTAAGAATGAGTGAAATATGATCATGCTTTCATGCATAAATCCAAACTAGATGTAATGAAAGCATGAATGGCTTTCTTTTGGTCTTTAAAGAAAGAAATTAACTTGAGAAATTAACTAACTTTAGTTAAAAGTCCTAACTGAAGAAAGTTGAGTTTAACCTGAGGTCTATGAAATAATGCCAGGGGCACAAGATCTGAACGGATAGTGGATAATGAGTTTGAGAAAATGTTTTGAGAGCAGGTTAAAAAATTTTCACATGAGTTGTAGCCAGGTATAAGAGGAAGGTAAATTTGGGTATCATCTGCATAAAAGTGGTACGCAATATACATTTTTTAAATATCGGCCCAAATGATATGTGTAATGAAAACAGGAGATTACGGGGTGGTGCTGGTGGTGGATCCCATCTCTCAAAAGTAGTACACTGACCAGCCTGATGTTATCTAACTGCTGGGTAAGCATGCACAAAAAGATACCTTAATTTGGCAATGATGCCATTTTAAGAACAGCAGTGTCATAACGATGACGCTTTAGAGACAAATGTAACTTAAACTCAGTGAGTAATTTAAACTTTTTCACCTTTAGATCTTTTTTTCATTAATTTCACATTTCAAGTCTTTCATCTAGAGGATCTTTTTTCTTTCAGCTGCTCCCTTTAGGGGTGGTCGAAGCAGATCACTTGCCACCTTATCCCTTCCATCCTCCTCTTTTTCATACCAACTCTTTGCATATCCTCTCTCACTATATCCATGAATCTTCTCTGTGGTCTTCCTCTTTTCCTCCTGCCTGGCAGCTCCATTCTCAAGGATTCAAAATACAATCAAAACAATGTTTAGGGATTATTTTAGTGGAAACCTTTGAAATTTACTTGATTTCTTCTTTGTATTACATTGTATGAAACTTGGCCTAACTCTGTGCCGTGTGTTCCAGAAGATTCTCCGTATAATTCCTGCTAAACCAGGATTTGCCAGGCTTGGATACACAGATAGAGGCAAGAAACCTTGAGAGCTGAATCTGTAACTCTTTTTTTTTTTTTTTTATCTTAAAGCTGTTCTACAATGACCGTCCTGGATGGGAAATAAACAGTTTCTAATGCACAGGAGACCAGAGGCTGGATGGCATCCATATCGATTGTAAATCCCTGAAAAATGGAAATGCCTTGTGATCAGAACACCTTGTCTGACATTATTTTCCTTCCTTGTGTTTTGTAATGTGTCTCTGTGTTTTGTAATGTGAGTACTGGATGTGGAAAATGTTGAGTCCTTGCGTTTCTTTCAGGTTTTGCGATTGCTTGTGATAGTTTGTGCTTCGGGCGAGTTAAAAGCAGCTTTCGAAGCAGCTCACAGAGGCTTTGATGATGCAATAGGCTGATTCACCTGTGCTGCATTCACAATAGCGTTACAAATGTATGGCTTATATGTGTCCAAATTCTGCTTTGTTGCATTCAAAGTTAAACACGTTTTCTTCATTTTTTTAAAGCAGTACCTTCACAGCACAAAGACTGTCAGCTTTTTTTTTTCTCTTTTTTTGCCGTGTAGTTGAGGCGGGGTGTTCGCCAGGTCACTGAAGTGGCTGGAGAGAGTGCAGGATAATTGGGGCTATGTTGGATCTAGTGTCTGTAGCACTTCAGTGCTGGGGGTCAGGGACCTGAAAACACTGGCTCAACAGTTACCAATCATTTCAAACCCCCAGCTGAAGAAAAGCATCGTGGGCCAGCTTTCTCTCAGGGCCACGGCCTGTGGAGGTTCAAAGGGACGGTGAAGCTTGCAGGGCTGCATGCGTGTGTGTGTGTTTGTGTGTGCGCACTGCTTTTGAAAGGGAATAAGAGCTCTGAGGCCAGAAGCTTGAACAATTAGAACAATTTTACTCCACTTTCACTCCCTCCATCTCTTTTTCACACACACACATAGACACACAGTCTTTAAAAGTCTAAAGCAACTTAGTGACCCACCAGTCGTCCTCAAATTCAATGGAATGGGATAGCTCTAATTATATGACATAACAAATTATAATCTACAAATAACAGGTATACTTCAAGCCACTATCGTACATTTACAATATTATACTGTCAAATGGCAATCTGGATAATACTAGCTAGCCAGGTGGTGTAACAATGTTTTCATAGCTGAAAGTTCTGCACCTCAACAGAACGGGCACTAACAAAAAGCAAAGGTAGAGAGTCTGGAAAAGCACCAAAATAACTTGTTATGAGTGCCGCGCAATACGGTAAAAGTAAATACAGGGCCAGTATTGCCAATATCAGTACTGATACTTTTATACTATAAAGCGAGCTTCTGTAGGGGAGAGCAGTGACTTACAGTGGGGCAAAAAATTATTTAGTCAGCCACCGATTGTGCAAGTTCCCCCACCTAAAATGATGACAGAGGTCAGTAATTTGCACCAGAGGTACACTTCAACTGTGAGAGACAGAATGTGAAAAAAAAAAAAATCCATGAATCCACATGGTAGGATTTGTAAAGAATTTATTCGTAAATCAGGGTGGAAAATAAGTATTTGGTCAATAACAAAAATACAACTCAATACTTTGTAACATAACCTTTGTTGGCAATAACAGAGGTCAAACGTTTACTATAGGTCTTTACCAGGTTTGCACACACAGTAGCTGGTATTATGGCCCATTCCTCCATGCAGATCTTCTCGAGAGCAGTGATGTTTTGGGGCTGTCGCCGAGCAACACGGACTTTCAACTCCCGCCACAGATTTTCTATGGGGTTGAGGTCTGGAGACTGGCTAGGCCACTCCAGGACTTTCAAATGCTTCTTACGGAGCCACTCCTTTGTTGCCCGGGCGGTGTTTTTTGGATCATTGTCATGTTGGAAGACCCAGCCTCGTTTCATCTTCAAAGTTCTCACTGATGGAAGGAGGTTTTGGCTCAAAATCTCACGATACATGGCCCCATTCATTCTGTCCTTAACACGGATCAGTCGTCCTGTCCCCTTGGCAGAAAAACAGCCCCATAGCATGATGTTTCCACCCCCATGCTTCACAGTAGGTATGGTGTTCTTGGGATGCAACTCTGTATTCTTCTTCCTCCAAACACGACGAGTTGAGTTTATACCAAAAAGTTCTACTTTGGTTTCATCTGACCACATGACTTTCTCCCAATCCTCTGCTGTATCATCCATGTGCTCTCTGGCAAACTTCAGACGGGCCTGGACATGCACTGGCTTCAGCAGCGTAACACGTCTGGCACTGCGGGATTTGATTCCCTGCCGTTGTAGTGTGTTACTGATGGTGACCTTTGTTACTTTGGTCCCAGCTCTCTGCAGGTCATTCACCAGGTCCCCCCGTGTGGTCCTGGGATCTTTGCTCACCGTTCTCATGATCATTTTGACCCCACGGGATGAGATCTTGCGTGGAGCCCCAGATCGAAGGAGATTATCAGTGGTCTTGTATGTCTTCCATTTTCTGATGATTGCTCCCACAGTTGATTTTTTCACACCAAGCTGCTTGCCTATTGTAGATTCACTCTTCCCAGTCTGGTGCAGGTCTACAATACTTTTCCTGGTGTCCTTCGAAAGCTCTTTGGTCTTGGCCATGGCGGAGTTTGGAGTCTGACTGTTTGAGGCTGTGGACAGGTGTCTTTTATACAGATGATGAGTTCAAACAGGTGCCATTCATACAGGTAACGAGTGGGGGACAGAAAAGCTTCTTACAGAAGACGTTACAGGTCTGTGAGAGCCAGAGATTTTCCTTGTTTGAGGTGACCAAATACTTATTTTCCACCCTGATTTACGAATAAATTCTTTACAAATCCTACCATGTGGATTCATGGATTTTTTTTTTCACATTCTGTCTCTCACAGTTGAAGTGTACCTCTGGTGCAAATTACTGACCTCTGTCATCATTTTAAGCAGGGGAACTTGCACAATCGGTGGCTGACTAAATACTTTTTTGCCCCACTGTAGTCAAAACAACCAAAAGTATTCTAAAACTGGCTTTTTTTGGAGAGCTGGAACATAAATGTGTCTGTCACTAAAGCACTTTGGGTCATCTTCTGTTGTTTAAATGTGCTACAGGATATAAATAAACAGATGTGACAGTCAATGCAAAAAGGTTCAGACATAGTGCATGTTTGAGGTATATTTTTTCATATGCAGAAAATGATTTAACACAATTCATTGGGCTACATGCTAAACTTAGAGGATACAAACAAAGTAGCAGTATCTATCCAAAATAAATACCAGCATTGGTATCGATACTATCAATATTTGGATCGATCCGCTGGAACATATACCTCCTTAAACGTCCCTCAATAAGAGGAATAGTCATTCTTCTCTACCGACCAGAGGTGGTCAGGTGGTTCTGACTAGTCTCTGGGCATACATGAATGGGACATTTAGCAATCAATTTCATAGCTGCCAGCAACCACTCACCAACCGGTTGGAGACCACACATTTTCCCCAAGCAACCAGTGGTTACTCCGTTTATATTATACTTATATGAGCAGCGCTTGGTGACGGTGGGGAGTTTCTGCTTATTCATTTTATCTTACACCTGCTATATTATTGATTGTTTAAGATTCAGACCCCAGACTTCTCATTATTACACAGCCTCTCCCTCAGAAGCTCCTCCTTCTATCACACATTAGACAATACGTTTAACTTCTGATGATATTCACCAATTTTCAGCGACTGGGAATTAAAGACACTCTTGAGAGTAAAAGAAGAGTAACATTTAAATTTAGTGGTGCGGTTCATGTTTAAGCTAAACATTCTACCACCACGAAAAAGCAATAAAAAGCAAATTTCAAAGCCATTTTGCCCCGTCTTCGCTGTGCATGTGCTCCCAGGCGGGGGTTTACCAAGGAACGACCCCCAACCATTCCCCCGCCCTAACTTTTCCTTCCTTTCCTCTGCGTAACGCTGTGGCCACAGATTGTGTGGAATGCAATTAGAGCGCCTAAATTAAGTAGTAATGGAGAACCAGGTCTCCCTACCAGTGTTGCCCTGGCAACGAGCGCTCACAACACCGCCTCTAGTAGTTTTGCTACTTTATCTGCAAAATGCACAATTGAGCTTTAAACCAGCTCTCTGTCTGCAGGAGGCAGGCAGGGCAGAGGATAAAGGATGGGAGGGGAGACGGTGATTGGGAGTGGGGGGGGCGAACAGCTGCGTGCTAGGAGGTTCCTCTGCATCTTGTGATATTGCCGGCCGTCAAATATTTATTCCACAAACTGTCTAATGCGGCGTGATGCGCTCACCGTGTGCGGATGAGGGCCAGATTTCAAAGACCCCCTCAAAGGATGACGTGTGTTCGGCGAGCTTTGATTGCGCGGCTCCCCCTCCAGTCGCAGCGCGACGTGACAGAGAGGAGAGAGGCTTCACTTTGTAAACAGCCTGTAGTCACAGGGCCTTGTTGACTAATGTGACAAAAGCTGTGTGAATTGTAGGCACGCAGTGGATTTTCATCAGGAAGCGCAGATTTTAGGAAATGGGATTAAAGTCGAGCGAAGGTGCAATCACACCTGCAGACTTCAGTCTCGGCAGAGAAAGTTTACTTTGTTGCATTCTTGCAGTCGGCTCGTTTAGGCTCACACTTCTCAATTTACAGGTGAACAAGGACTTGTAAAACTCACGTGAAGTATTTGACATAGAATTAGACATTCTTGTCTCTCGAGGTGAGACAAGGTTTTGGCAGCAAAAGAAGTTGAATAAATTATTTGCTGACACAGTTGAGCTTTTCTGGTGTTTAGCTAAAAGATGCCTGCAGTAACTTCCACTCGATAAAAACTAGTGCGATTATGGTGGAATACCTTATCTTATACTGGGCCTCAGTGTTCCCCCTTATGGTTTCTTCTGTTTGCAAAAAGCCAGTTTAGCTTTTCTCCCCTTAAGTGAACTTTATTCTGATTGGATGCCCCTCACAAATAGTTTTGAAAAGCAAGTGGGTGGGGCTTCTCTGCCCCAGTTAGTCCTACAGAGATACCCTCACACATTATACAGCCTCTAAAGCCAACTGTCTAAAAGGTCTAGCAGAGGATGGCTTCGATCCATAAACTTGTGGGTTATGGGCCAGTTATGCTGCGACACTCTGCTGAAAAATCACCCCAGGTGGGATTTGAACCCACAATCCCTGGCTTAGGAGGCCAGTGCCCTATCCATTAGGCCACTGGGGCTAGACATGCCCTTTAAACACGCTGTGATTGTTCAGTGTACAGCTGGTATATTGTGAATAGCAGATGAATGGAGAGCTCAGAGAACAGCACAGGAGCTGTGCTCTCAGCTCCACTTTGTTTGAGCGTCATTTCTGTTCCTGTGGAGACTCATGAAACCTCACAAGGACCAGGGAGAAACTAAGATTTTTATAATTAAATATTAAGAAGTTTAACTTGGTACTAGCAAGGTATACTAAAGTGCATGGTGAGTGCACACATGACAGAAAACTAGAAAAAGCTTAATAAGCCCACTTTAAATTTAGCATATAAACAACTGAGTGAGACATCACTCCCATCCTGAAACACCTCCCTCTCTTCACCCATGTCTCAAACACCACACATGATCTGCGTAGCTGCACTACCTTGGACAAGACAATTTTATAAAGTTTTTCACAGTTAACCTGACCCACAAAGACTGTCTTTAAAGTGGATTTCTACTCAACCATGTACAGTCCCTCAGTTTAAGTTCACGGGAAGCTAAATCAAACCCTGTGTACTGGTAGAGTGAGCCACATGGAGTTAATGGAGAGAATATGACCTTACATCTGCCGCGTGAGCAAATACATAACAGGTGTGTTCTGTATTATTTACCTGCCAGTCAGTTCTGAACCAAGGATGCACAATACAAGACCGGTTGTGTTGAAAATCAGATTTAAGTTAAGATAACTGGGCCACCTTGTCGCCCTCGGGGGCCTCAATCCTGCAGATGTCAGTGTAGGTTCACATCTGCATACAAATGCACAAACTTTTTTTTTCCTCCCCTTTTACATTTCTCACACAACAGCTGTGTGCATTTAAAGATGACCAGGTGCCACAGATTTTTAATTTAGATGGACACAGACACACCATCAAACAGAAACACGGGCCAGAGTGGGCAGGACGCACAGGTGCTGTGCAAACTTCTGACTGTAGCTGTGCCAAGAGGATGTCCCAAACACAGAGAGAACAAGCGTATGGCCCACACATGCTGAATAGTGTCTTTCACTAAAACAGCCTCTCTGCAGAAGACAAAATATTTCAGAAGGGAATCCATGTGTTTTTACTCACATGGAAACCATTTTTCTTTGTTGGTAATTTGTACTATTAAAAAAGAAGAGGGGGTGGTGGGGGGTAGTATTGCATCTGAAAAAATGACTGGACACATTTGGAGCAGCTGGGCGGGTTGTGTACTGTGCAAAGGTAAAGTGTTTGAATGAATGGGTCTGAGTGACTGTGCTGTTGCTAGACTGCATTTTTGAAAAGCAGTGATTTTTTAAAGCAGCCATAATTTATTTACTGGGCTCCAAACTGGCCCCAAGCTGTCCTTTGTTGTAATGTTAGCTCGCCTGCTATCCTGGACAAACAGCTGCCTATCTAACATGACAAAGCAATGCTTACTATGAATACGTTTATCATCAAAACTCCCGGGTGGTTATAATTTCGCTTGTAGTTTAAGTACTTTAACAGCTACAAACTAGCCACTGAGGCAGCCCAGCTAATCGATAAATAGCTGACATTAGCTCAGTTATACAATCCTGTGCAAAACTAAGCTTACCCCATCATTCATTAGCTTGTAGAACTCCCTTTAACGACAACACTTTGTAGTGTCCCTTTTCTATATGACTTTATCAGTCTCTCAAATTGTTGCGGGGGAATATTGTCCCACTCTTTGTTTAGTCAGTTCATTGCGGTTTGCAGGCATTTATTTATGCACAACTTTCTTAAGGTCCCACCAAGCATTTCAGTCAGGTTGAGGTCTGGACGTTGATTGGACCATTGCAACATCTTGATTTTTTTCTTTTTCAGTCATTCTGTTGTAGATTTGCCGCTGTGCTTGGAATCATTATTCTTCTTCATGAATCAGTTTCAGCCAATCTTTAGCGACTGGACAGATGTCCTCACATTTGACTGTAGAATATTTTTGTATACAGAGGAGTTCATGGTTGACTCAATGACTGCAAGGTGTCCAGGTCCTGCATCTGCAAAAAAAGCTCAAATCAGCACCCCTCCACCACCGTGCTGACAGCTGGTGTGAGGTGTTTGTGCTGATATGCTGAGTTTGATTTTGTGCATGATGATCAAACATCTCAACTTTGGTCTCATCTCTCTGCACATTGTTACAGAAGTGTTGTAGTTTGTTTAGATGCAATTTTGCTAACCAGTGGACTTCTTGCTGCCGTGCTCTTTTTAAATAGAAGAGATGTTTTCCTTGCAACCCTTCCAAACCGTTCATACTCCAGTCCCTTTCTAATTTTAGTGTCATGGACTTGAACATTTAACATACTAAATGAGGCCTGTAGAGTCTGACATGGAGCTCCTCAGTCTTTTAAATTAAGTCTGACCCTGGGTTGAATTTGCTCAGACGTTCAGGATTGCAGTATTGTATTAACACAAACCTGAACACTCCAGACCAGCAAACTGACAAAACCTCTGCTTTTGCAGCACCTCGCTGATGATCAATTAATCAGGTGCATTTGATAAGTCTGGCTACCACTTACCCTCTGAACTCCTATGAAAATAGTAAAGATGTATTTACAGTCATGACTGTAGCTGGTAAAATATTTAACTGCTAGTTGGTTAGTTTGTCAAATTACTTAACCAACCCATTCTGAAAGAAAGCCAGCAACAGTAAAAACATTTAAAAGTAAATGCCTATAACTAGGGCTGGGCCATATTATACCGTTCACGGTAATACCGGTATAATGTTAGGCAACGATAGGAAAATGAAATATCGCGATAGAATGGGAGTAAAACGCGCATGCGCAGTGCCTTTGTTTTCATACGCACATGGCCGATTGTTGAGTGAAACTGATGAACCAGAATTGGTTTGTAAAAATGGTGCAACTTCCGTGATGTGGAACTGGTTTGGTGTTTGTCCGTCAGATACACAACAAAGCACATTTTTTTGCAGAACATGCAAGCGGCCGTTGTTATTGTCGTATTTGTCGGACTAAGATGCTCTTAAATCTGGGAGTAATCTGGGTCCTAAACTCCGTATGCTTCAGGTCAAACAACACTGCAGCATCACTTAGAGTTAAAAACTGTCTAAATTCTTTCATCTTTAATAAAACGATCAGCATTGCTGCTTTACCAGGTGTAACTATAAAGTTTAACTTCCAGGCATCCATGAAAACAAAAGTTATTACATTTAACGGAGTTAGAAGTTAGCAGGAAGCTAGCGGAAGTTAGCTCGCTAGTTTCGCTAGTTACCTAAGCATGATATAGCATGTTCTGACTGAGAGATTTCTGAAAAAATAGTGCATAACTTCAGTTTTTTTATTTCTATATGATGAATTCTGCATTATTAAGTGATAAGAACAAGTAGTCTGATATCCTGTAATCATTATGATGCTATAATTTGAGATAAAATAAATCAAATAAGTTTTTTGTACAAAGTATTGGTATCGGATCAGTATCGTCGATACCACCCTGAATTTTACTTGGTATCGGATCGGAAAGGAAATCAGTGGTATCGCACATCACTAGAGTTAGTTAAATTTGGTTGTAACTTCTTAGCTCAGATAAAAAAGTCAAAGATTTTAAAAAAAATCTATGCCCTATGTTTTATAGTACATGTAGGCATACAATTACTTTACCTTACTTGTTATCATGATTACAGCTAATAAAACTTTCATAGCTAATCTATCTCCACTTGAAAGGCAACTAACAGTCATGATAGTTACCACCACTGATTAAATGCAAGCAAGAAAAGATTTGTAAAAAATATCTACATATTTACTTCCATGAGACATCAACAACTCGGCAACTTGTGAACCAAAATCTTCTTCGACTTTCTGAGTGTTTCTCCAGCTAGGGTGGGCATACGTGTGACTTCTGTGTAGGACAGAATCGGGTATGTGTCATCACCGTTTTCGGACGGTGCTAGCTCACATACTGTGACAGGATGCCGGCTGTCTTTAGTAACAGGTCTCTCGATGCTGAACCTTTTGTTAAATTGGGCAAGAAATGTTAAGATGTTTTGCAAAGACTCCCTATTTCCCTCAGAATCATATATCACAGTCTAGCAGGACAAATATAGACGAATTTGCGCTCATCAGTTAACAGGTAAGTTGACCGATGGGACAAACTTGCACTAAGAAATTATCACACCTTGTATTAGCGCTGCAGAGGTGTGAAGGAACAGACTGCTGTCCACAGTGCTGCTGGTAAGGCTCAAGGCGGCATTAAAGGCATCACGAGATATCTAATGCTTCATCACCAGTGTTGTGACATCTCTGTGATGTTTCAGACATATAAATATACACCGCTCGCTATTTTGGTGCTCGCTCATCTGGCTGAGTGAGAAAGGAAGGTAAAAAAACAAGACCGAAGGAGGGTACGGTGGTGCAGCAAGTGAAGGGCTGCAGGAGGAAGAGGAGTCGAGCCAAGTCGAGCTGTTTTGGTATCCCAAGCTCAGGACGCCAGCCAGGAAAGCCGGCCAAGGTGTGCTGTTGTCGTGTACCGGCACAGTGATCATGAGTGGGGGAGGTGGTGGCATGCTGGAGTGAACATCACACCGCTTCATCGCCGTGGCAGCAGCCTACCACATGGGCTCATGCCAAGACACTTGGCCAGCAATCCCACAATCCTTTGGTGCATGTCACTGATGAAGGAAAAGGCCTCCAGTCTATAGCTAGAGCTTTTGGATTTGGATCAATTCAGGGTGGAATATTACACCTTTAGGCTTTGAAATAGCCAATGGTGCACGATTTGTTTTGATAAAACTTCAAATAAATCTGATTTATCATCTTAGATTTGTGCTCAGCTCTACTTAGATCACATATTGAATATTTTCTGAGACTATGTCTCACCGCCAGCGTTCAGTTGCTCTTTCTGAATTAATTTAATCATAAGTATCCCAACTATAAGTACACGAAATTTTTTACAAGGTTAAATTATTCTTAAATCAGGTTAAAGCTGCAGTTTTTGAGAAAATAAAATTCTTTATGCTTAATGTTTATCTACCTGTCTCTCTCTCTCTCTCTCAATCTCCCTTTCAAAGTGTACCTCTCTACATCTCAGGTGGAGTTATGGGCTGTCGTTCCTTGCTGGCCTGCCTGAGGGCGGACTGCTCCACGTTAACTCATCGTGCTCAGGATATTTAAAGGCTGCATTTTGCTTCTATTCTCTGCTGGATGTCATCATCAGCATAGTGGTAATCACGGCATCCTTGAAACCTGCTAGGTCTTTTGCTTGTCATCCCGTGACTTTGTTTCTCCATTTGTTCCCCAACTGCAAGTCCAACACTTCTTTGTGAAACCAGTTCTCCAGGATCCCAGTTCCCTGGAGGAGTTTTACAGACACTACCATCCTGAGGTTCTCACCTGATTGCTGTGCTTACAAAGGAAAGCACCTGAAATCCACTGCTGCAGTCCTAGCTATTTAATAACTAGACCTGCCTCTCAATAACCCACCCGGTTCTTTGTCCAAGAAACAAACCAGGTCTCAGAATTAAGTCATACATGTTGTGCGACCGCTTCCCCTGCGACACTTACCATTTCTCAGGCAATGAACTCTCTGAGTTTATTTTGTCACAGCTGTTTCATCACTCATTTACAAAGAAGGTCCTTTGGATGTGGTGCTTATCTGTGGTTATCTTGTTAGAGAGACTATTATGTCACTTCCAACTTTTCATTTGGTGATTTGAAGGGTTCCAGTTGCAAAGGGGAATATTCAGCCCTAAACCACAATTTCTTCCAAAACTTAACCAAAGGTACAAATGGGAGCAAATAACAGTCTAATGGCTAACAAACCTGTGAGGTCTCCCACTGCCAATGCCTAACACAGGTTTTATAGCTCTTGAAAACTGTGAAAACTGGACCATTGTCCCTTGCAGACATTTTTGCTGTATGTGCATTTAAGTTTAAGGTTTTTTTGGTATAACACGCTCTTTGACTGACTTCACTTAGCGGCATTCACCAAACTTTAGCAACCACTCGCCAGCCAGTCAGAAAATACACAACCAGAAGTTGCCAGGAGATCACGGGTCAGTGTGACTGACACATTAACAGATAGATCAATTCAAGAGAGATTTCAGGTATTCCTTGCATGTTAGGTTACTCCTCAAGATCAAAGAACTGCCTTAAAAAAATAACTTGTTGACTCTCATTTGATCTGTCACTCAAACCTTCCAAAAAGTTCAATTTTTGTCTCATCAGTCCACTGAATATTTTCTTGGGGATCATCAAGTCACCAGTGGTTTTCTCCTTTGACTCTCCCATGGATGCCATTTTTACCCAGTCTCTGTCTTATTGTTGAATTTTAATTGAGGCACGTGAGGTCTGCAGTTCTTTAGATGTTGTTCTGGGTTCTTTTGTGACCTGGATGAGTCGTCGCTGGAGCACTTTCAGTAGGCTGGTCGCTCCTGGGAAGGTTCACCACTACTCCAGGTTTTCTGCATTTGTATATAATGGCTCTCACTGTGGTTCAGTGGAGTCTCAAAGCCTTGAAACTGGTTCTGTAACCCTTTCCAGACTCATAGATGTTAATGACTTTGGCATTTATCAACCTTGGAGGTTTGTAGTTGTTCACCTAAACAACTTGTCAACTGGTCACGAAATACACAACGAGAGGTTACCAAGTGCATGCAGGTTGCTTCACGAGATCAACAAATTGTCTTAAAGACAAAAAAAGGCTAAAATAACAACATGAGGGATTAATCGTTAGTATACGCAATTTACAAATGAGAGTCAACATGTCGTTCTGAGCTCTCACCTCATGCGGAGGAGGTGCAGAGAGGCTAGAAAAACAGCAAGAAGGAGGTGTGTGCAAGACCGACAGAATGTGTCAGTTCCTCTATCTTCTTCCTGCCTCGTCGGTTTTGACGTGGTGAGGAGTGTGAATCGCACACATTCGAGCTAACGTGCGCACAGTCGGACGTGCACGCTCGGAGACAGCGGTCAGGGTGTGAAGCATGAATCACACGTGAAAGCGCAAGGACATACATGCAAATCCACACATAGAATCACACATGTAAACATTTATATGTGCCAATGCAGCAGGTTACCTAAAACTTACAATGAAGGAAACTAACTAGAACTATGTTAACAGACAAAAACAACACAGTCTGGAGAAGAAGATAAAAAACAGTCACTTCCTGTTGTTGCTTTAACAAAGCTTACGCAGATTTAATTTCGTTGTTTTTCAAAACTTCTTTCTTCCAAAATAAAAAAACAAAAAAAATTCCACTGAGATTTTTCATTTCTTCCGAATTCCAGTGATGTACAATATTTCTGACACTGCTGTTGGTACCAAACGGCCGTAATCGACTTTTAAAAGATCGAGTGTGGGGACGAAAAGCACGAAGGCAGCAACAGGAGCAAAATGAGGAAAGGAAGGAAAAAATGTAGTTTATGAAGTTAAGGAAGTATAATTGCAAGGTGCTGAGGGAAGCAGCAAAGAGGAAGTGCAGCAGTATGGAGTACTAGTCCCTGACACACACACTCACCACCTGGGGAGTGTGGATACGGTGCTCTTCTCTTTGGCCAGAGGCTGGTAAATAATGGATGTGTTGGTGGAAGCGCAGGCAGTTTGAAATGTAAATGTGACGGATGGAGAGTAGTGTGTGTATGTGCATGGACAGCTTATGGGTTTGTGTGTGTGTGTGTGATGCTGTCACTTGAGGCTGGGACTGGTTATGTGTCTCGCATGGTGATGGACCGTCCTCCCTGAATAGAAGAAGAAGGAGTGGAGGAGCAGGGCAAAGATGTGCAAGTGTTCACGAGAGGAAAGAGGAGCGAGGATGAGAGGAAAGAGGAGCGAGGATGTGAGGAAAGAAGGGAAGGCTCTCAGGTTACCTCCAAGTAAAAGGAGTAATGGTAAATGGCCTGTAGTTGCCTAGCGCTTTACTTAGTCCCTAAGGACCCCAAAGCGCTTTACAATACATCCACCCATTCACACACTGGTGATGGCAAGCTACATTGTAGCCACAGCTGACAGAGGCGAGGCTGCCGGACACTGGCGCCACCGGGCCCTCTGACCACCACCAGTAGGCAACGGGTGAAGTGTCTTGTCCAAGAACACAACGACCACGACTGTCCGAGCCGGGCCTCAAACCGGCAACCTTCTGATTACAAGATGAACTGCCAACTCTTGAGCCACAATGCCCCCCTAATGCCAGTTAGTACAGCTCAGTAGGTGCTGTCTGGTTTTTCTGGACAGGTGTATGTTTGATAAATGTGTTGCAAGTGAAATAATCACTGGTTTAAAACCTGAACTTGGAATTAGCAGCTCAGTCAGACTGGACCAGCCGACAGGGCAACTTGGGGGCGCAGGAGCTAAGCTACTGGACAGGCCCCCAATTAAACACCTTAATAGACTAAAGTACACAAAAGGCAAGAGTTCCATTATATTTAGGTCCTGATTTTATTTTGTTGACCAAAGCTTATGCTGTATGTATTCTCTTTATGAAGTGATTCTTACCTCTGTAAATATTTATTAAGTTGTTTTACACTCCACTGATTAAAATAGGGACCTTTCCTGGGCACTGACGTCCCACATCTTTGCCTGTGGAAGAGTCTTCGATGTACTCTTGGAGTAATTTTGGTTCTCACTTCTTTCTCAGTTATTTCTTTAAATAGCGGCATGAAGTGTTGCTTTCTGAGATCTTTTACCCTACTTCACTCATCAGACAGGCTCTATTTAAGCGATTTATTGATTCAGCAGGACCTGGGTGTGGTTAGGGAAACTGAACTTTCCAAAAATGATAGTTAATCGCAGTTAATTTGTGATTCACAAGAGGGGCAATCACTTTTTCACAGAGGGCCAGGTAATTTTTGTTATGTTTAACTAATGTTAAATTAGTGTGATTACCTGAAAGATGTACGTGAGACAAATATTCAAAAAACAATAACTAAGAAATCAGAGCTACAAATGCTTTTTCACAGCACTGCATCTTAAACTTAACAGACCACAGTATGAAGTCACCAAGTATTCATTACATGATCTCAAATGCCTGAAATAGATATGAGCAATTTTTCAACATCATCTTGACATTAGTGCCGTGTTCTTGCACCACTTTGCTATCTGTGAGACATGTTAACAAGTCAGCTTTCCGGAGTAAAGAAACCCGTCTGTGCCACATGCAGATGTTCGCTTCTGCTGGTCTCTCTGGTGTCGCTGAACTACTGTGGCACCACATATTGCACCCTGAGAGTTATTAGTCCCTGAAGAACAGTTCATCTCCCAACGAGAGTGGCTCGTGTAGAAAAAAAACTCCATCTTTGGTCTAATGCAATGGTGGAGGTCAGTGCTAGCATATGGCTCAGAGCGGGCGGGCGAGGGTAAGAGTGCGGTGAGGAGTGTGAGCTGCCAGCTGGCCTAAACATGATGGCACGAATGAAGGAGAGACGAGTGACGTGCGGAAGGTAAAAGTAAAGTAAGAAGGGTGGAAAACAGAAGGGAATAGAGGAGAGGAAGTAAGTGAGGTAGGAAGAAACTGAAGGAGGGGACGGAGGGATGACAAAAGGAGGAAGTGATGGATGGAGAGAGGTGGGAAGGTGAAAAACACAGAGGGAAACAAACGTGGAGAAACTGGCATCTGTTGCCCTCCCAACCCCCGCCATCTCCACTGTCACCACCAGCTCCCATTGGTGCATTGTGCATATATGTGTGTGTGTGTGTGTGTAGATAAGACAGAGAAAGGGGCCCAGATGGTCTGAGGGGAGAGTGACAAGTGGCTGTCACGAGATTCAGACAGCCTGGCCCTGTGCTGCCCTGCTGGCACACACGCCTCCATCTATTTGTAAGACCTCCACCTCCTGCGGGGCACCTGATCGCCCCGTGCTACATCTGTTTGCGGCCGTATCTTTGGGAGCCCTGCAGGACACAAGAACAGATATTTCAGCTGCGGTCACAGCATTAAACAAGTGTTAATGTTGATTTTCTCCCTTTTTTTTTCTTCTTTTTACTTAATTCATCACAAACTTAAAGCTGGGACAAAAATCCACAGAGGTTCACAAATGTTTTGACATTTGAGTGATTATGTGCTATGATTTAACTCATCTGTGATGTATGTCCGGTCCAAGCCAGATTAAAAGAGGAAAAGGGGGAAGCTGTCCTGCCTTACAGACTGTCACACTTTGTTTTCTGATTGTTGGAGACGCTATCTTTCAAACTTTTCTTTTTCAAAACTCAACAAACTAACCGCAAAACTTCACACCAAACCTGTAACACATTATGCAGCTCTTTTGAAAGCTAACAGTGCATGCAATCTCCTTTTAAAGTTTAAAAAAAAAAAGAGAAGAGACAATGGCTTTGCTTCAGTAAAGTACATTCGAGTGAGCACACAAAGCGCCAGCTATGCACTGGTGGTGTAAACGGAAAACACTTGTGCCGTTTCGCTTTTTTGTGTGCAGGGCACAGCAGTTTGTAAATAAAAAAAATAAGAACATTGGCATGCATGACAGACTGTCAATACAAACAAGCTGAAAAAAAATAATTTTTAACACTTCACAGACAAAGCTCAGAAGAAGAAAAGTCAAACATTTGTGCAAGAGAAAAAGAATGACTTGTGCAAAGTTCATTATCCGTGAACTTGGAGATATTTACCAGTTTCCCCTTTCACACATATAGCACGCAGCTGGAAAAAGCAATGGGTGTACTCCGGGGACCTTTATGTGATGTTAAAGATGGTTGGTGTCCAATCAGACTGTGTTTGATGGTTGTGTTCTCGTGTGTATGTGTGTTCAGTCAGGTATGTTGTATTTTTTATATTTATATAAAAAGGTGTTTATAAAAATTCCAAAACTAGGTCTAAACCAGAGAACGCCCATTCATGCATTGGCCACAACTTTTACCAGACTGAATTTACAGTTACCGGACACTTTATTAGGTACAACTTCCTGGTACCAGGATAGCCCACCATTTGCTTTCAGAGCTGTTTTCCGTCTGTGTTGAGGCTTGGTACTGGCACTGGCCTCTTAAGCCAGGGATGGTGGGTTTGAATCCCACCTGGGCTGACTTTCAGCAGAGTGGCGCAGCATAAGTGTGTCGATGGATCAAAACCATCATCTGCTAGGACTTTTAGATAGTTATTGAACCCTGCTTCCAATCTTCATAGCGACCTCGTGGCTGTGGAGGCCATTTGAGTACAGAGAACTTATTGTCATGTTCAAGAAACCAGTTTGAGATGATCTGAGCTTTGGTGTGTTATCCTGCTGGAGACATTTATCAGAAGATGGTACACTGTGGTCAGCGATAATACTCAGTTGGTACTAAAGAAGACCAGGCAACATTTTGTAAATCTTCTTTTGTCTAACTTTGGTGAGCCTGTGTGAATTGTAGGTCCACTTTCCTGCTCTTATCTGACAAAAGGGGTACCTGGTGTGGTCTTCTGAATTAAAGTCTGACATGCTGTGCTTTCAGAGATGCTCTTCTGCTTCTTCTTCTCATACTTTGGTTGTAACAAGTGATTATTTGAATTACTGCTGCAGTCTGGCTATTCTCCTCCGACCTCTGACATCTACAGACCAAATAATCAGACCAACAACCATGCCACATTTAAAATCCCTTAATACAACTTTCTTCCCCATACTGATGCACAGATTGAACTTCGGCAGGCTGTCTTCACCATGTCTACATTCCTAAATATACTGAGTTGCTGCCATGTGATTGGCTGATTGCATATTTGCATCAGAGGCGGAGCCAGACATTTGAAACACCCGGGGCTTAGCCCTAAAGGGTAGTATGCATGTGGGATTTTTTTTTTTTTTTTTTGGGGGGGGGGGGGGGGGGGTGCTTTTAATTAAGCAGCAAGGCAGAACAAGGTCGGGGCTGTATCAAGACACGAGGACTAAACCCCAATTCAACCAGACCCAGAACTGATCCGGAATTAAAGCAGGACTACAACAGTTCAAAATCAGGACTACTGAGGACTTAACCAAGACAGAACCAGAATCAGAACTAGATGATAGTAGCACTAAAAATCATCATAGACCTGCACTACACTTATTTTTTATTTCTACCAAAGTCCAGATTCAGAAAAGTTTATATAATTATTTAGCCTGGTTGTGCAAACAAGCCTGCATAACTTAATAAATATATAACTTGAAAAATAACAAACCTAAAAAGAAACACTCGGTACGAGATACATGAGTACCTATGATACGGTGATACTTTTAGTAAGCAACCATTTGACTAACATGTGTGTCTCACCTGCTCTTGTTCATCTCTGTTCTGTTCCTCTCTCTCCCTCTTTGTGCTGACAGTCATCAAATATACAGTTGAAACCAGATATTTACAAACTCTTCAGATCAAAACACAAACACTTTTTTGATTGTAACATCAAATCAGACTAAATGTTTCTTTTTTTAGATTGATAAATATAAAAAACATATTTTTTAACTTTAAGAGTAAAGAGAGAAACTATCTGTATTTCTTAATTGCAAATGGCACCAAATTGTATTCAAAATTGAGCCACACTTATGGAGCTCCACAGTTCTGTTCCTGGTGTTTTGGTTGACATCTCTTGATTTTCCCATGTCACAGAAACAGGCTCTGTGTTTTGCCTTATATGCATCCACAGCTGTGCCACCAATTTACTCACATGGACTCTACGAACCTATCAGAAGTTTCTTCAGCTCAGAATGGAATTGTCTGGAGTTTTCTTATTAATTAACAATAAACTTAGTGTACACGTACTCCTAAATTTGATGAAAGTGATAAAAAATAGACAGCTCTGTCTCTCTTTATTCTGACATTTAACTAATTCAAAATATATTTCAATATTTATCCAAAACAAAACAAGTTTACTCTAAATTGATGTTGTACAGCAAAAAAATGTTCTTGTGTTTTCCATAAAGTGTAAATATCTGGTTTCAACTGTTCCTCTTGTTTTGCATAGAAATATACTGAACAACATACAAAGCATAATATATAAAATACTACCAGAGTTTTTTCTTTGAAAGAAGCCCCTTATGTCCATTCTTGTATATCAGTGCATTACTGAAACCGATTTATTTAGCCGTGGAGGGTAACAACTGAAAATATGAAATAAACACACATGTAAGCTAAGACTCTCTAAAGAAACAGCGTTGTTGTTGTTCGGCTTTTCCTTTCGCCATTTGTTGATTCACTTGAAGAGCGAGTAATGTAATATGGGTCAAGTGTTTGATATCAATCTTTCGTGATACACCGTCATATTTACATTATTTGTACAGTACGAATGATTTGCTTTGGTACCTGGTCAAACTTCAGTTCTCTGTCTGCCTGGCTCCATTTCTCCAACAGCTCACTCGCAGGCAGCAGCTGCCCCGCCCCGCTTAGTGCCTGAGCTCGGATCATACCAATCTTAGGGGGGATTTACGCACAGTCGTAAATTCCCACAGTGTGCACTATGTGCTTCGAATATTGTGTGTAGTTTTTTGTTTTGTACAGTTGTCAGCCAGGCATCTAACTATGAAAAAATTACACTCCAAAAGGCTTCTGAAAAAACAACCCGGCCTTAAGCCCAGTAAGCCACCCCACCCACCCACTGATTTGCATTAACACACAGTTAGACAAGTATAACTAATATTGTGATTGGTGAGTTTATTCGGCATCCACACGCGCTGGTAAAAAACTAGTGGAAACACCCAGATGGGACCTAAACCATTGGGTGAGATCTGTTTTTTATGGTCTCTGACTGGTTTCTTGTAAATTTCTCAGTTTGCAGAAATACACCGATGCATGATGCCTATCATAAATATTTACGTTTTTTGCACTGAAAATTGTTAAGAAATCTCTTGATTGCCTGGAAAGCGATGAAATATCACACAATACCTGTCTTTGTTCATTTCGTATCACATAGGGCTAACTGATTGTGTTGAAGATGAAGATGGTTCCATGCAGGAACCTGATTGAAGCTAGCTTCGAGGACTTTGACTGCACTCTTCTTCTTTCAATACAGACACAAATATGAACACATTTCCTGTGATTATTACACGCAAACAGTTAAATCTGCTGTCAGATTTTTGTGTCATATTCTTTGTCCGTCTTTGTCCCACTTTTCTAAAATCCTCTCCAGTGTTTTAACACTACATGTGTGCTGACCGACTGGCCGTCAGGGCCGACAGAGGAATTGTGACAAGCAGTCACAGTGTGTATTATCTGTCATTTCTGAGCCATGGGACTCAGTTTAATGGATAAAGCCTGCGGAAAACTCACACCGCCAGCCTCTTTATATCTTTATGGGTCATTCACTCGTCTTCCCAAACACCCCCTAATACGCTTTATGTCTCACACTCTGTCTTTTTCCCATTGTGTTGCAGACACACACACACACATATACACACACACATACTCCTGATCTTAACACGGTTGCCCTTGATTTCTGTGATCCTGCGATATTTTTTTTTCCTTTTCTCCCAAGGAACTTCCTGCCCATCCTTTTTCCAAATGAGGGGAAATGAAGGATGGGACTTTGGGGCCTCCAGGCCGCGACCCTCGTAGTCCCACAGCCAGGCTCCCTGGGATCTGTATGCGCCTCAGGACTCCTCTCGGACACCAGGGGGTCTCCCTCATCGGGAGCGGTGGTACGCGAGTGTGAGCAAAAGTGAAAAAAAAGAGCAAAAGAAGGCAAATTGACGAGAGAAATTGGGTGTGAAGAGAGAGGGGGGTAAGGACGCCTGTGCGGAAGTGTGTGTGAGAACGGCAAAAGGCAGACAAACTGTGTTAGTGAGAAAAAGAGCAAGTGTGTGTGTGAGGGACAGCTCGTCCTTCAGGCTCACCTCGGCCCCCCGGGGTCTGTCTTCTCAGCGCCGCCGCCGTTTTACTGGCCCCGGCTGACGGCCGTGAAATGGCGACAAATTTACTGCTCTGGAGCTCATGGATCTGAAAGCAGAGAGGACGTCTCCTCTCTTTCACCCTCTCCTTTTCCCCTCTTCTTCTGCTATGTTCTCACCTCCTGCACACGTTCTTCCGTCCAGCTCTGTTTAACATGTGCTTCTCTAACTCCCGCTTTTTAACAAAAAGAACAATTTTTCATCCCTCCTGTGTTTCCTATCCCCTCTTCTTGCTTTCTACTTTGTATCTTTTTACCTTCTTTCCATTTCTGGTGATTTTGGTCTTCCCCCGTTATATTTTTTTCTGTCGGTTATATTCACCGTCATGTAAAATACAAACATTATTACTCCCGAACACGAGAGCAATCACATATCATTTATAGCCCACTGCTTTTAATTATGGAGGACTGCAGCAGTCAGCGAGGTGAACCAGTAGCAAAATTTGGTCAAAACTGCGGTGTCATTCATCCAAGAAGAAATAGAGTGTTATTTATGAGTTTCTGCAGCTCACACAAAGCCTCACAAACATGCACTTTAGTCATAGTTAGTTTTTTAGGCTCGCACTTAAAACAAACCATATGTTTTATAACTGGTTACTCATCTCTTTGTGCTGGTGAGTCAGCCAGCACCAGAGTTTCAAGTTACAGGAGTGCATCAGCTCTGAGTCACTTAAAGTTATCTGTTGAAAAAAAAATGAATGGGTGCCAGGGAAAAGCTCAAAATAGCTCCTCAGTAGCAGAACTCAGATTCATAGTAAAGCACTGGACAGTTTTCTGTTTAAACTGGTTCTGACCAAGCAGCAACCTTTGGGATTAGAAAGAATTAAGTGAGCAGCATAAACTGCAGTTCCTCCAGTGGCCACTTGAGGCCGTCCGCAAACGACCTGATTTAGACTTCTGCCAAGGATCTTTATGGAGTGTGTGAGGTAACCTATGTATGTTGCCAGTGTCAATGTCAGTATTTATGCTTCTGCTTGTGCAGTTACTGCTGGTGTTAATCACTGTGTGGTCTTGACTTGGTGTTTTATATAATGTTCCAGGTGGAAGAAAAAAATAAAACCCTTTCTGGGTCCTCACTCGTTCTTGTGCTCAGGTTTTTTGAGGTGCAAACATATTTGTCCCTCCAGTTTTTTCCACTTCCTTGTACATTCCCTTGTGTCAATTCGGATAGTTTCAGCAATCTCCCTCCAGGAATTTATGACATTTGTGAGTCCTTATATTGATGCTATGATTATTTTTCTTACAGTGAGACTAAGGATTAATATTCTCTAACTGACGAATTCGAAAATGCCAGTAAAAAAGTAGCCGGAAATGTACAGGGGGAATCAATGGCAATAAACAGGTGCCAACTAAGTGTTTGGTGTCTTTTGGAGCAGTTTTAAGTAATAATTTGGTTTGATAGCCAGAAAGCCTCAGATCAGCTGAAACACTCAGTTTATTTAAATCCAGGTTGAAGACTCACCTGTTCTCAGCTGCATTTGAATAAAACACCAAATCCACACTTTTAAGCTTAAATTTCAAAACTTACATTTTAACTACTGATTTTATCTACTGTTCTGATTTTATCTGTTTTGATTTTATATCCTGTTTTGTTTGTTTGTTTGTTAATTAGTTTGTTTGTTTGTTTGTTTGCTTGTTTTAATCAATTTTAAATCATGCTTTTATTTGTTTTTGTTTCTAATGTCTCTGTAAAGCACTTTGAATCACCTTGTTGTTGAATTGTGCTATACAAATAAACTTACCTTGCCTTGCCTTGATATGCACCTAATTGTAAAAAAAAAAAGTCAATCTGATAAAAGAGCATCTGAAAGGTATTTTCTTTTTTCTGAGTGAGTGAAATTAAACCCCATTATCAGGTTTCCATATCAGTTTAACACATATCTATTCTTTTTTTATATATATATATAGCACCAAATCACAACAACAGTTGCCTCAAGGCGCTTTATATTGTAATACAAAAAAGAAATGAGAGAAAATGCCAACAATCATATGGCCTCCTGTGAGCAAGCACTTTGACAATGTGACAGTGGGAAGGAAAAACTCCCTTTTAACAGGAAGAAAACTTCAGCAGAGCCAGGCTCAGCGGGGGACAGATATCTGCTGCAACCAACTGGGGGTGAGGTATCTACACAGTCTATGGGTGTGTGATGCTAAGCAATGGCTCAATCTCATTAGAGTAAAAACAGGATGGCAACCTCCTTCAACCTGTGGTTTTACTGGAATTTTTCACCTCCAGCAAAAGATTACAAGCAATCCAGAGTGTTGCACCCTCAACTTCAGAAATACAAATTTAGGATATAGGAATAATGCAAAACAATAAAATACAACAATGATAATTTAATTAAAAACTTTTCTGTATAAAAATGTCTTCAGCTGCTTTTTAAAAGAGTCTGCACAGCAAAAACACATTGGAAGAGAATTCCTACCTTTGTGTTGCTGCTTGAAAAGCTCAATGCCAACACATTTTTTAACAAGTACGTTTGACCTGAAGACCTGGAGAGTGAGATTGCAGCAGGTCAGAGATATTTAAAGTGGAAACCAAAGACAAGCCAAATTAAAAGTCTTCTCCCAGTGTTCGGTACAGTCTGAAGGCAATTCAAAGCTGATTTGTTAAAATAAATAAAATGACCGTTACAATAATCCAAATAATCATCTCAAGCAGGCACGTGCAGAGGGGGGGGCTAGAGGGGCTTGAGCACTCGCCCCTTTCCTGATGGGTGCCCAAGGTGCCCTTTTGTTGAGGCAACTTTAAAAAAAAAAATAAAATTATTATTATTTTTTTAATGTGTGTGTGCGTGCGGAGTCCTGTCTGTGCCCCTCAACAATAATATTTAACTATTAATCACAGTTTTGCTAAATAAAAGGATCTGGCTTGCATCAGTCACATGATCACATTTAACCAGTGTTGGGTAAGTTACTTTAAAATAGTAACTTAGTTACATTACTAGTTACTTCTCTCAAAAGTAACTCAGTTACTTCAAGTTACTCGTTACTTTCAAAGTAACTAGTTACTAGGGAAAGTAACTTTGGTTTTACTCATAATTCTCTTGTTAATGTGTTTCTTCCATAACTTTGCCAGTCTTCTAGCTTGCTTACTTGCCACAAGTGCACTGTGCCACCTACCAATCGAAAGGAAAAGATAATGTGCATATTTCCACGAGAGAAATCCCACGCCTGGACCGTCATTGACTGCTGCCATGATTCTAGCCTACGTCACAGTGTCATGTGCGCTTTTTACATCCAACACAAAAACTGCAGTCGTGGTGCTTTGATTGTACTCAGAACTCAGAAATTCTGCCTTCTGAATAGGAAGATGTAGGTAACACCAGACTGCAGATGAGCTGCATACAGGGCTGGACTGGGACAGAAAATCGTCCCGGGCATTTTGACTAGAGACCGGCCCACCATTATAGGAAAAATCATAAAGCCTTTGAATGAAAATAAACACTGTTGTGACTGTGATGTACACTGTTTTGATGGTATATATGCATCAATCTATCAATCGTTTGTTGTAAGATTCAGATAATTATTTTTTAAAAGATAGACATTTTAAATGAGAATAAGAAAGAAAAGTATTTCTTTGTGCCCCCCTCTCCCTGTTAATGCCCTACCTGGCCCCCTGGCAACACTTTGCTAGATCCGCACCTGCACAGTTACCAGCTGCCAGCTACTTAGAAAAGGATCCTGGTGTTATTTGTCTCTCAGAAACAGTTCATAACTTCAACTCATTCATGTCACCTAAAAGGTAAACCTGTTTCTCCATCACCTGTTCAGCTCTGATGATCCAGTAAGGACATCTCCTGGTTTCATCTTCATGTTTCCCTCTCACCAGATAACCAAACCATATCATGACCAGCAGGTTTACAGCTGTGGCTCCAGCAAACATCAGCTGATACTAGAAATTAATATTAAATAAATTCTAACAACAGCTGATCGAGCTTAAACGTGCTGCTGTTGTTTAGCGCGACATCCGCTGGTTTCCTCTTTCGGCGCAAAGTGGGCGATAAACAAACAAGAGAGACGATCAGCTGATCACTGATCAGTTTTCATGATTGAAGTAGAAACGAGAGAGGGAGGGGAGAGAATGAGAGAAGAGGCAGCTGTGCAGCAAAGACAGAATAACTCCAGCTTTGTGCCTTTTTCATTGTAGCTGAATTACGGGACAAACTGTTCCTTTTCCCCTCAATAAGAAACGCGTAATATTTTCTCTGAATACCAGACGGGACGGTTGGCAACTCTAATAACTTATGAACAAAATAAAGTGCAACATCATTAACTTCATAGCACCACCCAGCTGTATAGAAACTCCGTCATGCTAGCTAGCACGCAGTACGGAAAAAGTCAGCACAACGAAAATAAACTCCACCTAAACTCGGTTCATATCTGACCCAGAGAGACTGCAGGTCATAACTTCTTACCTGAAGTTCAGTTCACACTTGGACCGGAGGCCGCCTCGGGTCTCTTTTCCTTCTGCGTCCCCTTTCCTTCATCCACCTGCTGGCCTCCACCACTTGCTAATGTTACTGAATCTGTGGAAGCTCCGCGATAGCCACCACACGAAGTAACGAGTAACGACCCTATCTAAATCCCAGTAACGACTAATGCGTTCCAGATTTTGGCATAATAACTAGTTACCGTGCTCGTTACCACAATAATAACGTAGTTACTGTAACGCGTTACTTAATAACGCGTTAGTCCCAACACTGCATTTAACCAATGATCGCCCTTGACGGCAGAACGCGCTGGTTACGAGCCGGGAACGAGCTCACAAAGAGTACGCGCATTTTTAGCGGTCCGGAGCTGTAGGAGAAACACAAGTTAACTCAGAGACACAGACTGATGCGACAAAACCAGTAAGTAGGTGTACAGCGTACACTGTAGTGTGTAGCACACAGGAGTATTAGCTTATTACGTACACGTTGGTAAGCTGTCTTGTAGCAACTGACGAACTGAAACAAACGAGCGTGCTGTGTGTCCTTTTATTAACTGCACAAGTAGTGCTGGTCATAGCTGCTGGCTACCTGTGTAAGGCTGTCATGGGTCTGTAGCTCTGTCACCGTTTTAGGGAACATATTTAGTTTTAAAGCAAGTTACAGGGCTTTTCCTGACCTTTCTGGAGGGATTATATTTCACTAAAAAACGATCTAATATGCATGTCCACATAATTATGCATTATTATAATCATAATATATTAAAAACACACGCTGTATTTTAAAGAACATACATTAAGAAGCAGATTATATTAGATTTATATTTTAAATAAGACAAAATTTGGATTTTACAGCAGTAAAATTATTGTATCTCTACAGTTTAAAAATGTAATAAGCTTTGCCCTGCACAGAGTGGATAGTGAAACACATGGAATCATCATACACGCATACATACAAACACGCACATTACCAACTCCGGAAGACGATCAAAGCAGCCAAACGTGAGTACAGGGACAGGGTGGAGCAACAGTTTGACAACCCTCGGAGTATGTGGCAGGGACTAAACACGATCACAGACTTTAGAGGGAAAACCAGCACACCGCAGACCACGGCCTCTCTGTGTGAGGATCTAAACGTATTCTACGCTAGATTCGACACAGCGAACACCATGAGACCGGACAGTGTGCGCACCGCGGATGACGTCAGTGCGCACACTGTGTCTGAGGAGGATGTGCGGAAGTGCTTCAGGAAGGTGAACGCACGCAAAGCTACTGGTCCGGACGGGATTCCCGGCCGCGTCCTCAAGTCATGCGCGGTTCAGCTGGCTGGAGTGTTCACACACATCTTCAACCTTTCCCTCTCTCTGTCTGTAGTCCCAGCCTGCTTCAAAATGGCCACCATCGTCCCTGTACCCAAATCCTCCACCATCTCCTCATTAAACGACTGGCGACCTGTAGCCCTGACCCCCATCGTGAGCAAATGCTTCGAGAAGCTGGTCAGGGACTTCATCCGCTCTGCACTACCCGACTCACTGGACCCTCTACAGTTCGCATACTGCCACAACAGGTCCACTGATGATGCCATAGCCCTGACACTACATACTGCCCTGTCACACCTGGAGAAGAGAGACACGTATGTGAGAATGCTGTTTGTAGATTACAGCTCAGCATTCAATACCATCGTTCCCTCGAAGCTGGACAGGAAACTGCAGGATCTAGGACTGAGCAGCTCCCTCTGCAGCTGGATCCTTAGCTTCCTGTCTGACAGACGCCAGGTGGTCAGACTGGGCAGCATCACCTCATCCCCCATCACACTGAACACTGGTGCTCCACAGGGGTGTGTACTGAGCCCTCTCCTATACTCACTCTTAGGGATGGGTACCGGTGTCCGGTGCCATGATGGCACCGGTTCTGACATAAACGGTAGTAACCAGACCGAAAAGCAGCGCACATTTTGGTGCTTTATTTCGGTGCTTTTTTTTTCCTGAGCTGTGATACACTTCTAGCCAATCATTTTACGTTTCCAAGGATAGTAGGCGGGTCCAGGTACGTACGTTCTTTCAGAGCAGAGCTACAGATTAAAGATGCGCTCAAAAGTCTGGCTGTACTTCATAGCAAAATATGCAAACTCAGCAGCCTGCAACAAGTGCTTTAAGGTGATACTGTCAAAGGAGGTAACACCTCAAATCTGATGAAACACCTGGCAACGCATAGCGTTTTTTTAAAAAGCCGAGAAATGCGCCGTATTTGATAGCTTGCTGCGAGACCTCACACCGAGCACATCTACTGCGGGTGGGTTGCCTGTTATCGGACCCGGAGTTAGCAACATCCCCCAAAAACACGAAGAGGAGAGTCCTGGCCCCTATCCCTGCCAGTGTAGCAGAAATGATGATGGATGATGATGGCAGCAGCAGCCGTTCTTCTCTGCGTGAGTAGCTTAATGTTGTTCGTGTGTAATTTACGTTGAGTAGGCTAACCACGTTATTACATTAATGCACGTAAGGTGAACTAGCAAACATCATCATAGCTACATGCGGCTGTCTTCTTGTTTGATGGCAGATGCTCCCTTCACCCTGGCCAAAAAGGCTAAAATGACCAAAGAAAAAGTGGAAAACAGTTAAACATGAGAGGTTTTTGGACAAAGTTTATGGTTTTTCCATTGTTTAAGCACTGCTTCCAGCCAAGAGTGATACCATATATGCCCCATAGCTGCAGAAAAAGCTAACATTGTTATATTTTTACAAAAAGCAGCTGAACATGAGAGGTTTTTGGACCAATTTTGTGTTCTCCATTCTTTAAGCACCGGTTTGAGCACCGTTTGAGCACCGGCACCGTTTCAAAAGTACCGATTTGGCACCGGTATCGGATAAAACCTAAACGATACCCATCCCTACTCACTCTACACCTACGACTGCACAGCCACTAACAACTCCAACATCATTGTGAAGTTTGCGGATGACACTACAGTGGTGGGTCTTATCACCAATGGTGATGAGACGGCCTACAGGGAGGAGGTCAGCGCCCTGACCCACTGGTGTCAAGACAACCATCTCACCCTCAACGTCGCAAAGACAAAGGAGTTGATAGTGGACTTCCGGAGGTGCAGAGAAGTACACACCCCCATCACCATCAACGGCGCTGCTGTGGAGAGAGTGAGCAGCTTCCGGTTCCTTGGCGTACACCTGGCTGAGGATCTTACGTGGTCAGTACACACAAACAAAACAGTGAAGAAGGCGCAGCAGCGCCTCTTCTTTCTCAGGAGACTGAAAAGATTCGGCATGAGCCCCCGCATCCTCAGGACCTTCTATCACTGTGCCATTGAGAGCATCCTCACTGGATGCATCACCACCTGGTATGGCAACAGCACCGCCTACAACTGCAAAGCTCTCCAGCGAGTAGTGCGGTGCTCTGAACGGATAATTGGAGGTGAGCTTCCCTCCCTCCAAGACATCTACAGGAAGCGGTGCCTGAGGAAAGCGGGGAGGATCATCAAGGACTCCAGTCACCCCAGCCATAAACTGTTCAGACTGCTTCCATCAGGAAGGAGGTTCTGCAGCATCCGGTCCCGAACCAGCAGACTGAGAGACAGCTTCTTCCATCAGGCCATCAGACTGCTGAACACGTCATAGACACCTCACCTTCACTACTGGAACTTCAACATTATGCACTCCATACTGTACAGTAATGCCACTGTTTTGCACATGTCTCAACTCTGTATATTTTTATATATTTTATTTATTGTTTACTCTATTTAATTTGTAAAATATGTGTATACACACACACACACACACACACACACACGTAGAAAAATATTTAGTATACACATCCAGAAATGCATATACTATTATATATTGTACATATATTTATTAGTTTCAGATGTAGCCATTCTTGTATTTTGCTTGTTTACGTTATTGTATTTTGCACAACTCTGTTGCTTGTGAAGCTCGCACACAAGAATTTCACTCACATGTACTGTACCAATGTACCTGCACATGTGATGTGACAATAAAAGTGATTTGATTTGATTTGATTTGATTTAATGACATTATTTCATATTTATTACTTCCCCCTCCTCTTTGCTTTATTATTGTAGCTCTAGTAATAAATAATAATGTAAGGATTCTGGATCAGCACCATGATGCCCATAGTATATACAGTATTCTGAAGAAGGTCTAAAATGTCACTGTGTGTGCATGCATGTGTGTGTTTTATTTAGATGGATTTTTAAAAAAAATATTACTCATGATATAACATTGTCCAGACATGCCTGGTAAGGACATGAGGAGGAAACAGTAGGAGCTGTGTGAGGCTACTAAAGGCAGTGCTATAATATTTTTCTGTCATCATTTTATTTTAGATTAAGTGCAAGAGTTGTTAGGTGTGGATAATTAGATTATAGTTTATTCCAATAGCAAGTTGTGCCTTGTTGTCAGAAAGACAGCAAGTGGAGAGTGATATATGAAAAGATGGGATGGAAGAAAGAAGAGAAGCAAAGAGTGAATCACAGGCAGAGCCTAAATTATTTCTCACAGTTTTTTGTTGCCTTATGGTCACCAATCTTTGCATTTTGTTATTATCTCATGACACTTGTTTAATCAGCTACCATCTCTCCTATGGACTTTTTAATGTCTACAGTCTCAGATCAACACAGCCCTGCCCTCCAGCACTATCAGCAACAACCCCTCAACAGCAACATTGTACCCATCAGGTAAAGCATCGGCTACGTTTGCTTTGCCTTGTTGCCCATATTAGATTCTTGATGAATGTGTGTTGTTGTTATTCAGCCTGGTTCAATGTGCCCTTTTTTAACTTTGAGCACCCGCCCCTTTAAACCTCTCTGCACAGCCCTGATCTCAAGCTCAGCCTTTAACACCAGTAGTTTAATTTTAGAAATATTCTTTAGATGATAAAAATAGTTCTGAAACAATTGTTTGGATTGACGCTCATGTTGGTCGTGCAGCAGTCTCCAACCCCTGTAGCATAAGTTAGCTAACCTTAGCTAACTTAGCACTCCATCTTCATGCCTAGTTTTCATCATATCTGCCTCCAAACAACAAAGACGCCCAAAAGGATGAAGTTAAAGTATAAAAACGTTAGTCCATGAACCAGTGATTTTGTTCCCATCTTTTATATACAGCATGTGGGTATTGTCTTAACATCAGTTTCGTTAAATTAAAAAGTATAAAAGGATTAGATTGATATCAACATGAAAATATAAAAGTTTAAATATGTCCAATGAAAGTGCCTATAAATAGGCACTATTATTATAGACTACTAAACAGATGGACACATAAACTTTAATATATAAAATGTATCCTGATAATTATTTACTGACATGTATGAGGTTGACAAAAGGCCACACTAAGCATGACAGATGATGTGTGCTTATGTGTACACATGTGCTTATGTGTGCCCCTGCTGCACCATTCACAGCCATGAGAGCCTTGCAGCTTTAGGGAATAGGAGGGGAACATAAAAAGGATTAGCAGTTTCAAATTAATACTTAGAGAATTGCTTATGCAGGAATGCATTCACAGAGAGACAAATGTTGCATCCCCAGACATGCATGCAGGCCTCAGCACAGGAAGCATACTCATGTGCACGGATGTACTGCATGTGCATGGATCCACACACACTATCAGTAATCACTTTTCAGCGAGCACCTGCAGACACGCACACAGATGCCGTCGGTCCAAAACTGGTGTGATCTTGTCTGTCTTCAGATTAGTGATTATTTTATGGCATAAATCTACTTTTCTTGATTGTAAATTGTTCCTGAACTGTGTGGCAGTATGTTTTTGACAACGTTGTCTCCATTACAGCACGATTGAGCAGACATGCTAAACTACTACTTGCCAGGCTGCTCCTCATGTTTTGTGGCAGCTGGAAAGAAGGCAGCGTGTAGCTGCTATGAGCACTTCTGCAAAATTTCAGTAAAATGTCAGATTTCTAAAACTTTACCATGTGTCACAACTATTGGAGGTAGCTCACACCTCTCCTGTGTGGTTGCTAAGAGAAGAAAAAACATTAGTACCCTTAACCAGTAAGTAATTTTTTTAGTTTATCTTAAATTAAAAAAGGATACCGCACATGTAAATGTAAATAGAATAGTATACAAATACATTTTCCAACAAACTGATGTATTCTCATAAAAACGTATTATGAATATAAGCATGGGGTTAAGGTTTGTGGAAGCATCCTTATTTATTCTCAAAATTGTCACAGTTAGTTTAGTCAGCAGATTAGGCATGTTAGCATGATGCCAGCTAATGTTCGGCTTGAGTGTCCTAAAAATCCCACTTTCCCACTAAAAACAGTTGGATTACATTCTCACATCCTATGAGAGATTACGCTTAGTAACTCAACTTCCAAAAAAGTTAGATCTACTTCAAAGAATGTTTCATTAATGGCTAACAGCAGCGACCATAGGCTAACAGCAGTTAACATTGGCTAACAGCAGCAAAAACAGCGGTCCTTGCTGACAGAAAAGTTCAGGATATCCTCAACAACTCGCCTCAGTGCCGTTTTCATTGGTGAGCTTCGTTGACTTATATCATTCTTCTTTCACAAAGTTCAACAGCCTCCTTCAGCGTGAACATGCTTTACACCCAGCATTGACAGCTGAGGTTAGTGGCCTGACAGCCTTCCACAGGCAGGGAAAAACTCCAGATATCTTCATCCAGTCCAAGTATCAGTAGTACTAGTAGCAGCCTGCATTTTGTATTTGAAACATGTACTTGTGACAAATTTGAAAAAAAAAAAAAAAAAACCCAGAAAGGGAGTAGATTTTTTTTCACAGAGCTTGACAAGCTCTACTCACTCCGGGTTTAGTCACTTTAACTGAAACTACTGGAAGCCGAGAGTTACAGCATTTGCTTTGCAGTTAGTATATGCTATGTATTCAGTTCAGCCATGGGTTTAGAAGCAAAATGTTCATTATTTTTTTATGCATTCAACAAGAATGTACACACAAACATCATCAAACTACAAAAACAGGGACATGTTCAAATGCTAAAGGTGCTGTTTTGGTGGTCACTGTGCAAAGTCCTGGGACCTACAGACTCAGGTACATTTTGATAAATAAGACATGCCACTTCATTCGGCTCTGCCTTCATGAACTTCAGAGTTTTTCTGGTTAAGTAGCACAGAGAATTTGGCTAAACAAGGGGATCGTTTACAGCCTGCACGACCTTACACAGGGAATACATTCTGATATTTGGACCAACAAAAATATAGCACAAGACTCAGAGGCAAACAGTTGTCATAATTTTTCAGTGTGAGCATCGCTGCTTAAAATACTGTAAGTAGGAAAGTGAATCTCTGTGTGTGTGTGTGTGTGTGTGTGTGTGTGTGTGTGTGTGTGTGTGTGTGTGTGTGTGTTTGTGTGTGTGTGTGTGTGTGTGTGTGTGAGTACAGTCTCCAGCATGTCAGCCGTGAAAGGCCTCTGCTCGCCGTTTGAGCTCTCCTGAGTGAGAGAAGTGTGACAAACAGCTCAACAGGCTTTGGCACACCAGCTGTCCAGAGGGGACAGAAATTTCACACACACACACAGTCACACACTCAGGTCCATTCACCTCTAAGCATAGGGCCGAGTGCACATGCTTGAACGCATACACCCAGTTTCACAGCACACGCACACAGACACACAATAAAAACGCACACACTGCTGCCAAGTGTGGCGCAGTAATCTTTAGTAATGCCATCGGTCCTGGGGGCAGAGAACCTAAAAGATGCCAACGGCCACACAACATCAGAGCCTCGGCGCCCTGCCTTCCCACAATCCCCCTCTCCACGGGCAGCCAATCCACTGTCGGACAGGAAAAAATGTACTTTTCTGGCGGCGCTTTTGCCCATTTGAGTGCTTAGGAGGATGGAATGACACGGAGAGCTGCGGGGAGGGAAAAGAGTGACACAGAAAGCAGTTGGCTTGAATGTCGACGTGACCTGCTGCTTTCCGGTCGCCATGGTGATTTTGATCAACAACCATTAATAATGTGTAAAGCTGTTCATTAAGTCTGGGACTGCTCATTTCCAGCACTTCTTTTCAAAAAAAAAAAAGAAAAGAAAGAAAGAAAAATATCTGGTATGAGTGAGCACGAATCCAAGTAAGGATTTGGAAAGAAGCCTCAGCCCGAGCGAAATTTGGATGCGCATCTTTTCCTCGCAGGCTGTGAGAAGCTCTGACTTATTGCCATTCTAATCTTATAGTTGGATGAGAAGAAACATGTTTGTATGTGTTTAATTCCATAGACATTTGAACATTCAGTTCGTCTCAGCTGGTGTCATTTAAAGAGGAACAAATACAGTAGAAGAAGTGGTAATCTGAACAGTGAGAGGGGAATCTCGCTTATGAGACAGATCATTCTGAATTTAAGAGAGCATGTGCATCCGCATCTGGTGTCCAAAGCCATTTGAAATTGCACCACAGTGATTCTTCTTTCGAACACTTGTCGATAAAGGCTGTGTGTAAGCATACATGTCAGACTCTTTAAGTATTGCACTAAATCAGCTTAAAGCTGCCACAGAAACACGTGGTCTTACAGTACTGTTTGCATTCAAATTAGCAGACACCTTTAACAAGGCTGGGTAGCGTTACTGTTAAAAACAGCTTCATTTTTTTACTCTTGTGTTGCAATCACATAAACACGCCTATTAATTTCCTGGCACGTGACGGTCTTGCATGCATACATGTGTCTTTTGATGCACTGACTACCTTTGAAATCCTAAGACGGACAAACTTTTTAGGTTGTACTACCTGAACTTTGTTTGTACGTAAAACCGTATACGTGAATGTGAGATTGCATTCACAGTATGTTGGGATAGACCTCTTTAATTTATGGTTTTTATCCTAATTGGGAATTACTTTGTAACTGTGTGTTTTAAGAACTGTTGTAGCCATGAAATTGTTGTTACTGTGTTTAACTTTCTCCAGTTAGAGTTTGTATACTGCTAGTATCTCCGTAGCCACGTAGCCATCCACAGGCTTGATTTAGGCATTTTCAATAGAGTTAGCCAAACTGAAAGCAAACTGCTGCTGATTTTCAACCTGAGAGCGTCCATGACATTGAAGCCTCATTGGTATTTATTGGGTAGCAAATATTTCTTTAGTCTTTATAGAAATATTGGCATTTTCCATGGAAACTCTACTAACCTACTAATAACCAAAGCATTATCTAACATGTTTTGGGTGAGGCAGTGTTCACTAGTGATGCGCGAATCATGAACGAATCGTTCAATACTCGAGAATCACTTTACTGACTCATGAATCATGATTCACAAGCCCAACTGACTCACTGACTCATCCCTGTTGCTGTTAGCAGCAATGTATCTAGCTTATAATTAAAATTGTGGAGAAAAACACAACATCCAGTATCTTAACAAAAAAAAATCTGCTCTGAACTGGAAGAAAAAAACCTGAGTAGAAGCTCACATCACGAAAATAGCTCCTCAGTTCATAGTAGCATCGCTCTGCTAACAGCACATTTGAGCTACTCACCCCCTCCCTTCCTGTGCTGAATCATAGCGCAAACTAATCACTCAGGACTCACTCACCCCCTCCCTTCCTGTGCTGAATCATAGAGCGAACGAATCACTGGCCCTTTCTCAATTCTAAGTACGCAAGTACGTACTCGCGTTCTCGGTGAGACCGGACTTGCCGAGACCGCACGGGAGTACGAACTTGCCGAGAACACGAACACGGACTCGCAATTTGTACAATTGGAACACCAGCGGTCCGGAGCTTTTACTGCCGTCCCCTCTTAATTTAACTGTGAGTAATATGTTATGAAGCTTAACTTTGAAAACGATGTGCCGGGAGTCCGCTGTTCTTGCCGGCTGTAGTGATCTTCGACCTCGCTGTCTGCTATGGAGCTGGCGGGTCACAGACGTCTCCGAAAACGTCGGAGCGCATTTGGAAATATATGATATCTTGATAAATCGAGCAGATATTTGAAGTTTACACAGCTACATTCTCGCTTGAAAATAACTTAGAAGTTTATTTTGTGACGCAGAAAGAGTAATATTTAAAAGTTTTTAGCCCCGCTCGTCCGCTATTGCCGCGTTTGAGTTTTGGACGAAATGCATTCTGGGATATTTAGCTGTACCAAGTCCACACAAGTCACCACCGATGCATGCTCGATAAAACAGGCGGAGCGAGAACACATCCGGGACTTTTTCGCATTGATGCGTAGTTTGAATTAGAACAGTACTTGGTCTCCGACTGATGACGTATCACGAGAACGCAAGTACGCACAAGTACGCATATTGAGACAGGGCCACTCACTCACTCACTCACTCACCCCCTCCATCCTGGCTCACAGCTTCTTCTTCTTCTTGGTTGGCAACCAATGTTAAGGCGCATTACCGCCCCCTGGCTCACAGCTCAGTGGACATTTAGATGAGAAAATATATATTTGACACATTTAAGGAAAATACTAATAAAATAAAAATAAACAAAATAAATGTTCCCTTTAGAATTTGTTTTGTTCTTTTTTAAAATAATTGTTTTCTTTTAGAATCAGCAGTAGGATATACATGAAAAGAGAAACAAATTAAGTTTGAGTGAAAATGTACATTTTTTGCACCCTGTGGTCAACTGACTCAGTGACTCAAATGACTCAAAAAACATGATTCACGTTGGTGAGTGACTCATTAAAACTCGATTCAGTAAAAAGAATCAAATTTACCATCACTAGTGTTCACCTCTTCGCAACCAGTTTCACTTAAAGACTGCCAGCAACCTCAATTTGAAAAAACAAAAAAAACAAAAAACTTTTTTCTTCCCTAGTGAACTGAGGTCTCCTGTGGGTTGACAACCCGTCTCTAGGCCCATGTGAATGAGGTCTAACATCAGCCAGAATCTGTTGCTTTATGTGTCAAATGAGCCTGTGGTAGTTTATTAAAATGCATTCCTTTTATGCCTTGCTGTGCAACCCTCTCTTTTGATTTATATCATGAGTTCTGAGTCACTATAACTTTGTTTTAAATCAAATAGCCAATGGACAAGAGGGAAAAGACAAATAAACCCAAAAGCTGTATTTTGTTATAAAATGCCAATGTAATGTAGAGCAAACAGTTCAAACAGCTGCAGCGCAGAGACGAAAATGAAGGCGGTTGTATTTTTATGTTTATATGTCCTTTAATTGTAGATCGACTGCTTTCGCCTGTTACCTTGGCTGCGGGCTGGGCTCAGCGCCCAGTCAAGGTTGACAGCTCATCAAATTGAGGAAAAAGCATTGAGGATAGGATTCTGACAAGGCGAGGTGGTGGTGGTGGGGGGGGGGGCAAGGAAGGGAGGCCCGGTGAAAACACCTCACAGGCTGCAGGCGAAAAGCTGCATATTGTAGCTTCAAATCGCTTTCACCTCCTTCTATTGGGTCATGAATCTTGCTGAGCACCTGAGGAACTGTCATCTTTTAATTTAATTTGAAAAACTGCAGTGAGGGTTGGTTAGGCTTTTATGTAAGGGCCTCTTTTTTTCTTTTTTTTGCAGAAAGAGAGGATTCCCCACCTTTCTCCTCTGTGAGGGGCGCCGGGCTTGGAAACATGAGACGTGGGTGGTCAGTTAGTGAAGTCATCAGTCATAGAGGTTACTTGTTATTGTAGTAGTCAGGTGGTGCTGGTGGTGGTTGGGGGGAGGAGGGGCTGAGGCTCTCAAGCAGCCAGAGTCCATGCCGCTGCATCGCCAACGGGGTGAACCTCAGCTGTTCTTCCCTTTGCTTCCTCCCTTCTTTCTCCCTCCTGACCTTCCTCCTCCGTCCTCCGCCTCCTGTTCGTTTCATCCCTCTCTCTCCTTTAAACAGCCGGAGAGGAGCTGTGCTGCTGCTGGTGGTGGTGGTGGTGAGGAAGGAGAAGGGGGGAGAGGGCCTGTCAGGAAAGGAGTGAAATGTGTGTATGTGTGTGTGTTTGTGTGTACAGCTTAGGGAGGGGTCGATATGATGAGGCTTCAGTGTTGTCGAGATGGATTAGCTGAATGACTTTGAGGGGTTTGTTCTCTTGTCTTTGAGCGCACAGCCAACTCACTGTACTCCCTTCCTCTCCCGCCCCGTCTTTCTCTCTGAATCTTCAAGTCTCAGTCCCTATCCTTTTCTGCTTTTCTTTTTTATATATATACATATAAATATATGTATATAGAGCAGACCTCATTAACGATCCTTATTCAAACACAACTACCTGCCTCAAAATATGTCTACCACTGGGATCCAAAGGCAAAACTGGACTAATTTTTCCATTTTTCCACTTCTGTCATCAGTTCATCAGTCTAGTCTAACTAACTTATATACTTTGGGATAATCATATCCAAGATATAAGACCAGATGATAATTTTCTTCCATCTTGCAGCAGTAGGTGTTGGTACTGTTGGTTATAACTTAATTAAAACCACATGTTTCCCCTGGGTTTATGGTGAAATTTCAATAAAACATTTTTCCTTTTTTTAAAACTGAAAAGGTCAGCAAGGATTGGTTCCCCTCACTGTAGAAATTCACTCACCGGGCAGTATATTAGGTACACCTGTTCAACTGCTTATTAACATAAGCGCCAAATCAGCGAATCACATGGCAACAATTTAGTGTATTTACACATGTAGACATGATCAAACTCACCTGCTGAAGTTTGAAATGAGTATCAGAATCAGTAAGAAAGGTGATTAAGAGACTTTGGACATGGCATCGTTGTCTGAGTATTTCAGGAACTGCTGATCTGCTGGGATTTTCCCCACCCAATCTGACAAAAAGAAAATATCCAGTTAGAAGTCAGCGAAGAATGTCCAGACTCCTTCAAGTTTATAAGACGGCAACAGTAATTCTAATAGCCACTGGTTATACAGGATGCAGAAGGGCATCTCTACACTACAGCAGCAGAGGACCACACCAGTGGCCACTCCTGTCAACTAACAACAGTTAACTAAGGCTAAAATTCACATAGAAGATGTGAAAAACATTGCCTGAGGAGCAGGGACGTGCAGAGGGGGGGGCTAGAGGGGCTTGAGCACCCGCCCCTTTCCTGATGAGTGCCCAAAGTGCCCTTTTGTTGAGGCAACTTTTAAAAAATTTTTATTTATTTATTTATTTTTTTATGTGTGTGTGCGTGCGGAGTCCTGTCTGTGCCCCTCAACAATAATATTTAACTATTAATCATAGTTTTGCTAAATAAAAGGATCTGGCTTGCATCAGTCACATGATCACATTTAACCAATGATCGCCCTCGACGGGCAGAACGCGCTGTTACGAGCCGGGAACGAGCTCACAAAGAGCACGCGCATTTTTTGCGGTCCAGAGCTGTAGGAGAAACACAAGTTAACTCAGAGACACAGACTGATGCGACAAAACCAGTAAGTAGGTGTACAGCGCACACTGTAGTGTGTAGCACACAGGAGTATTAGCTTATTACGTACACGTTGGTAAGCTGTCTTGTTGCAACTGACGAACTGAAACAAATGAGCGTGCTGTGTGTGCAACAGCGTGACAAACATTACCTGTCCTTTTATTAACTGCACATGTAGTGCTGGTCATAGCTGCTGGCTACCTGTGTAAGGCTGTCATGGGTCTGTAGCTCTGTCACCGTTTTAGGGAACATATTTAGTTTTAAAGTAAGTTTCTGGGCATTTCCTGCCTTTCTGGAGGGATTATATTTCACTAAAAAACGATCTAATATGCATGTCCACATAATAATTATTATAATTATAATATATTAAAAAAACACACGCTGTATTTTAAAGAACATACATTAAGAAGCAGATTATATTAGATTTATATTTTAAATAAGACAAAAGATTGTATCTCTACAGTTTAAAAATGTAATAAGCTTTGCCCCTGCACAGAGTGGATAGTGAAACAAATGGAATCATCATAAATACATTATTTCATATTTATTACTTCCCCCTCCTCATTGCTTTATTATTGTAGCTCTAGTAATAAATAATAATGTAAGGATGCCCATAGTATATACAGTATTCTGAAGAAGGTCTAAAATGTCACTGTGTGTGCATGTGTGTGTTTTATTTAGCTGGATTTAAAAAAATATTACTCATGATATAACATTGTGCAGACATGGCTGGTAAGGACATGAGGAGGAAACAGCAGGAGCTGTGTGAGGCTACTAAAGGCAGTGCTATAACATTTTTCTGTCATCATTTTATTTTAGATTAAGTGCAAGAGTTGTTAGGTGTGGATAATTAGATTATAGTTTATTGCAATAGCAAGTTGTGCCTTGTTCTCAGATAGACAGCAAGTGGAGAGTGATATATGAAATGATGGGATGGAAGGAAGAAGAGAAGCAAAGAGTGATTCACAGGCAGAGCCTAAATTATTTCTCACAGTTTTTGTTGCCTTATGGTTCCAAGCGCTGTCACCAATCTTTGCATTTTGTTATTATCTCATGACACTTGTTTAATCAGCTACCATCTCTCCTGTGGACTTTTTAATGTCTACAGTCTCAGATCAACACAGCCCTGCCCTTCCCATATTAGATTCTTGATGAATGTGTGTTGTTGTTATTCAGCCTGGTTCAATGTGCCCCTTTTTAACTTTGAGCACCCGCCCCTTTAAACCTCTCTGCACGTCCCTGCTGAGGAGTCTCAATTTCTGCTGCAAAATATGGATGGTAGGGTCATAATTTGATCATTGGTGCTCATCATGGATGTGCCTCCGACAAAACTGCAGCAACTATGCGACGCTGTCATGTCAACATGGAGCAAAATCTCTGAGGAATGTTTCCAGGGCCTTGTTGAATCATGAAGAATTAATAAAGATCCAGCAAGGTGCTAGCAATGACAGAGTTAGTGAATACATATAGGAACCAGTTAACAACTGAAAGTTGGCTGTCTAAAAGTGCTAGCAGAGGATGGTTTCGATCCACCGACCTCTGGGTTATGGGCCCAGCACACTTCCGCTGCGCCACTCTGCGGGAAATCGCTCCAGATGAGCCTCGAACTCACAATCCCTGGCTTAGGAGACCAGTGCCTTTTAAATTAGGCCACTGGGGTTGCACACACAGTGTACAGCTGGTTCATTGTGAATAACAGAATGGAGAAAATGTTTATTCAGCTCCTGAGCTGAGCTCTGAGCTCCACTTTGCTTGGGTGATTTCGGTTGTCTGTGGAGACTCATGAAACCACACGAGGACCAGAGAGGAACTAAGATTGATTACTGGCTGTAGTTACATTAAACATTAAGTCCATAATGGTGGGCGATCGTGGCTCAAGAGTTGGGAGTTCGCCTTGTAATCGGAAGGTTGCCGGTTTGAGCCCCGGCTTGGACAGTCTCGATCTTTGTGTCCTTGGGCAAGACACTTCACCCGTTGCCTACTGGTGGTGGTCAGAGTACCCGGTGGCGCCAGTGTCTGGCAGCCTCGCCTCTGTCAGTGCACCCCAGGGTGGCTTTGGCTACAATGTAGCTTGCCATCACCAGTGTGTGAATGGGTGGATATGTAAAGCGCTTTGGGGTCCTTAGGGACTAGTAAAGCGCTATATAAATACAGGCCATTTAATATGCCTGTATATACAATATATGCCTAAAATAGAAGGAGCAAGAGTAATCAAGAGACAAAGAATAAGATTTTTTTAAGCTTTTTTGTTTCCATCATTTATGAGAAGGCTTCGGTTGCATGCAGGTTAAGAGTCTGTGTTTTCAACAAAAGAGGGAAAGCATTTGCCAGAATTCAATTTCAAGACAATCAGTTATTGTCTGTCTGTGCACAGTGTTCCTTTTTGTTAGTTTTTAAAAACTTTTACACAGTCATCAACAGTGGCCAGTGCATGTAACAGAAAGTCTTGGCTCATATATTCACTGGCAACACCAACAGTCCCAAAATGTTTGGCCGCCATCTCCAGAGGCTAAGTCAGCAGACTGGCCGATGTGTTGCCAGATTGCTGTATGGACTCAACCTACTTTTGTCTTTGTATTTGGAGCAATTTACAGCCTCTGCTTGAAGACGTTGTCCTCCCAAGACTTCATCAGCCATATGACTTCTTTCAGAGTGGTGTGGATTGATGGGTCAGCAAAACATCTGCTTTTAAATCAAAGCATGAAGTGTTTTTCTTTACTTGGAATAATTTTCAAGTTTTGACCACGTCTTTATTATAATAATGATGATGATAAAGATCTCCTAATCTTCACAAATCAGTCTTTTTAACCAAAAAAAGATCTTACTAAGGCCTCAATGACACCAGCCAAGAGACCAGGAGGTGATGAGAAACTTGAAAACATGTGACATGAAATGAACAAATTCACTTTCAAAGTAAAGGTTTCACTGCAATCAACACATTTCAAGCGTCCCACTTTTACTTTGAAACAAATTGGTCTATGTTTACAGTTTGTGTTGCACTTTTTCAAAACGTGGCAGCAATTAGCTGTTCTGCACGACCCTGACCCAAAATATTTTTTTTGCACCAGGTTCTCCACAAGCAACCCAGTGACGAGCAGCTTTCCTTCATCTGCTCGGGTGGGATTGTTATCAAAGACCTATCAAAGATCCACAACACTACACTGTCACTGCTTCTAGCAGGACTGACACAGAAGCATTTGGTCATAATCCCGCAGACAGTAGTGACCACTAAATCTGCAGTTCGTCTCTTAGTGAGCAGTGTGTCGTTACTATTGCAACAACACATCATCAGTAGGGTAAAACTAACCTGTCTTGTGTCAGTCATTATGGAAAGCTGTGTCTCAGGTGTTAGAGCAGGTCATCTACCCATTGGAAGGCAGATAGATGACCTGGTCTGTGATTCCTCCAGTCCTGTCAAACTATCCTTGGACAGGATACTGAACCCTGAGTTGCCTCAGGTGCATCCATCAGAGTGGACTTCAGTATAGATAAATAAATGACTATGACTGTGTGAATTTGGGTTGGAGTAAAAAAAGTACTTTTAGTCGTCAGCTAGAGTAGAAAAAAGCCCATTTACAGTTAAATTTTTCAACTTTCGTTCTCCCCTCACCACACTCCCTGCCGGTAACTGATGCCCTCAGGGGTCGGTGTGTTGGAGGTTCTTGGTGTCCGGGGCTGGGCACTGTATGTACCAGCTCACTCCCGCTGACTACTTGGCGAGGGCCTGGTGCCTGTTGCTCGGTCAGGCCTCTTCCGGGGCAAAGGGGGCCGTCGGGCCTCTGGGCCTGTGGCTCGGTTCACTCTGGCACAGCTGGCTGCCGGCAGAGCCGGCGGGCACATCTGTCCAGCCCCCTCTGGCTTCTGCTCCGTGGCTACTGGGTGACCCCTCATCTGGGGCTCTCCTCAGCTCTTCCAAGGAGGGTGGCACGCATGCCCCTCCGGTGGTCCTCCTTGGGCTCTCGCACTCTGGGGCCTCTGGATGTCTGGGGCCTGGATCTCTTCCATGCCTGCTTCATGCCCTGGGGGACAGGGCTATGGCTCTCTACACCCTCTAGCAGACCGTTACATGGGGAAACCTTTTGAATACAAGCGTGCTGATCCACACAGGTGTTCACTGTTCATAGACATAAACTACAGCTTTATTGGCTGCTACTTCCAAGCACATTGTGCGCTGTTGGTCCTGCGCACAACAACATTCAATATTTAGTATTTACTGCTGTTTACACTTAGCTAGATTAACGTGATGGTGTTGTGTTTAGTATGTTGCTCTGTTGTTTTTGCTTGTTTTCTCTTCTTTTTCTCTCAACAGGTGATCCAGGAGATTTTTTTTCTCTTCTTTCTCTTTTTAAGTGCCCTTTCTCACTGTCCCTCTTCCCTTCTGTTTTTCTTTTCCTTCCTCTTTCTTTCTCCCTTTCCTATCCCTCAGTCATGTCTGTCCCGTCTGAAAAATAAAAAAATTCCACTTTCACAACCACTTGGTGACTATTTGGCAAGTTTTTGTACTTCACAGTGTCTTTCATGCAAACTACCGGTGACAACCTACTAGCAACTGAAGCAGTGAAAGGTGGGGTTTTTTGTGCTGTACTGTTCCCTGCATCAACACTAGCATCTGCCAATAACTGCTGATCAACCAGTCACCAAATACACGCGTTCCTTTGTTGCCAACTAGTCTCTCAGCATGTGTTACTGGGATCTAACCCAGAGTATTTCAGACATCCGCCATGAAAACATTCACGCCTAGCTTGAACGAACTCTGTATTTTGCCATTTAGTGTAGAAAAGGTAGATGTGGATGACGCCGGAGATTTTCTTCCAATCCAGATCCAAACTGCAAGTTAACACCAGATTTAAATGGGGTCTTAGATTACGATACCAAACCTTAATAACCTCATATTAATAATAGCCGTGACCTCATAATTGATGTCAAGACAATTTGATGGATACTCTCAATGCTGAAAAACATTTAGTCTTTATTATGACTCCATAGAAAATCAATTTCTTTTCAATTTTAGCACATTAGTCTTTATAACTCTTTGCCGCTTCTTGACCTGCAGCAGCAGTCTGAAGTGAGAGAAGTGATGTTTCTCTGAAGTGAGTTCAGGTTTGTGGATGTTCAGAGTCAGACAGCTTTTATCTTTCCTCGCAACCCGCCGTTTCCATTATTTTCCCCTCTTTTAGATATTTTCTACTCCTTCTTTCTCTTTGTTGCATCTGTATTTCTCTTCCACTGCTCTCTCCTCCAGCACTTGTTCCCACCACCACCCCGCCCATCTCAGTGTGTGATTGATGCTGAGAGGTAGCATTAACACTTCTCATGCTGCTAGTACATGAAAGAAGGAGGAGGTGGTGTAATGTACGCGAACGATTGATTACCCTTACTGCTACCTTACTGATGACTTCTCCAAAAATGGCTCCCTTGGAATCGATAACCAGCGCTCCTTCTTTTCTTTCTTCTCTTTTTAACCCCATCCCCCCAAACTTACTCTATTCCCGCCTCAATGCTCTAAATCAGAGACAAGGAGCTCATGCAGCAATTATGAAGGAAAGGCACATTTGCATACGGAAAAATAATTAAAACAAACAAAGTGAGGCTGGGACCCCCTGAAGAGAGGAGCAAGGAGAAGGAGGAGGGAGGAGGAAGTGAATAATGTGGGCATGGAGAGAGGTTTAATTGCTCCACACCGAGGTTGTGCCATTTATCTTCAACTCTCTGGCTCTGCCGCTATTTCATTTGTCACCTCGGTACAGATGAGAGTTTACGTAGGTGTTCTCGGGATATCTGTTTCAAGGTAAGCACGCAGACTCACACACACCCATAGACGCTTTGTGCTATCGCGCTTCTAGGAGACAGGTACGAATGCTCTGCTGTCAGTGTGGAAAGATGACTCAGAGCTCTCCAGAGTTAACTGCATCCTTTTTCACACACACACACACACACACACACACACACACACACACACACACACACACTTTTTGTTATTGTAGTTTATAGGTCTATAAAGAGCCGTTACATAAAAGAGTCCAGTTTTCAGAGAGATGTTCAGCTCTTTGGCTGTCTGTCTCCCTCAGAAGCAGTCATTATGCTCCTAGAGCTTCCACGCCGACTACTTAGTTCCTCCTCTCGTTTGTACGGGCGTGCACGAGGACAATGTGTGCTTCTGTGCACGCCAGGTTTTATTTTTTTGTGCAAATGTTATGTGAGTTCCCGTCTTCATCTATTGCATATGCGTGTGTGTGCGTGTGTGGTGCTTTTGAGCAGACTCCCCGCTGACGCCGCGGGGTGCGAGTCGTCACGCACTGAGGGCCGTCCGCTACGTTGGAGCCAGAGTGGCAAAAACTCCATTTTCAGCAGAGTGTTTGAAGCCAGAGGATGAAAGTCGCTGCTCTCGCTCCCTCTCACTCACTCACTCACTCACTCTCTCTCTCTCCTGAAGCCTCTGATGGACAACTCAATGGCCAGCCACTTCTTTAATTAAAGCCTCAGCCTGCTTTTTTTATTTATTTATTTATTTAATTCCTCAGATGAAACATTATTGACCTGATGGGTCTGTGAGCAGATATAGATGATATGAGTGGCGTTGAACAGAGTCTGGTCTTTCAGCGTAGTGTTTACTGTATACTGTAGGTGCTTTAGCCAAGAGGCCTTTAAGGAGGCATATCTTTGAAGTCTCGCAGTCAGGAAATGTTGAAGCAGCATTCAACCGTAATGCCTGTCGGCTGCAAATGTCATTTTTGAGCTAATCACTATATTTGTACTTCAAATGGTATCTACTTATTTGAAGCTGCAATACTGTGCAAAAGTCTTGAGCTGCAATATGCACCTGTTCAACTGTTCGTTAACACACATGCCTAATCACTCAATCACATGGCAGCAGTTCAGTGTATTTCAGAGGAAAATGGCCAGACTGCTTCAAGTTAACAGGAAGTCAAATAACCACTCAAAACAACCAAGGCGTGCAGGAGAGCATCTCTGGTTTCACTATACTGGAAATGTGTTTCCTGGACTGAAGAGTCTCAGTTTCTGCTGCAACATTCAGATGGCAGGGTCAGAATTTAACATGGATAACATGGATCCACCCTACCTCATATCAATGGTTCAGACTGCTAGTGGTGTGTGTGTGTGTGTGTGGGGGGGATTCTTGTCACACTTGTACCAACTAAGCATCATTTAAACACCAGGGCCTTCCTGAGTACTGTTGCAGACCATGTCGATCACTTTATAAACGCAGGGTACTTATCTAAGCAGCCATCAGAACACACCATGTCATAAAGCCCAGATGATCTCAAACTGCTTGCTTGAACATGATGCATTAATGACAGAAATCTGGCTGTCTAAAAATGCTAGCAGAGGATGGTTTCAATCCATCCACCTCTGGGTTAAGGGCCCAGCGTGCTTCTGCTGTGCCATTCCACTAGTAATCACCCCAGACGGGAGTCAAACCCACAATCCCTGGCTTAGGAGGCCATTGCCCTATCCATTAGGCCACTGAGGTTGCACAAACAAAGTCCAAACATGCTGCATATTGTTCAGTGTACAGCTGATCCATTGTGACCTGCAGCAGAATTGAGAAAATGTTGATTCAGCTCCTGAGCTTTGCTCTGAGCTCCACTTTATTTGGATGTTGTTTCTGTTGTTTGTGGAGACTCATGAAACGACACGAGGACCAGAGGGTAACCAAGATCTAGTTACATTATGCATTAAGCCCTTAGAGTCTTTGTAGCATCTTGCTAAATTTATGCGAAGAAGAATTAAGACAGCTGCAAGGCTCAACCTGGTCCAACCCTTCACTAGCAAGGTGTACCAATAAAAAGTCCAGTAAGTTTAGATTCAGTCTAAAAAACTTCTAGACATGACCGCACACACATGCACACGAGAACACAACAATCTAACACAGCCACCAAATCTGCGCTGTGTGATGCTGTCATATCATCAAGGACCAAAATCTCTGAGCAGTGTTTCCAGCACCAGTATTAGCAAGGTGTACCTAACAAAGATAGCTTTTACTGTAGGCACAAAGACCGTGTATTATTGTTTAGTGCTTACATTGCAGTCTTGTGTTTCTGTGCTATATAAATAAAACTAAATTGAACTGAACTGAATTAAAGTGACTGGTTTGGTGAATGTTTTCTGTTTTGGAATGGGGAAAAAAACACAACATGAACACAAAGATCTGGGGTGGAAGTGGGTTGCAAAGTGGTTTGCAGATGTAGGACCAGGCTAAAGCAGCTTGTTATCAGACAGGGTGTGTAGTAAATTCTCAGCTGAGCCAGGGTGAGCTGATGCCAGCTGGCATTCAGATCAGCTGTTACCAGCTCAGGTTCACGGATTGCAGATTTTAGCTACTACCTGAAATAACTGCGCTTGTTTTGTTACTTTTATTTCTGCCCGGTGACTGTTTTCGTTTGTTTATTTGTTTTTGTGAGGTCACGTGACTTGTTTTTACACCATGGTTCAGTTGTAATTGGCTGACATGTAGCTAATGTGTCGAGTCCCGGGCACCTGTCTCAGTTGTTCTCAAAGGCTTTGAAAACAGCATCTAGAAATATAGCAGAAAAATACATAGATACCTGATAACACTTAAACATAAACATATACCATCAAATAAAACCACGCTTCGTTTTTTCCGTCGCACACTGAAGCTACACCTCTTGGTTTCTCAGCTCAACAACAGAATTAGCTGATTTAACCAAAGCCGGCATTAAACGCTACACGGCGAGAGTGAGCTTGCATGTTTTTTTCTTTCTTTTTCTTTTCCAGATATTTGTAGTCTGCATTAACATTCAGCCAAAGCAGCCTAGTTCACCCTCTGCAAGGAACTCAACATCATCCGAGCTGGCTGTAGCTGCGGGCGAAAACAACAAGGCTTTAAACGCACGCTGTCGAAGAAGAAACACTTTCAGTCTCTCAGAGCTCATTCTAATCGTGTGCTTCCTGTTTTTGTTGCTTTTTTGTGTGTGCGTGTGTGTGTGTGTGTGTGTGTGTGTGTGTGTGTGTGTGTGTGTGCGCGCGTGTGTGTGTGTAAATCCCTTGCTGTTTGTGTGCTGTGCTACACTGCTGGGTGCTCTCTGTGTCTGCACGTTGGATATCAGGCACCCAGGGATCCTTAGAAGCAAGCATTACCAGTTAATGCACCTCTGAAGAGAGCATCTGCACTTAAGACAATTGTAGCACAGATGGGCGTGTGTGTGTGTGTGTGTGTGTGTGTGTGTGTGTGTGTGTGTGTGTGTGTGTGTGTGTGTGTGTGTGTGTGTGTGTGTGTGTGTGTGTGTGAAAGACAAAGAGAAAAGAGAGGATGATGGGAAATAAAGGGAGAGAGAGCTTCCTGGGTCTTTGCGTAAAATACGATCTGCGTTTCATTCCCCTCTCAATCCAAATCCGTTTTCCTCACCTCTCTTCTGGGTTCAAAACATTTGAGGTTTATTTTCAGGACCTTGCAGTCTTACCTTTTTTAACAACAACGACAGCAGCAAACACACACACACACTTCCTGGCTATCTAATTTTTGTAGAACCGGCTGTGTCTTCAAGGCAGGCTCACATTTGTACCATCAGTCCCACCGATTCGCTCCAGAAGCCCGAAGTAGAAAAACCACTTTGATGGCACAGGTGGTAAAAAGGGTGCTTTTGAAAAGCTTCTGGTCTGGAGAAATCTGAAGAGATGATCTGAAAACACACACGGTTTATCAAAGATCAACACAGAAGGCCACAGTTCTGGCACTGACGAACCAAGGATGCTCATGCTGTAGTTACCTGTTAGTTGGTTAATTATCTTTATTGGGTTCATTTATATCACAAGAACCTTCTCCTTAAAGAGCAGCCTGCATCTCATCATCTGTTTTCCTTTAAATTTGACCGTTTTTTAGGCAGTGAACATTATCCTGTACGATATGGTCTTTACCTAACTTGTGCATGAGGCGGATGTCGTTGGGATGTGACTCTATACAAGTAAAACTGGACCAGAGGTTGTTCGCAGGTTCTTTCCTCGATAGTGGCTGAAGAAGGATTTGTTTTGTCTTGCACCTTTTCAGCTGACACTGCGATTTACAGACCTCCAGTACGACTTTCAGGTGAGTTATATCACCTGTAAGGCGTCTTCCAGAATTACTAAAGGCAAACATCACACTCGCTACTTTCTGCTTTTGAAAAGTTTGCCTCGCTCAGAGCATGTGTGTGTTAGCAGCGCCTTTTCAGCTCCGGGGGACAGCAGGATGGACGCTAACAGATTGGACCCCCCATATGGCATGTGGTCCCATCCGGCAATAAATAAACTGGCTACTCTGACCTTTGTCTGCACCGAGCTCACAGTGAGCATGTGCTGCTGCTGGACGGTAGGAGCTCAGCAGGAGGGGAGGTTGTTCCTCCTCCTTCCTCTCTCGGTCCCCTCCTCTCCTCCCCACTCACTCTCTTTCAGTCCTACTTCTTCAGCGCTGGAGTCAGCGGTCCATCTCGCGCCGCAGATTGCCTCTGACAGCCGCGCTATTTCAAGTCGGCGGTTTGAGCTAAATTGGAGTGAGCAATACCACCTGTGCCTGCTGGAGGGTCGCTGTGGTTCGAGCTGTTGCTCTGCAGAGAGGAACTGGGAGGAAGGCGAGGTGTGGTGGGGTAGGAAGGAGAGAGCAAGAAGGGGGGTAAAAAAAAAGCTGCTACCTGCAACCATCAAAGCCTCTGTTTCACATGCAATCTGCCCAGCTGGCTCCCCTGTGAGGAGGGGTTAGCTCCAAGCAGAGCTGGATGTTCGCTGCTCTCGCTCTCTTTTTCTCACTCAAACATCCTCTTTTTTTTCTTCTATCTTCCCAGATCTCACTTTGTAGTCCTCACCTCTCTCTCTCTCTCTCTCTCTCTCTCTCTCTCTCTCTTCTGCAGGTGTAGATAATCCCATCTCTACTCTCTCTCTTTATCCTCCCAGACTTTTTTCCACCTCTTCTTCACACCTTGCTCTTTTGATTTACCCTCTTCTCTTTCACATTTTCCTTCAGGTTCTTTTCCTTTTCTTCTTAAAGAAACATTTATAATGTGGAAGACAAAAACAAATGGATTAAAAACTAAATACACCCCTGATTCAGTAGTTTGTGGAGCCACCTTTAACAACCATAAGTTGAAGTAATCATTCTATGTATGACGTTATCACTGTCTCACATCATTGTGGAGGAATTTTGGCCCACTCCTCTTTACAGCGATGCTGCAGATCATTAAAAATTTAAGGTTCTTAAGGTCCAACCACATAATCACTGCAGGACCTTGATTTGTTTCTTTTTCAGCTATTCTGTTGTACGTTTCTGCTCTGTTTGGGATCATTGTCCTCTTATATGACCCAATTTTGGTCCAAGTTGTAGCTGTCAGAGAGATGTCTTCACATTTTGTTAGAATACTTTGGTATAGAGAAGACTTCATGACTGCAGGCTGTCCACATCGTGTGGCTCCAGAATAAGCTCGAATCATGACCCCTCCACCACCGTGCCTACAGCTGGTATGAGGTGTTTGTGCTGATATTCCGAGTGTGGTTTTGTGCTTTATGGCCAAACATCACCACTTTGGTCTGATCTGGCCAAAGAACAGATGAGCAAAATACAGATTCAAATTTTTTGACCATTGCACACTCTGACCTTGAGGTAAAGTTCCTGGGATGTCCAGTCCTGGGAAGATTGTGCCATTGTTTCAACAAACACCTGAATGCTGCACACCAGGAAACCGCTAAAGCTTCTGCTGATGATCAGTTAATGTAGTGCAGTCGACAAGCACCAGCTGGCTACTACTTACCCTCTTAATACAAGCCAATGTGAAAGCAAGGATAAGGGTGTACTCACAGGACTGAGTAGGGTCCATCCATCCATCCATTCGCTTCCGCTTATCCTTTTCAGGGTCGCGGGGGGCGCTGGAGCCTATCCCAGCTGTCATAGGGCGAGAGGCAGGGTACACCCTGGACAGGTCGCTAGTCTGTCGCAGGGCTAACACATAGGGACAGACAACCATTCACACTCACATTCACTCGCACATTCACACCTAGTGGCAATTTGGATTATCCAATTAACCTATCCCCACAAGCTGCATGTCTTTGGACCGTGGGAGGAAGCCGGAGTACCCGGAGAGAACCCACGCAAACACGGGGAGAACATGCAAACTCCACACAGAAAGACCCCGGCCTGATGGTGGAATTGAACTCAGGACCTTCTTGCTGTGCGGCAACAGTGCTAACCACCGTGCCCGACCCTGAGTAGGGTCATGGATGGATTATTCTGTCATGCTGATCTCTGTTAAAAGACTCACAATATTTCATTTCATTATCAGGTCCCAGTACCATCCCCATGAAACATTTGCAACCAGTAAGTAATTATATGTGTGTGAACATGTGAAAATGTTGTGCTTTTGCTCTTAAATAGATGCACTTTTCATTTAAAATATCAGGTCAAACTTTCCTAAGCAAATGAGAAAGAGGAAGCGCAGATTGTCACATCCACTTTACAGCGCAGCATGAAACAAAGCAGAAAGCACGTACTGCACATTGTTGCACACGTTGATCTTTTGTGGTTTGGGGCAAGAGAAGAAAACCCTGTTACACCCAGTCTTTCATAAACATTACTGCAGTTATGAAACGAGAAGACTCCAACTACCCTGGAACTGGCTCCTGTTCTAGCAGCGTGAGGTTAAAAGGGAAAGATTAAAGAATATTTCCGCCCTTTTGTGTTTTTCTTTTGTTATGTGAGGGGAAAGAGTCATCATAAAACCCTCGTTATATCTTAAAGAACCAATTATGTGATTTTCATATAGTGTTCGATTTATCTTAAGATTGTGAAACTCTTTCAAAAACATCCTTTAAAAGACAAACTCTTACTTGGAAAGTCGTGAATTATGACAGAGAAATCTGCACAGATCCCATGTGGGGAGACACTGAAGGTTAGAAACCTGGTCAAATTATACCTTCAACATTCCTGCTCACCTTAAATCTATAGTTACAAACACACACAAGCCTTTTATAAGCTAGCAAGAGTTTAATTCAATATAGGGAAACATTCACAATTCCTTTTCAGTAGCTTTTGTCATGTTTTTTAGTTTGTTCACAGAAACAAAACTCTTTCAAGAGGAAAGCTGTGCTGCTGGACTTAACAAGAGAGATTTACAGCAGCAAAAATCTGGTGCTTCTAGCCAAGCTGTAATTTAAGTAATAAAAGACTCACATTGTGATGAAAATGGTTTTATTTTCATACGACGTTACATTTCCGCACATTCGTATTGACGTTCTGATTTGTCAGCGATCCAAAGCCCGGTAGGCATTTACAGAAGTGCTGCACAGTTTTAAAGTTGAATCAGTAATCATTACAAATTCATCCATGAACAAAATGTACAAACCCACGCAAAATTTATTTTAAATTCAACATCCCAGAGTTTGCAGAGTTATAAAACCCCCTGTGTCAGAGCAAATTTCAAAACCAAGCCAAACTAAATTTTTACACTAAATTTAGTTTGAGATAAAAACTCCAGGCTTCACCACACTGATCTGCAAGTACTGTTGCAAAAAACTGCACTCCAATCGATACCTCTGGTATACCACTGAAGAACTCTGGAAACTTCAGTTCCAGAAATTTTCTGTAACACAGATGAAACTTGCAAAATTATGAAATAAATTCCATTGAATGCCTGATACACACTCACCGTATGCTTACGGACATCGATCGTAGGTGAAAAGTTGCAAAAACGAATGAAGGCAAATAAAAAGATAATACAGTGATAGAAAGAAGAAATTAATCATACTGTAATACTGTACATGTAAACTCCTACTGTCTGTCTACTCCTGAAACATCAGGATTTCAGCAAACAAACCTGGCGCACAGGGACAGTTTAGACCCCTTAGGGATGCATGGCTCAGTCACACAGCTGACAGTTGGACTGCAACCTCTTTGAGAATAGAAAAAACTAGTGGTTGCATGGATTTGTTTGTTTTGGGGGTTTTTTTGCTTTCAGTTATTGATTGTAAGAAGTTACAACAAATAACCAGTCTGCCTCACAAGGTGACTGAGAACAGTCACGTTTGACTCAAACTCCCTGCAATCACTCTCAGAATGATTGCCAACAGATTGCAATCAATCTGGGTCAATCTGCACTGATGACTGCAATTCGTCTGCGACGTGGCACTGGTTGTATTCTGGTTGTAGTCTAATTTAAAATCAATGTCATTTTACTGTAAAATCTCTGTCCTGCAACAACTGCATCACTGTTCGTGGAAGAATTTCTGAATTCATGTTTTTGATCTACGTATTTCAAACTGGACCCTGGTTCAAGATAATGAAAATGAATGTCTATATATGCAGACAGCAAAAGATTGAATTTATTATTATATCATTATCACAAACAGAGTGCGTATAATTACCAACCTGACCCCAATTCAACTGCAAACTAATAGCGGACTGATTCTTTGTAATTGCTGTTTTATTTCCATCCTTCATGCACCAAAGCCGGTCTGAAGAAGGCGACTGACACACACACCTGGTCTCCAAAATCCAGAGTGTATTGCACATGGTTGCAATAATTTTGGTTTCCACATACTATTTCCCTTGTGTGGTTTAGCAACTAGTTAGCAGTGGGCTAAAATGACCCAATTATACCATAAAAACATGTGCCAAGTATATCAGGTTGCCATAATGTAACAGGCCACAGTGTTTGTGTGCTATTTAGGAGCAGCTCAACTAGAAAATAGAACACAAATAAATTCACAAATAAATACATAGATTTAAGCGTGAATCAGTGGCAATGGCATTTTTATTTATATAATGTATTTCATTATATGTCAACTCAATGTGCTTAACAAACAAACCTGTGTAGGTTTACGATGCCTCAAGGCAGCAAAAAAACAGCAACACCTGTTAAGTGTAATTAATTAATAAAGAATAATATATGTATTTTTAAAGCAAATAAGGAGAGAATTACAGGATAATTCAACATTTAATAAAAACTAAATAAATGCAGTAAATTTAGAAGAAAAATAAAACAGAAAACCCTATTAGTTTAACCAATAAACAGCATAAAAAGTTGCACATCATTTCTTTATTAATTTATTTATGTTTAAATAATTATTTTTAATTATCTTGTTATGTCTTTATTTTGGCAGTTTCAGCCATATAGTATCCATATAGTCCCGATCATTTTACAAACGTAAACCATTTCTGGGTTTTTTTGTATTGCTTATTAAGAAATTTGCTTAATCCTGATTGGTGCTCAGAAGCACATGACATCACCATTTCCCAACTGATCCCTGCTCACTTCCACCCTGTCATCATTGGAGGGAAATCTAAACATAACAATCCTTAAAATGACATATATGGTATATAATAAATTTTGTTGCTGCTGCAAGTTCTAACATGAATCAGCACCGTCATGAGTGAGAAGCCAAAATGTCCCTTAGATAGAAATAGCACATGTCTGTGCTGCTTTAGTCCGCCAGACGGGCTGATGAGCGCACACTAGGAGGAAGGAAGGGAAGGGGGGTTGGGGGGGGGGGGGTAGACTGTCTGAGTTTAGGCTCCATCCTCCTCCTCCTCATCCCGGGCAGGATACAGTAGGCATCATTTAGTGGAGAGAGCGGTGGAAACAGTGTGGGGTTAGCCACGAGGTCGCCACACTTACTGCACGGCCGAGCTCATTTCCACTGCTGTCCACAGCTCAGGCTTCCCCTCAGAGAGACAGAGAGAGAGAGAGAGAGAGGGAAAGGGAAAGGGAAGGAGGGGGGAGAAGAGCAGCCAGTGAAATGGCTCATTCACTTTCTGATCACAGCCTGACACACTCAAACTGACGCGCACACACAGCCAGTCAAACACACACAGACATCGCAGCCTGTCTTCATTGTGCGGTTATTTGCTATTTTCGTCCCTCACTTCCCCAGTGTCAGGAAATATTTCCTCAGCCCTGACAGTTCACTTTGTGATTGCCATCTCATACCAGACTCGCCAGATTTCATCAAAATAAGCTTCTTTGTTCATGCATCACGTTATTTTTTTTCTTCAAATTTTCTTTTTGGTAATTTCTGCAGACAAAAGTAGAATAAACCAGAGTGCATGCGCTCAGTCGCAGCACGCTAATCCCTTTCTCAAACTAATCTGATAAGTGCAGCTAATGATATTTCACTGAGTCAAAGAGGATATAGCTGTCATACACTGGAAGCCCGCTTGCATCCTTTCCTTGCATTCCCCCCTTACACACTCACACAGATTTATGTGCAGGCATCCCCGAAGGCACGGCGGTGCTGAACCAATCCGCTGTTGTTGACTTGTACCTCTGCCAACTCTCGCTATGAAGACATCTGATCAGCCAAACGGTCGAATACCTGAGCTACACTCCCGTGCTAACGCCGCACGCAGCACTGAGCGCGAGTCCGTTCGCCGTCTGCTCAGAGTAGAAGCTGCAACACAAAGCGGCCAAATTTGGTGTCAGTGTGTCTCGTGTATCCAGGCCCTGATTTCACAGTGCAGGGAGAAGCTACAGGTTCAAGAAATTTCACAGAAAAACAGAAAAAAAAACACCTGTTCAGCATGAGAACGCATGCTGGGATTGTTAGAAAAATCAAGCTTCTCTACAAAAGATGTGACAAAATATTCAAGCTACCCGAGAGATGTTTAAAAAAAGAAACTTTTTGAATAGATAAGAGCTGCAAACCAGGTTCTGCTGCTACCAGATGAAACCCAAACTCAGTTTTGACAACACTGTGAAGGGATTTCAACTTTACTTTTTTCTTTTTTTAAATTTGGCAGGAAAAAAGGCACATTAATGGACACCAGTATACCAAAAATATGAAATGCAAACATGCCAGATTATAGCAGAACTGCTAATTTACATGTGTAGTCCCGTTTTACTGCCTTCATGCTAACGTGGCAAATCTCCAGGTGGCCCTCAGGACATTTCCTGGTATTTAAGTAAGTGAATTTTATTCATATAGCACATCTGAAACCAAAGCGCTTTACAACAGAAAAAAGGTATGTTTTCATCTTGAAGGCAGTCACAGCTGATGCTTGTCTGAGGTCAGTTTTGATCGCCTGATGGTGAAGACTGATTAGGAAGCAGCATATCCACCACATAATCAAGCTGTAAGTACAAAGAGTGACACTTTATAGCAGATTCCTTAATGCAAAGGAAATCCAGTGCAAGCTCTGACTACTTGTAAACGAGCAGGAGATGATTGACTGACTCCAGTATGCAGTGCGGTAACAGTAGTCCAGTCTACGCGTAACATAAGCATGCATAACCCTTTCCACATCTGATGGATTTAAAGAAAGATGTAACTCTTAAAGCAAACAAACTCTACTTAACCTCGGGTAGGGCTTTCCGTCTCTGCGACGCTTGGTTACGATTATGGTTGTGCTTGATAATAGTTCCAAAATTTGTATTCTTAATATCAGGCCAATCTAAAATCTAAAAGTACGGTTATGCTCTGGTTTGACACAGTTAAGCATTACACTTTTAAAGCTTAGATTTTAATGCTTACAGTTACTGAGTGCTTTTATCCCAAAATGAATGTGGCAAATGTAATCATGAATACACAGACGGTAAACTTTTCACGTATTCATCTTAAACTTTACTGCTGTTTATTAGACATGATATGATCAACTAAAGTGCATTTCTCCTGTTTTTCCTTGTGTGAGAAAAATTTTTGCTCTTTCTTCATTTATTCAGAGGGAAAAACAGGTCAAACTGTTTGCAGTTAGTACAAGTACTTAAATCTATATATGTACTAACAGAGTCAGAGTATCAGTAGCAGTAATATTCCCAGTTTCCTAATTTTCTTGGATTGTGTCCTTTTTTCATGTTGCTAGGCTCCACTCTGATAACTAAAAATCACTCTCACTCTGATTGTAAACTTGTCTCCGATACAGTTTCCCTCCACGGCCTCAGTGTCTCATCAAGGGATCGATACTACCACACACCACAGCCCTTTACTCACACTCCAGTCTGGCAGTAAGGGATTGCAGGAAGCCCGCGGGTCAATGGCCCGGGTCCCAGTCAGTTGATGGCCGTTCGTTAAAGAGCGGTCGACACGGCGGAGTTGGGTGTTAACGGTGTCAGGCCTGATACTCCCGCCGGGCCGTTTTCTCCTAATGACCACCCAATCAATAGCCGTCTGCCCTCAGTACTGACCAATCACATTGACATCTCTTGCTGACACATTGAGCCAGTGGGAAGAGGAAGTTGCAGCTGTGCTGCAGGTCCACCACTTCTGTGAGTATACTGGAGGACATGTTAGTACCATAGTCACTGTCCCAAGAACAGCTTTATTAACAACACCTCTCAGCTAACTTGAAACTGGATCAGGACTACTTTTAGCTCACTCAGTTACATATCAGTTATGTTAGCATGGTAGTATCTCAACCACTGCATTACTATTTCATCCACTGATCTGCTGCTTTTAATTAATACTATATTTAAAAACTACTCATTACTTTTAGTAACCACTTTTATTAATTATTTGATACATTTAGCTAAAGCTAAAGTTAGTTAGGGTTAGCGTCATTTTGACTGATAATTTTGGCAAAATTGCCGGTTTAGCTAGCTTTTTCAACTGTTTACTCATTGTGATTACCTAATACTTGTCTTTATCCACACCATTTTTAAGTGTTTAAATTGCAGTTTTATCTGTTGCAAGTTTATCTGTTGAGATTTTTCAGTCACATGACAATAACTTGTCAGTCATTTCAGATGTGCAACCCTGTTAAGTTAATGAGAGCACTCAGTGACTATCTGACAGCCACCGGTCGCAAGGGAAGAAAATTCCCTGACTTGCTGGCAAAAACTTCCTCGTGATCCTTTTGATCATGACAGCAGATTGCCGTAGTCGCCTCTGCTTTACATGAAAGATGCTGATTTGCAAATTTTTCTGCATGCTCTCACAATTTATTTAAAATTTACCAAAGCGTGTCTTGAACAGAGAATGTTGTCCTCAAAGTTCGCTTTTGCCACTCTGTAGGTAGCAGGTGTTTGCAGATAAATCAGTGTCTTCTATGCAAACTACAGGCGACAATCTGAATACTACCAAAACAACTACAAGGAGATTTACTTTACTTTACTTGAGTTCATCTCAAGCAATGAGTAGACATTTTTCCCTTATGACCTAGATAACTTTTGAGCAATATGAAAGCCCAAGAGTTTTAGCTATTTGCTAACTTTTTTTTTTACTTTTAGTTAGTTAGTTTTTCAGTTAATCTTTTATTTTTAGCTAGTGGTTGAATTTGCCTAACTGTAGTTTGACCTACAATAGTTTACAATAGCGTATCCATACCTTCAGCTTAATTTTTCTTGATAACCTTAGGCAACTGTTTCAACAGCACAATTTGATTTATCCATATAATTTCCAACTATGTATTCAATAGCAATTTTACTGCAAGTCCTAGCTTACTTTTACTTAATAATTTCTAACATTTTCCTCTTAACTTTAGCTAGCTTTTTTAGCAAACTGCTAAATTAGCATATCTGCACAGTTAGATAACAGTTTCCAGCTGTTTATCTGTACCTTAATCTAATAATTTCCAGGTTTCTATTATTAATTTTATCCCACTATTTCAGTCGTTTATCTAATATGTGAAACGAATCATTTCATTTGTTTGTTCATACAATTTCCAACTGTTTATTCACGCCTTAAGCTAGCAATTTCAGCTGCAAGTCAAAACTTAGTTTGATCAAATAGCTTTTTGGGTTGTTTATTGTGTATTATTGGCAACAGCAAATTATGCATATTTATACTGTTAGAGAATCATTTTCAGCTGTTTACTGGTATCTATTAATTACTCATTTCTGAGTTTTTATACATTATTGTTAACCATTCAATTCAGCTGTTGAACTATTTTAGCTGTTTGTATTTACTGTCATTTCATTTTGAACATTTCACAATAATGTTAGCTAATAATAATTCATTTAAACGGGTTACCTTTATCTATACTATTAATTCAAATACCACAAATATTTCATATTTTTTCTTTCAGTCTTTGTGTTTTTTCTGCTCAAAGCAAACATAAATATTTATTTTTTTCTTTATGTAATTATGTTTTTATTTATTTGTTCCTTTATTCAGATTAGACAGCTAATCCTTCCACGTGGAAACTGCAGAAGTACCCTACCACCAGTAGTTTTACCCAGTTTGGGAATCACTGGGTTATGTGATGACTTTTATATGAATTAACTTTTAACAGGCTACATTTAGAGTGCTTATGTTAAAGAGACTTAATTTGTTTCAATTGTAATCGTTTGTGTCAGACTGTAGTGATTACTAATGGCGCTTAGCCTCTTCTATTTGCAGAAACAGACTTCAAAATACTGCATTGGGCTTTTTTTTTCTCTTTTTTTGCTTCTGTGACAAATTCACCTGTGTCTCTGCTGGTGAACTTGTTTCTTTTTCCCTCTTTTCTCTTTTGGGGCGAGATATTTTTATCAGCTCCATGGGGTTTCTTTTTGTATTTCTGCCTCTGTCTCTCTCTCTATGCTCTTGTCAGCTTTTTGGCATTTTTTTTTTTATTTGCAAATAAACCAAAACCAAAAATATTTATATCTAAATAAAACCAGGAGGTGTTTGAACGTAGCTGGCATTGTTCCCTGTGACACCTCAAATCACCAGCCCTTTCCTCAAACCCATCCATCTATCCGTCACTGCGTGCAGCATCACGGTTTTGTATGTTTGTTTAGAGTGAAGGGGCAGGAAATGGACGAGTTGTGGAGATGAAAGGGGATTCAGGCCACGTGGCAGCGCCTACACTGGAGCCTCAGTCCTCTGTGTCTGTCGCTGAGTCCCTCTGTCTGTCCATCTGTCCCTGCACTCTCAAAGAGACGTTTATCCCACCACAAGGGTCATTCAGAACACACACACACACACATATATACAGAGAAAAAAGAAAGAAAGAAGCACACCCTCTTCTGACTGGACAAATGGACACTCGGTGATGAGTGAGGCTCTTCAGGGCGCTTTAATCGTCCTGTCCAATGAAAGTAAAGAGCTTTGTTTTTAACCTAAAAGCTGACTAATGCCTAAGATACTTGTAGGACAAAACAGGCAGAGAGCACACCTTCTGTTGATCTGTTTTTATTGCACAGATTAAAGCAAAGAGACATTGCAAATACAGATTTTTGTGAGCTAAGAAAATAAGCATTTTTCCAGTGTTTCTTTTTTTTCTTTAATGGTTAATAACCCACATTTGAAGACGCATGTTTTCACTGTGACGACATTGTTATACATCAAATTGCTTTGTAGTACTTTCTGCAATCAAGATAGCTATCACTTTATCCGGCTCTGCTCCACAGCTTTGAAATGCTGCACAGACACAGAGAACAAATCAGCAATAAAATCGATTGTTTTTTCAATGGAGTTTGGAATTAAAACACTGCATGAAGAACAGGCACAAAAATCCCTTCTTGTACAGTGAAAAGTGCATTATCTGACATTACAGCACAGCTGCACAGCTTACAATACTTTGCTACTTGAGCTCATTCATAAAAGAAGAGAAGAAAAAAAAGCAGGAAAAAAATGATTCATATCAACACATTATGAGCGTTTCTGTCTTACTGTGAGCGCCGAACATCACATTCAACTTGACATGATGTTGAATAAATGGGAATCGTGTACATGATGTAGAAAATTTCCGGTTACATAAACTGATAAGTCCCACCTTAGCTCTACCGAAATGAAACGGTATATCTGAGAGGAGCTGGCGATGGAGTATTTTCAGTAGATGTGACAATGTGACATCATGCTGAGGGGAAATGAGCAGGAGCAGAGATATATTCCCCCCCAAAAAATAAAAAATCTACCGGCTCTATCCCTGAGCTTTACTGACAAAAATGTCTTTAGGTGGTGAGGATTATGGATTAATCTATAATAACTAGTGAAGGGAAAGAGAAAGGAAGGAGAGAAAAAAAACAGTCTCTGGAGCCTCGAGTCTGAGATACTAGCACGAGAAATACTGCCTCATCATCTAATGTTCCCGCTAATATTCCCAAATTATATCGTTTAGACCTGTATCAGCGCTCCAGAATTAATCATCATTTCTTTGACACTGCCCATCCCCAGAGTTCATTAAATAAACTATTTCCCCTCCTCTAATTTCTACAAGTTGTGAAGTCATTTTTTTTTTCTTTTCGGTCCCCTTCGCCCCCGCCCCCAACCCCTCCATTTCTTCATAATCTGTTTATCCGCAAGTGTCGCATTACATTTGCAAAGCAGCTGGGGGGACCACTGCCATCTTGTATGGAGGGGCTTCAGCGTGATTACCCGGCCTCGTATTTGGCGCGCACTCAGACTTGTCAAATCCTTTGATCTGAACTGTCTTCATAATCACTTCAAAAAGTCTTCCTGAGAGCGTGAGGGCTTTACAAATGGGCTTCCCACTTTCACAGGGCTACACTCGTACTGCCTCTCAGTCTCTCTGGTTGGGTGTGTGTGCTTCCATGTCTGCTTTAGCCTCTGCTTTTCTATTAGTGGGCTAGAAAAGCGTTGTGTTCATTCTTCTCCACCTTTATCGTGGAAAAAAGACAACTAAGCATCTTCTCCAACCTGCGCATCATATTAAGCCATTATAATGTCACCAATTCAATTGGAGGTTTGATTTCAGCATTATGTCTAAAGTGGGACGAGTGCTAGGTCAGGTGCATCCAAAACTAGGGCACAGACTTCTTAAACAGTCTATTAGTACAGTTAACTGGGAATTGAGACATTATTTGTCGTAATGTTACTTTAAAATGTTTTCATGGTCAAAAAACCTGCTGGGTGACTCCTAGTGGCTCATTCTGCTCCCACCCTGTCAGTCAAAGTGGCCACACCCTTAATAAACCCTCAATAAATAGGCCTTATTATAACTTCAATTAAAGGTCACCTCCTGTACAGAGCTAAATCAGCATAAAGAGCAAAACTATTAATTGGACTGGGCTGTAAACATGTTTATTTCTAATGTAAAGTTTGGCTGTTTAACGTGGGAGTCTATGGGGGTTGACTCACGTTTAGAGCCAGCCTCAAGTGGCCATTAGGGGAACTTTTTGCCACTGATGCTTGGCGTACAAACCCGTGCCTGTCAGAGATCTTTTATTTTTGTTATATCACACACTAAAGAGAATGAAAAGTTAGTTAACTGCCACAAATGGCATTTATATTAGCTAAAGATATGCATTATTAGCAGCATGTTTAAACCTAATATAAAGATGAAAATTTTAACTTGGGAGTCTCATGTTCAGATCCAGCCTCGAGTGTCCATTGGAGGAACTGCAGTCTCGGTATGCATCCATGCTAATAGTACAAATACAGCCAAGCTCCATAAGTATTATTTATAATGTGCTAAACAGTGGATAATATAGCAAATCATCAGCAAAACAGTAAATGATTCAGGCAGGGATGTTCTGAGCAGAAGCCCTTCCTCCACTTGCAAACTTGCAACCGTCATTTGCTGTAGTCGCTGCAGTTACTGCAGTAAACGCTGTAATGACCCTTTAAACACCTTTAACTTCCACACAGTGAAAACACCTGTGTGGGTGGTGTGCACAGCCCTTCAATTAGGCCACAGCTTGTAGCCCTCCATCGCTTCAGTTTGACTGAGATTTATGTGTACGCCTATTGCTGCTTCTGTTTAGTCATATGCATATATTATATACAGTGTAATGTGAAGTCCCTGCCCCTCCCTCCTTGTGTTGGGGGGTTTACATATGTACTTCTTTTGTAGTTCATTATCTAAATAGCTGCACATTTCCTTCCTTCTTTCTCTGATATATCCGTCGGTCTACCGCTGGATTTTGGGGGGAAAAGCCTGAACTGATAGAGATAATGGTGGCCTTTAAGTATATTTTTAATAACCTGCCCCTGCTGTGCCACCTGAATGTCCCCTCTCTCCCTCACTCTACATGGATAGATGGATGGACGGAGGTGGAAGTGGTGACGGTGGCAGCAGCAGTGGCAGCAGTGGCGACAGGGGAGGTGAGGAGGTGTAAAAGGAGCACCCCCACCCTCCTTCATTCTGCGCTTCAACAATAGCATTTGCATATTTTTATACTCTGTCTTCCTCTCTCCCTCTCTCAAAGAAAACAGCCTGAAGCGTGAATACTCCAGCAGCAGGCATGCAGAGGAAAACGGAAGCTGGGGAGACGACGTGTCCGCTTTCGCTGGGGGGAGAGAGAGAGAGAGACAGTGCAAGCACACACACACACACACACACACACACACACACACACACATGCAACCCTTACCTCCAGAGGTGTTGCATCAGGGGTGAGGATGAAGGGGGGGGGGGGCAAGGAGGGGTGACCAAAGTTTGGTGTGTGTGTTTGAGTATATATGAATGTGTGTGTGCACCGGGGGAGTGTGGCGCTCCTGAAAGAGACAAAGAAGAAAGCAGACATTAGAATCAGATGGACACACTGTAAAAAAATAAATACATAAATGCAAAGAAATTTATTAAATCAATTAATACTGAAGACAACAGAAAAAATGCAGTGAAATGAGCTAAGAAGAGCTGTTTCATTGTACTTCGGCTTTTTGATTTTGTGCTACTTTACACCAATTCTTCACTAAATTTCAAATATTATGATTTTACTCTGTGTTGAGTTACCTAAGTAATAAAGTAGTTTTAGAATATGATCCTCTCTTAAGAGCTAAACCCCCCAAAAGGTCATTTTCAGCAAGGTAGAAATGCTGCTTACACACTGATACATGGATAATAATTATTAGATTATATAATATAAAATAATCTAACACTTACAGGGGACATTTATTCACTGTGTGTGCTGTATTTTGAGAACTTTTTGACATCATTTGACATGTGAATGCAACTGAGTGTTTTTTTACAGTGTGGTACCGACATTTAATTATGTATCAGATATGAATTTATTGAATAAATAGTTTCATTTGTTTTATTTTTAATTAGTTTAACTTTTTTTTTCTTTTTTCAGTTCAGCTTAACTTTCAGATCAGGTTTTCTCCTTTTAGTGATTAAATGTTTTATTTCAAACATGTAAATATAAAAAATATATTGTACAATACACTGTAGGTCTCTTGTGAAGCAGAAAAGCAAATGACATAAGTTCTATTGTTCACAAATCATTAGTTTTAGTCTACTTTTTCATTTTTTATCCTATTGGCAATTTTTATCAGGGGAAAAACTTAAGAAATTAAAACAATCAACACTTTGTGAAGGCGGATGAACTTTAATTCAAACATCTGAGACTCAACAAAGAAATACATCAAAACCTGTATTGTTTTATTTTTGTTCCTTTCACATTAAAGTCTAGCTTTTATTTTAGTTCGCTACAATGTCTGTTTGTTTTTAACAATAAGTTTTGGTTTTCAGTTTGTGTTTTTTAACCATAATATGGTTACTTTTTAGTTGATTTTACACAGAAAACATTGAAAATAAAATATTGCTAAGGACTAAAAGACTGAATTTCTTCCATATAATCTTTAATAATTTTATTCTATCTCATCTTTTGTGCGGCTCACTGTACAGTTTTCCAATATCTCATATTCAGCACATTCTTTGAGTCTTTTTCTCTGTATTTATCTGACGTCTTTTAGTGAGGTTGTGGGGGTTTTAAAAATGTGCTCCTACATTTTTTTTCTTTAAATTTAAGTTACCTGTTTAGATTTAAATACAACTTTATTTATTAAATTTTAAAGTTTTTCATAAAAAGGACTGTGACCTGAGCTGCTCTCCTCTGATTGGTCAGTGCCGGGAAACGCTTGATTGTTAGCACCTGATGTTGAGTGTCTATTTGTACAGATATACTGCTCAACTTTTGCTTTGTAATACAAGAAGATACAGACGTAATTAGATATTACAGTGTAAACTGATTTAATGTGGGGATACTTCATATCAAGGGGAAGGAAGGTATGTGTTGTAGCATTTGTGGATACTTTGTCTTTCTGTACTCTTCTTCTTCCCAGTGCTATGAATTCAGGTCTTTAACCTTCAGCCTGCCTGACATTTAAACATATAGATGAATCCAAAAATGCAGACTTTTACAGAAAACAGCTCTTTGTAACTCAAAAATAATAATTTTAGCAAATTCAAAATGCTTTTAGAAATCAGTACATCAGTTAGTAAATCATCGGCTTGTTTTTTGATCTCACATATGTAAATATTTTTTTTGTCTGTCTGTCCTTTCAGGTGAACGTTTAAAAAACACTCCATCCAGGCTGAATTTCATCTTTGTTTTTAAGAAATGTATTTATTTTTATTTTTATTTTATCATTTAAAAACTTTACTCCATCAGTAAACTTACCCTTCAAAAGTAAAAAAGTAAATAAAGTTAATTGATAAAACCACTTTCACAGACATAAAGTCACAAAGTGCTTTATAATCAAAACCCTGAAAAATACTGTCGTACCTCATTGCATGCTGTTGCCTATTTACTTCTATTCAGATAACAATTACTGAATTACTTTTAGGCTACTCGGCCGTACCTGTTTAGATAAATTTGTGCACCATCGGCTTCTTTTTTACATCAAAAACACAAACTAAATAATGCTTCAAACATTCAGGCACAATGACGAACAAGAAATGTGAAGATGGGTATTTGACAGCCACCCTGTCAATATTATAAACACAGTCTGCACATCACACAGTGCCACCCAGTAAACATCTAGCTCAAGGTAAACATTCTTGTCCCCAAGAATAAAAGTAAACTGCTCTAAAGTCTAACAGGAGACGCCTCTTCTCCTTAAAAAATTAAAGAAAAGGCTTCTTAGAAGTAAGCAGTCCGTTAGAAAAGATTCATTGTTGAGCTAATTCTGTGATTCTTAAACTTTTTTTCTGGCAAACAGAAAACAGTTGACGCCCCACACCATCAGAAAAAAACAAAGGATCTCCAAAAAAATTTTCCACCACTGAAAAAAAGAACAATTTTTGCCATCCAAAAGTCAAAATCTGGGGTTATTATCTCAAAATTTCAACTCGCTAACTCAACTTCAGAACTTTGGAGAAACTAATTAAAGAATTTGAGGTAGTAATGTGAAATTTTGAGTCATTAAGTCAAATTGTTAGATAATAACCCAAGATTTTGACTGATAAGTGGCAAAAAAAACCACATTTCAGTTGCAGAAGCAAGCTTTTAATCTGGACTTCAGTTGACTTTCAGTAATAAATAAATATCTGAAGGTGCTCACGCTGTGGGGTGGGCACCATCAGTCCTTCCAGAATCAGTTGGGATCTTTCTTCATTCCCACTAACTTTGAGATTATTTTGTGTACTTCTTCTTTTCAGTCTTATGTGGGGATGTTTCTGGAAATGTATCCACTGGATAATGTACGATTTTTTTTTATTTTTTTTTCCCAGTTCTGGCTCTTCTAAACACACCAAAAGCACCTCTCGTGTCAATTTTAAGGCCTGAAGTGGCACTCTGTGGCATCTTCCTGTGTTTTCTATTTCTAGTTTAATCTATGCAAACGTGACTCGCTTGTGCTGCCTGGTCTATAATATAAGTTTACAAACACCACTCCATACTTTGTGTTGTCAGCTCTTTCCCGGAAACATGTTTGATTTTAAAGAACTACTGGGCATCTCGATGTGGCTAAGGAGCTCAACAGAAAATAAAATGTATGTAAAAGAACAAAACAGTGCCACCTACGCAGTTTGATTGGCAGGTTGTTTCTGGAAAGTGCAGCACAGAGATGCAGCAGAACTGCGAGCCATGAAAGATGGAAATGAAGCAGAGATGAATACACTTTCCCCTGGTTCTCACCAAAGCTGCTTTATTGTCAGTGGCATTCTCTTAATTTAAGTCCAACTGGCTTGTACTTGCAGGGTATAAGGAAAAAAAGGCCGGGATCAGCCACTGAATCAAATATTTTGCATACAAATGGCATTTAGAAATGAGAGGATGGATCTGAAGTGTGACACGGGCTCCTGTGGGTGCAGTTTTATCTGCATTGAAGACTGAGCGGCGTTACGTAACAGTGTTGTTCAGAGGTGTCGCTGGAGGCGGAGGAGGGCACACAGGTTGGATGAATATAGGTTAAAGTGGAGTTCGAGAGAGGTTTACGACATATACATCACCCACAGCGGGAAATCTAAATGCAGGGCGATGTGTTCCACTAGCAATCTGATACCAAGTAAATACAGGTCCAATACTGCTGAGACCAATACTGATACCGATACTTTGATCCTATTAAGGCAGGTTACGTATGGGAGAGCAGTGTGTCAAAATGAATTTTTCACAATTCAGTTGGCTATGTTCTTAACTTCCCAGTAATCGCTCCAGTATCGATCTAATACCGATACCAGCATCAGTATCGATACTTGCATCGATCAGCCTACATCTAGCGTCCACCTCACACCTACAACATGAAGGTTTCAGTCTCGAGAGATGCAGATGTACTTTCATTTCACATGACACTTTGCTTTACCTGAAGCTCAGACAAAGAAGCAGGAAAACCTCAAGCTTTCTGTCATTTCTTCTGTTTTGACAGTGAAGACATCTTCAGTGGCAATATATAGTAATATGAGCACATGTGATGCCATATGTTGTGAAAAAGGTGGTTTTTGACCTAAATTGATGACACTTGACACGCTGAAGTTAACACTACCTTTCAGTCTGTGTGAAAACTATTTATAATCAGAGCTGAAACTCCCCGAACAACAGATCTAACTTGTTTCTGCTTGGCTAAAAGCAAACCATGCTATTCTGTTATTCATTTTTTCTTTTGGGGGGTAAAGGGGAAAAAAAGTCTGCTGCACAGCAAATAGAGAGTCTCATATTCAATACACATGTTCACACGCAGCCGACATCACTTCCTGGAACGACAAACTGACAGTGCACGACCAAAAGCCAAGAGCTGAGAGGGATATTTGACTTGACAGTCCATGCTGAGGCAATTTTCCAATGTGGTTGAGCAACAAAGTTCTATTGTGCTTTGCTCTGTGCTGCATTGTTTAATTCTCCTCTAATTACTCGTCATTTATACAGCCTAAAGATCCCCACTCAAGGTAAGCTAAATTAAAAAACAAGCTCTGAAATGAAAACAGACTAAAGACTCTAGCGGGATAAAACCGAGTATAACCTCCTTTCTCTCCAGTTCAGTGACATGCAGTATTTCCCAGCCTGGTTTGCAGCCCGCACTAAGGCCTGCTGGTGAGTAATGTGTGATGGGTGTGAGCTCAGAGGGGTCGGCGGCCAGCGTGCAATCTCCTCAAAGCCGCTTTTGTGGTGCTGCTGGCTTGAACGCTCACTCCGGGCTATGGACAAAGAAGGGAGGGAGGAAAAGTGAAAGGGGTGAAGCTAGCAGCAGCTCCGTGGAGCAGCGAAAGAGAGAGTATGCGTCTAAGTGTGGCCAATCATACTCCTATTGAGGCTTTTGCAGTTGTAACACTTCCAGAAATCACGTCTGGCGTCTCTCCTCGAGACTGTTGCATTAAGGAGTTAAAAGGTCGGGGAGAAATTCTGTCGAACAACCCAATCAGGAGGCTGCTTAATATGTACAAATCCTTCAGTGAACTCTATGAAAGCCTGAGTTCATCGACTGGATGGGTAACCAACTTTAACAGGGAGAGGGTTCATTTGGCTCAAATCATGTATCTAAAAAGAATACAATGAAAATAAAGAAGAAAAACAGGAGATAGTGAATACCTATTGTCACTTATATGCACTAGCACTCACAAAACAGAGGATTTTAACTAAAATGCCCTGAAATATCCATTAAATTTACATTTTAAAGAGTGCTAAGAGAGTCGATCCTATATGATTAATAAGACTATACACTCTACCACCGTTACAGACTACACAACAAATTTAAGGATAAACAAGTTCCTCTAAACCACATCATGACTCGGTACGCTTAATTACGACCATTCACATATGGGACACTCATAGAGAAATGTAGCCACAGTTACAGAAGTGCAAAAATATCTGTGTTAGATTGGAGAGGGAAAGCTCTACCACCTCTCAAGGTGCAGAAGTCAATCTATGAACTCACCAACCACCAAGACAGTGGACTGTGAGCAGGGCTGGACTGGGACAAATAGTCGGGTCCATATTTTTGGTCCAGGCAACCCACCATGATCGCTCAAAAAAAAAAAAAAAAAAAAAAAAAAAATATATATATATATATATATATATATATATATATATATATATATATTATACATGCACATATCATGTATACATTTCTTTTTTATTTAATTACAGATATTAGAACAGTTTTTAATCAGGTTAGAATATTCATTCATTTTACCTGAACCCTTAAATCGCTCTCTTCCTAATTATCTCCATCTAGTTGTTACTGGTACTACTGTTCACTGTAGAGCAGCAACGACAGATAACATGTCGCTTCATTTGACACATTTTGCTGCATCTATTTTTACTTTCTTTTTATTGTTTTCTTTCAGCTTTCCAGCTCTACTTTTTTTCAACTTTTTCTATAGACTGTGTGGTTTGATTGAGACTCAGTTAGCTACCATTTAACACTTATACTGAAACTTCAAGCAAGAGCTGGTTTACATTTAGCATAAAGATGCATTTTCTAGCACTATGATTTGAGAAAATAACATATTTTAGAAATTATGTCAGTAAAAAATTCGATGTCTAACAGTAAAATCCTGATTGTTGCCACGTTGTAATGCTAACTTTGCTAGCATTAATTTTATCTTTTGGGCCAGAGCTAAATGATAAAGCTGATCATCCATGGGGGCAAGAGCTAGAGCTAAAGCTCTAAAACATAAAACCTTACAACTTCTGAATATATACTCTTAAGCCTAATGCTTCCAAATATGTAGGGTTAATAAATTGTTATATACTTTAGAATGGTTATACACTTGGGGGGAAAAAACCCTACAAAATGAAAATATCTCCAACTCTAGGTATCATTGCTGTAAATGCCTGATCCTTCATGTAAAAGCATAATAAGACTTTCTTAAACAAAGCCACCTACAATAGCTAAACACCTTCAGCATGGCCAAAAGAGAGTGAACTACACCACCTAAACACCCTGTTATGGTTCATATGGCTGTACGTTTGTGACTTCCACTTCACCCAATGTGTGTGTACAAGAGCTGTAAGCTGAGGGAGGGGAAGAGGGAGAGCCATCGAGAAGAAGATGTATGTAAACCCATTTCCAAACAAATGGGCCCGACTGCACAGCAACGGAGAGAGGTGCCATAAGCGTCCAGCGTGCATAATGCCCGCATGAATCAAGACTTCCCGGCTGTTGAATGTGACCACACAAGCTTGCGTTTGAATAGCACATATCATCAACAACAGTCGCCGACCCTCAACAGCAAGGCCCCATTCTGAAGTTGGAAGTCACTGATCATTATTGTAAACGCCTTGAAACTGGAGGTAGCTAGCCACATTCAGTCACTCATACATGTTTATACAGTTTGTGTATGATTTAAGCAGAACCTTTGTTTTACAAAAACAGGGGAGGTTCAAAGTGTTGTGCTGAGGACAAATAAGGGACAAATAGAAGGCTTTTAAGAGCCTATGCAGCAGTGCATTTAGTTTTAGTATGCTCTTCCAGGAAGCCATTGCTACCAATAATTTCACTTCAATATGGTAATCAGTGACCACACTTTTAAAACTAATCAGAGCTTAGCTCCCTAGACCAGAGCTGTAAAATCATAATGCAAGGAGACAAACTGTATTAACCCTCTTGAGGCAGGCGTTGCCGATTTGCAACAGTTAAAAACTAACAACCTGATTACCCCACATACATATTTTATGAGGTTTTTTTTACTCAGAAGTACCACTGCAGGACTTGGTTGTGCATTAGCAACAAAAAGTTTAATTTGAGCCTGAGAGGGTTAACTTTAGGAATGATTTGACACTAATAAAGTTGGTTAGAGGGTCTGGGTTACTCTTATCATGTTGTCCTTGGTGCGCCACTGCCAACTTCTCAACTAGCTTTTTTATTTGCATTTTCCAATAGACTTCCAGTTTCATATAATGAATGAAGTCCTGTGGAAATGTAGCCTGAAACTTCACATGGCTAAATTATTGAAACTATTGTCATGTTTTGGTTAAAAGGAGCCATTGTTGGATTTTTACAGGTTTCAGTTTTTGACTATTAGAGATGTCACAAGACCACAAGCCATTTTACAAGACATGCTAGTATATATATATATATATATATATATAAAAAATATATATATATATATATATATAAAATATATATATATATATATATATTCAAGCAGCACATGGTGTCCAGGTCCAAGGGCTACAACAAAGTCAACTCTGGCGTTCAGCCTGCATTAACAGCCTTGTGCACACTCATTTTAGCATTTCCACCACTCCGATTACACATTCCTTACCTTCCCCTCCATCCAACCTGTGCTGGTCCCATTAGAGCTGTAGATTTTCTGCTCATTTACTAAGCATCATGCATCATCAGACAGATGCAGGTTTGCGCTGTCTGTCTGCACATGTGCGTCAAACCTGCACCCAGGCACAAACTCACATGTGCGCATGCGTATACACGGGGTGGAAAAGAAACCAAAATGTGCAGCTTTCTCTGCTCTGCAAAATACAATACCCACAAAATGCTGGTTCACATATACACATGATCACCCTGAGAGGCCTGGGTCTGAGCAAGAGCCCTGCCTGGGGATGTGTGTGTGGGGGGGGGGGACTACCCTTGATACCCACAACCAACACAGCATGCATGGCAGCAACAGTATGTGTGTGTGTGCGAGCATGTGTCTACAAACACAGAAATGTGTTTGCACGCATTCGAGAGGCTCCACTGTGACACAACAAGGCCATTATTTATCCCCTGATTGGGATGAAGGCAACAGCATTGGATTTGCACTACGCTGTGGCTCCCATAAAGACCAAGAGACGACATTTCCTCCCCATTTCCCTCATGAATATCAAAGACGAGGCAGCGCCAGCGCCACTGCCACAGCAACACATAAGGAAAAATTACAGCCCTATTATTTTATTTGCATTACCTGTAATAGGCACCATATTGGGCGCTGTATTTATTGCCTTATCAGCAGCAGCTTGGCTGTAAACATTTGCTGATTTATTAGTCATCGGGCTATACCCAAACATCAGACGTAATTACTGAGCAAATAGCGCAAGGACGGGATCGGGAATTTGGCGGGTTTTGCAGTGGATTGACCAGACTTAGCATGGAGAAAGCAGGCAGCTTTAGCGCTGGAGGTAGAACGCGTCTATCACAGATGGAAGATCTGTTTTTTTCCCCGCCGCTGGCTCGGACCCAGGCATGCCTATTGTAGCCTCGACAGGGAATCAAGAGAATGGCTATTATTTGTACAGCTCTATATCCAGAGTGAGTCCTATCAGGGATGTGGTTAGTGTTGTTTTTATTCTTTACCTGAGCGCCTGCTTCCATCCAATTATGTTGTTTGTCTTCTCAAAGACCCCAATACCTCTAGCTTTGTGCACCCCCCACCCCTCATCCTCCTCCTCCACGCAACCCTGCTCTTCCCCACGCTGTTCCACAAAAAAAAAGTTAGAACTAGATCCATTAAGTTGCTGAAATGAACACTCAAAGACAAACACACACACACAAAAAAGTGGCAGAGCGGGTTACCCTAGGTGCGCCCATTCTTCTGTTATCCAATTTTACTGGGATTTGGAGTGATTTGCGCCTCTCTCCCCGAGGGAAATAAATACTTTGATTAATGTAATCCTGGGCAGGGAGGTGCCACGAGCCCCCCTCTTCTATCCTCGGGGACCGCCACTGTTTAACAAACAAAAACAAAACAACAACAAAAAAGGGAGTAGAAGAAGACAAGGAACGTAAAAAAAAAAAAAAAAGCAGGAATGACATGCAGAGCGGCTGCAAACCAGGCCGCTGATCCAAAGTATGAGTCTGTAGAGTTGATTTGCAGCGGATTTGGTTTATTTATTAATTACTCGGCTTAATAACAGAATATCAGTCTTGATTAGCATGTGTAATACAGGCTAATAGAACAGAAAAATAGCAGCGTGTCCGTAAACTGATTTGCATACACAATAAAACTGGGTTTGTTTTGATGCTGTTGCTGCTGGAGGTGGAGTGTGTGTGTGTGTGTGTGTGTGTGTGTGTGTGTGTGTGTGTGTGTGTGTGTGTGTGTGTGTGTGTGTGTGTGTGTGTGTGTGTGTGTGTCCATGCTGATGTGCTTTACATCTGTATGTGTGGTGCAGGAAAGGGAGAGGGGGATGGATGACTGTGTGGCACCCAGTGAGGGGTGGGGATAGACTGGGACAAAGCTGGAGCACACACGCACCTTTACCCCTCACTCACCTCCTCTCTCTTTTATTTCCTCCTACATGTGCCCGCCTTCACCTTATTCCATATGCGCTCAGCCTCAGTGCAACTTTTGACCTTTGTTTTTAAATTAAATCCTTTTAATTACAATCTGTTGCTCTTGCTCAACTTAAAACTTAGTTATTTTTTGCCTAATTAAAAGTGATTTTTTTAATTCATTGTCAAAAACACATAGAAAGAATTACTTATATATATATTTATATCCTCTCTTTAAAAAAAAGAAGCACAGCCATCTCTATTTTTCACCAAATTATAACATCCCTGCTGATTTCCAATCTGAAATCAATACCCGGCCCTGCTGATGCAACGCCTGAGCCAGGACTCTTGTTTGAAATGAGCACCAAGCATCACTACTGAGTGAGTCCTGCGATAACACTAAACATATAATCTTTACCTCCGCGTTGGCCTATTTGCAAGCTGTAGGCCTATAGTGCTTTCACCGACTAATACAGGGCAATTACCAGCCCCGTGTAGTGCAATATAACTCTACGGTGGCCTTTAATAATAGAATATTAATAAAGAGCCTCTGTCTCATTTGAATGGCTGAAGTATGTGTGTGTGGAGGAAAAAAAATCCCATTCATGTCTGAAATTGAAGGCATGTTTAATGCTTAGACTCAGTGTGGCCCATTTAATTAGCGGTACAGGAGCTACATTATCATTTAAGTGCTCCAAGTTGGATTCGGCTTTAAATCAACGTTTGGCCCCGACGTGGGACGCACTCAACGTATGTCGCGTGGGGATTAGTGGGGGATAAATTATGGGTGCCCATAGGCAACTTATGGCAGCATAATTAAAATGGCGGGAAATGCATCAATATAATCTGAATGTTGGAACTTGTAGTGGTGGAGTGCCTCCCCAATAAACCGGCGGATGCAGAAAGTAGAGCCAGAGTGACCAAACTCGGCGATACTGCAAATTCTGACATCAACCTGATACGAAGTAAATACAGGGACAGTATTGCCGATACCAATACCGATATCTTTTACCTATAAAGGCAGCTTATTTAGAGGAGAGCAATGTGTCATGATTTTTAAATTCTGAACACATTTCAATGACTACTAAGTCACTGTGATTTTTACATTTCCAAAATAATTATGTATTTAACACAATTCAGCGGGCTACATACTGAACTTAGGTGATAAAAGCAAAATCTGAACCCTATGACGCTGCTATGATCTGATGCCAATACCAACGTTGGTATCGATACTAACGATATTTGAATGGCTCCACCTCTGGATATGTGAGGGGTTTCTAGGGGGACAGAGTGACACTTATTTAGTGTTTTTTGTTGTGTAGTGCAGGTGCAGCAAGTATACTCTGAATTAAATCAACTTTAAAATGTTGCTCCTGGCGATCTGTGCAACTTGGCTTCCTGCTACCAATAACCATCACTGTCAGAACGGGTGCATAACGCAGAGTGATAACATCCAGTGCTTTTGCTGCTGCTGCTGCTGCTGCTGCTGCTTGTGGTGAAGAGGGGGATGATGAAGACTGGATACTAAATGGCCGGTAGAGCAATACGGGGAGGGAGGAATTGCAAGAAAGAGCCTTTGACTTTGCTAATAATTATTAATGTCCCCGCGTCCTCGTCTGCTTCATATGGCTCTGACTCATGGCTCAGGCGGCTGCAGATGGCGGCTGAACCACTATGCATATGAACCGTGCAGGACTGCGCTCTCGCTGATAGGCTCCCGTCCCGGATCGATACAGACAGCATTCCTTAGAAAGCTCAAGTTTTACGCGGAGGTCTAAGACATATTTAGAAATATATATATATATATATATATATATATATATATATATATATATATATATATATATATATATATATATATATATATATATATATGTTTCATTTCATTATATATATAATATGGTGTGTTTGCCCCTGTTTTTCAAAAATGAGCACCACATCTTTGTTGCAGTGACCCACAGAAATCAGTCACTTTTCCTGCCGTGGGCGGGCGATATCTTAATTGCCAATCTTCCCCGTTCAGCCATCGATTCATGCCATAAAGTGGGAACGCACCTACGCATTGCAAGAAAGTATACATGTACGTAAAGCCCATTTCATGCCATTCAGTCACTCATACTTTAAAAAACAGAAGGGGGAGAGCTGAAAAAATGCACTGGCACACAGCAAGGTGAGGGTAAAAGGGTCCATTTTTTTTCTTGCAGAATTACAATTTTCTTTTTTTTTTCTTTTTTTTTTAGGGGGGGCGGGGGGGGGGGTAAAATCAGCTAACTAGGTTTGTGATTCAATGAAATAAACTCTTAAATAATTCAAATAAAGCCCACAAATATTAAAGAGGCAGGTTTTTTTTGGAGGGGGGTTGCAGTGTAAGCTGCACCATGAGTGAGCGCGACACCTGGCGGCAGCTTCATCATTCTCAATCAACGAGGCCAACAACGACTTGCAAACCGTTTCCTCCACCTCAGCACCGACCGGAGCGCCGAGAGGTGGAGAGGCCTTTAATGCAGCTCAAATACACGAGAATTTATTTAATAAATTACAAAAATTATTTACATTAATAAAAATCATGAAGAGTCAAGAATCTGGTGTTGATTTTTGTTCTAATTAATTTTAAGTTAACTTCTGCGCATATCTGAGATGAGTCATAAATGAGAAAACATCGTTAGAAGGCGATAATTAAAAAGGAATAACAGACAAATCAAGCGGGTTTGTTTGCCCCTCTCCTCCCGCTTGGAGCGGGCAGCACCGGTGCTGCTGGCCCGGGACACACCGAGCCCCTTTTCATCTCGACTCCAGTGCACAAACATACAGCTTAATGCGACCAGTGTTCCCCCTCTTTTATTGGGCTCACCATGGCTACCAAGCGCTGGGCTCAGAAATGCTCTGCCCCCTGAATCAATGAAGGGAAAGAGGTTTTTTAACCCGTGAGAAAAAGAAAAGAAAAAAAAGTCACACTCAGCAGCTCCTCAAATCAACTTCGACTGTAAAATATAACACAAACTTATTCCCTGTGCCCACTCCTCTCTTTGCCTTTATTTTAAAAAAAGAAAAGAAAAGAAAGAAAGAAAGAAAACTTTTCTTGACGCTCACTGGAAGATCTCCAAAAACCAAAACACACACGACAAAATCTGAAGTCATCCACATTCAAATCCGCGCTATTTTTAAGCCCTTTTCTCTCCTCTCTCCTAAACTTTAAACAAACTCCACAGCAGTGGAAGATCGATTCGTATTAAAACCCATTTTCATACTGCACTTGCCTACGCGAACTCTCTGGAGGATTCCACTGAGGGGTTTCCACTCTCTCTCTCTCTCTCTCTCTCCCTGCTTAAAAATGTGATTGATTTCACTTTTCTCCGGTGGACATTCGCTACAAAGCAGCACAGCATCTGCCCGATATTTATATATATATTTAATTAAAAAAAATAATAATAATAAAAAAGAGAAAAAGAAAGGAAAGAAAGAGACGGGATGGCTGGGGCGCAAACTGCGCGAGCATATTGATTTTTACGCATTCAGGAGAGAGGAAACCAAAAACAAGAAGACGAAGAAGAAGAAGAAGAAGAAGAAGAAGAAGATGATGATGATACGAGTGCAGGCTGAAATGTCGTTTAAAGGACAGACAAGGTGGTGGTGGAGGTGGGGGAAAGAGAGCAAGCCACGAGCGAGAAGAAGAACAAGAAGGCGATAAACTCCAAAACATCCCTCGTGCACAAAAAATAAACAAACAAATAAATAAATAAGCAAAGGTTATCGATGATTGTTGACTTACCTCGTGTCCGAGAAAAGTGGAGCTGGTGCCGGTGATGGTCGGTGTCGGTGTGTGTGAGTGTGTGTTGGGTGGTGTTGTGTGTGTGAGGTGGGGGGTAATAAATAAGCTTCACCGTTGCTCGCGTGCAGCCTGGAAACGGTTATCTGTGTGTCTTTTTCCTACGACTCGGTGCTCCCTGAGATTTTCTTCCCTCTGCCTCGACTGAGCAGGAGCTGTGCTCGGCTCCGCTATTATTTTCACCAAAATGTATGAAAATTTATGCAAATGAAAATCAGCACTAACTGTTCGTCTCTTGTTGTACTTGGGGATGATTTTTTTTCCTCTCCCCCCCCCCCCCCCTTTTTTCCTTTCTTTCTTTCCTTCTTTTTTTCATACACAATAAATGAACCCCACCACCCCCCACTACCCCACCCCACCCACCCCCAATCCGCAGCAGGGGAACTTGGGGGACCTTTTTTTGTAGTAAGCAAATAAATAATAAACACATCACATATCAGAGAGGAGTGGGTTTGTTTTCTTTCCCTGACTCCTCTTTTATGTATGTTACATATTTCTTCTTCTTCTGTTCTTTTTCCGGTCTTGTCTTCTCTGCATATGTGCTGTCACGTTTGTGCCGCTGGCCGCCTGAGACGCCCTTTCAAAGCTGCGGCGGTGTGGACTGAGCAGCAGTAATTTAGACAGAAATCCTCACTGTATATTAATGAATGGAGGGGGCCCCCACGGCTCTGGGCCCTAGCCTGCCCATTCAATGTAAACAAATCCACGCGGCTCCCTCGATTTTTGAGCCCAGTCCAAATTAAATCTGCTGGGGATGAGGAGGAGGAGAAGAAGAAGAAGAAGGGCGGAATGGGGGCGGTGGTGGTGGTTCACTGGCATGGAGTACACAGCTACTCGACCGCCTTATATTTGCTGTTAAATCCCATTTGCAATAAAAATCTTTGCGTCATCTTTGATTTGGGGAGCTTATGAGGCGATGTTGGGGGCTAAGGCGGGACATGCGCCGCTAATCTGCCTGAAATTCACCTGCTTACAGGCCCAAACCCAGCCAGTGGGTGCAGTGGGAGCTATATATCTGTGGCTTATTACCACCCATGCATGCGTATATAAGCATGCAGGGAGAGGGGGGAAATAGAGGGAGGGGTGGGGGGGATGTCCTCTCACAAAGGGCCCCATTCATCTCTGTGGGGGGGGTGTCATGTGGTCATCTTGAGTGACGGTGCAGGCCATGTCTCCGTAAAGGGCTGCTCAGCTCGCCCTTGTTTTGGTCACCACTTTTCTTGCCTCACCCCCAGGTGTTTTAAAAGTGACTCAATATCAATACCGATCAATACCGATATTTTTAACCCGCACGTAGGTGAGAGCAGTGTGTCTTTATTTATGACACGAGTCATCATCAATTTGCAAATTCTGAACATATATTAATGACCACAAAATCACTGAGATTTTTCTTTTAACTGTTAACTTTCTACAATAAGTAGTTAAGCTTTTCGTGCAGTGGCAGAGCTAGAAAATTTTACATGGGGGCCAGCAAGTGTGTGTGTGTGTGTGGAGGGTGGGGGGGGGTCAAGGTAGGGTGGCACATACCTCTTTAGAGAAATAAGTGAAACTCACCCTGTATGTCAGTGGAGTCAACAAAATAGCCACAGGATATCCACAAAAACGACTATTTTAAGCACACAAAAGTTGGGAGACAAAAAATGGTTCAGACATCTTTTATAGTGTACGTCTGAGTTGGGTTGGGTTTTTTTGTCATTTCCACCCCCCCCCCCCCCCCCCCCCAAAAAAAAAACAAAAACTAGAACTAACACTCTTCAGCAGGCTACATACTGAACTTGGAGGATAAATACAAAATATCAACCCTATTGTGCTAGTTTCAATCTGATATCGATACCAGTGTTTATATCATTATTATTGATATTTGTATCAATCGCCCACATCTGTTAACTGGATGTAAGATACAGGATGGCAGTCTCACCTGAGCCTGTTTTTTGCTTCTTTGTTTGCTCTCTTCAGCAGGTGGATTTAGACAAACCCCACAATCCTGAGACTGTAAAGCCCTTTTTTGTACACTTCTGTCCCAGAGAGGAGTGACTCCCCAAAACTAATCTTCTTATCCACTAAAACGTGCATATTTGTCTGTAAAGACACACGTGGAAGACACCAGAGAGCGTTTATCTTGATTATGGTTTAAATGTCAGTTTATCCAAACTTTATTTCCCCCGCGCTCCTCATCCCGTTTGTGTACTAGCATCTCACCACTATTTACTACCAAGTTGTACCCCAGGTTTTGTTTGGACTGCAATTAAAAATCAGCCAATCGGAACAGCCGGAAGGAGGGCTCGTGCGCCCGGAGCAAGGCTGGCAAAAAAAAAAAAAATCTGCCAATCACGCCCCGGGTAACCAATCAATGCGGACGCACGGGGGTAAAACACCGCGTCCTCTGGCTGGGAGGTGGGGAGGGTAGAGGACTTGGGGGGTGTTGGAGGGGGGCGGGGCTGTCTGGAAGAGAGAGAGAGAGATATAGAGAGAGAGAGGCAGGGGGAGAGAGAGTGAGAGAACAAGCGAATGAGAGAAGAGGCTCGCGAGCAGCGCCGCGCACTGTTCCACTGGATTGTACTTGAACGGGAGTTTGCGGTTTGGCAGGTTTATACACATCAAAACAGAACAAAGAGACGGGCTCGAGCACGGCCACAGCGCCGGGAAACAAGAGAGGAGAAAAAGAAGAAAGCGAGGGGAGAAATCTCAGCGACTGAATTACAAAAGAACTGAGGACACTCCGCTCATGGTTTCCACATCTACACGGGGACATAAACCGGGACTTTGTACGCTGTGGAGAATTTGCGAGGCTGTTCTTTTTTTTTTTTTTTTTCCTTCTTCTTCGTGTGTTTTGTTTGTTTTCTGCGGCCACCGAAAGTTTGCTTCGGGACAAGCGCGTGCCGTTTTTCTTATTTGAATTTTTAATGTTCGCAGTCTCACCCCAGCCAGAAACTTTCGAGCCGGACAGCACATGGTTTGAAAAAGGGCTTCTGAAAGACGTGGATGTTTTAATCCCTGCAGTAGAATGTTGTAAACACGAGAGGATTTTATCCACTTTTTTTTCTACTCCAGGATTTTTATTTTATTTTTCCGATGGTGTTTGCCAAAGAGAAAAAAAACCCTCTCCGTACTTTTAAAAGTTTGAATAATTCATGAGATACGATTTGCCTGCTCGAGAGAAGTGACGGTTTTAGAAAAAAAGAAGAAGAAAAAAGGGGGAAGAAAGAGAAAGAGAAAAAGGGAGGGGGGTTATCCACAAACATATTCATAAGGGGCTGACGGAATGGCCACCGCGGCTTCCAATCCTTATCTCCCCACCAATAGCATCTTATCGTCCGGCTCCATCGTGCACTCTGACTCCGGAGGTGGTGGCATGCAGCCGGGCAGCGCTGCGGTTACCTCCGGGTCTGGGGGCTACAGGGGGGACCCCACGGTCAAGATGGTTCAGAGTGACTTTATGCAGGGCGCCATGGCAGCGAGCAACGGGGGGCACATGCTGAGCCATGCCCACCAGTGGGTGACGTCCCTCCCGCACGCCGCCGCGGCCGCAGCGGCGGCCGCTGTGGCCGCGGCGGAAGCCGGGTCCCCCTGGTCGTCGAGCCCGGTCGGGATGACGGGCAGCCCGCAGCAGCAGGACGTGAAAGGATCCGGCAGAGACGACCTGCACACGGGCACGGCTCTACACCACAGGCCCCCCCACCTAGCTCCCCATCAGACTCACGCCGGGAGCTGGGGCAGCACCACGGCGGCTCACATCAACTCCATCTCCGGGGGCCAGCAGCAGCAGCAGTCGCTCATCTACTCCCAGCCCGGAGGCTTCACTGTCAACGGCATGCTGAGCCCGGGCGGACAGAGCCTAGTGCACCCAGGGCTGGTGAGGGGGAACACCCCGGACCTGGACCACGGCAGCCACCACCATCACCATCACCACCAGCATCCGCACCACCAGCACCACGGAGGCGGAGGAGGCGGAGGTGTCAACAGCCACGACCCGCACTCGGACGACGACACGCCGACCTCGGACGACCTGGAGCAGTTCGCCAAGCAGTTCAAGCAGCGGCGGATCAAGCTGGGCTTCACGCAAGCAGACGTGGGCCTGGCTCTGGGCACCCTGTATGGGAACGTCTTCTCGCAGACCACCATTTGCAGGTTCGAGGCTCTGCAGCTCAGCTTCAAGAACATGTGCAAGCTGAAGCCTTTGTTGAACAAGTGGCTCGAGGAGGCCGACTCTTCCACGGGCAGCCCTACCAGCATCGACAAGATCGCGGCGCAGGGGAGGAAGCGAAAGAAGCGCACGTCCATCGAGGTGAGCGTCAAGGGGGCTCTGGAGAGCCACTTTCTAAAATGCCCCAAGCCCTCGGCCCAGGAGATCAGCAGCCTGGCGGACAACTTGCAGCTGGAGAAGGAGGTGGTTAGAGTGTGGTTTTGCAATAGGAGACAGAAGGAAAAACGGATGACGCCCCCGGGAGTGGCGCAGACGCCGGAGGATGTGTACTCTCAGGTCGGCAATGTGAGTGCAGAAACACCGCCCCCCTCCATGGACTGCAAACGAATGTTCAGTGAAACATAGAAACAGCACAGCAGAATATTTTATATCAAATTAAAACTGTTTAGGACATAAAAGCAACACCATACAGACTATCGCCAAGATAGACAAAAAAACAGAAAAAAGACAGCAAAAAACATTTTTTTGATACTGTGATTGTGAGGGAATATGAATGAGACTGCAAAACAAAAACAAGAAAAATACAAAAAAACAAAAATGTGTTATCTATTTTTCACCAGAAACAAAAAACCTTCACCCCTTCCCTTCTTTTTTTCTTTTTGTGTCCTCCCCCCTCTCTTCTTCCAGGCCCTTAAAGAAATGTCTTTACCTAAAAGGTTCCTTCTGCTTTTTTCTTTCAGGGGCATTTTTTAGTAGATTACTTAAAAGATGATGCAAGTGAAGCGAGCGACCAGAGGGTGACAACCACAAGTTCATTCCACCAGGTAATTTTGGCGCATTGAGACAACAACCAAGAGGAAACCCAAGTATTTTTTATTATTATTATCATTATTATTACTATGATTATGACGATGATGATTCCGTTTAAAAAAAAAGAACGAAAGAAAAAGAAAATTCTCTGTCCCTCCAAATCCCCATAAAACAAAAAAGGACAAATTAAAAAATATCACCCCTCATTTCTCATTTTCCTGTGTTTGACTGAAGAAACAACAAAGGACGCTCTTTTTTTCTTTTTGGGGCTTTTACATTTTAATTATTTTTTTGTATATTCAGAAATGGGACTGAACCGCCCCTTTCTACTTCTCCATGCCCAACAATAACAAGAGAGACAGGAGGGGGGGTAAAAACTGCAACTGTGTGAAGAAGAGTGACATCCACGAGGCTTCCTTTATCATTTGCAGCTTCTTTTTGAGGTGGACTGCATGGTTTCACTTATGGAGAATTAGGGATATATTTTTTTCTTCTCCTTCCCTTTTTTGTTTGCCATCTTTGAGGCCCCTCACGAGAAAGAAAAGACGAGCAGGACCAGGACTGACCTGAAAAAAAAATACAAAATCCTTCACGTGGGAGCTTCTTCGATTCTACCTATTATTATTATTATTAATATTATTATTATTATTATTTAATGGACACCACGAGTGGATTTTTTCTTCTTCATATAAAAACACATATATATATATTTTTTTTCCCCCTCATCAACAAATAGAGACATTTGCAAAAGACTCCAGCTGCACTTCTTTGAGAGAAAAAGGACAAAAAAAGAAAAAAAATTCTGTTGCCAAGTGTGACTGAGTGGGTGCTGTGGATATCCTATTAATGCTGCCCTTTGTAAGCAGTATTCTTTGGTAGGTTTTAATAAACAAAAAGAAAAGAAAATGAAAAAAAACTGTAAAGGCGGCAATATAGATCACTAGATCAGATACTGATCTGAGTTATTTACTTTATATTTTTCATCCAAAAATGACTTGTTTTAATATTTTATTGGGAATACTTTCAACACGGTAATTTATTTTTCTTGCCCCCCACCCTCCCCACCCCTTCCTCCTCCTCAAGGAACTTGTGTAAGATGCTTTCCCCTCTCTTGTTTTTATTGTTTTGTTTTTTTAAAAAAAAATATGTGTAAATATATATGTATATATATTTACATATATATAAAAAAATTGCCCTTATTTGTTTAATTTTGTTTTCTAAAGGAGCACAAATCACCATAAGCTGACCGTTGTTAGGTAATAAGGGTATATTTTGATGTGATCAGTTTGATTGTAATTTAATTTCAGTAGTGGTTCCGTACGAGCTGATTGAGACACAATAAATTTGTTAGAATGAAACGCAGTCATGTTGTGTTTTCCACTTTTATTTACTCATGTATTTAACACAAAAGCTCAAAAATAATCCAGATGCTGTTATTTGCGTGCACAGCTGCAGAATAATAATAAAACGCGGGATTCATTTATTTAAAAAAAAAAAAAACAGCGCCGGGATTTGTTGATGTAGTAAGAGTGCGTGATGATGGGGTAAAGGTGCAGTAGTGTTCTCATCATCGTCATCATGCCTTAACTGTGTGTGTGTGAGTGGAACATCGCGGTCAGCTGCAGGCCTGCACAGTGCATGTGCTCGTCTGGCTGTTTGTTTACATCTGCTGCCTCTTCAGGGCCTGCGCAAAAAGCAGGAAAGTTAGCCTTCAGGCTGGGAAATGGTTCCTACTTATATTTAAAACAGAAATAAGTAAATAGGATTAAAACGAGTGTCTCTATTGTGTAGTTTTAAAACAAACGACTGTGGTTTTACAGTAATTCTGCTGTTTTGTATATTCACACACACACATATATATATACATATGTGTGTGTGTGTGTGTGTGTGTGTGTGTGTGTGTGTGTGTGTGTGTGTGTGTGTGTGATACAGGTACAGTAGGGCGCTGTGGGTTAGTGTCGCTGCTGTGTGGAGCCTCCTGATGTTCTGGGGTTGTGTGTTATGTAATATTTAAGCTCGCAGTCCAGATAAACACACTCAGCATCATGTTTGGGGATTTTTTTTCATCCTCCTGCTTTAATTCTGCTCAACATTACGAGAGGCTAATCCGCACAATGATTTCCTTAAGTTAGACTTTATAAGCCGGCTGCCTGGCTCTCCTCTGCCCCTCGCTGTGCAGGTGTGTTTGGGTCCACGGGCTCCATAAACCCGGTGAGGCTGACATGTTGTTTTAGGATCCGGGGCAGTGGGTCACTGAGGTTTTTAAGCACCGAGTGTGTCCACAGCTCAGCACGGTGCAGTCTGACAGGGAAATATACCAGCCAAACAATATCACTAATAGCGCCTGCGCAGACCAAAAAAAGCATCTTGTAATGTTTATCTTCCTGTAGTAAATCTAAATTATTTTTATTATTGTTGTTGTTATCATGCAAATTTTATCACCATGAAAACGTGTCCCTGTCTTTCAAACTTTTTTTTTTAATTTGTACTGAAAATATACAAAATATATAGATATTTTGTTTATTTCACTTTTTTTTCTGGAGTTGTCTTGCTCGCCTATTCAGCAAAAACTCACCAAACGTGTCCTCGCGCTGCAGGATTTTGAATTTCGCGGATGATTTCCCTATACTAGTTGCTTAGCAACTGAATTCAATGATATAGAGAGAAGTGGGCATCATTTTTCTTTGTCTCCATTAGTAAAAGTGGCAGCAGAGGAGGCACGCTGCTGCACGTGAAGCCAGCAAAAACAAAACAAACAAAAAAAAACTTTACACCCTCTCTCGTGCATTTTTGCCTTTTAAAAAATAATATAATTAATTAAAATATTTTAAAAGGTGCCGGGCTGCTTGTTTAATTGTGTTTAAATTACAAATAAATAAATAAATATGTGGGCGTGCTTATGAGACAGTAAACATTAAAATAAAATAAAAATAAAATACCGCGAGGTTCTAGTTTGGCCTACCTATTGCACGCGCTCATTATGCATGCAGTTCCTGTGCTCCTCTGCATAAAAAAAAAAAAAACCCCAAAGAGAAAGTCACGTGACTCGCCGAGATAAGACCTTCAGCACAGGCAGGAACAATCGAGGTTCCTCTGCAACAAATCCCACACTTGTGCGTTTACATTGCGTTTATGGATTCCAACCAAAAAAAAGACACAGACACACACAAAGAAGAGGAAGAAGAAGAAAAATAGCTTTGAGAGCATCCAACAGTTTGCTCTTGCACAAATATCCCAATCTAGAGAGACATTTTTAACCAAAGGGCGACACAAGAAACACACACAGGAGGGGAAAAAAAAGAGTTTCAAATCTCATAATGGGTTTTGATCCGCCTATTCTCCAACAGCTTTGCCTTTTTCATGGGTTTTCATAGCCGTGTTGGCAGCAGTAGCACGCGGGTGTGCATGCATGTAGGTGTGCGCGCGCGCACCGGTAGGCCCCGGGAGCTGGGAGCGCTTCGCTTTCCCCGCTATTGATTCTGGGGACGACGGTGGCCCGACAGGCTCGCCTCGCCCGTCCGCGCTAATTAAAGCCGCTCGTTGTCACAGCTATGCGCTCTTTAAAACCAGGCTTCAGCAGGGTGGAGGGCGGGTGGAGGGACTCCAGATTTTTCCTATAAATCCAAACTTTTGATGATAAATATTTCATGGGCCTTCAATCAGCCGCCGACACACACACATACACGCAAAGTCTGCTTGAGCGCAAGAAATCTAATAAAAAAAAACAGTTACTTAATGAGATTCATATTTCAGTAAATGCTTCTGTTTGAATAAAAATAAATACACGTGTGTCTATTTGACTGCGACGTTCACGCTTGAATACATCCACCCAGACTTACAGGTGTTTGGGTTTGTTTTTCATAACGTTTTTACTGTTTTTAAATTAATAATACGCACCTCTGAAATCATATTTATACCCACCCTGTTTCAGAGGTTTTGAGCGCATTTACCACGCACAGGGTTTCTACTTTTAACAAGGCCCCGCACAACTTCCTCACTTTCTTGGCTCCACTTTCTCTGAAAGCACACCTATGGGGCAGGTGGGTGCCGGTCTCGCCCTCTGACCTGGTGAAAATGTGCATACGCACAACTGGATTCTCCCTTCAAACCCTCCACCCACCCACCCACCCACCCCAAAAACCACCACGTTCATATTTACTCCACGTGTCGGGCGCATGAATATGGATTATTCAGAGCTGCTCTCCGCAGGGAGCCTTCCGCTTCCACGTCTACATGGATTTATGTGTGCTGCAGAAGAGAGGGAGAGGGAGAGAGAGACGCTCAGAAAAACCTATCCCCGTCTTCTGACTTCTGATCGTCATTAACAGTGGGTAGGATTTCCAGCCACCATGGCGCTTTATTTCACCCCACTCGTGTCCCGGTTGTCGGGCTGTCATCGTGGAAATTTTACGAGAAATTGTGGGAGCTGCTACAGGGTCAGTTTCAATTTTTGTGTGAAGATAATTCCCCATTTTTTAAAATTTTTATTTTACTATATTTACAATTTAATATACATTCCGCAAACTAATAATAATAGTATATTTTATTATCATAAATCTAGTTTTATTTGTGAGTTATTTGTAATTTATTCTGAATTATTTATTAGTAATTAAGTAAATAGTTTTGTTTATAATTTCATTTATTCGTAATTTATTTTTGTTTGTTTTGAATTCATTTTACAGCAATTGTACAGATTTTTTTCAAACGCACTATAACTAAGGTTGACGCAACTATTTTAGTTATTCTTTTACTAGTCATCGTTATTCTTACCCCATTATTATTAATAATATTGTTATTATTATTATCATCAGTATTTGCATATTTGTATGTAAATATAAAAAGAAAGTGGCATGCTAGACATTTACGGGAGACTTTTTTTCCCTCCTCTTCTCTCGACATCAGAATATCTATCAGAGTCAAACAAAAGCAGTAGATCATAACAGGCCTCCGTGTAAATACAGCTTATCAAGACTCTATTGTGGCAGCAGGGAGAGAAGAAGAAGAAGGAGAAGAAGAAGGAGAGGAGGATGTTTTAAAATATGACGTGACTCTCGGGGGTTTCCTCTCTATAAATTGTGAAGGTCATGGTTTTGTGAGCAGGCAGGATGGATAGGTGGAGGAGGAGGAGGGTGGGGTGAATGGAGTCTGAAGGCAGCTCAGCTCTCACAGAGGTAATGTGCTTCAGCACCTCATCTGCCTGCGTGCATTTCAAAAGCGCAGAAAGCCTGCGCGCTGAAGTCTAATGTTTGTGGGGGTTTTCTACTCCTCTTCCTCTTTTTAAATCTTTAACTTTAACTCAGCAACACGAGAGCTTTGATTAGCAGTTCAGATACAAAATGCTCCATTAAAAAAAAACAAAATGATTATTGATTATTTAGACACGAGATTTTCAAAATAAATTCACCTCAAACGCTCCTCCACATCCCTGTAAGTGTTTCTCGCCTTTACACTGATGTGCTTCGGGTTTAAAATACCGCTAAAGTGTTTTTTTAAATTATTATTAGTATCATTGTAATTGTTTGTAATAATCATGTAATAAGCACATAATTCTCATAAGTGCGTCACGGGAATTAAAATTTCTTATTATGAAGGCGGTAAATAAACACACTTACAGGAAAGTTTAGTAGCAGCGAAATTCCTTTTTTTGTTTGTTTGTTTTAAGTCACACGCACACACACACACACACACACACACACACACACACACACACACACACACACACACACACACACACTATTACAATAAGTTGTATTTTCCAAAGGAAGTTTTTAGACGAAAAGTAGTCAGTGCGCAGACTACAGACCCCACACACCCCTCATTAATTATTATATCATATTATATAATATACAACATATACAATATATCAAATGAAATCAGGTGTTCATACGTGTGTGTGCGCGTAATTTTAGTCTCTGCGTGTTGTGTGTGGCTCACTTTGTGTCCCTGAAACGCCTCACTGAGAGGGAAAAGTTATATAGACAAATACAGAAGAAGCCCAGAAAGTGAAACTAGACTTCTAACCCCTCTTCATCCGCCTTTAAGCTCATCAAACACAAATGTGGATCTCTTTTACACTAAAAAAAAAAAAAAAAAAAAAAAGGAAAAAAGCTTGAATAAATCCAGCTCACCTGTCAGTTCCCTCCATATTTACCCGCATTAAAGTGACTTAAACAACAACTCCTTCACGTTTTCATGAGTATTTTTCCACAATCAAAGCCTAATCTAATCCAGACATCTTCTCCACACACCCCACCTCCCCCCCGTCCCTCCATCCTCTTTTCTTTTTTTCTTTTCTTATAACCACAGCTTCTCCTCTCCGGTTTCCCTGACCTTACAGCGCCACCCAGTGGACGCTCGAGCTGACTCCCCGTTTGATTTTTCCAGCTCCCCTTGTCATTATCTCCAGCAGAATCAACAACATCCTTAATCAGAGTTAATTAATAAACCTGACATTTTCGTTTAGCTCGAGATTGTGTGCAGGTCTGCAAAGGTTTTAAGTCACTTTGTGTCATTTTGTGGACTTCAGGCTGGAAAGTTAGCCATGCAGATACAGGAAATGGGTTTAATGAGCATTTATTTAAAAAAATAAAAATAAAAAATACAATGCTATCCATTATTTATTAATTAAAGCTGAACTTCTTATTGCTTTTTTTATTATCATTATTTAAGCATTACAATCACTGAGCACCGATGGAGTATGTGATGTGTGTTTATCAGACCGACCTGTCAAAATCTCTACATTTTCAGCTTTTCATCACTTAAATAAGAAGCTAAAGAGCTCTTTGGTATCTCCTGTTGGTTCATTGATTGTCTAATCTCCTTTGCAACACTTTTGTACACTTTGTAGCTGTCCAGACGAGTACGGTCTCCAAGTGTTTATGCCATCCAAGTTAATGCCTTCTTCTTGAGCAATCAAAGCAAACAAGTTGAGAACGTTCTGGATGCTTTGAGAGGAAATCTGTTTCTTGCAGATTCAGCTATAGATGTAACCATGTCATCACTGGGAACTTGTTCCTGGTCTTGATATGATTCTTTAAACATTAGGCAGCTTTGGCTGTTTTATCTTTCTCGTTTTTAATTGTTGTAATTTTAATATGTTTGTCTGAAACAGGTCTCTCTTGTAATTGAGACAGTCTCAGTCTAACCTGTATAAATAAAGGTTAAATAAAAAAAAACATTACTTAATAATATTAATAACATTACTGAATATTACTTAATATTTTTGGCTTTATTTATACTACAGCACTTGGGTATTATCGGTGGCTCTAAAAAAACATTTGATGGTAAATATGATAAATATAATATTTTTTTGCAAATTACACACATTTTGCATCTCCCAAAAATAGTAGCTGTTTTCATGCTTATTTTGAAAATTTTATCACCACCTCAAAGGGTTTCCTGTTGGCATCTGTTCAGCTTTTTTCAGTTGTGATGCAGTTTTGGGAGGGGGGGGATTGAGATCTTGTTTTGCAGCATCCTCGGTTAAACACATGCTACACCCGTGCTCATGATCCCACATAAAAGACAGCCAACCGGGCTTTATTTGTAGCCATGGGAACCAGGAAGCTAGTTAGTGATCTTTCACATTTTCTCCTGCTGTAGATTCGGGTGATGCGAGGTTGAGACTGGCTTTTCAGTCTGTGCACATGCGTTTGGAAAAGCTGCTTTGTGGTGTTGTTGTTGTTCCTGCTAAGGCTACACAACTGATCTGTTATCATTAATGTGTTGGTTCTTTTCTGTGAAGAAGCATCTAGTTCACTGTTAGTTTTTAGTTTTATTTAGGTTTGGTGAAAATGGAGGAAATGGCTTTCTTGAACACTTATTTTTGATTCCATGCAGTAATCTGAGTACTTACTCACTTAATGTATTGATTTTTTCAGTGTTTTTTTTTTGTTTGTTTTGTTTTGTTTTGTTTTGTTTTTTTGTTAATCTAACTGATCCCCCCTCAGATGAAAAAAATGTTGTCAGGGGCTCAAAAATCCTCTTCCATGCCTTTAATGTTTCAGTGAGTTTAATTAGACTAATTTTAAAGTGTGTCTAGGCTACTTTTAGCTTATTTCCAGTTACCCTATAGTTACTTAACTTATAACTTTCTGTACCTGATTTAGTATTTTATCCATTTATCCACTATTCAATTTTAATTTTGTAGCTAACATCTTGTTTCTATGGTTAGCTAACAAATTTAGTTATTTAGCCATACTTATGTTATGTTTAGCTGTACTATTAGCCATATTTCTTTGGCAAATCAATTCATATATATATTATAAACACACTTTTAGCTGTCTATGCTCATCAGTGCATATCAAAACTTGTCAATACATGCTTATCAATAGTTTTATCTGGCTAGTTTGACTCAGTTCATAGTGTTAGCTTAAAATTGAACAGTTAGCTATATTTTGGGCAAAATAACGTAATAATATTATATTCTATCCATACTTTAAGCTTTCATGCTAAAAGTGTTTTACCACTTTTATCAAGCTAGTTCAACTCTTAACTCAGAGTGGTAGCAAATTAAATACTAATTATTTAGCAAATTCATATAGCTGTGGGTTTTTATAAATAATTTTAGCTAGCTACTTTTTTCCCATTATATTTAGCTAATGATCTGCTAATAATTTGTTGAGCTATGCTACTGGATAATATTTCTCCTGGAAGCTATACTTAATTAATTTAAGTTAGCTGCTCTATAACAAGTTTGTTTATTTATTTCAATATTTTTAGTTACTGATTAATAATTTGACTTTGAGCTGTACTTTTTGCAAAACAGTCGCAATTTTGGCTAGCTATTTTATATCAACTGTTAAATTTAGTTAACATTTGTATAAGTGTTTCAGGCATTGATCACTTTTATCAGTGGTGCAGCTGATCTATTTGAATCTTGTATACATTCCCTTTGGCTTCTATTTTCTCACCCTTATCATCTTTATAACCGGTAATCTTACTTCTTCAGATCCAGCCTATCATTTGCATTATCATTAATATTCCTACTTTTAAAGTGTCTTAGTGTTTCAAAGAGTTGCATAAAGTCTCTAAATTTAACACAAAGTGGAGCAAAGTTTAAAACAGAATAATATTCTTGCAGGGACCTTTTGAGATACTCATGGCATGTGTTTCATCTATTCATAAAGTTAGTGAACCCAGCCTGACCTATGACTCTCAGCAAGAGCTTGCTTACTTCTAAAATCTTGTGTCAAAAAGCTGGTCAACATTTTGAAGCACTCACAGCTTTTGTGGACGCCTACTGACAGCCGGCTGCCAACAACTTCTATTTATGTTGGCTCTGAAAAAACAACAGTACAGAGAGGGGGATTCAGAAGGTGCCAAGTTATGACTTGGTAACCTCAAAAAGCAGAGAAAAAGAAGTGATTCTCCAAAGACGCGCCAAACACTTTCTGCTTACAAGCAGACAAACATCACATGGGGACGGCTTCTCTCAAATAGACATGGATTTGGAGGCAGATGTTTTTGTAGTTTGGGCTTTGAGGAGGTAATTCTGGGGACATTTTGGATTTGGTGTCAGGATATCCAAGATCAGAATGTGGTTTAGCTCTTTGGGACCGTTTCAGTGTGTCTACATGTAAAAATGTGAACATAAGTGTACAATAATGTTTCTCACCATAGGCCTGCACATTAGATTTTACCAGTGTCCTATCCCAGGGAGCATCACGGAGCGGTGACGGATCTACAAGCCAGACAGATCGATGGCTAGGGGACAGAGACAGGGGTCGGTTGGTCCTCAGGGGTGCGTCGGTGACATCTCCTGCTGCAGCTCGCCGGCCAGCCGCCAGCTCGGGTCAGCCATCCCAGCCGGCCCGTTCGCTCTGGCAGCAGTTACCAAGGTGACAGCATGTCAGCGCAGCCCCACAGCGCCACTGAGGGCAGGAGGGAAGGGCGGAGGGGAGCGAGCAGGGAGCCAGATGCATCACCAGTTCTGATGGGTTTGTCAATACTGCTTAGATCCAGGGGGAGCAGAGCCCGCCGTGACACACGCTGGGCCTCTCCAGAGAGCCAACACACACACACTCCCTCACACACCATCCTAATGCTGTAGGTGCAGTTTGCCTCATGGGCACTTACTTTATATCTCTAAATGAAACCTTTGCAGGATATTGTCTTGTCCCAGTTAATGCAAACACCTCTGGGAAGATATAGACACCATCGTTTACAGTATGATACATACAGATATGTATTCACATGGGTATATGTTAGCAAGTTAGATCTCCAACAAGCTCCAGTATCCCTTCACTGACCCCACCTATCATATTCCAGTCTTTAGATTAGTTTGATAAACCTTCATTCTTACTCATTTTTGGAGGCAACCCCCAAACCCTGAATGTTTCTACTATGACTCCAATAGAAGAATATTTAACTTACTTAAGTCGAGTTCTACAATGTCAAAAGTTTTGCCATTGCATAATATATTAGTTACGTTTTATATATAAATACTTAGCTAGGTTAATTATTACAGCTAATGTAGCTTTCTTTCTCTGCCATTTCTTTTAAATTTAGCTACACATTAGATAAATATTTGGTATTTAATAACATATTAGTCACATATTTTAAATATTTAGCTACATAATAGCTAAATATTATGTAGCTAAATAATACATAATATTATTATGTATTAGATACATATTTTAGATTTTTTTATTTGTTACTTTTAGCTAGCTATATTTATTGCTTTTAGATAAGTCTTAATGCTGCACTTCTACCATTTGCTAATACTTTAGCACAGTTCATTCACTGCAAGAGGGTCCTGAATTTAAACCCTAGATCTATATGCCAGACCTTCTGGGTGAATTTTTTATGTTCACTCTGTGCTTTCCCAAGTTTCCTCTGGAGCTCTATTTTTCCCCCCAATATCAAAAGTATCCTAGGTTAACACTTCCTGTTTTGGCCCAATAGAGTCTAACAAAATGGAGTCTATTTTAGCTTCTAGGTTGATAGATTAGTTGCTAATCTTTCCACAAGGCTCTTTAAAACTGCAAAATTGGTTAGCAGGTACACATATTTAGTCTGACAGGTACCTCAACACAAACCCTAACCATTGTCAAAAAACAACTCATAACCATAAAATGTACTAGATTACCTGACAGATTCCAGCATGTTTGTCTTAGAAATTCACACAGACATGTCGGGTGACACAACTATTGTGTTCTGGACTTATTTGCACAACTGGTTTTGAAAAATTAAACCATCATCATGAGTTATATCCTCTATGGTTACACAGATAAAAGCACATTCTGTTCCATTCATACAGTTAGAAAGGATTTATGAGGCTGTTAGATATACAACTGCAAGTCATTTAAATGATTTCAGTATAGTAGGTATGCTCTGCTTACAGTGCCTATTATAACAAAGTAAAGTGAGAGTACTGAGACTGGTTAAATATGCAGTTGTTAGCGTGCCTGAACATTGAGTTGATGGTTCAATTTCAAGATAGCTTTGATATGTAGACAAAAACATGTAGTGTTTGATGATGTAAAGCATTAATCTCACAACTCAATGCACAAGTGGCCATAAATTGTCAAATGTTACATTTTATTTCACTCACTGTGTGCTTACACACCACTCTGCATTTAATTATTAGTTATAGATAGTCTCTGGTCCTCTTCCACAGCATGTCTTTGGCCTGTCTTTTTCCCATCACCCCCAACCAGTCATGACAGATGGCCGCCCCACCCTGAGTCCACCTCTGCTGGAGGTTTCTTCCTGTTAAAAGGGAGTTTTTCCTTCCCACTGTCACCAAAGCACTTGCTCATAGGGGTCATATGATTATTGGGTCTTTACCTTACAAGCTAAAGGACCTTGAAGCAGCTGTTGTTGTGATTTGGCACTATATAAATAATATTGAATTGAATTTGAGTTTTTGTGTTGTTGTCTTTGACCTAACGTTGCTGTGTTTTGGACTTTAGAGGCACCGTATTTGACCGACAGAACTGTTTGAATCAATTATTGATACGTCACAACACAAATCCAAGTATTGTTTCATTTGTATGAAGCACCTGTGTCACAGTCTTTACCCTGTAGGGAACAGTGACATACTACAAACTCACATATACAGGGTGGGCCATTTATATGGATACACCGTAATAAAATGGGAATGGTTGGTGATATTAAAGTCCTGTTTGTGGCACATTAGTATATGTGAGGGGGCAAACTCCTCAAGATGGGTGGTGACCATGGTGTCCATTTAAAAGTCGGCCATCTTGGATACAACTTTTGTTTTTTCAATAGGAAGAGGGCCATGTGACACATCAAACTTATTGGTAATGTCACAAGAAAAACAATGGCGTGCTTGGTTTCAACGTAACTTTATTCTTTCATGAGTTATTTACAAGTTTCTGACCACTTATAAAATGTGTTCAATGTGCTGTCCATTGTGTTGGATTGTCAATGCAACCCTCTTCTCCCACTCTTCACACACTGATAGCAACACCGCAGGAGAAATGCCAGCACAGGCATCCAGTATCCGTAGTTTCAGGTGCTGCACATCTCGTATCTTCACACCATAGACAATTGCCTTCAGATGACCCCAAAGATAAAAGTCTAAGGGGGTCAGATCGGGAGACCTTGGGGGCCATTCAACTGGCCCACGATGACCAATCCACTTTCCAGGAAACTGTTCATCTAGGAATGCTCGGACCTGGCACCCATAATGTGGTGGTGCACCATCTTGCTGGAAAAACTCAGGGAACGTGCCAGCTTCAGTGCATAAAGAGGGAAACACATCATCATGTAGCAATTTCACATATCCAGTGGCCTTGAGGTTTCCATTGATGAAGAATGGACCCACTATCGTTGTACCCCATATACCACACCAAACCATCACTTTTGTTGTTCCATCAGTCTTGGAGGGATCCATCCAAGGGTTAGTGTCAGACCAATAGCGGTGGTTTTGTTTGTTAACTTCACCATTCACATAAAAGTTTGCCAATCTTTGTTTTGCCCATTCTACAAATTCTGTGCGCCGATCTGGGTCATCCTCGTTGAGATGCTGCAGTAGCTGGAGTTTGTAAGGGTGCCATTTGTGAGTAGCTAATATCCGCCGAAGGGATGTTCGACTAATGCCACTCTCCAGTGACATGCGGCGAGTTCTACGCTGTGGGCTCTTGTTGAATGAAGCTAGGACAGCCACTGATGTTTCTTCATTAGTGACAGTTTTCTTGCGTCCACATTTTGGCAAATCCAACACTGAACCAGTTTCACAAAACTTAGGAAGCAGTTTGCTAACTGTACCATGGGAGATGGGTGGTCTCGTAGGGTGTCTTGCATTGAAATCTGCTGCAATGACCCGGTTACTGCTTTCACCAGATATCAACACAATTTCGATCCGCTCCTCATGTGTTAACCTCTTCGACATGTCAATGGCTGTGAACAAAGAGAAACTTGTAAATAACTCATGAAAGAATAAAGTTACGTTGAAACCAAGCACACCATTGTTTTTCTTGTGACATTACCAATAGGTTTGATGTGTCACATGGCCCTCTTCCTATTGAAAAAACAAAAGTTGTATCCAAGATGGCCGACTTCTAAATGGCCACCATGGTCACCACCCATCTTGAGGAGTTTGCCCCCTCACATATACTAATGTGCCACAAACAGGACTTTAATATCACCAACCATTCCCATGTTATTACGGTGTATCCATATAAATGGCCCACCCTGTACTACCATTAACAGTATCTTCACAGACTCAGAAACACTCCTCTGCACATGCCCACAATGCTGGATAGAGCACATATTTTGTTGTACTCCTGTATCCACACAACAATATTTACAGGGCCACACACTCCTGACTGAATGATTATTTGAGGATTAAGCTGTTGGTGCAGGACTCAAGCTGACAGATAAAAATTACAGTAGTGTGTGCAGCGGGACCAAAGAGAGCGAGGAAGAAAGAAAGAGAGAGAGAGAGAGAGAGAGAGAGAGAGAGCACGCCTGGCCCATCTGACTCTGTATCTCATTAACCAAAGTGAGGGGCGATGGGGGGGCGGTTGGAAAAGTAGCATCAGCCAGAGGAGCTCAGAGGAGCTCGCAGTGTAACCATTTCTAGGCCGTGGATTTAATAGATTACTAATGATCGGCCACAGGTTTTTCCAAGTTAGACATTAAAAGGCGGACGCCCAAACTGAGATCATTGCTAATCCGTAGGTTTTCACCTCTCCCGAAGCCCCGCTTTGATATGTGAAGAAGAGCGGCGTACACATGCTTGAATTCAAAGCTGTTAGTTTTGGGGAAGGAGAGGTTTACGGCTAATCTAACGCTCCTATCTCGGCGTGGAGAGGTGTCGTTGAAGAAGAAGGTGTGAGGATATGCAGAGCACCTGCGATTCCACACAGGCTCTATATCCAATCTGACCAATCCTCTTAGCAAGAGAGAGCTGAGCTCTGCCCTCCCTCGAAAAGTCTCTTTTTCATTATGTCAGTGTTTAATGCCTAACGAGGGAGAGGAGAGAGGTAAAAATATATATGTATAGTGTAGCTTTGGCAGAGCTTGTTTGCAGCTAATGCCAGAGTGCTACTGTCAATTTTTCATGGCAGTTTCACAACCACCACGATGTCTGCATCCTCTCCGTCCTTCCAGTCGACATGAGCTTGCAGGAGAAAAGTGAAAAACCCGATTTAAAGACTTTACGTGCGCTCTACCTCTGGCGCGTCGCAACACGACTTTAGCAATTAGCAAACACGGAGGTTGCCTGCACTCGAACGCCATTCGAATGGCTTCCGCTGCCGTTTAAAAGCTTTGCTCGCTGAAATAAAAGTAATTAATTGGTGTTATACACCAAGGACATAATTATCTTTTCCAGTAACTGGCACATATTTAATTACCAGTAATTGTTCCCCAAGCCTTGTTCAAAAGTGTTGTGTGCACCAGACAGTTCTGATATATTATACACTAATCCTGCACTTGATACTCAGTCAATTAGGAAATGTGTGTCAAAGAGCAATCATGTAAACAGCACTGTGGAACAACACACATCCTTCTGAGACATGGGCCTTCATCGGTGTCCTTGCACACACACACACACATCTGTCTGCAGCTCCTCCTCAGGGTACAAATCCCTACCTATCCCATTCCTTCCCAAGGTGTTAATGCCTGCCAGATTGGAGAAAAGTAATGTGAGATCATTTCGCAACAAAGGCCACAGATACTGATTAACACGGGGGGCTGCTTTCTCGCCAAGTGGTGCGGTCCCATTTAAAAAGCTAAATTTACTCCCCTGTGCCTTGGGGTGTGTGGGGCCAGAGGCTGCAGTGGGGCCCTTGAACATGAGAACAGGGTTTAATAAGTAAACAGGAGAGGCAGAGCAAGGCGCTTCTGATCAGGGCTTATTTGCCCAGCCGAGCCCCTGGTACGCGCTACTAGCTGATTAGCCCTGCCGATTGTACCTTGTAATTGCAGTGCCTTGACCCCCTCCAGGCAAATATTAGATTTTAGTGGTTTAACCTTTCCAGTCGTCAGAGCGGGGTAAATTGCCCGACCAGATGTTAAGGAGCCCAGCGGTAGTCCACAGCCCTTCTGATCAGCAGGGAAAAAGAGCTTACAGATTGAACCTTTTCTTTTTAATATTGTCTCAATTTCCTCTGGCCTTTCAAGCTGATTTTTCGCAGCGGTTTCCTTCCCCGAGAAACGGTCATACTCCGATCCTTATCCCTCCTCCTCTGATGTCGGGTTACAAGCGAGACGTATTATTTAAAATCAGTCCAGTCACAGTCATTAGCAGGGGACAAATGATCAATGAAGAGATCAATGGCAGATATTAACCTAGCAATCAGCTCTTCAGTCGAGTCACTCTGACAATTTGTCAGCTGGGGAGGTTTAACACATCCACTGGGACGCCATGCAGGGGGGAGATGATGCCTGTTTACGCCACTGTTACTGTTTTAAAGAAGCACAGAGAGAAGATACCCTTGTAAGGAACACATTGCAGACGAAGCTACACGGCCTCCATTTTCTTTGCCTTATTTTCCACCCAAAGCTCTCCCTCTCTCTGACAGTAAGGCGGTGATTGATGTGGGACTCGCACAAAGCGTCCGTCCAGATGAAGCAAAGTGAAAACATTACTGCTAAAGCTGGAATTTCCCCTCGACTCTTCTGATCAGACCCGGCATTTGAAAAATTCTCCCAAATATGCAAATCTGCTCCCGACCGGAGGCCTGGTTTTGATCAGTCTTTGGAAGCCTGAAGAGGTGTGCCTAGCCAAAGCATAACTTTGAAAAGGTCAAAGACACCACCTCGTTCTTTCGTTCATGATCTTATATGTGGTACGACCCCTGTGTTCTCATGCTTTCACACACTTGCGCATGCAAGCCTTTGGAGGAAACCGTTATAGGATACAACAGGATGAGGATGAGGATGGCGGAGGGGCAGCGGAAGTTATACTTAGGTCATTCCCAGACGTTATGAGAGATCTCGGGTTTCTAGATCCAGATCCTCTTCCTTCCCACCAGGCTAGGGCTAAGGAGGCTGGCAGCTGCGTCTCTAGGCCCTGCTTCACCCCTCGTCTAATAGTTTCCTTCCTCCCTGAGCCTCTCACCTTAAAAAACAGTTGGATTGGAGAAGGGCAGGAAAAATAGTCATCTTTTCATCCCAGCGATGGACTGAAGTAACCCTTCAGCTGGAGAGGTAACCGAATACTGCCTCCTGCTTGCTGTCTGAGAGGACAGCAAGGAGAGGCCAAGAGGAGAGGGGGGCACGCAAAGTGGTTCCATGTGAGAAATGGAAGTGAAGTCTGGGAAAGACAAAGATTGTCACCCTTGACACCCCTCCATCTCCCTCCTTGCCGACCAACTCAAACCGCCTTACCGATCTTTGTCTTCCAGCGAGGCTCGAACGTCAGACAGTGTTGCTTTGTAGAAACTGGGGTCATGTCGGTGCAAAGAAATCATTTTTGACTGAATTTGAACATCATCGGCTCCAGCTGTGGGCCCACCCATATTTCCACCATCATGGCACTGGTGTGTAGCCAGTTCTGCCTCTGGCTTCTGAAATGGGGGATACCACATAGAGTTTGAGAAGCATAGGCTACATTCACACTGCAGGCGAAAGCGCATCAAATCCGACTTTTTTGACCCTATGCAACCCATATCCAATCATGTTATTACAGTGTGAACGGCACAAGTCCGATATTTTCAAATCCAATCTGGGTCACTTTCGTATGTGGTACTGAATCCGATACATATCCGATGTTTTAGAAAGCGACTGCTGTTTGAACGGTCATGTCGCATTAAATCTGTCTTTTACGTCACTGACACAAGACAGACGCCAATTATCAGTGCCAGAGAAGACATCGTGAACGCTTCCTGGCCATCCAGTGAAACTGTTAGGAAGACAACGTGAACATTTTATTTGTACTGTACAATCTGCAGATTCTGACAGAAATCTTCAACTATCATTTGAAGCACCGCTCCTCTCTAAAACAGCAATAAGGATCATTATTAGGCCATTTGTAAATAACAAAATAACTTTATAACTTAAAGCAAAATTGGGAAACGTAAAGTCCGAAACAAGTATTTATATTAAGAGCCATCAGTCAAACAATACTGTTTGCTCTGGGTCTAAACAGAGCGCGTTGTGTGTGACGTCTTCTTTTGCGCCTGCGGGACACTTTGAGGGTTCACACTGGAGCGCGTTTGCTGTCACATTTTATTTGTAGTGTGAACAAGCAGACAAAAAAATCAGATTTGATCAAAAAATCGGAATTGAGCATTAAGACCTGCAGTGTGAACGTAGCCATAGACACTGTAAAATGCTGCTGTTTGGCCCTAATCTGAAGACGTTTGCTTCTGAACGCTTGAGGAGAATAAAAGCATTAAGTCTCTCAGGGTGTAGACAGTTAATTATTACCGCCTAGAATCAGAAACAAGACCACTAAAGATGTGCTCATTTGCTACACATCGATGTTATTTATCGTTGATCTCAAAGGAGCTCATCTCATAATTAAATACCTTTTAATAGGAGCGAACTCCTTATAAGAGCCATTAGGTGGTGTTCATTTCTAAACTTAGTGATAGCTCTATTCTATCTGAGAAAATAAAAAGTTTTACATTATTTTTTAAGATAACTGTTTTTACTGAAACCCACTGAGCAAAAGGATGTTTACACACCTTAAACTTTGATTTAATGAATTAATGGATATTTAAAAATGTTTCAATGATCAGCAATTCATGCAAAGGTTAAAAAGCGCGGAAATCAACCCTGTTCTACCTCTACTTTTAAGTGCTTAAAGATGAAAATTTTTTCTGGCATTTCTGCTCAAAAAAGCAGATTTGATAGGGTCAAAAGCTGTGGAAGGATTACCAAGCCCTTATTTTGACAACTCGCGTTTGCAGTTTCAAGAAATAACTTTCAGTCTTAGACCATTTTTCTGTGGGTTTGAATTTCAGCATCTCACATCTGGCAAACTCCACACACACATGTCTCTATAAAATATGAGTAGAGTTTTATAAAAAGAACAGGCCTCAGTTAGCGCGTTAAATGCTAAAGTTCATGACAGCACAATTAGAAAAACACTGAACACATATTACTTGTTTAGAAGTGTTTCCAAGAAAAGGCTTCTTCTCTCTAAAATGAGCACTGCAGCACAGCTTAGGTTTGCAAAGTAACATCTAAACAAACCACAAGACTTCTGGAACAATGTCCTTTGGACAGACGAGACCAAAGTGGACATGTCTGGTCATAATGCACAAAACCATGCTGCTGAAGGTGGTTCTGCAAGCTACTGAATCATGGGGTGGACTTAGTGTTTCACAGGACTCTCGACAGTCTTTTTCATATAAGTATATATACATTTATGGTGTGTATTACTTATTTCATTCTAATTTTGCTCTCTTCTTCAGTCTACTCCCGAACGTGCTTTTCTCTTACACTCAGTTCTCTTCCGATTTACCCGCCTCCTGAAGCTGCTGGTGCAGCAGCAGCTCCAGTCTGTTCAGGTAGCTTTCAACCCCTTGTGGAGCCACTCTGAGGAGGAGGCCTAATATCTGCAGACATCTATGGCCACCGCCCAATCTGTTGCACGCTCCATTCATTTCACGCACTGCCAGAAGTGCTTTGTAATTATCCTGATATTGATGAAGGCTGATTCCAGCAGGTAATCGCTGGCAGTTCAGCTGTTTTTACGCATCTCAGCAAAATGTCTCTATCCATTACCAGTGGCAAATTAATTTCCACTCAATGGCCATACTCGTTGATAATCTCTGAATCAGTGTGTGTGTGTGTGTGTGTGTGTAAGAAGAACGATAAGTAATTCCTGTCAGAGCTCTGAACCATAGCATATAACTTGCTTTACCCCACACTGTGGGTGTTAGCCTGACACTACATAGTACACTCTGTGTTTTAGTCTCTGTGTGTATTGACTATTGGTTAAAGTAACAGTTTTTAAATGCTGCAGGGGTGGAAATGTTGTTCATTTTCTTTAATATTATACAATTACTCATTTTAAACAGTATGACTTTATTAATAACCAAGTGCTAGGAAGACGGGCCTGAGAATGGAAAAAGAAATTGATAGAGGAGCTGGAAATGGGAATAGGAACAGTAGTGGGATTTGAAATAGAAATGGGCATGGAGAAACTGGAATAGACTGGAATGATAGTGGTGTAAATGGGAAATGAAGTAAGCCAACTGGGAGTAAGGACACAAAAGACAGGAATATAAATGGACTAGAGATAGGAAAATACACTCACTGGACACTTTATTAGGTGCACCTTGATAGTAAAGGGCTGAATCACCTTTTGCCTTCAGAGCTTTCTTACTTGTTTGTGGTATAAATTCAGAAAGATGCTTCCAAGACTCATAAAGACTTAATGTTTAATGTAACTAGACCCAGTGATCCAGATCGTAGTTACTCTCTGGTCCTTATGTGGTATCATGAGTCTCCACAAACAACAGAAACACCGACCAAACAAAGTGAAGCTCAGAGCTCTGCTCAGGAGCTGAATAAGCATTTTCTCCATTCTGTTGTTCACAATGAACCAGCTGTATGCTAAACAATATGCAGCATTTCAAGGTCACTGTGCGTGGCCCCAGTGGCCTAATGGATAAGGCACTGGCCTTCTAAGCCAGGGATTGTGGGTTCGAGTCCCATCTGGGGTGATTTCCAGAAGAGTGGCGCAGCGGAAGCGTGCTGGGCCCCTAACCCAGAGGTCGATGGATCAAAACCATCCTCTGCTAGCACTTTTAGACAGAAGCTGGATTAGAAATGGTTCCTCTTTGCACTCACTGGCCATGTCTTTAAATCTTCACAGATTTAACAAGATGCTGGAAACATTCCTCAAAGATTTTGTTGGAGGCCTATCTCCCCTCACCACACTCCCTGCCAGTGACTGATGCCCTCAGGGGTCGGTGCGTTGGTGGTTCTTGGTGTCCGGGGCTGGGCACTCAGGTATGTACCAGCTCACTCCCGCTGACTACTTGGCGGGGCCTGGTGCCTGTTGCTCGGTCAGGCCGTCGGGCCTGTGGCTCGGTTCACTCTGGCACAGCTGGCTGCCGGCAGAGCCGGCGGGCATGCCACTGCAGCCCCCTCTGGCTTCTGCTCCGGGGCTACTGGGTGACCCCTCATCTGGGGCTCTCCTCAGCTCTTCCCAGGAGGGAGGCACGGATGCCCCTCCGGTGGTCCTCCTTGGGCTCTCGCACTCTGGGGCCTCTGGATGTCTGGAGCCTGGATCTCCTCCATGCCTGCTTCATGGGGACGGGGCTATGGCTCTCTACACCCTCTAGCAGACCGTTACATGGGGAAACCTTTTGAATACAAGCGCGCTGATCCACACAGGTGTTCACTGTTCATAGACATAAACTACAGCTTTATTGGCTGCTATTTCCAAGCACATCATGCGCTGTTGGTCCTGCGCACAACAACATTCAATATTTAGTATTTACTGCTTTTTACACTTAGCTAGATTAACGTGATGGTGTTGTGTTTAGTATATTGCTCTGGGTTGTTTTTGCTTGTTTTCTCTTCTTTTTCTCTCAACAGGTGATCCAGGAGATTTTTTTTCTCTTCTTTCTCTTTTTAAGTGCCCTTTCTCACTGTCCCGCTTCCCTTCTGTTTTTCTTTTCCTTCATCTTTCTTTCTCCCTTTCCTATCCCTCACTCATGTCTGTCCCATCTGTAACAACTGAAAATAAAATAAAATAAATAATAACAACAAAGGTCGCTCAGATGGACCAATACGGCAAGGCCATGATGATCCATTTGGCAAAGTAAATCCATTGGGTCTCCTTGTTGGTCTTCAGACAACAATTCTGACGGCTAAAGAACCAAATGGGACAGGCAAAAATATATATATATATTTTGTTGACATGACTGCATCACACAGTTGCTGCTGATTTGTCGGCTGCACATCCACGATTATAATCTCCTGTTCCACCTCATCCCAAAGGTGTGCTGTTTGACTGATATCTGGTGACTGTTCGAAACCTGTTTGATATATAAAAAAAACACAAAACGAAGCAACATGTGCTGAAAAATAACACAATGAGTTCTAGGAATTATTCTCAGCTCTTCTCGTTTAAAGGTATCCCTGTTGAATTGACACAAACACAAATATGAGTGTCTCTCATGGCCATGGATGTTCGCTTGGCTCCACACTTCACTTGAGAGTCCCGTAAGTATTTGGCAGCGCTGCCTGATACCGAGCCTGTTTGAGGAAGTAACATGCTTTGATGTTTACAACAGATTTATCAGGACGGGGCTCAGATGTGTTTCAGTGGGATTTGTGCTCATATTCAAGACTTTCTGCACGCTCAACACGTGTCACACATGTCTGTGGTTGGGATGATTGCTTTATAGGAATGATACTCATCTCAACTATGTATCTGAGGCATACAGACAAAAAAAAAAGAAGCACAGGCATCATTTCCTTAAAATTTGCAAACTAGAAACAAACCCCTCTAAACTAAGAAAAACAGCATCTCACAGTTTATTTGGGTTTCAAATGTCCCAATATCAGAGCTTCTGCTCAGAAGAGAGCAGGAAAAACTTTGAAGCTGATGAATAAGATTGTGCATTAAAGAAATCTATGAAAACTAATATTTCTGCTCCCGTTTTCCCCCTCAAATCTACACTTTATTAAACATGAGGAACTGAACCACATTTGTATGTCAGTTTTGGCGTTAAGGGTTTAAGGTTATGCACACGTTAGCCCGGGGGTGTCAAACACGTGGGCCAAAGGGATCAATCTGGCACGCTGGTTCCACAGAAAGTCATTAATAATTTCAGTTTTGCAGTAATGTAGACAGTGAGGGTACCTGGACCCGGGGTACAGAGTATGTTTGGGGTGTGTGATTGTGTGTACATGTCGATGTATGTCTATCCCTACGTTGGGTGAGTGTTAAGTATTTGTATATGTGTGCATGAGGGTGGGAATGCATGTTTGTGTCTGTGTGTGCCTGTTTGTCTGTGTCTATATGCCAGGTCAGGCCTTAGACTCCACCTCTCTGGGAACTCCCAGGCCCTCCAAAGTATGGAGGCCTATCTCCCCTCACCACACTCCCTGCCGGTAACTGATGCCCTCAGGGGTCGGTGCGTTGGTGGTTCTTGGTGTCCGGGGCTGGGCACTCAGGTATGTACCAGCTCACTCCTGGTGGCTACTTGGCGGGGCCTGGCACCTGATGTTCAGTCAGGCCTCTTAGGGGGCCGTCGGGCCTCCGGTCTCTGGGCCTGCGGTTCGGTTCACTCTGGCACAGCTGGCTGCCGGCAGAGCCGGCGGGCATGCCAGTGCAGCCCCCTCTGGCTTCTGCTCCGGGGCTACTGGGTGACCCCTCATCTGGGGCTCTCCTCAGCTCATCCCAGGAAGGAGGCACGGATGCCCCTCCAGTGGTCCTCCTTGGGCTCTCACACTCTGGGGCCTCTGGATGTCTGGAGCCTGGATCTCCTCCGTGCCTGCTTCATGGGGACGGGGCTATGGCTCTCTACATCCTCTAGCAGACCGTTACATGGGGAAACCTTTTGAATACAAGCGCACTGATCCACACAGGTGTTCACTGTTCATAGACATAAACTACACCTTTATTGGCTGCTATTTCCAAGCACATTGTGCGCTGTCGGTCCTGCTTACTACACAACAACATTCAATATTTAGCATTTACTGCTGTTTACACTTAGCTAGATTGATGTTGTGTTTAGTATTTTGCTCCGTTTTTTGTTTTGTTTTTTTGCTTGTTTTCTCTTCTTTTTCTCTCAACAGGTGATCCAGGAGATTTTTTTTCTCTTCTTTCTCTTTTTAAGTGCCCTTTCTCACTGTCCCTCTTCCCTTCTGTTTTTCTTTTCCTTCATCTTTCTTTCTCCCTTTCCTATCCCTCAGTCATGTCTGTCCCGTCTGTAACAACCGGAAATAAAATAAATAATAACAACAAAGGTCGATCAAATGGACCAATACGGCAAGGCCGTGATGATACATCTGGCAAAGTAAATCCATTGGGTCTCCTTTAATTCTGACGGCTAAAGAACCAAATGGGACAGGCAAAAAAAATTTTTTTTTTAAAAAGTAATGTAGACAGCTGTGCCGGATGTGGTGAAACCACACAGCAGTGCAGCTTTGGGGTAAGCTGTTTAGAAGTTTAGATTGCAAACAAGTAAAATATAAAATTTTATAGCGATAAAAATTTTCTGTGACCTGCAAATTCGAAAAAAAAAAAGACAAAAGGCCTTAAAACTTGAGCTTAAAAGCCTGAGTGTGGTTTTTTATTACCCACATACAGAAGGTATTCGACCTCTGACCTTTGCTTCAAGCTCAATATATTGATCTGAAGGTGAAAGTGATAATAATGTCATAAAGATCTGTTTAACTCTGCCATTGTTTGTATTGACAGCATACAGACATATAGTATAATATATAAGGCTTCTAAATATCACATTACTTTATTTTTGACTTTGTTATGTTGCTGACGATCTGCTGGAGGTTTCTTCCTGTTAAAAAGGTGTTTTTCCTTCCCACTGTCACCAAAGTGCTTACTGGTAAGCAGTCATCTCTCTGTTATTGAAGGGTCTTTACCTTACAGTATAAAGCAGCTTAAGGCGGCTGTTCTTGTGATTTGGTGCTGTATAAATGAAATTAAACTGAACTGAATAACAATTTGAAACTTTAAACAAAATAAACTTGAAATTTACCCACATAAATAAAAAATATTATGTGTTTTAATATAAAGTATATTAAAAGGGGTTCAATAGGGCAAATAACAAGAGCCTACATTTTTGACTTGTTTTTACTACAAACTTACTATACATATATGTATATAGCTGCCTTGGTGTAGGTTTGCACTCTCAGAGTGCTTCTTGTTCCTTTTGGTGGTTCAGTGAAAGTTAATGCTAAAAGTGTTGAGTTTTGCACAGCTACGATGCCACTTGCAGAATCAGACTAACATCAGCGCTGCCTTAAAAAATTATTCTTTGCCCTCGTGAACACGAAGCAGTCATTTTGAGTCAAATGCATCTTAATTGAATAAAATCAAAGGTTTATTTGTTTAAAAAAATGGTTTTTAAGGAAAATATGCTTGGGATACACTGGATGCCTACCAGTAAAGTTAATCTCATTTTGACCAGTTTCCATTACATTTAACGTTTTACAGCATGAACGTTTTTTTCTTTTAACTAAAACTAAACTGAAAATAGATGTGAAAAAACATTTTGAACAAAAAACAGAGATAAAATATCTTTAATTTTAGTTTTTGTTCATTTTGGCCTTTTGACGTAGGCGTGTTTATTGAGATTTTGGATCACTCTACAAACTTGAGTTAATGATGTTCAAGAACTTCTGTGTTTTTATTTTACTACCTGTACTGATTTTCTCAAACCCTGCCTCTGAGACAGGCCCTTCACACTATAATTAAGATAATAATTAAAAAGACGAAGCTAATGAAACTAATGAAATCTAAATATTTGAAAACAATAAAAACTAAGGTAAAAATAAGAATATCCACTCTGGAAACTAAACGCAGCTAAACTGAATTAAATACAAAAACTCAAATACAAAAAAATAAACTACTAAATTACAATAACTCTTCCACATATGTAACATGATTACACAAAAATTTCTATGTAATCTATGTAATCAAATTAAAAATTAAGTTAAATACATTTTGTTCATTTTCTGAGCGCAAAGGAAAGTCACTTTTTACACTTCCCAAAATTAAAAGGGTTAATATCTCAAGTTTTCATGATATTTCCTCAATTTTATTTTTATATTTAAACCTTTTACATTTTAATTAAGTAATAAAAATGTAAATGAAATAGATTTAAATGTATATTTATATTTTATTAAAGTACTTTCTCTGAGTTTTGGCTTGTAAGTCTAAATTTTGCGACAATAACCACAAATGTTGACACCCCCCACCCCCCGAGTGAGCTGCATTTGAAATAAATGATCTGCCCATTTCCTCTTTTTGCCCATTGTCAGTACATACACATCATAACATGTGTTTATCCCACAGTCTGTGCATCGCAGGATCAGCGTGTGCATTATGGGCTCAGTACATTAAGTGTAATATGTGTGACTCATGGTGTAAATGACCACTTACACTTAAATACAGCTTGCTGTGATGTATTGTGGTGTACTGGAGATCCCCCTCCACCAGCAGCGCTAGGGGTAAATAAATACCCCTTAAAAGAATAAATGAGCTTGAGCAAAGTGGCCCTTTGAGTCCCCGTGTTTGTGGAGCAGCCATAATGGATTCTTTAGAGCCGTGAATGGTTTATAGGCATGACAGCCATGTTTCGGCACGATGGGCTTATCCCTACGCAAGGCGCTAAGGATATTAGGGAATCAGCGTAAAGCAGCATGGAAATGATGACTGGAGCAAAGCCTCAACTCGCTGGTATTATAAGCCCTCGATTCTCCAGCACTCCATCCTTAGGAAAGAAGGAGGGGGGAGGGGGGGGGGCGGACTTGGTAAAGCTCCACAGTGTGATATCCTCCATTATTTCTTGCTCCATCGCCGTTTTGGCTCTACAATTAGAAGGATGTCACTCAATCTGGGGGATCGGGCAAATTGAGAGGAGGTCAGTGTCGCCTATTGTGGCATTTCCTTTTCAAGACGGTGCTGGAATCCCTTTTGTCCATATGGAGGAGCTGGAAGACAGCCAGCACTCTAATGCCTGGCACTGAGTTGCCATGCATGACAACTGAAGCCCATAAGGTTCCCTAAATTAAATCCTTTTACTTTAGTTTCAGGGCGGATTTGCTGTTTTCACACCAACTGTTAATGTTTTTTTTAATTATTATTATTAACAAAGTGAAACAGATACATTCTCTACTTTCTGCACATTTCAGCCCATTGCATGGTTTACCTGAGTCCACTGTGAGCTCACCAAACGAATATCTCCACCCAATCCACCCACGGTGGCTCGCTTGTCAAAGGCAGGCCACAACAGAAGGATGATTAATGTCCCACCTCTCACGCCCCACTGTGAATTAGAGACCACAGGTCGAAACTATTTTTCTTGGTGAGCAGGAGCACGCTCGTGGCGAAAAAATGGGGCAAACACTGTTTATCATCTGCCTGACGACAGCCCTCCTCGGGGCAAATTAACCATGCGGCCATATCGACTGGCACGGGCCGGGAGTCGGTGCCCCTTCACTTTGATTAATCTCCCCGTGTTCCTGTTCCAACTCTATCAAAGTAATCTAAGTGAAGACACACAGCATTGATCTGTAAACACAGCATATTACTGTACTGAAAACACACAAACACAAACACACAGAGGAGACAGGACCAAAATTACTGCAGGTGTGATTAGAAAAGGAAGCATTTTGTCTCATTTTTGATGATAAATATGTAGGATAATGAAGGGTTTTCATACATTGTACTGTAGTGCTACCTCCAAAGTGTTTACATGAACCGAGACACCGGCTTCTATTGTCTTGCCCGAACTCTTCCTCTTTGGGATTTTCTTTGGACAACAACAAATGGGATTATCTGGCTACAATAAAGTAAAGCTTAATTAGAAATGTTGCATTTCAGATTTGAAAATACAACAAGGAATAAAGGGTACGGGCATCAATGGAAAACAGATATCTAATTGATTAAGTTAGAAATGGCATGCAGAGGAGCTAGGTGGAGGTGGGTTGCAAAACAGTCTGCAGAGGCATCGAGGTATGATATGGAATGGCACTGAGATTGCTTGCTGTGCCGCATGAAGACTCCAGTATATCCACTGGTAACGTCATCATACAGCCACTTCTATTTATGTTCACCATTAAGGTGCGGGTATCCACTGCAGTATTCTCCTATGGGTGTTGCCACTCAGACAGTAACCCTACATCAGCACTGATATAGGATGAGAAGAAGTCAAAAACAAGCCAGGTTACAGAAATTGAGAGTAAGTATTTGCACATACAATCATGTGAAAAAAAGGCTTTTCACAGGACTGATGCAGTCCACCCTCACCGCTTCCACCAGGGATTAAGAGGCTAAGTAGCAACCAACTAATCAAATACACTTGATTAATTGATAGTCAAGTGTGAGCACCTCTTTAATAGCAGAGGTTTGGGAAGTTTGTGGTTTGGAGCATTCAGGTGTCAGTTAATACCAAGGAGGAAAGATATCAGCAATGATGTTAGAAAAACAACCGGACATTTCCACACAATTTAAAGTCCATCATTCTGAAGTGAGAGAGATTTATTCACCTTTGGAAAAAATTCAAGACAGTTGCCAATCTTCCCAGGAGTGGGCATCCCAGCAAATTCACTCCAAGGTCAGATTGTGCAATACTCAGAGAAACTGAGAAAATACCCAAGAGCTACATGTGCAACTCTACAGGCCTCAGTTAGCACGTTAAAATCAAAATTCATGACAGTACAATTGGAAAAAGACTGAATAAGTTTGACTTGGAACAGCTTCTCTCTTCTTCTGCTTTTTTCCATCACTTGGCAGTAGGAACAGGAGTGTGTCCTTGGAGTAAATAAGCTGCTGTGGTCACAATGGGTTCAGGACTTCTTTGTGATTTTCTTCTATTTGTAATCAGTGGTTATGGTGCAGGCTTCCTCGATGGTCAATCACATTTTCTCCATATTTTCGGCGATGTGGTTTCTCCACTTTTTTCAGGGAGCGTTGCACCTTTCCTTGAGCTGGTCTTTCGCGCCATAGGAGCTTTGACAGTATCCGGTTTCTGTTCATTCGGCACACATGGCCAAACCATCAAAGTCCCCATCGTTGTAGCAACACATCTTAGGTTTGCAAAGTTGCATCTGAATAAACTACAAGACTTGTTTTGCAGTCACAGGACCTGGACACCTTGCAGTCATTGAGTTGAGCATTAACTCTTTCATATACCAAAGTATTGTAGAGTCAATGTGAGGCCATCTGTCTGACAGATGAAGCTTGACCTAAACAGGAGTCTTTGCAAAGGTCCGGTTGAAGTCCAGACCTCAACCTGACTGAAATGCTGTGGTGGGACCTTAAGAGAGCTGTGAATAAACCTCAGTGAACTGAAACAATGTTGTAAAGAACAGTGGGACAAAACTCCTCCGCAACAATGTGGGAGACTGATAAAGTCATACAGAAAACCATTACTGCTCGTTATTTCTGCTCAAGGTGGTTCTACGAGCTACTGAATCATGGGGTGGACTGTAGAAGAGCAAACTCAGTAAAGGACCAGATATAAAGTGCAATCATTTCAAACGAAAACTAAGACCACCTGCTGCTCAGCAGTCACAGCAGAAAGCTGTGGTTCACCACACGCTGCTGTATGTGATGCACATGAAAACCATCAGCCAGCACTCCCTGTGGGAAACTTTGTTTTCATCTCAACGTATGAAGTTCATCTACAAACTTGTGCGTCACATAATGTTGTGTTAATCCATCTCTGCTCCGGCTGCACCGCATATGCAAAACAATCTGCTTTACATGTAGCCGTGCCAGCACGTTTGGCAAGCTCTGGCTGAGCTTTTTTCTTTTAATCATTATTGTGTTATTTCTGATAACTCATGCGGATCTGCCGTTTTAAATCCTGTTGCATGATGCTGACAGCACAGCTCTCCATTTGGCACATGGCGCTCACATGGAGTTGAGCAACGCGTGCAACATCCACTGGCTCTGCGGGGGTCATGGAGGTCGCCCGATAGACGTGTGACCTGGATCCAAAAAACAAAACCAGCGGCAGATACATGGCGTCAAACTCTGATCCATTAAGTTTAAATATAGAAACAAATTGTCATTGTGCTAAAAGAGGTGGAGCCAAGTTTGTCATTTTTTAACCTGTGCACAAACAAGTTTAGAGTTTAAGGTTGTGTCAGTGGCTGCTGTTAATTTATAACACCCCCCCCCCCCCCAAAAAAAAAATAAAAAATCAGCAGGGATCGCTCCAGAGTGCCAGATCCCTGCAGACTTGTAGCTGCACCATGTGGCTGGCATGCTCGCCCTGCAAAACACGAGCTTTCAGTGAGGTGTGACTTTTTAGGATACGGACCGCTGCTCAAGAGAGAGTTTAGAAAGTGGTGTAGTAGAAGTGGCCTTTATAATTGTTTTAAAATGTTCTGCTCTCACTGGAATGTACCCTTTTTTCCCCTTTCTTCTTCTTTTTTTTTCTTTTTTAATTCGCCTCGTTTGTCATTTCGGGCAGATTATGCAGCTCTGTGGTTTTGCTGTCATGCAGCTTGGATTATCCTGTTCATGCTCTTCTTTTGCTTTTTGTTATGCTTTAAAAAGCTTTTTCTTTTACTTCACCAACACACATGTCAAGATTTATCTGGTACAAAAACAAAGTGTGCGGTAAGAACGTGGTACCATGGTGCCACAGGCACAAACACAGGACCTTTTTTTCAGTAAAGTTCTAGCTTAGTGAAAGAGTAAATTGTAAAAACACCTGCAAGAAGATGTATTTTTTTTCTTACCAGATGTTGTTTTCATATTCGTGTTAATGAAATAAATCCTTTAAAGTTGGGGTACAGCCATGAAAATGATATATAAAACAGGGAAATATTTTCTGTGTGTGCACAGTTAAACTTGAGCTGCTACCAACATAAACTTGGATAATCATAACACGAACTAATAAGTAATAGGAAAGGTGTTTCTAAGAATTGTTGGACACTTTCTGAGGAAGTACACTGAATGAACCAACCTAAAAGAGTCACAACAACAAGGTTGAGTTGATGCCGAGGTTTTCTTAGTATTTGACCTGTATTTTCTTTTCTAATTATCTGCGCACCTATTTTTACCTTGCTGTATCCTACTAAAGACAAAACTAGGAGACCACACAGATAATGCAGTTTAAGCTAAATAGAAATATAGAGCAGCTAAATGTTTACAAGAAAAAAAACACATGCTGCAGGCCCATTTTAAACAATTAGCCCAATGGTAACAGATTTGTTTTCTCTTAGGCCCCGCCTCTAATACGCTACCTGTTTCCTACACAGATGAGGAAGAAGGAGAATCAACCACACAGAGTGGGAGGGATCATCATTGCATATTAATTAATAATTAAGGAACTGCAAAGGAAAGGTTTACCAATCTATGATTAAAATATTTCATCAACATTACTGGTAACAACAACCTCATCTACCATATCTTTATCTCCAAGAAACTCTGTAAAAGATAGATAGATAGATAGATAGATAGATAGATAGATAGATAGATAGATAGATAGATAGATAGATAGATAGATAGATAGATAGATAGATAGATAGATAGATAGATAGATAGATAGATAGATAGATAGATAGATAGATAGATAGATAGATAGATAGATAGATAGATAGATAGATAGATAGATAGATAGATAGATGGGGGAAAAGCTCCAGTAACATGAGACTGTACTCTAAGCAGAAGGAAGAAGCCCAGTGGCTAGTGAGTGTCAGAACCACTGTCTAGGATGAGACAACAAACATCCTTGAGTACATCAGAGTACATCGAGCTGGACTGATAGCAGAGAGGAATGTCTGTCCTGAGTATGGCATGAAAATCCAGAGTTAAAAATGTGATATGCCCCCTCAGGGTGGTGAAGAATTACCATGCTAAGATCCTACTGGTCTTCCAGATACAGACAGACAAACTGATGATGGCTAACTAACCAGACATAGTAGTGGTGGAGCAGCAGAGGAAGACGGCCACAGTGATAGATAGTAGCTATACCAAGTGACAGCAACATCAGGAAGAAGGAACACGAGAAGCTGGAGAAAAACAAGGGCTCAGAGAAGAGCTCGAGAAGATGTTGAGGGTGAAGTTACAGTGGTCCCAGGGGTAATCGAAGCACTCAATGCAGTGACCTCAAAACTGGGTGAGTGGCTCCAGCAGATCCCAGGAACAACATCCGAGATCTCTGTCCAGAAGAGCGCAGTCTTAGGAACGGCAAAGATAAAGCACAGGACCCTCAAGCTCCCAGGCCTCTGGTAGAGGACCCGAGCTTGAAGAATAAAGACCACCCTTTTTATACATATATACACAAACAGCTGATAATCATCTTCAAATAATGTCAATTTTACAGCCTGAAATACAAACTACTGACCTAAATTTCTTATTTGTTTGGCACAGTTTTGAGGTCTACACTTTATTCCCTTTGCTAAAATTACTTATGCCTCACTCATACTATCAGCATCTAATTCTTGGTGGGATGTATATTATGCCATATTTTCAGGGGTAATTCTTCTAAAATTGTAAACTGTAAAGACACCAGCAACATTCATCTACATACATAAATCAGGACATTGTTTTAAACAGAAAAGGGCTGCAAAGAAACTAAAACAAACTCCTGATTTTAGAATTTACACTTCTAATAACGTTGTTGTTGTTGTTTTATTAAGCGGACAGAGTTTATTTTATTTTATTTTTACGGATTACCGCACGTGTTTCTGACGTAGACAACTTCCGCCTCGGACGTCACCGCTGTCAGCAAAGATGGCGGCGTCCTGTGTGCGGACCGTGGGCTCGTTTCTGGGGAAATGTATGACATGCAGCTCGAGTATAAACACAGTCGCCACGCAGGTAAGCCAACAGGTAGAATTAACGTAGCGTGTGACATTTTAACGCGTTATTTCACCTTTAACGCACGCGAATATGTTTAAATAAAGGACGAAACTGCCTCGTCCTTGAGTTAGCGGCTTCTAGCAGGGTTTGTTAGCCAAATCTCCGCTGACGGATATTTAAATTAAGAACCTGTCACCACGTCTGTAGTTTCATGAATGTGCCACAGTCGTTGAGGTGCTTTATGTCAGTTTACTGAGCTCTTAACTGTAATTCGGCTGTGTTATCGAGCTGCCCTGGATATTTGTCTGACAATAATGGCTCTTTTCCCCCCGTCCCCAGGTGCTGCTGAGCAGGCAGGTATGTGTGAGCTCTGCCCTGTGCAGGAAGAACCTGGCGGCCGCTGGACCGGAGAAGTTCACCCTGGAGTACATCCAAAAGCAGGTGGAGGAGTACGAAATCGGGAAACGCCACCTGGCCAACATGATGGGAGAAGATCCCGAGAACTTCACCCAGGAGGACATCGATGTAAGTTCGCTTTAATTAGAAAGAATTTGGCAGCAGCTTCTAAAGCATCACACATAGGCAGGATGCTTTATGTGGGAAATAAAGGATAAAAAGACGAGAACGGCGAGGTTTTCATGTGATTTTTTTTGCACCATTTTAAGCTTTGAACTGTACATGACATAGTTGGGGATTTTCAGCACTTCTTTAGTGAGTCTTGAGTACTTGACAGTGGTGTTTGCAAAGGTATCTGCAATTGATGTAGGTCAGGAGCTGGCCTGGGCAGGGGTCACTTAATTTTGGCACTTGCGAAAAGAAAATATAGAAATATAACTGCAAATCAACAGAAAGCTGGCGTGAGTGAGTGATCTCATCTGGCTTGGAGTGTGAAAGTGATGTTTGTGTAGTATCTGAAATCTGCCCCAGCACTCTCCTTTCTTGTCTTTTCTCCTGCTACTGGGAAACGCAGGTGACCCTAGACTAGGGCTGCCACAAACAATTATTTTGATAGTCGACTAGTCACGGATTATTTTTGCGATTAGTCGACTAATCAGATCATGTAAAACGTACAGCTTATTGCATCAGCATGTGTCTGCTCTTATATAACTATCATTAGCTTAAAGCTTGAAGTGTTTAAGGTATGTGCTAACTAAAAATAAAGAGCAGATGATAGTTTATTAAGCTTTTATAGAAATTTGCAGATTGTCTCGGTGGAGTTTAATAAACTCAGCCGTCTGCTCCTTGCTATCTAAAATATAACAGGACACCGGAGTATATTCTCGAGCATCTCACACTTCTGATGATCAGTTGTCTGTTTGACGTTTATTCAGCTGTGTAAAAACTATAACTTTAATCTCAGACAAACTGATTTACTCAGGAACAAAACAAAAAACTGAAAAAAATCAAACAATAACATTTTTAAGTTATCTAAGTGACTTATATATCATGTTTAACCTGAGTAGTGAAAGACGGCGGTGGGTTTGAAAACGATTTGCTGGGAGGTTTTTCGCAGCTCTAGTGAGCCTTGAACCCCGGCTAGCTATCAAGCTAGTGGGTAACAGACGTCTCTGAAAACGTCAGAGCGCTTTTGAAAATATGTGGTGTCCTGATAAACTGAGCAGATATTTGAAGTTTACACAGCTACATTCTCGCCTGAAAATATATTAAACGTTTATTTTGTGACCCAGAAAGAATAATAAGAGTAATATTAAAACTAGCTAGCTGCCGCCATTGTTGGAAACTGAGCAGGGCCGCGCTATGAATTCTGGGATAGCTGGGCCACGAAGGATACACTCGACCCATCCTTCAAATCTGGGGAAAAGGAGGGCGCATTTTTCGGCTGCATTTGGAGGAGTCTTCGAATTTGGACGTAATCGGCCTACAAATGCGGCCTCAGGAGGATGCGGCCCTGAATTTGGACACAGCTACAATACCGGACACTGCTTCTTCTTCTTTGGGGTTTAACGGCAGCTGGCATCCTTGTACATGCAGTGCTGCCATCTTCTGTTTCAGTCCGTTATTACACAATTAAATCCTACTACTTATTCCTGCATCTTTCTTACAAAGCTTCAAACTAGAGCAGGGCGATATAACCAAAAATATTTATCACGATATACATTTGAAAATTTGCGATAACGATATAACTGACGATATAATTGACACTAGACAAAATACTTCACAACTCCACAACTTCATTAGTGCAAAAAACCCCATCAATGTATTTTCACTTAAACAAGCAGCTGTTTTTTTATGTGCATTAAAGTTATATAAAAATGTAACGGTGCAAATTCCTTGCTGACAGTTTAACCAAAAGGCATTTCCAGTGGAAACTGGCCGACATATCCTCAGCATAACCATGTTTAATATCCACAAAATTTAAAAAGAGGTTATACACACACAATACGGTAATATTAGGCGCCTGCCTACGATAGCCGTAATGCTCCGACAATCCATCAAGCGGTGCGGTTTTGTAGCTTAGCAAAGTCGTACTGAAACATTTGACAGATTTTCGAGCGCCGTGTACGACATAAAATCGTTTCGAGGGAAGTAAACACAACCAGAATTCATACATAAGGCACACGGGATTATAAGGGGACCTGTTGATTTTCAGAAAAATCAAAGGATTGATTTTAAGTGTGCCGTAGTTTCCAAACAACACGGTAATAACGACGGCCCGCTAGCATGCGCTATCAAAAATAGTGCTTTGTTGTGTATCTGACGGACGAAAGCTAAACCAGTTCCACACCACTGAAGTTGCAGCATTTTTACAAACCAATTCTGGTTCATCCGTTTCATTCAACGATCCACTTTCGCTCTTTTCATTCTGCGTCGCCGCCATGTGTGTATGTAAACAAAGGCACTGCGCATGCACGTTTTACCCATATTCTATCGCAATATTTCATTTTCCTATCGTTGCCCAAAATTACACCAGTATTACCGTGAACGGTATGATATAGCCCAGCCCTACTTCAAACGACGCGTCGACTATTAAATTAGTTGTCTCCGATTTTGATAGTCAACGTAGTCGTGACTAGTCGACTAATCGTGGCAGCCCTACCCTAGACAAAAGGCTAATCCTCACATCTAAGATTACAACAACCACCCTGCAGCCACACTTACTGCTGAACTACACACCTGCTGATGTCTCCTCGTGCTCTGTGTTTCCTGCTGCCATCTTCAACAGCCAGTCTTTTAACCTTTTTACACCCAGTTTTAAATGAGCGTAATGCCATCTCGTTTTGGGCAAAACTGCAGTCTTAGACCCAGATCTTTGCTTACCGTCCATCTGACATTTTCTTTCACTAAAAAGTGTCTAATCCCATTTGGATATGTGATTCCAGCTAATGAAGCGATTGAGTTTAAGGGGCTGTACGTATGGCATTTGCTGACGTTCACTATATTAAATTGTGGAGTCTGTTTATTTTTTCCCACCTCTCTAGACATTAAAACCTCCAGATCCATTGAGCAGATGACATATTTATATCACATCTCAGTCAAATGCTCAGAAAGCCACTAAATGTGGATTAATACGCCACTAAAAAAAGTCCCAAACAAACTGCGGTTGACTCCTGTTTGTTTGAATTTCCTTTTTAGGAACATTTCTGTAAATTAAAAACAATAAATTTTGGAGTCTTTAGCAGTGAACAGTGAGCTGTAAATCTCTGAAATGCTGAGTTTGTGCGGCAGTGTAGATTCCTACTGTAGCATGGTGGCTTTGAATCCACCGTAGGCCATCTTTGGTATGTCGTTCCCCCTCACACCATCCTATCTGGCATTGCAGGCAGAAGTTTGATGCGTTTAAAGCCTCCACTCTTTGTCAGCATCATTAGCGTCGTTTGGCTCCACGTGCAGCAGGCAGGTGTGGCCGCGTCTGTCTAATCCACTGCATCATTGCTATTAGCAACGCCCTTAAATGCACCCAAAGCTTGTTTGTGATTTTTCTTTTTTTTGGCAATACATTAGCCCTCACTGCTCTAACCATTTAGCTCAATTTCCCACCCGTCCCTCGTCCAGTCCCCAGTGCCCCTCACAAATAATGAAGTGAGCTGTTTGCGCCAGGCTGTGAAAGCCGAAGCGACGGCCAGCAGCCTGGACTTGGATGCGTGGAGGGAAAGAGGAAAATTTGGGAGGACTGCAGAGGTGCATAGTGGGGCACCTGAGAAATCCCTGCGCTCCAGTTTGGAGTCCAGACTCTTCAGGTGTGACGGTGATAAAGACCCGGGGAAAATCAAAAGGATGTTTGCAGCCAGGAGGAGGAATTAATACAGAGCGCAGACCCAGAAAGGCCCAAAAAATCTCAGATTTTTTTTATTTATTTGGGTTTTTTTCTCTTTTCTGGGACTCTGGTGACTTTTTGAGCCAAATTTACTTGCAAGTAAACGAGCACTGAAACAGTTAGACAATATTTAATAGATTAATCATAAATAAATGAAACATTTTTAGGGAACTGTTTATAAAGTGCTTAGAACATTATCAGGTTAAACAAAGGCGAATAAAAGATGATTTCTGGTTTTAGAGGTAATAAGGAGGCTGAAAAAAGTGTCACTAACTGCAGTTCCTCTAATGGCCACGAGGCTGCTTCCGATAGTGGGTCAATCCCCACATCATGTTAAAATTTCCAACTAGGCTAGCTTCTCCCTTCATAGCAACTGTATAACTCATACATATGAATACAGATAAAGCTTAACTGCCATTAAAAAAAAAACATTCATGAAGTTTGTGCTTTAGTTTTGGTCGCGTTCTTGTTAGCGATGATCACAATTTTTGAATATTCAGTCATTAAATTATATATAAATTGTCCATGCAGCTATTTATGATCTTGAAGCTCATAGTTTGCTTGTTTTTAACTGGTTCCTGCTAAGATGTAACACACTGCTACAACCAAAAGGCGGCAGTAGTGTACCTACAAGCTGTTACCGGTAAGAACTGAAAAACAAAAATAAAAGTATGTACCAGTTAGAGATTATCTGCTACTGTACAAACTATATTTGAAAAAATAAAGGGAAATTGGGTCTACCATAGGCAGTAGGATTCCATCTTTTATATACAGTCTCTGGTCTTTAGTCTTTAGAAGCTGGAACTTGAAAAAATTTGTCTTATTTAGCTAAAATGATTTTTGAAAAAATTATACATTTGAGTACATTTGTGGCATCTCATGCAGCTGTGATAGTGTTAGTCGAGTAAACCTATATTAAACTGGCTGCATTGGGGGGGAATCCAGCACAGGACCCTCCCAGAACTGGAAGGCTGCTGAGTGCAAATATAATAGTTAAATATGAATTTCTGTCTTTGTATTTTTTTATCACAATTAATTGCTGTATTATTAGAAACTGGTTTTATGTAACGGACAACTTGACTCCATTCAGTTGTCAAGTCGGCTGTTATGGCAACTTTTACGGCAGGTTTCAGCAAGTGTTGAATTGTTTGACAATCTCAATAACTGAAGTGAGACAACTTTATCTTATTGGATAAACAGATACTGGCAAAGTCTAACTTTGAGAACATTATTTGCAGTACCTTACTTTCCGCACTATAAGGCGCACTTAAAATCCTTTAATTTTCTCAAAATCGACGGTGCCCTTTATAATCCGGTGCGCCTTAAGTATGAATTCTGGTTGTGCTTGCTGACCTCGAACTGATTTTATGTGGTACACAGCGCTCAAAAATCAGTCAGAAATGTTTTAGTACGACTTTGGTAAGCTATGAAGCCGCACTGCTTGATGGATTGTTGGAGCATTATGGCTATTGTAGTCAGGAGCCTGGCAGAGTAATCTGGGTCAAAAAACCGTCCTCTTCAGGTCCCGTTGCTGCTTTACCAGGTGTAACAATTAAGTTTAACATCCATGAAAACAGAATTTATGAAATTCAACAGAGTTAGAAGTTAGCAGGAAGTTAGCTCGCTAGCTTCTACCTAAACATGATATAGCATGTTCTGACTGAGAGATATCTGAAAGAATTCAAACTTACAGCTCTGCCATCACTTCCAACATAAATGAAGACAGAAAACTGAACAGCAGTGACTTTTTTAGGGTTGCTGAAGTTGGGCTAGCTGGTATATAATGATGTGCTACGCCATCGCTAGCGACACAGCTACGTTAGCATAACATAAACACAGTCAAGCTGGAGGACGAATGCTAACCTTTTTCCACTCAATAAAAGTCAACGGGAGACCTCACCAAATGCAATCGCATGGCAGGATGCTGTAAACAGACCAAACTTCAGTCAGGAGAACAACTGAGATAATCCATCCACAATATGAGGTTAGTCATTAATATACTGCAACAACATGGGAATAGAGCAGCTGTGAGAGAATTCAGCATTGGTGAATCAATGGCACAGAGGTGGAGGAAGCAAGAAGAAAAGGTTGACTAAAGTGTGACGTATCTGACTGTTTTGTTTCACTTAATGCGCCTTGTAATCCGGTGCGCATTGTGAATGAAAACAGACCGTTCATTGACAGTGCGCCTTATGGTCGTGAAATACGGTATATATTATTGCAATACTCGAAATATTACAAAATGTTAAAAAATCTCACAGATATTGAATCGTGCAGTGAATTTGTGAAGTTTTGAATCTTCACTCGTGGTTTTGTAGGTTTAAAATAACTCTGTTCATCTTCGTCTTTGATCTTTTCCTCCACTACTGTCTGTCCTGTTGCAGCTTCCTATTTCACCATGAAGTAAAAAAAAATATCTTTGTGCGCTGTGGCTCTGCTAAGTCGTCTTTTCCCCTCTGTCACTCCGTCTTTCCCCCCTCGGGGAGCTCTTCCACATCTCTGTCAACTCTCTGGGGACACACAGGTGCGTCTTCATCTGTTCCTCGTCTTTCCCTTTTCCTCCTCCTTTTATTTTTTTTTCCTACCCTTTAACTTCTCCTCACTTGTCTTCCTCTTCCTGCCTCTCACAGCTTTAGCGCAGACATTTCCCTCGACCGGCCCCCTTTTTTCTTCCTACTTTTCCGTCGTTTTGACAACCTTAAAGGCAGCAACCTGCTCTCTCCCCGCAGCACCTGCTGCCTCGCTAATTGAACCGACAGAGAGAGCAGGACAGGAGGAAGAGTGCAGAGATGGTGGGATGAAGAGGGAGAGAGATGAGCAGGCTGTCTTGATGAGGGGCCTTTCTTCCCTCACACACACATTTCCAATGCCATCTGTAGCCCTGCTAATAACACACACAGCAGAGGATGAACTCGGAGTGAACTGTTAGACATCCACAGTGTCCTCTGTTCGCTGTCAACAAAGCCTAAACTTGTGCCTTTTCATGCTTGTTTTCTCCTCTAACTACACACACACACACACACACACACACACACAAACACACACACACACACACACACACACACACACACACACCTTGCTCGCCTATCCTTGAACCCGCAAGCAGCTTGCACCTCTTACTCTGTCACTTTGTTGGTGTGACCTCTGTTGTGTGGACATGTCAGCGTTGTCATAATGTGCCATCATCTCTCAAACTGCCATCTCCTTTTATTTATTTATTTATGTATTTGTTTGTTTGTTTCTCTGTCTTTCGCCCACAGAGAAGCATCACGTACCTTTTTCCCTCCGGCCTGTTTGAGAAGACAGCTCGGCCGCTCATGAAGGTAAGACTGCACGGTTTAATTTACTTGTTGGTTAAGCGTTTCTCTTTTTTCCCCTATTTACTTCCATTAACCTGTCGTGGCAACACCTTTTAAATTAGGCTATTGCTTCAAGGCTTTTTCACATTGTCAGGAATCTCTGTTTAAACAAAACAAAAGACAAAAATTGAATTTTACAAAATGATAAAATGCTCTGGTGAAAATTCTCATCTTTGTGTTGTTTGGGTCGGTTTCAACCCATTTATAATATGAGACTATAAAACAATAATCAGTGCCAAAACTGAAATCATAAACACACTGTGAGGTCACTAACACTGTCAGAGAGAAGTTAGGGGTTTCCCTCTTTACCTGTTTGTCTCCTTCCCTGAACAAACAGCCCCCTTTATCCCCACTGCTCCAATCTAAACGTCCACATGAAAAGGTACAGACATGTAAGGCATGTGCAGACCAACTCGGTTTAGTCGCTAGCTTTCACAGTACACATCTCCAGTTTGTAGCATGCAAAAATAAGCAGATTTACAATAAGCCAAGCTGTGGTTCATCATATCTGGACACAAAACATTAATATGGATGAGCCAGTTTCTGTGGAGGACGACGATGTAGATGATCAACCAGTGGACACAGATACGTCTGATTTTCTTTACCATCTATGATCTTGGACAAGAACTTCTCAGGAGGACACGTTCCATGGTGGGCACAATAAAAAGAAAAACAAAAATAAAATCTGAACTGGGACAGGGCTCCACTTTCTTCAAAACCAGTTTTTGTAGACGCCAGCACTGTTGTTTCATATTGTCCCAATTTTTTTTTTTGCCCTTTTCTTAAAGGAAATATGTAGTTGAAATATTAAAATAGAAAAGAACAAATGAAACAAATTTAGTTTAGAGATGGTCTGTTCAATTTACCTGTTTTTTTTTTTTTTTTTGTCCTTTTTTTAAAGATTGAAAGGGATGTAAAAAACAAACAAAAGAAGCTTAGTGCTGAGTAATTTCTCTAATGTTGGTGGGTCTACAGTGGAAACACAAGCAGCAGTTTGATGGAACGCATCAGTTCTGGTGCTTTTATGATGAAATGTCCTTGATCTTTTCAGTTTGACCTCAGGTAGGTTGGTAAATTGTCTTGTTCACTGTGGTCACCAGTATAAATATAAACATCACAAGCACAGGTACTTGTCTGGTACATCAGTGAGTTTGAGGGGTAAACAGAAGCAAAAGATGGTTCCTGAGTAGAGCTCAGGAGTGGTGGCTTTTAAAGCTCTACACATCACCAGTTGTTTGATTTTATTTATTTGGGGTTTTTTTTTTACTGAAACAAATATGTTTTTATTTCCAGCATCCTGATGAAATCTTTCCCAAGCAAAGAGGTATGTAAATCTGCTCCTGAATGCATTTTTTATTCATTTTTTTTAACTGAGGGTTTCCAGAGCTGATTCATTTTCCTCTCCATAAAGCTGTCCAGTGGGGAGCAGACGGGCGGCCCTTTCACTTCCTGTTTTACACTGGCAAGCAGTCCTACTACTCCCTCATGCATGTGAGTACGGCAGTACAGCTGGAGCAGCGAGCAGCGCTGTCAGTTAAACCTTCATCCCCCTCAAATCCCCAGCTCTTCCTCACCTGCTCCCTCCCTGCTTCCCGCACCCTCGGGTCATATCCTATTCAGACAGAGTGAGTTGAAAGAAGACGGTGCCGTTCCCTGGAGGAGCAGCGAAGTCAGATCCTCTTTTCCACGCAGCGGTGTGAGGGAAGAGGTGGGAGAATAGAGGGAGGTGAGGCGAGCAGGAGGTCAGAGGTAGTCCAGCTTAACATGCGAATCTCAGGGGGGAACCTGCTGCAGAGATGGAGGCTTATTTTCACCTGTTTGGATTCATGTTGAACCTTTTGAGGTCATCTTTCATCTGTCATACCGAAGGTTTATCTGTGTACCATGAATTTACAAAACATAGTACCAACAGTAGTTTTTATTTATGTTTTTATGGCATATCCTTGAGTCTGTTTCTGTACTTACAGTCTGAGGTCAGGACTAACCCACAATCTGCTGCACGACTTCCTGTTCTTCTTGTAGCTGAAGATATTTTTTATAGCCCTGCATGAATGTAATTTTTTTAGCTGGTTTTCAAACTGCAGCAAAAGGTTGTTTTTGTAATATAGGCTGCATGTCACTAAGAGATGTAGTTTCATAGCTCACATTTAAATGCAGTTCTTGTCAGCTGATGTAGTTGTTGGAAAACACTATGAACTTAAGTATTTATAGTATATATATTATATTTATTTCCCTGCTTCAGCTGCCATCAGACAACTTCTTCCACCAAGGAAGTAAAGCTGTTACACTACACCAGATGCCACGTCATGTTATTCGCAAACTGTTATTTATGACTTGATTGGTTAGTTTTTCTTTTGTGTGGAACTGAAACCAGCACGTTAAAACTGAAAATCTGGATGTAGCTTCCCAGTCTACGTCCACACATAAATGGCATTTTGGATCACTGAAAATTGAGCTTTGGAAAAACTCCGGCCAGGGTGCAGATTTTCAAAAAATTGTGCGCTCTGTTATTGTTTGTGGGCTTTTGATTGGCAAACATTTCTTCACGGTGAGGGTTGCATCATTACCTGTTGGTTTTGTACACTCTTGACTGTCCTTAATGTTTTGCTTTTTGACATAGACTGAGATATGTTTTCAAAATGAACACAGAAAAAACTTTTCTGGATGATTTTTTTTTTTTAATGATTTTTTAAATTCATCCAGCCCGAGGATTTATATCAGTCAACCATTTGGATTTTATGACTATAAAGCATTTGAATATGAAGGGTAGTTCCCGGATACTTTTAGGGGACCTTGTAAATCTTGTTAATATCACGCATTTAGTTTTGTCACTGTTTAAAACAAGTTTATGTGCAATAGCAGATTTCTAAAATTTATCAGAAGCCAGCTGCAGATTTGCAATGGTCAGATCAAGGGAAGAGACGGTGGCATATGAAATGGTGTCTTCTGCATAAAAAATTGCGGATGACAGAGATAATATTGTGTAAAGAATAAATAAAAGAGGTCCAAGAATGGATCCCTGTGGAATACCTAATCACCCAGCCCCCAAATCTCAGCAAACAAAACTAATGGAGGATTTTATTTTTGTTAGGGCTCTTGAAGACTTGTGAAGACTTTTAGCACAAAGGAATTCACAACACTGTGACAGTTTTGGGTTTGGTTGTTTTTTGCTTTGTTTTTTGGGGGGGTGTGTTGTACCTGAATATCCGTCTGTTGTGTAGGTATTCATTGGTCAATATTGGCATTTCGATAATAGTTTTGTACATCTTCAGCTTTTAATCTAAGCAGTGAGCATCACATGTCATTTTCCTCCAGTCTTAGTTATCAGGAATGGGACTTGCTAAGAACACGGACATTCCTGCTTCTGTTGCTCTCAGGCTGTGCACCGTGTGACAGAATAAAAGTACTAGAGCTTTTGTTGCATCTAACTTTCCCCCTCGGTGATTATTTTACATTTAAATACAGCTGAAATCACAGCACAGACAGCCATTATCTTTAATTCAAGTCTGGGGTGATTTCCTTACCTGATGTCGCAGTTATATAATCAGACACAAGCCCACCTGCAGAGGTTTATTGTTTAAGCTAATTACAGACTCTATTTTCTTCATGTGGAGATGTTTATCATCTCACCTCTTCAACTTGACATTGTGCGTTAGTTTGCCTCGTTGTTGCAAACTTAACAAATTTGCCACTGGGTTTTGCAACTTTTTATATCATTTTAGCAACTTTTCTTTAAATAAGCACATACACAGTCACAGGCTGGCTCACTGACCTTTAACATTGTGTTGTTCAGTCAGTCTGTCCGTGTAAACAGAAGGCAGTCGAGGCTCCAATCTTGGCACCCCAGTGCTGGCTTTCAGATCCTTAATCGTAACTCTTTCCCCCGTAAACACAACATTTGGTGACCTCCCTGCACCCTTAATGAGGAGTTTTGACACCTCATTATATCGCAATAAAGATTTGGTTTTCACACCATTAGAATAGGTTGAGTTTTTCCAAGGGTAGCTCCGTACTCCGTAAGCAGACACCACCCTCACTAACTTCTGATGCACCCGGGCATTTTGTTCTTTGAGCAGGCCTGAAATATGACAGAAACTGCTCAGTTCAGGCTTTCAGGGGGCACCAATTAGCACTTACATACATACTGATTCTCATTCCCCTCATCCTCTTCTGTCTGTGTCTGTGTACATGTGATGTTTGAGGGTGGCTTTGGGATCGGCTTAGCCTAAGCACCCAGACCTGGGGCCCGTTCTTCGTACGTCGCTTACTACATCCAAGATCAAATGACACATCCAAGATCAAATCATCGCGCTAACCGTGAGCTCGCTAATCCGGTTCCCCGAACACACCTGCTGTTGACGATTACTACAGCTGGACGCAGGAATGTGACATCACTGGGTGTCGTAAAAGGGGCTACGCATCGATAGTAGAAACATTGATCGGCAACCCGCTGATTGGTCGGCGAAAATGTCCAAGGGGCGTGCTCGGTATTTTCCGGCAGCAGAGCAAGAACTCATGAGTGAGGGATTTCAGGAGTTTCAGAGTTTAATTAAAACGCAAGAGAACACTGCAAAGGCTGCAAAAGCAAGGAGAGAGGGCTGGCAGAAAGTTGCTGACAAATCAAACTCGTAAGTAATTCAATAATAACAATAATAATGGATTGGGTTTATATAGCGCTTTCCAAGGCACCCAAAGCGCTTTACGATACCACTATTCATTCACTCCCACATTCACACACTGGTGGAGGCAGCTACGGTTGTAGCCAGGCTGCCATATCGCGCCATCGGCCCCTCTGGCCAACACCAGTAGGCGGTAGGGTAGATCTATCATATGACACTATATTGTCCAATATCATATGGCATTATATTATATTATAATATGTTATATTATATCCCCTTTCACATTAGAGCCACAACAGGACCCACAAGAACATGGGAACAAGTAAAAGTGGAATACAGGAGTATTCTACAGAATGGTAATATTTATCTCTTAGATTGCTTTGCGTCTCTTGGCAAGGTAATACTGGCCTGTAATACTCTGTTAGTTTGTTCATAACAGCAACCAAGAAAAGGGCAGAGGAAAAAAAGACAGGTGGTGGTCCTGCACCCCCTCGTCAACAAGTTGGTTAAGTAAATAATACCCTCACGGGAATATCGATATCTCTCTATGAGCACACTGTCGCGCTGAGCTAAAGGATCCTGTCTGTCCCGCAATATACGCTGAATTCTGAGGACTCTCCTTATCAATCTTGCACCTTCCGCAATGGGTGGCTCGCGTATACGGACAGGACATGGCTGCGACAGGCTTCCCAAATCCACCTTCGCTTTTATAGCCGTGGTCTCTCATCTTGATTACACGAAGTAATTTACAATTACTACTCTGAAATATGAATTACATCTGTAATAATCACATACATGTAATAGAATGTTAATAGTACATTTCCCTTTTTTAGGAAATGACCTGTATGTATCTGTGTGACATCAATAAAAGGATCAAGTGCTGCATTATCTTTAGTTACATTGATAATATTTATTTATGGTGAAACAGTGGAAAAATATCGCTGTTGCTTTCGTATAAATGAAGCGGACATACCTGCGTGGCCGCGATCTAATCCTGTTTACATAAAGTAAACCTGCTCCCGAGCAGGTTTACGCTTACGGCTCTGTTGCTATGACAGCAAGTCCCGGATGAGCTTCGGGGAACCGAACGATCCAGGATCACGCGAAATCGTCAACAATCTAATCCGGCTAACCTACTTAGCGAGGTACGAAGAACGGGCCCCTGCTCTCTGGGTGCTTACTAAACATACCAAACAGGACCTGTCTTCCTGTCTTAGGTTCATCTACTGCAAATCTCAGAGAGTTCGAATATCAGTGGTCACCAATAGTCAGACCAATATTTAAATTTGAAGTCAAGGTCAGAGGTCAAGTTTTCTGAAAATCATGTGAACACGGTGACTCCAGAAATGAAATATACAAACATTTCAAGCCTCTTAAAGTGAAGATGAACCGTACACTGGTGTTGAGACCACAAAAGAGGGAAAATTTAAAAACTACTACAACAGAAAGTAAACGCACATCAGCAGTATATCCAGACTCCACTAAGAAAAATAATTTCAGGGCATTTTTGTCCTGCAGTGCCGAGATCATTTGTATTAAAAATAGATCAAATGATGTGTTTGGCCTGTGTAATAGCAAAACAGCCGTTTGAGACAAAGATACAAACACAACAGAATTTTAAAACCCTTTTGATTGGAATAAACGGTGTAGTTTTATTTTTTTATGTCCAGGATTCGAGTCCCATCAAAGGTGTCTGGTTGTCAGGCTTTGTCCCGCTACGGGGAAGACCTCCTCCTCGGGGATTTGGAGGGAAGCAGGGCTGGGCGATGAAGAGGAGGATGAGTGGGGCAGATGAGCAGGCACACCGTTCACGCTTGTTCTTCTGTCTGATTGTATCTGCAACACAGAGAAGGAGAGAGAGAAGAGGGGGATGATATGTGAATATTTGTCCCCACACACACACACATCGTTTTGCCCTGCAGCTGTAATCTGCACCCCCTGCTGTGGGTTTAAATAGGTATGTCAGACATGTCTGTCTTTCCCGTCCTTCCCATCCTTTGCCCTTTACCCATCGTCTCGCTGTCTCACAAGCCCCGGGAGCGTTGCCAGGAGGGGGCAGTGGCGTGTAAAGAAGCAGCCTTCGTGCTCGGCTGCTCTCCTCTCAGCCGGCGTGGCACATTAACCTGCTCGCTGCTCCGCTGAACCCTTTATGGCCACAACTCCAGGGAGGCCCGAGAACTCGCCTTCCTTTTCCACACGAAGACCGAATAAATGCTGGTAGTTAATGCCTCGTTCTCACGTAGCCGGAGCTCTGAACGTGCATTTGAAGAGCCTTTATTGACTGTCTGTCTCTGTAACAGCCTCAACTTAAATGTATCCAGATACTGGCCCACTACTCCGCCGCCACCTCCTTTCATCCCGCCAATCCATGCGAATTATTCCTCGCCATTGTAGGAGCCAGTGTTTGCACACGTGTAACTCAAGCTGCCTTCTCCTCTCGCCTTCTTTTTTTCTGATTTTTCTATTACTGTATTTTTTTTTCTTTTTGTAAAGAAAATTGGTTTTTCCTTGATGTTTGCTTGATTTTCTTTTTCTCTCCTCCTCCCGTACCCCTCTGTCGCTGGTCAGAGTGGCAGCGGATTAGGCACACTCTATCAAGAAGGAATTAAACAAACATCTGGTGAATAATTGACGGGGAAATGAGTTCTCACCCAGGCGCTGTGTGGCTAAGGTGGGGTGGGGGTGGGGACTGCCTCGGGGACGTGACCAGCATGCCCACCCTCTCCTCCTTCTCTTCCCCCGATCTTACCCTACCGTCTGTCTGCCTTTCTGTCTGTGTCCGTCGCCATGACACATTCTCCCCAGGTTACCCCCAGCGCGGCATTGATCCGCCGCTCAGCGAAACTCTAGTGTCGGGTATTTAACTCCAGATTTTTTTTGCTCCTTCCAGCTCTGCTTCAGTTGTGCAGCACAGTTGCCGAGGTCAATTTTACTACACAATACATGAGCAAATGCATCATGACATTACAAACTGACTGAAATTAAACTGTAAAGAAAACTAATAGAAAATTAGTAGAAAAATAGAAAAGAGTTTTTATCCTTTAAAAGTGTTTAGTTGTAATCTGCTTTTATTCTCATTATTTTTAGTTTTTTTTCCACTAAAGGCTGATATGAAGTTCTTTATTTTCAGTTTCTCAACAAGGCTGCAAAGAAATTAGCACCTTTTACACTAAAGTCTTGACCTGTCTGGGTCTTTAACTCTACGCTCACTGGTCAATTCATTAGTTACAGCTTCTTTGGAGAGGAAAAACCCAACAATTAAATGGCCCCAATATGAGCAAGAACCTGGCGACTGTGGGAAGGAAAAACTCCTAACAGAAGAGAAACTTCCAGCAGAACCAGGCTTGGGGAGACGCGGCCATCTGCTGCGACCAGTAGGGGTGACGAGAGTAAGACAGGACAAGAGACACACTGTGGAAGAGATTAATAATGACTAATGATTAAATGCAGAGAGGTGTATAAAGAAAATATCCTCCAAACCATTACACCAGCAGCAACCTGAACTATTGATATAAGGCAGGATGGATCCATGCTTTCATGTTGTTTGTACCAAATTCTGACCCTACCAACTGAAACTTGCAGAAGAAATCCTGATTCAGATCTGCAAAACGTCTATTGTCCAGTTTTGGTGAGCCTGTGTGAATTATAGCCTCAGTTTCCTGTTGTTAGCTGACAGGCGTGGTCCTGTGTGGTCTTCTGCTGCTGTTGAGATGCTCTTCTGCACACATTGGTTGTAACGAGTAGTTTCTTGAGTTACTGTTGCCTTCCTATCACATGGAAACCATCATTTTCAGCTGACCTCTGATGTCACCAGGACATTTTCTCTTTTTCAAACTATTTTTTTTGTAAACCCTGGAGAAGGTTGTGTGGGACAATCCTAACAGATCAGCAGTTTCTGAAATACTCAGACCAGCCCATCTGGCACATGTCTAAAGTCACTTAACAATGATTCAGTTTGACGCTGAGGTGTCTTAAACTTGCAACTCTGGTCACAGGAAGTAGTCTGTGTAGAAATCCATGTGAAAATGAGCCTCCAATTATGGCCTCAGTAAACTCTTTACTGATAAATCTATGGTCTCAGTCTCTTGTTTGAAGACTTATTTAGTAGAGCATGAGGTTTATTTCATAAGCATAGAGTCAAAAAGAAGGATGAAGCTTCAGGGCATCACTTGTGACGTTTAGGTTTAATTAAACAAGATGTTGACAAAGAAATCTGTACCTCATCCATCTTTTATTGTGCAGAAATGATCAGTAACTGTACACAGAACATTCAGACTTTGACTTTCATGCTTTCAATGAGTTAAATGAGCAAGATTGTGCCAAAAATCAGCAGCGGGCGATGTAGGTGTAAAAGCTGTTAGCAAAATAAAGAGCAGTGAATCAGTGCTTTATGATCATGTCACAATGATTTCTTTCTAAAGCACAAATCAACCCTCGTACACCCCTGCGCTGCCCTGCCAGAAGGTGCTGTGCGGATGCAGCCAATCAGCAAGGTTTAACCGTTCCTCTGTGGCCACAGAGAAGAGAGTCAGACAAGTGCTGTGGTTATTTTCATAATCCTTTTGGCGCTTTAGACTTTAACAGAAGGAAGAAAAACAGCTGCCTGAAGGAGGGGAAAAGACTTCCTGGGAATGAAAGTTACTTCCTAAACAGAAGAAAGGGCTTTTGGGCAGATCACTCCATTTCCATCACTCATTAGTTGTTCAGTCTATGAAATGGGTAAAATAGAAATGGAATGAAAACTGTTTCTCCTCTTCTGGTTAGAATACGGCTGACCTTTTTCTCATTCTCGAGAGCTTTGGTTGGATTTTTAGGCCCCATGTCAGTGTTGATGTAGGGCTTAAATCTGACTGTGGAGGGCCAGGATGGGCAATGGAGAAAGATGTTCCCCTTAAAATCCCGTTTTCAACCCTGATTTGTGTTCAGTAAGATTTTTCTATAAGACTGAGGAAAGCTTTTGTTGTTTTAGGATCTTTATGGCAAAATCCTGAAAATCGAGAAGCACCAAGACCGTCTGAGGGCCAAAGGACTTTTCTCCCAGGATGCCCAGCTGATGTAAGAGGAGGAAGAGTCCACAATCAAAAGTCTTTAAAGCGGTTTTGGCAATTTGTTTTTTTATTTCGCATCTCTTCCTGTTTCCATTAGCTCTCTCGGCCCAAGCCGGTGGCTGACAAAGGAGGAGCTGGAACTGTTACTAGTGGAGACCATCTCTACTCATGATGTAGGTTTTATGCTTTTTGTTGTCCTATTTTGCACCTCTTTTGTGTCCAAGACTTTGATTTGCATTTTTGTGCATTTGTCTTCAGTACGACCGTTTTATCAAGCTAATGGAGCACATGCTTTGCATGCCGTACAGCAGCACGGAGGAGGAGTTCGTTCAGCGATACCGTCGGCTGCTGGAGGCTCAGTCCTTGAAGCAATTGGTGCCACTGCTGGAGAAGGATGAAAATGGTGTGGCCTTCAGCACCGCGGAGGGTAGGTTCACAACAGCGATGTGTTTCTCAGAAGTCTCAGAAGTTTTGAAAATCGACCAAAAAAACAGTTTAACACAGAAAAGGAACCTCTCAGTTTAAGGCACGTTTGGTTGATTTCACCCTGGTATGTCCCTTTTAATGTGGCTTTTTGGGATCTGTACATGTGTACTAGAGGTCAGCATGCATATTCTGTATAGAAATAATGGCCACCCTCACCACCTGTTGTTTTCTTGTCATAGTGGAGCCAGTTGACCAGGCACAGCCATCACAAATGGATAAATTAGCAAGACCAAAACTGTTTTTGTAGCAAGACGTAAACACGTTAATCTGTGGCAGTCTGTGGAGATTCAGTTTTTGGTATTTCTGTCTTGGCTAAAACTCTGATAATGTGACAGTGTGAGCAGATTTAGCCAGGCTTAAAAACAAATGCAAATAATTTCATTGCACAGTTTTTGTGGAATTCAGAGTATTTGGGGGAAATTTAAAAAAAACAAAAAAAAAACCAGCATGATTTTATTGTGCTGAGCAAAGGTCTTGAGCCCCTCCTCAGTTCTTTATATTTTGCTTCCAAAGAGCCAGACTAGTGTTTTTTAAGTGCTCTTAAGCATTAGTTCTCCAGGCTCTCTGAAGATTCATTCAAACATTAAAAAAAGCTCTAGCTAAAGGGATGAACCAGTGTTGTTAAATTGTATCTTTAGGCACTTTTTTTTATTAGCAGCCTGTCACAAAAACACACAATTTGTACCCTTTTCTTTTGTTTAATCTCTGAAAAATTCCAAAGATAACACAGTTTAAGATTAAATAGTATCATTACACCAAAAAGGGGATTCTCAAACAGCTGTTAGCTAAAAACTTGGCATATCTCAGCATGGTGTGCAGGGTGTTCTTAAAAAAATCAAGGACACTGAACAATTGGAGGACAAAAGAAGTTTCTGGTCTAAAAAACTATTAGTAGATGAAATGTATCATGTCGAGTTGATGAGTATTAAGAATCAGAAAATAATCCAGCAAAGACCTGACACAGAACTTGAGAGATGCATCTGGACCTTCAGCTCATCATCTACTGCCATTCTTAAGGAAGGGAAACGGGGAGATAGGGCTGAGGCATCCCATATTACACAAGAATTGGACTAGAAATCAGTGAAAATGGGTCTGATGGAATTGTTTGGTTCAAAACATCATCAGTATGTACGGAGCAGGTCAGGAGAGAGACCACTGTAAGTGTCTACATCAAATAATCATCAGTCTGACACCTCCTGGGTATCAATTCCTTCTAATGTCTGATTGAGCCCATCAATGAGGGTAATTTCTGCTGAATTATCATGCTTCATGCCTCCCTCGCCTAAACAAAGTGTTTTGTTTTCTTGCTACATGCACTGAAAAAAATAATCAGTGGGATAAACATAAAAAAATTATTGTAAGCGGTTGCACGAAATTAAGTTATGTTTGGTTAACCTTAGTTTTTTATGTTATACCTGCACACATTTTTCTGGTAACACGAACATGACTTTTTTATGTTGTTGTTATGTTTTTCATTCCGGTCAAATATTTATAGAAACCACTTGTTTATCAGACATGAACTTTTTGTGTTAATTGTATTGGACTACTATGTGTTATATTGACAAGATTATTTTATGGTAAGCTTATTTTATTTTATAACAAATTTCTAATATATAATATATAATCTAATATATAATTGAGTGTTCAATAAATAAAACTAAATTAAGGCTGATCTTACTGTATGTACTGTACACTTTCTCTCAATCAAAGAAATAAGCAAAACATTTTTGAACAATGACCTGTATTTTTGAAAATACTACACAGTTGTAAAAATGGACTTTCAATTCAGGCTTCCAAAATATACATGAGTCATATTTGTACAATGCATCTCTTGAAAAACATTCCACAACATTCCTCAAAGTTATCTGCTGGAACCTGAATTCAACATTGTGGGGCCTTGTGACATCGCACTTATGTAAAAAATAGTTTTTTAAATGTAAGAACCATAAGGTAAGGTAATATGGCAACAGGGGTGTAATTATTAAAATGACACAAAGAAGAGACTTAAAATAACATTATAACCCACAGGCACACAACCAAGAGACCTAAACTGATTAGTATTGGCTTGCTTCTATCACTAAACATCACAATCACTAATACTACACGATGCAATCTGTTTGTAGTGGTGCACCTTGGGAAAAAAATTGCAAATTGGTGAAATTGGTGCAAGGCGCCATTTCCATTGAGAAAAATGGACATTCAAAGTTTGAATTTAAAAAAACAAAACAAAAACCATGGCTTGAAAAGTGAAAACTGCAGTAATAAAGGCCCCAAGTTGAAAAGTGCCAGAAAAATAAGTTTCACTATGTACTGCAACTTTACCAGTGCTGGCTTAAAAGAAAGGATGGTACATATTCGAAGAGGTAAACATGTTGTTCCCACATCATAACTGGAAAACTGTTCAATCGTACAGTCTGGTCCTGAGAACCTGGGTCTTCTTTGAAAGGCTGTTCCTTTTGAGCTCCATAACCAGTTTCTATAATACCTCGAAGGTATACTTTTCCAGTGGGTAGGTGAGGTTCAAAGTGTACATTAGTCCAAACAGCATTGCAGCTGCTAGGGTATAGTTATCCAAATCCTGCCAGACTCTCTGGCCTTCAAGGACTATCCCGATGTCCTCAGGGCTGCCATTGGCATCTCTTGACTTTATGATGTAAATTCCCATGGTTTTTTCCTTATTAGATCGTTGGATAATGGCTTCATCTGTGGCCTAGAAAATGCAGAATTCCAAAATTTAATTAAACAGAACACTGGTCAAAGAACATTATACCAAATCTTATTTTAATCTGTGTCACTATTCCAAAAAATGTTAACATTAACACATTAGGTGAACAAAAATGGATTCATTACAGCATGTGATTTGAGTCCTCAGAATGCTTAAAAAGGTAATGCATGAAGTGAAATCTCCATGCAAAGAAGCAGAATACTGTCAGAGCATAGAGAGGTGTTCAACTATGAACTCCACACATCGTTCTGATGCAGGTAAAAGAAAAAACAAAAACAAAAAACGCACCCATGGTAAATTGTGAAAATCCCAGGTGATTTTCAACATACTCCTGGCATAGAGTGACAAGCAGCATTTTGTTAAAATTATTATTTTCCCTAAAGTGTATACACAAATTATTTTTTTCTTACCTGGGCCGTGGGCTCCAGAATGTTCTGCAGTCTTCTTCCTATTTGTCCTCCTCGCCTTTTGAAGACCTTTATGAGTTTGTCAGATAGCACATCTATCTGCGAGAGTAATCTGGACTGCAGTGGCATGGTGGTAATGCGCTTAAACTCTGCATTTATCTAAAAAGACAAGTTGTCACATAAAAATGCTGTCAAAATCTCAAATCTCACAAGGTTACATCCACACAAAGTTGTTATTTTTTGTCATGTTACTATTTATTAGCTATGGGTCCCATGTTGCTGAGCAGTTCCATAGTTGCCCTTACTTCCATACCACCCAAAGCCTGTTTGCAATCACAGCAGTTGCCTCCTTCTGGCCATTTTGCAGTTCTGCCAAATGACCCAGAAACTACATCTATTATTGTCATATACACATCAAGGTCTTTCATTAATACTTAGTTAAATTAGTTAATTTGACCTTTCCAGAAAATTTACCTTACAGAATGTGAGATAACATATGCAAATCTTCACACACCCCCCCCCCCCCCAACAGAGCCCACCCCATGGCAAACTAGCTTATTTAACTGTTTAACTAAAACATTTTAGGTACAACCAGTTAACTAAATGGACACGAGTTTGTTAGTCTGTATTCACTGAGAAAAAACAAGCGAATGTGACTGGGCACACACTGAAAAAAAGCTAATGCACATAATATTGTCCTGCAGCTTAAGCTAGCATTATCGTTAGTTAACTTAAGGAATGACTTGTTTTTTCCGCTATGTTGCTCAACAGGAATTCATGAGAAAAACTTCCCCATATAATGGATGTTCTCTTCGTTTCCTCTCAAACATGTAGTTTTCAGTTTACCTCGACAAAGTAAAGCTCAGCACCAAACGTAAACGAAGCAACGACAAAAAATGGCGGACCGCCACAGTGAATTTTCCCTCGCAGAACACGCCCGGGGGAGGGGGGGTTTCAACAGAAAACACAACTATTTTCTGTTATTTTGATATGACTGGTTTTAAAAGACTGAACATCCTTCTAAAACAAGTGAAAGGCGTGAGACTTAATTATGTTTAGACCAAAAATATAACTGATTCATGTTGGATATATTTACTGTATTTTTACTAATTTAACAACGTCATCATTGCATTAGTCGCTTTATGCTATAGCATTACGCTTACATTAGCTTGAAGCTCAAGGTCGTCATTTTATTTAATTTCTTTTTCTGGGCTTACAAACAGGACACACAACATTTAGATAACCGTTACACTGAATCTTGGGTCTGTGTTGAGTCTTTCAGCTGCTGACTACAGAAGCTAGATTGACCTTTCAGCATGTTTATAGCGGCTGTGGCTATGTGCTGGTAATGTTACCGTGTGTGAGCAGTCACATTGGCAGCAGACATGTTTCAACAAACTAGTCATATCCCGGCCCTACATTAGCTTGTTTAATGGTTAAGACACTGCAGGTACCACCACTTACTACAGACACCGATGCAAGTTTGTAATAGTCTGTTAATTTAGACTGAAAGAATATACAAACAATATTAACTCACATTATATATGTTAATTACTAATTTGCTTATCGCATAATTTCGGTTACCATTAGCTAACTGGAGCCTAACATTGGCCTTTCATGGTTTTCGATAAACAGCCCACATACCTGTAAAATAACAACACCCCAGTAAAAGTCCACATATATAAAGGGTCTACACTCTTTCTCACTGGTGTGTTAGCTTTAAAATCCTATTTACCTTCAAGTGTAAAACTCCAGATGGTAGTAGATTTTCCAAAGCGAGAGACAAAAATGGCGGACAGCGCAGCCGATTTTTCCTTTCCAGGGGGCGGAGCTTGAGGATAAAACACGACTAACTTGTTTCTTTTCAACATGATTTGTTCTAAAAGAATGAATATTCTTAAAGAATATGTGAAAATTAAAAGACAAAAATATGTTTAGATGTGAAATTTAAATTAGTCATGCTGGATATATGAAGTAATTCTATGCAGATTCAACAACCACCCTATTGCATTTTTTTCAGTGTGCGAGACCAGGTAACTTCCTCCATTCCCAGTCATTTCTGGGATGATTTGGAAGGTTAAAAAAGGTAACCTTTGTAGTAAACTTGCAAACATGACACTCGTGTCTGAAGTAAAAAACCAGACTGTGTTTCATTGTCATTCTCAGGTCGGAGGAAGACATCAGACTCATCAGTGATCCTGCGGGACTGCGGCTCAGGACACATTACCGTCAACGGCCAGGACTACCTCCAATACTTCCCCGTGCTGCAGGACAGGTGAGGAGAGCAGCACGAAGGTTTCCACTCTGAGCAAATAAGCCTTTCCACCTCACAGCCTCTGCACTGCTTCATTCACAGATACCGTTTTCCTTAAAATGCAAGACGCGATGGGTTTTACTCTCCACCCTCCACCCCTACCTCTCCAAAAAAAAAAAAAAAAATTAAAAAGCAGCTTTTTCACTCTTCACAGCATCGCCTCGTTTTTTATTTATCTCCTTGTAGTAAGTTAATTACACAGTTGAGTGATTGTGTGTGTGTGTGTGTGTGTGTGTGAGTGAGAGTGAGAGTGTGAGTGTGTGAGAGAGAATGTCCAGAGCTGGTGTTGTCACGCAGTGTGAGGACGGGGCTGTAATTGGAGCAGAGAGGTGACAATTGACTTTGTCAGCAGCTATGGGCCATTCAGCCTAAGACGCCATCCAGAACACAGACACTTTCTTTTTCTCACTCACACACACACACACTCTTATCCTCTTCCTGCTGAGTCAGAAGTTACTCTGTTATATGTGGTGGTGAGATTGTAAAAGAAGGCATTTCACAGCGCCGGGATCCTCTACGCTTGTCTGAAAAGTCACCCAACCAGACATTAAATTAGCTAAGCCTCCGCCGTTGATACCGCTATCTGTTAAATAGTGCACACTCCTGGTCTGCCCATTCAGCCACATTTCATTCTTTCACCTTATTATCTCTTGGTCATTTTCTCTTCTTCTTCTTTTTTTTTTTATAAAAATACCTCTCAGAGAGCAGCTGATGTTCCCGTTGCAGTTCATGGGCGTGCTGGGCCGCTTCAACTTGGAGTGTAAGGTGAGCGGTGGCGGCAGGTCGAGCCAGGCGGGGGCCCTGAGACTCGCCATTTCCCGTGCGCTGCTCAGCTTCCTGTCTGAGGGAGATGGGGAGGCGATGAGACAAGGTGGGTAGTTTTGTTTTGTTTTGTTTTGTTTGTATCTCCTACGGCAGCATCCTGTCTGAAAACTACTACCACTGATATACTTTTACAACTTGGGATTAAAAGAGTGCTCATTCACCAGCTTGTGCAGCTGGTTTTAAAAATCTTTGGTTGGATGGACATATCTAAGCGTGGTTTGCAGTGTGTCCTTAAAATATTTGAAGAACTGGACAAGACATGTAAAGCCTAAATAAACCGTATCTGAAAAGCATGTTCTTTAAGGTAGAGGGTCTAAAATCTCTGTCAGTAGATTACATATTACCTTTACTGGGTTCTGTTTTCCTAAGCATGGATTCGGGAAGTCTGGGGGTCTACTTGGGTCCCAGTCACGTAAAGTTTGTCGTCGGATGGTTAGTGCAAAGGTCGTGTTTGGTTTTTGTTACCGTGTAGACTTCTCCATAGAGAATTTACATTACACACTGACTTTAAAGCAGCATAACAGGAATGACTGCTTGGCCGTCGGGTCTGCAGCAGTCTGTTTGCAAACCTGAGGATAACCTAGGCTTTACCCCTCCCAATTAAGTGCACCGCCTTAGCTATGGCAGCTGCCATGTTTTAGTCAGCAAGGAGAGATCAACAATATTAAATTTAGACTGTACCCCATAAAGGCCACACCCGGTCGGCATGTTTCTACTGCTGTTTGTGTAAAAAGGGAAAACAAACACACACATTTTGTAAACTGTAAATGAACATATTTGAATAATATCAACACTTAGCAATAAAAAACAGAGATGGTTACCCCGAGTCACTCAAGTCACCGTTCATCTGTAGCAAGAGTTCTCAGACAGCAAAGCAACTCTAGAAAATTTCCTGTTACTAAGCACAGCTGTATTTTGCCGTTGTTAGCCTCTGTTAGCTGATGCTAGTTTCACTGAGAATAAAGTTTCACTGAATTGCTGCATTCAGACACTTAGTTAATAAATTTTCATACTGTATGAGAGTTTGTCACAAGGAACTTGGGATTTTCAGGAGGCACGAGCCTAACATTAACTAGCATAATGTTAGCTTATAATCAGCTGTTGTTGTTTAGCCGGCTCGTTGTCACCAGGAATGGGAGGGTCACATGTCTAATCTGCTGACATTAAGTAATTGTGACAATAACGCAGAAAAGTGCCATCAGGTTTTGAATCTATCATGCAAGGAAGCATCTGATTGATAACATTTTTCAGCATGACAATGATCCCAAACACACTGGTAGTGCAGTAAAATCAGAGTTGTATAGAAAAACATACAGTGGAACACTATCAGTCATGAGTCGGACCTCATTATTGAAGCAGTGTAGGATCATGTTGACGGAGAACAGAACAAAGCACAGTATTTTCTCCAGAGTTTTCTTTCTTTTTTCTTTTCTTTTCTTTTCTCAGCTAACCTTTTTTATTAGCCAACTATAATAAAGTAAAGTTATTTAGTCTTGAATTTATTGTGTAGTTTTTATCACCTCTGGTTTTCCTGAGACCACAAAGCTCCGTGACAGCTGGTTGTTTGCTGCTGTGTTTTTTGTTACTTAAACGTTACCGTGATCTTCCCTACCATAAATATTTATGTCACTCTCCAGTCTCATAAGGACTACTTGTGTTATGACATGCATGTACTAATGAACTAATAGATACATAAAAATTTACTCATCTGCGCCTGTGTTCAGTTATATTTCATTCTTTTCATTTTTTTTTTCCACAGCTGGTCTGCTGACCCCCGACCCAAGAGTGAGGGAGAGGAAGAAGCCTGGACAGGAGGGAGCACGACGGAAATTCACCTGGAAGAAGCGCTGAGGGGCGGATCAGTTCCACCTGAGCTTGGATATGAAACATTCAAACTGATTTCTGACATCAGTGAAACTGCTTTATTTTCTCTCCAGAGGCGATGCCACTCTGTCCTCTTTAAGCTCTTGGTGCCAAGTGCTATGCTTTCTCACATGGTTTTCATGATGCACCTGCTGCAGGGAGCTCCTTCAGCCACCAGATGGAGACATGTTATAAGAAATTCATAGTTTGGACTGTTTATCTGTACATCAATTAATAAATTAAAGATTTTCTATAAAATATAAATAAAGGTTGTGATATTTTGGCTTGTTTTTTTTTTTTAGTTTTTTTTTTTTAAATACAATTTAAACAATTTTCCTTTTTTTTTTTTTTTTTTCAAATACCTTCTTAGGTAGTAGGTTAGGTACCTATGTTCACCATAGTGTGAGATTATTTTATAGTAAATGTTAAAGACTCGAGGCTAATTTTTGTTTTTTTTTTTGTTTTTTTTAAAGGCAGGAGTAACGATTTTACGGCAAACTGTGCAGTTTTTGAAGCAAAACTAAGAATTTTTTTTAGATTGAATCAAGTCAACTGTGGTGATGTGTTTAAAAAAAGTTTTTATATAAACAAATCTACTAATCAAATTAATCAAATAAAATATGCTGCCAACAACCTGCAGTAGAACCAGATATGATTTTATTCCGCGTTTTACGTTTTATTTTGTCAAAATCCATGGCCTACATTACCCACAGTGCAACACTAACGCTCGGGCACTGGCTTCGTGGATTCGGAGCATCCGGGTGTTTTCGGGAGTGTATGCTAATAACGGTGAAATACAAATTCGCTTGGGGTGACTGGTGATTTCTACTAAGTAACGTTTTTTTATTAATAAATAAATTGACGAATTCGATAGTTTATCAATAGTTTAGTCTCTAGAGTGAAAAAACATTGCTTTATCGACATATTGCCGATAAAGGTCAAAGGCAGAACCGGACGAACGTAGGCTTTTTTTCGGTTTTATTTCTGTTATTAAATAATATATATTTAATTTGATATATCCCTCACTTCAACCACTAGATGTCGCCAAAGTTTCACAAATGCCTGCCATGTGTGACCGTCTGTTGCTAATTATAACTTCATCTCATTATAAAATAACATCATTAATTAGTTAAAAGCTTATAAGTAAATATTAACTGAGGCCGTGTGTTTGCATTGAGTGAAGCAGAATATAGAAATGTGTTACAGCATGAAAAAAATAAATGTCATATGTTTACGGTTAGGTGTGTTGGACATTAGCCCACATTTTAGACTGACAGGTGCACCATCTACCTGTAATCAGTGCCGGGAGAGGAACAGAGGGAGGGGTACGTGTGTAAATGTGTCGGAGGGAGGGGGGGAGTTATGTAGTCTCCCATTGGGTGAACGTCCAGACAGGCGTACTAGACAGATTACTACCGCTGCCGAATACAGAAAGCAGTCTGAGGGCGCAGCAGCAGCAGCTTGGCCCTACCTGTCCTCCATTTGTGGTTTAAGGTGGAGGTAGAGGTGAAGGCGGCTGGTATTGTGGTCTTTTCGTGTGCTTTTCTTTGCTCCAATGGAGGCGGCCGTGCTGAACCCCGCGAGCATGACGGAGGTGGACTGCAACAGCAACACCCTGAACGCCGAGCTGGAGGTGAAGAAGCTGCAGGAGCTGGTGCGCAAACTGGAGCGGCAGAACGAGCAGCTGCGCACCCGAGCCGGCGCCGGCGGATACTGCCTCCCCAGCCCGCTGCCCACCCTGCTGTGCCACTCGTCCTTGGGCTCGTTCTCCGCCCCCGAGGAGCCTTTCGACTATTTCCACCCGCACAGCGGCAGGGATGGAGCGGCTGCTGCTGCGAGGGAGGAGGACGACGAGGAGGAGGAGGATGCATCCGAGCCGTCGGTTCTGGACGAGCTGGAACTTCTGGATTTGAATTCCCTGAGCTGCTCAGAGGAGTCTGATGAAACCTGGTAAGTGCACACTGCATTTCCAACCATATATTGCTCAGTCATGTAGTATGTGATTTCTAACTGAAATGTGGGATTTTAAAGCTTTGTTTTCAGCTGCTCCAGCCCTCTGCAGTGCCCCAACAAAGCCACACACACCTTGAAGTTAATCAGGCCCTACTTATGTGCTGCCACTTGCCTTTAAAGCTTCAGGGAAACACTTCTTGTGTTTTGCTGTGGAGTGGCTGCAGAGAGGACTAAATCAAATTAAGGAAGTGAAATTTTTTGCTGATTTTTGTCACAGCTTGTGAGGTGTTGTGCAAACTCATAAACAGGAAGTGACCCAGGGCTGCATTTAACTAATACAAGTGGTCATTTTTTTCACTTGTAGCGATGGATAGATAGAGATAGATGGATAGATATGAATATGACAGATCTCCATGTGTGGGTGTGCACTCAGTCCCCTTCAGGTCACACTCTCACCTGATGTCAGCCGGGGTTTTAATCTATAATTCAGCTTCTTCCATGTTGCCCACAGAGCAGCAGCATCCGGGCTGTCAGAATAATCTGATCCACTCTGTTTGAGCCTCTTCCTTGCTTCTAAAAAGGCTTGACACCACCTTCAAACTGAGTGGGAGACAGATTTCTCTGACTCAGGAGGAAACGAGTTGGTGGAGGAAACGAGTTGGTGGCGCAAAAGGAACGATGGAGTCTGGAGTGCGATCTGTCAGGGACTGTGTGCTGAGAGATTATATATGTATGTCACAGCACTGAATTATCCAGATTGAGTTGGTTATCTGTATTCAACAGCTAAGAGTTGAGTTAAAAGAATAGGCACGTGATTAAGGCTAGATATGTAGTGAGGAGGATGTTGACATGAAACAGAAGTTTTAAAAGAGGAAGATGGCATTAAGAGTAATATTTGTCTATATATTTTAATAGTCGCAAAGAGACACTACCAGGTGTAATCGATCATGATGGGTAACAAGTTAACAGGCCTGTGTATGTAAATGCCTGACCACAGCTTCTTATGACAGAAAAGGAGGAAATTCTCATGTGGGCATTGTTAAGTACTGGTTTTAGATGTCTTTCAAGCACAAACTTGGGCAAAACAGTGGCAGTAATTTGTGTTTTCTTGTTTTGCCATCTCAAATGTGAGCTTTTACCGCTTTTCTCAGAGTTACACAAACACACTCTTTGGTTTTGAACTGTTTGTTGGGCAGTAACATCATCTCTACGCCCTGAAACATTAGGATGGACTACTTGGTTTATAGGCTAAATAAGTAAAGCTCCAGTTGGCTTTCAGAATGAATGAGCATTCAAGCACCTTACTACAGAGTAAGTCTTTGTTGACCTTTGAGTTTGGCTTTCCCAGATTTGTCCCCACCACAGTCTACACACTGTCCAGCTCTTTGTAGTCTCTTAAACTGCTCCCCTGATCATGTTTGGAAAGATCTGGGATTGGCCAGAGTCTCCTATCAGAGCTCATAGAAATTGTAGAAGTCTAGTTCACTCTTGCTTCTCTTTCCAGGTTATATGTGTCATCAAAGGACCGCAGGTCGGAGACCACGAGCGACGCCCTCACACCGCTGCAGTGGTGCCGGCAGGCTCTGGACAGCCCCAAATCGGAGGTGGAGGCCGCCAGAAGGTCGCTGTCCCTCCGGCTAGAGCAAGGTGCGAGTCAACTGGTTTGTTTGTAATTTGTGTGTAGAGAAAACGACTCTGACTGCCCCCCCCCCCCCCCCCCCCCCGCCCGCCCCCGCCCCCCAGGGAGGTTGGATTGCACACACCTGGCTGTGCAGGTCAATGGTGCAAAAGAGGACACAAGCCACATGATTAAGTTGCTGCTGGGAGCACTGCTGTAGCTACTGCTGCAAGAAAGATGATCAAGTCTGATATTTCTCTGAGTAGATGAGTGAAGAGTGGGAGTTTCTTCCTCATTAACTTGGAGTTCAGCCTGTGGGTGTTTCTCAAGACGGTTTCTCTTAATAAAATGCATCTTTATCTTGGGAGCATTTCAGAGCTTGAAGTCCCCGCAGTTCTGTTGTTCAGTGCACGCTAAAACCAAAGGCTGAGGCAGCGGATTAGTTTGCAGGGTGCCGCTCGCCTCCAGGCTATTTTAAAACTGATGTACACAGCTTTTAGTGTCTTGCCAAAAACAAGAGCGCTCGCTACCTCACACGCCCCTACTGTCTCTCACAACACAAATGCTGGCCAGGAGGAAGTGTTGGTGTTAGTTCGTACAGATCTTGCACACAGCACAGCTGCTGGCTTGTTAGAAAGAAATGTGTTGAGCACAAATACACTACACTGCAAAAAGTATTCACTCATCTGCCTTCACACACATCTGAACTTAAGTGACCTCCCATTCTTAGGGTTTGATATGATGTCAGCCCTTTGCAGACACAACAGCTTCAACTGAGGTTCAGGAGCGTTTATGGGAATTTTTGAACATTCTTCCAGAAGTACAGTCGGATGAAGGCCTGGTTCACAGATTGCAATCGAATTAATCCCAAAGGTGTTCTGTCGAGTTGAGGTCAGGACTCTGTGCAGGCCAGTCAAGTTCTTCTACACCAAATTCTCTCCTCTGTGTCTTTATGGAGCTTGCTTGTACAAGCAGGCTAGCTGCTTGATTTTTATACACCTGTGACCACTAAAGTGATTGGAACACTTGAATTCAATAGTTTGTATGGATGAGTGAATACTTTTGGCAGTATAGTGTATTACTGATGAGATGAGTCCCTGGGTTCAGCAGATTAATTTGTCAACACTGGTTTTTGTTCAGTGTGGATGAATTCCTTAAAACTGTGTCAGCGTTTGAGCATGAGTTTCAAAATGACATGCAGACACATTTGAATCATTTATTTTTTCACACCAGTATGATAATACTGAGCAGGTACAAGCCCCACCCACTCGCTGTCAAAAGCTTCTGTTTGTGAGAACCATCCAACCAGAAGAAAGCTAGCTTTAAGGACATAATGAGATAAGAGGATTATTTTGATACTGTGAATCATGCAAAGCTGTACTAAGAATACAAATGCAGACATAGAAATTAATAGAAAAGCCCTCCCTTAAAAAAAAAAAAAAAAAAAACAGCCCAGCTTCTCATTTACTTGAGCAATGTGTAATAATTCATTCAGTAATGAATAAGTAAAGACTCTTTACTTTAGATACGTCAGCACATCTGTGGGCAGCTGGGGCCTCGGCATGTCAGCATAAGAAAAGTGTAATTGCACTCCATTTATTTTTATTAATTTGTTGTTTTTGTTGTTAGTATTATTTTACAATGTTAATTTTTAGTTTTTCCAGCTGAAACTGTTCTTCCTGCTCTTGTGGCCATTTTCTGAGTTTGTATTGAGCGGTGTTGTGTTACAAGAAATTTTGTGCTATTGTATTTAGAAGGTTATTAATTAGGTTCCTTTTATGTCAAAACGTCACCTGTGCGATTGCTCTGACAATATGACGCCAAACTTCGTCTGCTCCAATATCTCTTTAAAATGAAATGCATACAGAAGGTCTTTGTTTTAGTTGCCTGTTTGAAATTAGCACAAAGCTGCCAGCAAACTGCGTGGGGTGGAGGAGAAGGAAAAACGTCACACTCTGTTTTGGTGATTGTGCCGTATGAACCAGTACAGGCAGAAAATATGAGCTTGTTCATCTCTGCTTTTGTTACCTGTTGAAAATCAAGATTGACAGCTGCTTGTTTGGCTTCTCAACTTACTCAGCTTGAGCAGCTTGTTTCTTGATCTTCATGTCTTGGATCGTGTATGAGAGAAGTTGTGTTCTCAGTGGTGGTTTACTGTTTGTGGACGGAACAGTTTGCTCAGTCCAACATTGCATGCATTAAAGTCGAACTAACGGCCACACAAAAGTTGTTGATATTTGTGTAGCTATTTTCTCTGTGCCATTTATTTTGGAGGAGCCATTAGCAAGAAAAGAGCTACCACTCATTTGTTTATCTTGCTAGTAAAATAAGAAATGGGTGCAGTTATTATATTGAAACATGTAAATACAGTATTTAAGGCAGAAATAGAGTTTGGACAACGAAATTTCAACTTTATTTGTATAGCAAATACTAAACAACTATAGGTGACAAAAGTGCTTTACATTGAACACAAAAATAAGGGACAATAGAAAAATAAAGTACTCTAAGGTAAAAGTACAATAAAATAGGAATGCACTGAGATGTTTGTTCACTGAAGTCTCATCAGAAATGGTCTCAAACGATCCACTGAAGTTCCAGATATTTTTCATAGATTCAAGAAAAGAAATGTTGTTGTCTGAAGGACTGGACTGAAAATGTGTGAAAAAGCAGCTATTGTCCAAAGAAACACTTTAGAAAACCTCTAGAACTGGTGACTCTTTAGAAAATGACAACGTCTGGCTCTTTGTAAGCAATATATAAAGAAACGAAGGTTGGTGCACTAAAGTGTTTTCCAGAATTTATCATGGTGATCCCCTTTTTTACCAATATGAAGGCAGGGGCATGACATTTTTACCTAAATCCTGTTTAAAAAATGTATCTCACCCCTCAAAGTTGTTCAGATAAACCTGTGATGGTCAGACGGGAGGTGTTTGGACTGATATGCAAAGACGCAGCAGTAATGTGCTAGAGCACAAGTGTAACGTGACACTGCATTTGTTTAATCAGCTTAAGAAGCAGGAGACATTTCCTGTGAGAGGTGAAATCTCAGCAGGTCTGGAGATGAATGGAAACAGCTGGCAGCACAGTCACTAGCGCTCTTTTTAAATGATCCACTTTTTAAAGCCAGTAAGATAAGCAGTCACCTCAGTAATGCTTCCTAAGTACTCTGTGGTCACGGTGATCAGTCTGAGGTCGGCTCACCTTCATCCATGCACTGCAGGGCTCAGCAGTCCGTCGGCACTTCTTAGGCAGATCAGGCCCAGGTCAGCTGACCTGCGTGTCTGTCATAATTACAGCCGTCGCTTAGCGATACTGAGCAACCGGAAAAGATCTGAGCAAGTAAAACAGGAAGTTGGTGTAAATATACCAGCAGGTTAAAGCAAGGAGCAGACCAGTGGATCGATGGCAGTGGTGAGGCCGCCGCTTGGCTTAGTGTTGTCATGGTTACCTCATGGGTCTGTAAAAATGGATTTCGTGTTTGGAGTTTATCGACAGGTGACCTGGAAAAAGCAGATCAGGATCATCAGTCCTGATGTCCGTGTGCTTATCAGAGTCCTCATCAAATCGATGGGTCTCTTTGTAGTTTTTTGTGTGTGTGTGTGTGTGTGTGTGTGTGTGTGTGTGTGTGTGTGTGTAAGATGGGGCTGCTTGTGAAGTGTGAGTGGAGGCGACAGCTCCCACGGCCTCAGCTGAACAGGCAGCTTAACGCCCGCAGCCTTTAATGAGGCGAGATGGAGCTCCACTCACCTGCGTGGGCGCGCTCGTCTGCATACGATCCCGCTCAGCCTCCACATACTTAGGAATCAAGTAATTATGTGCAGTGTTAAAGTCAAAGAAATACTTCACTTACACTGCAATTTTGCTTCCATCAAGGGCCGGCTGTTGGTGTAGAAAGGCTAATCTTCACACTGTAACCGCAAAGCTTGCAGAAAGAGCAACATTGAATTTAATCTTGTTAGATGCGCAGAGTGGAGATTCACCAACGCAATCCAAAAATTCACTGTGACAGTAATGTTTTTGATTAAATCAATTAATAAAGAAAGGAGGCAAGATTTAAAGCCTGCATGTATGCCTGTTCTTTGTGCAAAAGCATCCCCCGCCTCCTTATGCAGTTTCAGCAAGTCTCTAATGGTATCATGCCATCATTAAGTCAAAGTTTAGGTTTGCCAAGGCAAATAATTGGTGCTCATGTTTGGTGCTATTGAAAAGTGCCTTGAATCTGTTTTCTTTCTAGTGACCAGCCAGGATCAACACATGGTTGCAAAAGAGGGCCCAGCTGTCTGGTTGCTAAGCACTTTTCCTGCTGAATTTATGGTGCCAGTCTCTAGGTGGCCATGTTTGATATGACTATAACGCACAATCAAGTAAGCTACGACTTCACATTCAAAGTCTGACATATCCTGATGCTACAGTCACACAAAGGAAACCGGTCGTGGGAGACAAAGTTGTTGCTACTGTGCTACTGCACTGAACTTGTGATCGTGTTGCCTTTTGAAATGGTCATTTTGAAGACGGGGACCATGTCTGAAACCACTCGTAGTCAGCTGCCGTCTTCAAAGCAACATTGGCGTGTCAAGACGGCCATAAAACAAATGGTAAATGGTAAATGGCCTGTATTTATATAGTGCTTTTCTAGTCCCTAAGGACCCCAAAGCGCTTTACATATCCAGTCATCCACCCATTCACACACACATTCACACACTGGTGATGGTAAGCTACATTGTAGCCACAGCCACCCTGGGGCGCACTGACAGAAACACAACAACAAGAGGTCGATAAGGGTTGGGAACTGCATGACAACTTGACCTCATTGTTGCTATACAGTGATTAATTGCACTAAACTGGCAAAAATTACAAATCTGAATGCATGGAAATTCACATTCACGACTTGAATTCAGAGACCAGCCCAACTCACAAATCTGAAACAGGAAGTCCTCCACAAATAGTGACGTAGTTGCTGCAGGATGACAATTTAACTGTAAAATGACATGGTGCTCGGCAGCGTGGCTTTGATACAGGAATACAACCGGTCGGAAACCAGATGTCACTTTGAACTTTGGGTTATTCTGAGCATCTAACAGAACAAATTGTGGTTTAATCAAGATCAAATAGCCCCTCCCTCTGTTAGATTTTCTTCATTTTCCTCATCTTTATGATGACATCAGTAGGAAACATCATGAATTGGTCATCTCAGGCACAGAAGCCACCTGCTTTTAATCTTGTGCGAGGAACCTCTTGTCTTGTTTCAGAGAGGATGATCTAAAGGCCTAGAATCAGATAAAATGAGGATTATTTTGAACTGTGACTCATGCAAAGCTACTCTGTTCAAGTCTTGGTGTAGCAGCCAGAACTCGATACTTGTGAATTTCATTACAGCATATCTTTTCGGCCACACTTGGTTTGTAGCAAGTTACTTCCTGAGAGCCATGTTGCCAGTTAGACACATTTCTACGGTAACTCAGGCTTGTTTTAGATGGGCTGAGTGCGAGTGCTGACAAACAAATCTTAAGGAATATTGCAGCTGCTGTGATCACTGTGCTGGAGTGTCACCTCTGCATTGCTGATCACATGCTAACCTTCCATGTGCTTTAAACTAGCCTCCGTTGCAGTCTCAGTATTTGGGTCACAGAGTTCGACTCCCTGACTCGGCTGCATCCTCTGAAGTTGCCTCGGCTGTGCACCTTGTTGCATCAGAAGCAGTTAAACCTCCACTCGACACACTAACCATCCTCTGCAGAGGAATCCTCCCACCAACTTGGCCCACTAGCTCTCTCTCCCCCACCCGAGGTTTGCCGTGATGAAATGAAGAGCTGTTGCCATAGCAACGGTGTACATGAAAGGTTCGTAGCTAAATGCTTTTATATTCACATTGACAGGTAAAGGAGAGAAAGATTTCCCTCGCATCTCTGTGCGGACACCAGCCTTACTCGCACACCTTTTAAATAATACAAGCAGTATTTTCTTTTATTCACCTCTGATTCCAAAAGAGTGTGTGTGTGTGTGTGTGTGTGTGTGTGTGTGTGTGTGTGTGTGTGTGTGTGTGTGTGTGTGTGTGTGTGTGTGTGTGTGTGTGTGTGTGTGTGTGTGTGTCTCAAAGCTGTCATGTTTCTTCTTTCTATGAATAGTATTTGTGTGAGAGGCGCACAGCACCAGGTACAGCTGCATTGTGTGAGCGTCTCTGTTGTGTTGAATCCTGCTTTGTCCTCGGCGCTGAGCTGCTGAATAGAGCAGTCGGTGACAGACACCGCTGGTGAGGTAGCGGCTGCACGGCGCTGCCCTCGTGCACAAAGACGTCTGTGATGTCTGGCTTTGTGTGGTTATTGTCTTTTTATCTCTGATTTTGAGCTGTAAAGAACAAAAGAGTCGAACTGATGGTGATTTTTTTTTTCCCTTTTTTTTAAGTCCCATAGAATATTCACTGATGGCATTTAAAGAGACATTACACCCAAAAATGTTAACATGTTTCATTTTGGATGCTTGCTGGTGTGAAGTACCAATTCATTGTGAGGAAATGAGGACTACGGCTCATTTACACTCTAGTTTGTCCTTTATTCCCACTCCTGCACTCATTGATGTAGCGCTATCGAGGCACAGGTGGTGTAAAAGGACATTAATCGAGTTGGCAACAAGTCGTTACTGTAAGTGAAATAAAAGCTTCTCAGTGATGTCCTTCTAGTTTCTACGTCTACCCGACTCTGAGCTTAAAATGTTACAGTCAGTCGTTTTTAACAGAAAAACAATAATATTATGCTCATAAATATATATTTATAAGTGCATAATTATGTATTCCGACAAACTGTGTTCTCAAACTTAGAATTAATCTGTTAAAAATACGTAGGTGCAGGTTTGTCATATTGGCCCGCCACCTTGAACACACTGTTCAGTCTTGTTTTATGTATGTAGCTAGAGACCGGCCACATACGAGAAGAGAAGTCATAGACAAATTTTAATTCATTTCTGCAGCTTCAGAGTTAAGATATGATAAAGTACTGTCATCTGAGAAGAGTTCCTTATTTGCAAAAGCAGTGAAAAAGTGTCTCAAAGAGTCACCAGCTAATGATAAGGTCAAGTGACCTGAAAACTTTTTATCTGACCAAGAGTCTGACTTCATTCTCACATCATAGTCTGACAGATGTGTGGTAAGTCTAACAATGCTAGAGCTACCCTCAAGGTTTCGCTAACGGAGGTTAACGCCGGCTAAAAGAGGCTTACGGCAGCTAACACTGGCAAAAATGATTAAATCAGCACTTATTGGCAGAAAAGTTCAGATATCTGTTCCAAATAACGGATGTGTATATCCCTATATTAATGAAATATGATCTGTTCAAAATAAAAATGTTTTTGTATGTTAGGAAATCTTTTTCATTTTATACAAGATTGATGTAAAATTTGCACTGCAAATAAAAGCAAATGTGTTTATCTGAAATTAGTCAAAGAGATTCTCCAAAAGATTTTTACTAAAATATTATTGGGCAGTTGGAGCTGTATGATGGAACTTCACTTTTATATAGAGACAGAACCAAAATATGAACTATCGACGGAAGTGAGTGAAATCAAATGTTAATGTGTATTAATTCTAACAAGCTGCTGCATATTCTCAGTATTGGCCTTTGCTACATGGTCCTGAACAGTCTAGCAACATGTTTGATCTTCCCATCATTCATGTAATATGGGAATGTTTTTATTTAAATAAATGAGTGTGTCAGCTCAGTAACTTCCACTGATCAGTGGTGTCAGACTAATTTTACATTGTGGGCACCATCCAGCCCAATTTGATTTTATGTGCGCTGGACCAATGAAGTTACAGCATTGCCTCATCGATAAACATGTCTACCTGCCAGTTGTTTCCCTCATAGCATGAAAACTCTTTCCCTTCTTCCATATTTAACACCCTTTGTCCAATAAATTCCAGCCTTGCCTCTCTAACTTTGTCTCCAAAGTTGGGTGTTGGAATACTAATGGTAAAGAACGCCTACATTTCTACCTACTTTGGTGTGGTATGCCATTCCTTGGGTGAAGTCTTTTGACATATTGTACTTTTGACAAGTACAATATTTTGTGCAAGTATCCTTCTACTTTCCAAGTGTCACATTTTCTAAAGCTGTCCACTGGGTCAGTTTGGTGGCCCAGTTCTGTCCCCTGGACCAGATGTTTGACTTGACACCCCTGCACTGAAAGCATGAATGGTGCATGTACTAAAAACTACTTCATCCTTTGGGATAATGCACACTTAATGTGAAACCATAGTTTATATAAAAGTATAATAAATAAAAATATAATTTTTTTTCTTTTTGGGGTGGGGGGGGGGGGGGTAGTTTTTGTTAGATGGGTCGATGTACTCACATGGAGGTGGCTTGTTTATCAAGAGGTAGTCACTCCTTAAGTCATTATTACCAGAGTATCCACTACTAAATACTCTGCTTTTTATCATTAATTTCTCTATATTGGACTAACATTTATAAAGTAAACCTGATCTTGTATTAAATTAGACTTGAAACCAATGTTTAAGACTATAAATGTAAATTTACTAAGTAAATAAAGTGAGCAGTTGGGCCACTTTCCCCTTAGACTTCTAGATAAGCACACTTGCTCTGTTGTGCACTCCTGAATATTCACAAATTCCAATAATTATGCTGAAAAGAGCAGAAATCTTATAAACACACTGTCCTGTGTGTGTGTGTGTGTGTGGGTGTGTGGGTGTGTGTGGGTGGGACTTTCTTTTGTTTCTTTATCCGCCCACAGCTTTTAGTTGGTGTGTCATGTCTGACAGGGAAACGTAACAGTTTGTATTAAACATATGCTAACTCTGTGCTTGTTTTCTCCCTCCTTCAGTCTCCAGGTGGCGTAGCTCCCTATCCAGCCCCTCTCCTTCCTCCTCTCCCGGTCCTCCTCTGAGTCGAGTTGCTGGAGTGTCTCCTATCAGTGCTTCCCCTCCAACCAAGCCCTGCTCCACTCCTCAGCCGTCTGAAAGACACGGTACCAATGTTTTATCTTTTTTCAAAGCATCATAATCAGCTGGCCTGGGACTTAAATTTCCTCGAGTACTGTCCAGAATTGAACATCAGTGCAACTTTCACTCATGAATCAGCTGTCTGTCACATCTTTTTCTCCCAAAACTGGCTTCCCCTCCCTCTGTGCCTCAGTTCCTTCCCTCTCCTCCCCGCTCCACCCTCTCCTCCATCGGACTCTCAGTCCCATCGGGAAGGAGCTCTCCCCCGTAGCTGAGAGGACTCCCACCTTCCTCCCTCACCCGCTCACCCGAAGTAAGCCTTCCTTTGCTGCTCTTCTTAAAAGAACATGTTGATTCCTTACAAACATTAAAAATTTAATACGTATTGTAACCAGAATACGAATGTGCCGGGGGAGGAAAAAACTGGGTCATGCTCGAGCTTTTTATACATTATTCCAAACATTCCCTCCTGTAGGAAGTTGAAATTGAAGAATATATTTTCATCGCAGCCTTTTTTTTTTTTCCTCTGCCCTGCTTGTTGCTCGTTATAAGACTACATTTCACTGCTGCACGTGAATCCTGTTTGAAGGCAAAGTGGATTCAAGTGCATTATTAGCAATGGAAAAAACGACGTTCCAGACACAGGAGAGGGCGAAGCTGCAGGGAATAAAACTGCTCAGCCCTGAAGGGAGCGAGCTCACATCCTGAGCAATGTAGCTCAGAAATAACTGCTGGGGGGTCTAAGTAGTGGTGGTGGGTGTTTGCCCAAAGCTTATTTCCATGACACTGGCTTTAATGAGCCTTTTTCTCGTGCTCTCCTAAACGGGAACCTCCCTGCCCTCCTCTGTGCCACCAATGTGTTCGGGGCTGTCAAATGGGCTCTGTGCTGGGCTCAGTCAACCCAGGGTTTGTTCATTTATCTATAAGCACGCTTTCAAGAAAGAGGCACGATTGGCAGCGTCTTACCGATGAAAGCTTGGATAAAGCTACAATACTGGAAAAATATGAAAAGGTTAAACACACTATGGCAGCTGAAGCACTAAATGTGATAGTTAGATGCTTTATTGGTCCCACAAGGGAAATTATTAATATTACAGCAGCAGGATAAGGAATAAAAATAGTCAACAACAAATAATCAAGGTGGATAAAGTGCCACAGTTGCGTAGTGAGAACCTTATATTGTGAGACTGCAGCAGTTTTACATAAACAGTGAAAACAAGGGAAATGAAAAGACTGATGTGTAAGAGAGTAGCACAGATTGTATTAATACATAATATGTACACTATAAATCTAAAACGGCTCCAAGAATGTGTGAAGGCTTTTACACACTGAAAGCATTTAGAAAAACGATGCGAAATTCCCAATTTTTCATATGCAAGTGTCTCATAACGTTTAAATGCACCAAAAGCTCTGCATTGCATGAGTCATGGTGAAGTGAGATTGAGCTGGTCCTGATGTTTCTAAACAAGAAAAGGAAGAAACTGAGATTGTGGGTTCATCCGGTTCTCATGAGCAGGCGACAGCAGGGACGCTTTAATGGTTTGATCCGGGAGCTGAAGTTGTATCACAGCTGCTTTAGTACTTATTTCAGGATGTCAGTGAGGCATTTTGAACTGTTGTTGGGAGAGTTGGGTCTAGATGTTGGGGAAACGATTTGAGAGAGCCGATTAACCCCGGAGCAACGTCTGCTGTTTCCATCTCATTGTGTAGTTGGTACCGGTGCACGTTTTGGAGCTACGACCACAAATGCAATGATCCGATTGATCATATCTGTTTATTCGCATGTGAAAAGTCTCAAAAATCGAGATTGATTCAAAAAATGAATGCCAAAAAATTCCTCCTACGAAATTTTGTGATCGGTGTGAACGACTGTTTAAGAGTAGATGAGTCTGAAAAATAATTTTAAAGGCCTTAGAACAGAAATGTGTCTTATTCTCAACAGGTGTGTTCTCCTCATTGTACAGTTTCATGGAGAAATTCCACCATCAGCTGTAAGTTTTGGTATTGCTAAGAGGAAGCTTTTAGAAACCACAGCAGAACCACATAAAGTTGCAGATCGGGGAACTGATTGCTGACTTGTAACCGCGGAGCTCCAAACCTCCTCTGGCATTAACATCAGCACTAAAGCTGTGTGACAGGAGCTTCATGGCCTCATTTCTATGACCAAACAGCTCCTGTAGGTGGTGCAGCCCGTTTGGTATGTACTCTACCCACTGAAGGAACAACCACTTAGCCCTGGCCTTTTATTAAAAGCACCTCTGATCTAAACTGCACAGCAACAATATTCTAAAACTTCACTGCGATAGTTTTAATGAGGCTTTATTTATAGAGTGCTTCCCTGAAGGCATGTTACAAATTACTTCACACAAGAAAATATGACAAACTCATCGACCTGAAGGAGGGAAAAAAAACCTATTATGGGATTTGTTTTACCTGAAGAAGCTGACCGTTGACCTACCTGAGCTTGTGCCCAAAGTGGAAGTGAAGGAAATGTCATTTGTGCTGATCTCAAAAGTCTCACTTGTCTATCCAGAGAAACCTGTGTCACTCAGCACAACCCACAGACATTTTTAATGTTCCTTTCTTGATTGGTAGGAGTTAATTTCAAAGATTCAGAGACGGCCCGCGTTAAAGAAGCTCGTAAAGGTGCAGAAATCCTGGCCTGTGTGAGTCAAATAAGACTAAAGTAATTAGAATAATGGCACTGATGGAAGGGATTACTTTATAGAGCAGTCGCAGGGAGCAGATATCAGGCAGATCGTTAACTGTGAAGAGGTTTTTGTAACCTCGGGCTTAATATTTCTGCCTCACTGCTGCCTAATGGGCTCTAATTCTGTGAGCCGAGCATCGCCCTCCATTAGTCCGGACCCCTCATCTTTATGTGGAGGACGCTCTGAAGAGTGAAGGGTACTTCTCTCATCGGAGCAGTCCTGCCTCATTTGTTTAACTGTGCAGCATGAAGTGAGACATCGGAGAGGAAAGTCTGACTTCTTGGGTCTTGTTTTTACTTGAAGGTCGCAGCCTGCGGCGCTCCACCCTCAGCCCGCAGTCGTCCATGGACAGCGACCTGGGAGCATCTGAGGCAGAGGATGACTCCATTGCTCTGGGATACAAGCTGCAGGACCTCACTGATGTCCAGGTTATGGCCCGGCTGCAGGAGGAGAGTAAGTAGCAGGACCTCCGTCTGTACCCTGACTGCACTTCCTGATTTTTGATTTGAGTTGTAGACTGTTGGTTAGTTGTTTGCTCCACCTGCCAGAGTGCTTAAAATGCACTATAAATCTGAATCTTTATACAGAAAGAGATGTTTCTGAAATGATTTCAGGACAGTAGAAATCATTCTGGCTGTTTGGTCACTTTTTTATGGTTATCTGTGTCATTTGAGCCAACTCACTTCTCCTGCTGTCCGTCTGTCTATCCCTACTGTCCCCCCCGTCCTAATAATTTAACATATGGCACCAGATCTCAGAGCCCATCGCTACTTCAGCTTCATTAACCCCAGGAGGTGATGACTGTGTGTGTGCGTGTGCGTGTGTGGTGGGTGTTTTGCACGCTGGTCCTCATATCTCGCTCCCCCAGGTCTAAGGCAGGACCTCGCCAGCACCTCATCCGTCCTGGCCAACCGCCGCAGCCAGAGCTTGACCTTCCAGCTCAGCCAGCTCAGCGCCGGTCCCGACCTGGAGGAGGAAGACGAGGAGGACGACGAAGACTACGGTCTCCTGCCGCCACCACAGCCACGCCTCACCCGCCTGCCCCACTCCCACACTTTCTCCAGCATCCGAGACTGGCGAAGAAGCACCAGTTCCCTGTGCACCCCTCCTTCCACCCCCTCCACCCCCCCGTACCCTTCCGCTGGGTTCGCCGTTCAACCTGCGCTCCAAGCCCAGTCTCAGGGTCTTGGGCTGGGGCTGGGAGTGGGCAGCACCTGCGCAGCCGAGCAACAGTGCTTCAGACCAGGTTCAGGTGAGGAAAGGGGGAAACTCGATCTAAATAAAGAAACAAGGCTGTTGTGCGGAATTATCAAGGAACAGATTCCCTTTCAGCTCATTCTTCTGGTCTTCTGCTTCCTGAGAGACCAGAAGAACAGCTGGTGTTAGTGAAACTTTCATGAAAGTGGATCTAACACTTTTGATCTCAGACACTTAAACTCTAATACGTTGTGAGAATGTAATCAAATTGTAAGTGACTTTTAAGGACACTCGAGCCTAACATTAGCTTATAACAATATCAAAAATGAATGTCTATGAGAATATACATGTACAAATCTCTCACACACACACACACACACACACACACACACACACACGCTACTCCAAATTTATGAGTATATCACCTCTTTTTCTTTTCTTTTCTTTTTTGTCTATTAAATAAGCTGAAAGCCTGACTGTACCTTTAATCTCAGAGTGTAGTCCTTTAATGAGGATGAACCAAAGCCTGATTTTAAGAATCTGCCACTAGAAGGTATTTCCATCCATCAGCAGACATGGATTAAAACTACTGATGATCTTTTGATAGAATCAGCACCTATTAATGCTTTGAAGAGTACTAATATAAATTATCTCTGTGTTTATGTTTTGTGCGTGTGATATTTGTGTGTATTGCTGTGTACGTGTATGACGTTGGACATGTTGTTTTGGGGGGAAAACTTCATCATGGCCTCCAGCCGAATATGAGAGTAAGTCAATAACATGGTTCAGTATATCTAACCTCATACATCATCTCTGAACATTAATTTGAGTATTTTTTTCTTCTAATTGTGAACCTCGCCCCTTTAACACTGTGACGGTGTCTCGGTCCTGACCTCGCTGACGCTCTACCTGCTTCATAAACTCTTTCTAATCCTCTTGTACAACTGCTCTTAAAGCTCTCGGGCTGGCATGTGTTTCCATTTTGAGGCGGAGACTCCGAGAGTTTGATGGGATTACAAGTTAGGAGTGTATATCTGACTGTGGGGGGCTGGAAACTGTTAGCAGTATAAAGAAGATCAGAGGCTGCTTTGAGGCATCTTTAAAAATAGTTCAGCATCTGAAGGTTTCTATTTGTCTCTGTGTTTTTGTTTGGAAGCTTCTCTGTTTGCAGACTCTGCAGATAACTTTATTAATCTGGCCTGGCGCAGCTCTGGACGCCTTAAATCTGTTGGCTGTTTTTGTCTGTGTTAGATAAGCTGCGGAGAAGCATGCCTAACCTTGTCAGAGCTCCCAGCATGCCCAGTGTGCCCATACCAGCCAATCCCAGTGCTTCCCCTTCTTTGCTTCGTAACAGCCAGAGCTTTGATTCGTCCAGCGGACTGGCTCGACTGCAGTCCTCCAGTAAGACGCTGCTTGTCTTCTCTAATTAAAGGGACAGCTCACCCAAAAATTCATTCGCCTTGAAGGCGCCGCCAGCCAAGTAAGTTTACTAACTTCAGTTTGTCTCCTCTCGTCTTCAGTCCCCTCTCCAGGCCAACTCCAAAACAGAGTCCAGAGTGTCGGGAACTTCACCTCATTGTCACGGCCACCTCTGAAGGCCACTGCCTACGTCAGTCCCACTATCAAGGGCTCCGCCTCCATGCCCACCTCCATCAGTCTCCAGTCTCTTAATCTGAACAGCAGTGGGGGGGGTGGGGCCAACAGCGGGATCCCTTTGCTTAGTAAACCTGCAGGGACACCCACCACCTCAAACACTGGACGCAGCAGCCTGCCCCGCCCTGCCTCCTTTGTTGGTACCACAAGCTCCACCCCCCGCAGCAAGGTGGCCCAACCAGCACGAAGGTAAACTTTAAAAAGAAGGTGTGTGTGTGTGTGTGTGTGTGTGTGTTTGCTTGCGCAATCTGAAGTAACACAAACCTACCTCATTGGACTATAGTCAGTAAATGTGTAAAATAATGGATTACTTTTTAAAAATAAAGAGTACTGTGTAATTTGTTCATTTGAAGCAACAACTCTCATCAAACACTGATGTTGCTGCACTCTCCCTGGAGCACATGGTATTAGATTCATTTGGACTCACACTAAAAGTTTGAAATGAGGCAAAGCACCGAGTGTTACTCGTCATCCACACCGCACTGGTGGGTTTCCTGAGACATGTGGCTCCAGCGAATGTCTGTTAGATTTACCTGTTGTGGAACATCATGTCTTTGTCTGTCCTCTGACTTTAGTCGTCCTCCTGTTCCCTCAGTTTACTGACTCCTCCAAAGAGCTTGTCCACCTTCAGTGCCCTCCGCGACAGCACCTGGCGAGACGGCTGCTACTGATGGACGTGACGTTTGCGGCGGCGCAGTAGTGGCAGCAACACCCCGCTGGTTGGGGCGACTCGCTGCACTTCAGCATCAAGGGTTTTTTTGTTTTTTTGTTTTTTGCCCGTGGAGATGCTGAAAGGTTTCTGACCCAAAAAAAGTGACTGTTGATGACCTTAAATCTGAGATCCTGCATAGAAAGGTCGGCCGAGGGTCTTTGTGAACCGATCTCTCAGAGTCTATGCAGAATTTCTTCGGGGAAGTCGGGTTTTCTTAATCTGCGTTTGCACGTCAGCCCTTGAATTCACTGACTGCTTCACAATCGACGAGTGTGGTCTGTGCCAAGGGGGCGCTGTTCCCTGCTGCTCTTGTGCAATAAACCGCTGGCTGATGGGTACCAGTAATACTAACCCGCTGAAGAGGGCTGCCAGTTTGTTTGGGTTTTTTTAATGAGCCTCGTGATGCTGTGTGTGTTTGTTTATATCACATTTATTTTGAATAAATAAATAATTTTGACTAATCAGGAGATTTTTCCCTGTGGCAACGAGCGCCCACAATGCTGCTAAAGTTTAATCAGTCCCTGTGCATTTGGGTACAATTACTCCAGTTTTTACAATAAACGTAATAAATGACGTATTCGTGTACAAATCTAACTATTAAGTGTGCATACATATATATTAATTGATCCGATATTTGATTTTAAACGTGACGCTTGACCAAAATATCTGAATGTTTACACAAGTTTTGTGCATATTAACACTTTAAAACTGTCTGACCGATAAGAGGAAACGGTTCTTGTTGCACTTTTGTATAAAATCTCTCAACTTTGTTTCTTTTTTGTTCTGTTTACTAACACTTGCACTTCTTTTTTTAATATATCTGTATTTGATTTTATGGATTTAAAGTGAGTAAACGGCTGTTAGTAAAACGTTCTGGGGATGTTTCACAGTTAACACGCAGCCTAATGTAGCACCGTCTGTTTGTAATATTTGACCACGGCACATTTCACAAAACCCTGACACTTTTGTTACTGTGATAGACCGAATGAGTGAGCATTTTAATAAAATATTCTAAATTAAAGCTGTTTTTATGTTTGCATGAGTGAAACACTGTAACAAAGTGGAGCAGACTTCTTCAGCATCACTTAAATTGTGGAAATGGTCAACGCTGCCACCTAGTGGTATAATATTTTAATGGCCCCGGCGGGGGTTTGACTCCACTGAACGGCTATATTGAGGTACCCCTGAGTAAGGTACCGTCCCTACACACTGCTCCCCGGGCGCTGCATTGGTGGCTGCCCACTGCTTCACACCACCACCATTAACAGGTTCAGCTCATGGTGTTATTTCTTGTTTTCAGTAGCAACCGATGCCTATGATTGTGCCAGAGCACAATGGGCATTTAAGATTTCACACAGGTGCTTGGTTGTTACAGTCTGGAAATGGAATGAAGGTGAGTGTTATTAACCCTCTGTGTGTGCACCTCCAAATCACATGACTGATTTAAGCTGACATAAAAACAAGCTGCAGCCACGCTGAGTCTCTATTTCAGCTCGTGTTGAAAGTTTGGACTTCAAAGTATACACCAGTTTTGAAATTTTCATTAAAGGCCACTAAGTCCAGAGATATGAAAAAATATATATAAGCGATGCCTTTTTCTATATACTAGAAAGAAGAAATGAAAAAAGAAGAAGAAAGCATTTTCTAAGGACAGTCCGAAAACTGTAAAGACAAAAAAAAGCCAACTCTTTCCTGTTGGTGGAAAAATGTACCCTGTCAACCAACTTTGAAGAGGAAAAAAAAAAGGCAGCATGTGGGATTTGGTTGTTTAGGAAGAGGGGAAGGTTTGAGAGTGACAGCAGCGAGACGGAGCGAGCGAATTGGAGAGAAAGGTAGAGAGAGTGAGAGATGAGAGATTTGTGACATTTAGTGTGTTATGTAGTCGTTGTTTTGTGTGTTAGTGAGGGTGCTAATGACTGTCACAAAGGCAGATTGCAATGTAAACACTGTCCAGGTGGAAAACAGGAGCAGTGATACACCTGCTGTCAGGCCTGCAGGGTTTATCCCTGTGGTGTTCTCCTCTGTCTTGTGGTGGATTTTGTGTCAGTAAATAATTTGTGGGGCATCTTATTGTGACACCTGACTGTTTTCTCATTTTAGTTTTAGTGACTTTGAATGTGACATGGTTGTTTGTCTGCGTGAAGATCTGCTGGATCTGCTGTCTCTAGAGTTTGAAGAGACTGGTCTGAAAAAGAGAAAATGTCCAGTGAGCAGCAGATCCCTGTTGATGTCAGATAATGGCCAGACTGCTTCAAGCTGCTGGTGGTGTAATGATCTAGAGGACATTTTCTTTGGACTGAGCTGAGCATCACTTAAACACACACACAGTAGTAGGTGTACCTAATAAAATAACCAGAGAGAGTACGTCCGTTACAGCTTGTAGAATTATCATTAATTAGTCAGACTTTGGGTCAGCAGCGATAGGCTCCACTCAGTTTCACTGTTGATGTCAGTATTTGCATATAAAGCCTGAAGTTTTTTAAATGATCATGTACATGCAGAGTTGTAGTTCCTGATAGTGACCACTAGAGGGCAGTTATCTTGTAACAGGGCAGCAGTGTGATCAACAGAAGTCACCAGAACAATTACTTAAATAATTCTCTGTATTTTGATATGATTTAAAAGGATCACCTGTGTTCACTGACTTTTTTTTTTCAAAGAAATACACTAAACCCAGTCCATAAAGATCCTGAAACACTTCAGCGCTGACCATAAACCCCAAAGGAGAGCATTAAAAAAGCGCCCAATGTTTTTAGAAGGTTCGGGTTTTCTCAAAGATTCAGAGAGTCTAAAACTTTGAAAGAAAAAAAATTGAAGGTATGACAGCAAAATAACTCTTAACCTCTGGGTTTATTTAAAAGTCTCACTTTGGATGGAAGGATCTAACAAGTTTAGAATTTTTGAGGTGTCTCCTACATTTTTGAAACCCATCATTCTGAGGAAAAGTCTGACAAGCTTTCAGAGAGAGCTTCTCATCAGATTTCTGAGGCTGATGCCATGGAGTAATGAATCAAGACCACTACAGTGCAGGGTGATACTGACAGTGGGTTCACTCCTATAATAATTTTTATGATCTTACACCCAGTTGAAGGACTTACCAACACTAAGGAACACGGCAAACACATGAATTAAAAACAGGCAACAGCCTTTAATTTATTTAAAAAGCAAAAAAGCAAAAAAAAAAAAAAACGACCCAAATATAACAAGAGAAATACAGAAATTATTGAACTGTTGATGATATTTCAAGAAAGTCATGGAAATTCATCACCCAGGTTTTCACAGGTTCAGATTTTCACTTATATTTGAATTCAACTTTTGATTTCATCAGCCGCCCCTCATTTCTTTATATTTTGCTTTCAAGGAGTTCAACTTTCTGGTCAGTTTTCAAAGTGCTCTTGAGCAGTAGTTCTCCAGCTTTCTGAAGATCTTTTACTGTGTTTATTTGTGCATTTGCTGCTTTTTCACTCATTTTCAGTCGTTTTTGTTATGCCACTTATCACTCAAGCATAAAAAGGCTCCTAAGTCACGGGATGAGCCAGTGTTGTTTCTACACATCTTTAGGCACTTTTTTAAGCAGCCTGTAACAAAAACACATCATTTGTTCCAATTTCTTTGAATCTATGAAAAATACAAAAAAGAACACAAGTCATGTCCTTATAGAAAGAGTAAAGAATCTGACACAGGACCTGATAGATTCATCTGGACCTTCAGCTGATCATCTATTGTTCCTCATCAGAAATGGTCTCAGTGGCTGTCAACAAGCCATTCTTAAGGAAGGGAAACGGAGAGAAAAGGCTGAGGTATGAAAATTATGAAAATCATCTAAAGGTAGAAACACCCAAAGAAGAGCTTTGAATGTCCTTCAAGAAGCCTGGAGAACTATTCCTGAAGACTACTTAAAGACATGACAAGAAAGCTGCCTAAGAGAGTTTGCCTTATTTACTGTATTTACATGTATGTTTAAAAACGTGATTTATTTAAAGATGTACATAGCAAAGTATAAAGAATTCCCTGTATGATCCGAAGTGTTGAGTCCCCAGTTTACCGACAGAGGGCCGCGCAGACCCCGATGATGTAACAGCATGTTGGGTCTCATCAGAGATGACGCAGAGAGAGGAGCGCTCACTCTGACACTTTTCCCGCGGACAGCAGAGACTCTTGTCAAACAGTAACATCCATGAAACGTTAGAAAACAGCGGCAGTGCTTCTGCTCCGGGTATGTTTACTGATACACGCCCTCATTTTGCTTAATCTCGATTACCGCACGCATTCCTCTAACAGAGTGAGACATCGCGGTTTATATAGACGATCTTCGGCCCCACACGCCCAGCCTCAGCACCAGTGCATCTCCTCTCCGCGGGGTGCCTCCTCCTTCTTTCGGCACCAGCATCACAGGAACCCTGACAGACACACAGACGGAGGGAGGGAGGGACGAGGCCTCGGTGATCGCGCTCCCCGCTCCAGAGCTCGATTCCTCGCGGTCCGTTATGTCTTTGAGCCTGCTCCCCCTCTCGCCATGCCCGCCGCTGAACGCCACCCACCGCCGCTGCTCCTCTTCTTGCCGTCGCTGCTGCTGATCTCCTGCCTGGATGGGGCGGCGAGGGCAGCAGCGGCACTGGAGGAGGGCGGCGGCCTCACGCCCGGGGCCGGAGACCCGTCCGGCACCTACACCGCCGCCTCGAGCCGAGCCGCCACCCTCTCGGCTCTATCAGCAGGTAAACATAAACAAAGAGGAAGGGGGTGTTTGCTGGAGGATGGAGGGGGGTGGAGGATGGAGGAGGGGGATGTCATTGTTACTGAAAATGGAAATCAGCTGCAGAGGAAACAGTGGGGCATGACTGATGGTGCAGGTGCGTTAATAAAGGGGGCTTTCTGCAATAAATTAGGAAATCAGGAGCGCACTGATACACTGCTGGACTGAAATCAGACAGTCCAGTGTAATAGGATTAATAGGAGGAATATGGAGGTGTGGAGGATTAGGCTTTTATCTTTTTGGCCTGAGCAGGTGATGTCTTAATGGGAGACAGGGAGGGAGGGGAGTGTGGTAATCCTGTGCTGCTCTGCTGATACAGTAAGTAAAGTCTGTGTTTACATCCTGTCCCTAGTGAACACACAAAGGACAGCTGAGGCTGTGTGTGTGTGTCCGTCAATAACAGCAAACAGTGCATTGTTTATCTGGAAGCTCGTATTTAAAAGTCAGACTGCATCTCTTCTGTGCTGTCGTTCGGTTCCTGGATGTATTTTTCCACCCTCCCCGCAGAAGTGCTCGCCTCATCACTTTTTCATGGCGAGAGAAAGGTTACGGAGCACGCAGGAGGGACACGTGCAACCCAGATCTCCTCTTTTTCCTCTGGCATCTTCTTTGCAGAGCCTCAGTTTGCCCTGAAGGTCCTGGTGAGAGATCTGGTGACCCGCCAGCCCCTGTCGGGGGCTTCGGTGGACGTCTACGTCAACCACACCTTGAGGACTTCTGCCCAGACCGGGGAGATGGGGGAGGTTCTGCTCTGGGTGCCGTACAGCCCGGGCCTCGGTCTGACCCTGCTGGGCAGCATGGGAGGCTACGTGCCCAGCCTGCTCCCCTGGAGCACCAATAAGAGACCAAGTGAGTAACCAGCAGAGGTGGGCAGATCGAAACAATTACTGATATCAGTACTGGATCAATACTTTATTTCTATCCTCAAAGTTCAGTATGTAGCCCACTGAATTTTATTAAATAATTTTAATTTTCAATTACCAAGTAAATACAGGGCAGATATTACCAATACCAATATTGGTATATCGGTACTGGTATTGGTGAGTATTGTTATTGGTCTAAAGTGCTTTAGAGACAGAATTCAGAAAGTGGGCTCACTGCCAACCTAAAAATGACCAAACCAGTAAATAATTTTTTAAAAGGTGACGTAAAAAACCCAAAAACAAGACTGTGGAGCTTACAGTATTACTAGCACAGTTCCCACACACTCAGACACACACAAACACACTCGCCTCCATTATTCATTGTCATTATAGATTAATGAAGTGTCAGCGACAACACACAACTTGTCTCTGAGGTTTGTCCACGATGAGGCGATTTATGTTCCCAGTCGAGTGTAACTGAGCGTGGCGTCCTGTGCTCGCCTCATCGATCGCTCTTGGAGTCGAGGTGTCTGCCTCAGGCCGGCATGAGACCTATGCTTGTCTCAGCAAAGTGTCTTTGTCCTGCCAGAGCAGGGGGGTGGTGGGGATGTTTTTATTCTGCTGGCCTTAGTGTGGAGAAGGGGCAAGGGAGCAGGTGGTGATTCAAAGGGAAGTGGGGAGCAGGTGTTATGGAGGAGAAAATGCAGGAAGGGTGGGGGGAACAGTTGCATTAGCAGAGACGCCTCCCTTTTGTGGTGCTGAGCCAGACAGCTGAACTCTGCTGTGCTCCAATGTTTGGACGCCCTCTGCTGTTGGATTTGTAGCTCTACAAGCTACCAAACCAACAAACAAACACACCAGCAGATGTTATAGGTCATGAAAACCTGACAGATCGTTGTTGTTCTTCTGTACTTGTGATTGGCTCCTGATCTTTCTCTTTGTTCTCTGGCAGTTTTCTCCTCTGTCACGTTGCTGCTGCTGCCTCACAGTCAGGGGAACATCTGGCTGTATGAAGACTCCGTGCTCATCACCGGGAAGGTACCTGGTGAGTTCCTTCTCACACACACACACACACACACACACACACACACACACACACACACACACACACTGTGTTTAGGCTTTTAGTATTCAATTTACACTGCTTTAAGTAGGCTTTTGAGTGTGTTTGACAGTGTAAAGTGGACACACTTGGCAGAGACACTGAGACGAAACCAGAGGTGTCTAAACATGTGGCTTCAGAGGCTGGAATCGGTCTGCCCAGAGGTACGATTCAGCCCTCTGGATAGTTTGCAAACACTGCGCTGCTGTTCCTGGTTTGGTGCATCAGCCTTACTGCACAGCAGTAAAAATATATCCAGAGTAAACCGTCCCTCTGATGTACTCATTTCTACTTTTGTCTCCCTTGGTTACTCCCAGTGTCCTGTCTTTTTGTCAGCACCACTGTGTCCAAACCATTAACCATATTCTTAACTTTCCTTTCCATTCTTGCTGCCCTCTGTCACTCGTCTCCAACCGCTCCACCCTGCCTGTACTCTCTTGTTCACCATCTGTTACTTTGGGATGGTTGACTCCAGGTATTTAAACTCTGTGACACATGCCTCCCTCTCTAAAATGAATGTAGTGAAGCTGCTTAAGGCTAACTCCTGCAGGTATCACTGCTGTCAACCTTCAGCAAAGACAAATTCCAGATTTCAGACTGCAGAAAACTAAACAAACTGCTTTTCTGCACACAGGCTGCTCTTAGTTTAGTCAGTTTTTAATGTACTTGTGTTCTGTCACTGTGTACAGCAACCCAGTGGGTAGATGGCAGGGCCCCTCTTCTTTACATTGAAAAGACTTTCATTAGTAAAGTGAACATACTGACTGTAAGATCAACTACCCAGTGAGGGTTCATTTTAGCTAGTTTGCTTCACAGTTAAATCGATAGATTGAAACAGCAGACCAAACTGAGCTGTATGTGGCTACTTTACAAGTGACTTTAGTTCAACTAAAGTCACTTGTAAAGATTATTTGAGTAAAGAGAAGATTCAATTACACCTTTAAAAGGAGGAGCTGTTGTGGAAGTGGTTTGCAAAGCGGCTTGCAGATGTGTAACAAATGTGCAGAAGGCTGAATCGACTTAAAAAGCACATGTGCCCAAATTCCTACTGATAACCTGCCATTTTGTTTTCACAGACAGCTCATCCCAGCCGATGGTGAAGTTCCCAAAGAACATTCTCACGATTCCGGATAAGACCAACATCTCTTCGGTGATGGCGTACCTGACTGTACCACATCCCCACCTGGCGAAGGACTGCACCAACTGCACGCCGGGCTTCATCAGCAACAAATCAGGTAAAGAAAAACATTTCCTGATCAGATTTTTTAAACGTCACAATGACATTTGGTCCAGTTAAAGAGGTACAGAATGAAAGAGATCAATCATGCCTTTGAAAAATGATGTTCCACGTCCCAGAAACCAGTCTGTGGTGCTGAAGGGTCCACACACCCAGCTCACACTCCTTGTCAGTAGTGGGTTAGGGTGGTTCAGGTTTTGATCTACTGCTCCATCTACATCCCAACCTTTACCTCTGGTCATGAAATCTAGGTAAAGAATGAAAAAGTAAGGTCGTGAACAATGTTCCCTCTAATTTTCCATGTGTCTGAGCGAACACACACACTCCCTGAGCGGACACTTGGACCACTGTGAGCAACAGCAGATGACTGTGGTCATGCCAGCATTGAATCCATCCAAGTTACATGGTTTATTAAATTACAGCATTTACATTTATGTTAGACTACTTTTAATTAACTGCTTTAGCCCACTTACAATGAAAATGTAAAACAAAAATGTAGTCATTGACCTGTGTAGGATGTTAACACTATTGGAAGTAAAACTAACTTGAACTCAAATTTTGAAAACACAAATTTCTTCTTTTTTTTTTTTTTATAAAGCTCTGAGTTGTATTATGAGTATGAGTCTGTGGTCTGGGAGAGAGTCCTGTAACTCTGTCTGCAAAATACAATATATAATGACCAATGTTGCGCAATTAATTATATAGTTACTTCTTCAAAAAAGTAACTGAGTTTTGCAAACAACGAAGTTTTTTGCAGCTATTTTTTTAAAAATGCAGCCAAGGTGTTTTTTTTTTTAAATAAACATTTCAAACTATTTACAGCATAATCAGCTGTTTGGCATCAAATTTGATGCCATACAAATTATTTGTGCCACTCCAAAAATAATTTCTGTCCGCATCAAGGAGAACAACAGCCTGATACCTGCAGGCCTGACAACAGGAGATGTATCACTCCTGTAACACCTGTAACATTCAGCAGTCGCCTCATTGTTCTGACACACAACAAAACTATTGACTACACTACACACTAACGACATAAGATTTGCGCTATGTCGCAAATCTCTCACATCTCAAAACACCGCCGTCACTCCTAAAACTTCCATCCGTTTCTTAACAACTTGCCATATCATTTTTTGATTGGTCGACATGGTACTTTTTTCGACCAATAGGAAAAGGTGGGGTGTTTTTGGTTTTGTTTTTGCTCACAGGCGGAGAGTGCTTCCGTACTTCGAGCGTTTTTTCTTATAGAACGTTTCTTCCCGCAGTAAATATAAACAACGATAGTATTCAGGAAGAAAACAAACATTGCATATATTTTTTAATCATAACTCTGGTTTTACGTGGCCTATCAACACAATTTAAAAACTGGTATAAAGTCAACACTTTTCCCGTCAGTTGTTCCGTCAGTCCTGCTCACATCTCCAATGGTTGTACACGTTGTCATTAACGTGGCTTCACTCCACATCAGCCACGCTGCTTCGCTAGCTAAAACACCGGTGTCGGCACATAAGGACGCTGTCGTAGCCTGTCAACGACGTTGATTAGCTGCGTATATACGAATGTGAATCGCATTATTGGCTGGACTATGGGATACGGTGGCATCGTTCTAATCCCATACTGGAGCAGCCAGTCACTTACTGACTAACACTGCAAAACAGAATTGTTGAAATTTTAATTTCAATTAAGGTTAGATTTTTTTTTGTGCACAACGCAGATTTTCTGTGCGCAGAGACCGTGCCAGCAGTGGGCAATTGCACACGTGCGCAGCTTAGAGGGAACATTAGTCGTGAATACAAGGCAAGGCAAGGCAAATTTATTTGTATAGCACAATTCAACAACAAGGTGATTCAAAGTGCAAGGGGCTGAGGTAAGCTTCCTCAGTAGGGTGGTTTGGCTCAGCCTCAGGGATAGGGTGAGGAACTTTAGGTGGTTTGGGTATCTGGTTAGGATGCTTCTTGGGTGCCTGTCTTTGGAGGTTTTCCAGGAACACCCAACTAGAAGGAGATCCTGGGGTAGACCCAGAACCTTCTGGAGAGATTATATATCTCGTCTGGCCTGGGATTGTTTCAGCATTCCCCAGTAGGAACTGGAAAGTGTGGCTTTGGAGATGGATGGATGACTTTTTTATTGAGGTACCCAAACAATATGCTTTACCATTTACATTCCTGGCATGGACTGTTTTGCAGTTTTCAGAAGTATTGATCTGAAAGCCGTGGCAGCCATCAGCGTCCTGCTGTACTCCGGTGGCGAGGAGATACAGGTTCGAGGACCCATCCAGATCAGTCTGCCGCTGGGCCACCACACACACCTCAGGGCCTCTGATACTGTGCCAGCCTGGGCCTTCAACCAGAAGACAGGTAGCAATGCAAATAGCAGCAGAGCAGCTGAATTACAAGAAAAAGACTTAAAAGAAATTTCCTCTCATGCTATTTTCCTTGCTGTTTGAAGGTGGCTGGGAGAATCATGGTCTGGGAATAGTTAAAACGGTTGGAAATGAGCTGGTTTGGACCTACACCGCTTCCCATCTGGGCTACTGGATCGCCGCCCCTCTGCCTTCATCAAGAGGTAGATACCTCATTGACCTTCATTAACACATGTGAATGCTATTTTTGTTTAGACCTGTTTCACACCTTCTTATACATTTATCCTTTTAGATTATCTGGGACATGCAAACTCTTTGGATTTCCTATCTTACCATACCTACCTGTTGGTAGGAATACTGGGTGGAACTCTGGCCATAGTGATCGGATTTCTGTCCCTGCTCTTGTGCCACTGTGGGTAAGAAACCCTTCTAGAAATGTTTTCAATTGACAATATATGCAATGCTGATCAACAAGAGGCAGATTAAAAAGGTGTGATCTAAGAGTGCATCCATAGCTTCAAGATTGCCTTCTAATGCATCTCTAAAGAAATCATCATAGCAGTTTTATTCTTCAGATTTGCCTGCGACTTTGCATACAGAAAATTCCTAACAATCTCAGAAAATGATAAAGCCATACAGAAATAATTACTTCAAGTTATTTCTGCTATGGGTTGTGCTTAGATTTTCACAGGCCTTTAACAGTATCAGTAAATTTCTCTTTGGCCTAACTGGTTACAATGTCACTTTAAATTAGGGCTCAAACAATATGGCTCAATATGGCAGTTTTTAGTAATCAAGGAAACAGTTAACAGTTGTTTGGAACAGATATAAATTTGCTATATAAACTAAAGACAATTTTTGGGCTCAAAAATTTCTAATTAAAACAGAACTTTGTTAGCTTCTGTTCTGACACCTTTCATACAGAGAAGGCTAGGCTAAAGCTGCTAGCTGTAGCCTTAGCTTAGCCTTCCCTATATATCGCTGCAAAAAATTGCTAGATTATTCAAGCATTTTTAGTAAAAATGGTAAACTATGCATGCTTTTTATCAGTAAAGTGGATCAGAAGACTGTGCAGCTGCAGCACTAGGAGAAATGATTGCCATGCTTGTTGCAACTCCACCATATCAGTTATCTTAACTCTGCACCATAGCACTGTATCAGCATGTTAAAGTACAATTATAAAAGACTGAACAAGGTCCAAACTGGGTCATGCAGCAGGACAATGATCTGAAGCACAGCAGCAAATCTGCAACAGAATGGCTGAAAAAGAAAAGAATCAAGTTGCTGCAAGGGCACAGTCAAACTGGGAAAATATACGTGATAAAAGTAGAAGAGTGCAGGTGCACAATTAGCAGAAAGGATTGCAATGCTAGTCTTAAGAGTGACTAAACAAACTGGACCCCTCACCTTCTACCAAGCTCTTAAGACTAGTATGACCTGGATGACTGAAAACCTAAAAAGACAGATTACATTGCTTGTTGCAACTTTAGCAATATCTTCTGCCAGAGTTAGGCTAACTCTCAAGAGCTGCTTAACAAGTAAATGTGGTACTCTGTGTTCAGCTTTGATAGGCTGTTAGTAATGAAATAGTGAAACAGTTCCTACTTTAAAGGTTCTTTGAGTGAGTCTGAAAAGCGTGTAGACCAAAGCTTGTCCTGCTTAACTTTTGCTTCTCCCATGTACAGAGGTTCTTATCGAGAGCCCAGGAGGAGGAGAGCACGTTTTTCCAAATTGACGGTTGTAAAGAAAGACCAAACCACCTCCACCCACATGGAAGAGGGCTTGTTGTTCCGATCTGGCGACAACAGCCTCGCCACCTGCAGCATCCAGTGCGAACCGTCATCTACTCCAAGGCACAAAGCCAACTATAACATCTATGTGGAGGATCCAGGGACTCGTGCCACGGCACCGCTTTATGAGAACATCACTCCAGATCGGATGAAGGGTCCTCAGCCGCCACCTCACTACATCAACAGTGAGGAGGTGTCTCGATTAAGGGAGAAGTCGGAGCAGAACCGGGCCAACATCAACTGCGACAACTTCTTTCAGGATAAGCTGGTCCATATCTACAACCAGCCAGTGGCCATTATTCCCGCTCCCGAGCTCTTCAGTGCTCAGGAGCAGCAGCTACCAGGCTGCAAGTCCGCCACCTTCCCCCGCAACGGAAGTGAGTATGATGCTCACTCAGAGCCTGCAAGTAAAGACAGCTACACCCAGACACTACCCAAAGTTCCTCACCACCACTCACAAGGTGGGAGCAGCCCACAGCAGAGTAGCCAAGATGATACCCAGCCTCTGGAGACGCCCCCTCAGGGGCAAGGCCCTAACAGTGTGTGGGGACGCTACAGTAACCTCCTTGAATCCTCCGTCTCTGTGCCTGGAACTCTTAATGAGGCAGCTGGCATGGAGGGCTTCAACACCGGGCACGGCGTGCCCAGTGAGTTGCAGGGGATTTCAGAGCGCACCTTGCTGGAGCTGACACGTGGCAAGTCCTTGTCGTCTCACCCCAGAGCCTGGTTTGTCTCCTTAGACGGGAAGCCAGCAGCGCAGGTCCGCCACTCCATCATTGAGCTCCAGAGCCACCACCGCCCGCCAAGCAGCAACGACACCAGCCTGGACTCAGGGGTGGACATGAACGAGCCTCAGCAAAGCATCCGCGAGACGGAGCGTGACCGACCTTCTATCAGGGCTTCTTCCCTGCCGCACCACAGCCGTGGCGGGCGGTACGGCGAAGAGCAGGACCTGAGCAGCAGTGAGAGCGGCACCACTGCTACCTGCACACCAGAGGACCCGTCCCTGAGGAACATTTTAGATGGGAGCAGTGGGGCCATTCCGAATATTCCTGAAGAGCGTGATGGGATGGATACATCCAGCGCTCAGGAGGACAGTGAATCAAGAGGTACACCACCTCCCCGGCGCCTGAGGAAGGTTAGGGAGAAGGGGAAGACGGAAAAGAGGAGCGCCAAGCACATCCGGGAGGGCAGACCTCTGACCAAGAGAAGCTAAAGCTTCTCAGGCTCATTTCCCCACCCATCAGTGCTTCAGTTAAAATCCAAATTAAGTAATTCATATGAGTTTGTGTTCACACAGGCATTGTTGTTGTTGAGTTCTGTGATTGTACAACTTTGCCAAAGAATGCATAAGCTAGCTCAAGAAATGAATCAGCATCTGTGTCACGTTATGTAGCTGCTGTTAAGACGAGTTTGTGCACCGTGTTCTCTCATTCTCCCAAATCTGACGATCACCAGCGAGATTCCTCACAGCAGATGTCCATGTGAACACGATGTCCCACAGTATCCGGTTCTGGCATTATAGAGGGTGCCTTCTTACTGCCTGTAATCGTTAAATAGGGTTACGCAAAGGTGGTGTGTTTCGATATTTAGTATAAAAAAAATCTGGTGAGTTTGCAGGATGGACACAGATACAGGTCAATGTGTAGTGCACTTATCCTCACCATAAATGCCTGCTGTATATTAAATAAGACGAAGAAGCTTTCCCAGTCCGCAGCACTCGCATCTCGCTTTGTATCCTACTGCCTCATTCCACCATAAATGACGCTCTGGGATTTGTTAACTAAACTGAGTGTAAGTAAAAGGAAAACGAGCTTCAGCTTTCCAACTTTTGACTGACTCCAGAACCTTTGGATTGAAATTTTGATGTACATTGTAAAGCAAAGCAAAGCTGCCATTTTGAAGTTCATGTCTGAAGTTTAAGGTTTTTAGCCTACATCTGTTTTTGAATGCATGAAAATGAATGTTTTCACCGTGCGTATGAATATATTTGCATTTTACCGTTAACAGCAATTCATCATAGATTACTTAGAGACTGAATTGTTTTCCCATTTATTTCCATTTACAGTTGTCCACATTTATTTGTATGACAAAACGTGTCAAGACTTGTTTAACGGGATTCGTAAGAGCCCAAAGAATTAGATTAACTATTGGAAACAATCAGTGGTACAGTTGCTACTTTTCTTTGAGGGATACTGTTATAAATATGCTGTTGTCACACAGTGGACAAAGTGGACTTATTGTGCTACCTATTAGGTTTTAATTGATGAGGTCAGTGTATGTCTAAGTAACCTCTGCAAGGAAAAGTGCCGGCTTCAGTCTACTTTAAATACTTGCTTTCAGACAGTTTTTTCTGCTGTTGGCTCTGGATGATGTCAGAGAGTGGGGCTGTCTTTGCCCCACCCACTTGTTGTTCAAATCCTCTGTTTGTTAGTGGAAGCCATTTAGAAGACAAATAGTCTAAGATAGGCTACTCCAGGGCTCAGTATAAGGAATATTTATTATTTTGATCCTTGAATAATGCAAAGCTACTGCAGTAGAGTCCAAGAATAACAACATGGAGATGGTAACAAGCATAGCAAGTCCTCTGTAACTGAAAGAATCTGTTGCTTGACAATAAATTATGATTTGATTTACTTTTTTCTTAATACCTGAACATCTTTTCGGGTACAGCATTACCCTTTGAAACTAATTTCTTGACAGCATTGTGCAATTGGTGCCTTGGAGATCTGCTTTTAGCTGTACCTGCATGCCCAAATCTATTTATATATATATATATACTCACACAGTAGGCATCAACATAGGTTTATATTTTCTAGAGGGAGGGAAAAAAATCTGGGTTTGAATGAACGCTTCAGTTTATAATAATGGTTCTCCTCTTTTGGTCCAGAGAGCGCTTCTTTGCTACACTGATATAGTGCAGCTCAACAGAAGGCAATGCCATTGTAGCGGTCTGTGAGCTCGTTGGTCCGTTGGTAAACCATTTCAACAACTGTTGGTGGTTTACTGTTAGAATGTGTACAGAGGCTCATTGTTTCCTGATACTGTATCACAGTTATTTCAATCACAAACGTATTTTTCTCTCCGGTTCACTATAAGGCTGACATTTGGTTGGATGGATAGCCATGTATATTAATGTTCCTCTCAGGATGATTTGTAAGAACTTTGCTGACCCTTAAATTTCCACGCTGCATCATCTTAAAGTCAAAGTCATAGACTGTATAAAAGATGGACCTAGCCACCAGAGCATCATCCATTGGCCTGTTAAGTGCTTCAGTGGATGAGTGTTTTCCCCAGCTGGTTTCAAACATCACAGCTGGTTTCAAACACTGTGATGTTTGAAACCAGCTATGATGTGTAAGGTGTGGATTTGACTGAGAAACTGCTTGCTCAGTATTAAGATTTTTAAAACGAGGTTGGAACGACTATGTTCTGAAACTGGCAACTTTGTCTGTAACTTGTCAACTAGGAACTGTGGGCGGTTTTCTGTAAAGGTTTATATGACCCAAAGTCTTTTTGCAGTCAGAGGACTCGCCCCCTGCTGGATATCAGAATGCACCTTTAAGGCGCTCCTGCATTAGCTTGACTTTGTCCATCCTTTAAACAGTCCATGGTCAAATTTTCAACGGTTCAGTTCCTGCAAGACTAATAATAATGTCTGTTGTACTTTGTGTCTAACCAGCAAATATGAGAAATATTAGCTGAAATAAGATGACTAAGGCCTCATTTACACAAGACGTAGAGAGCTGATGGCGACTGCCTGGCACTGGAAGGCTGCTAGGAAAAAAAAAATTCTCCAACTAAAAGAAAACTACATTAAGCTCTCCCATTATTCACTAAGGGTTTCCACAGTGGGCAGTGCTGCACATTTGATTGGGCAGGATACTCATCCTGATGCAACCCACAAGGTATTTCCTCCTGGTCTTGAACTGGGGGATCTTTTGCTTGTTGTGGGCAGTCGCTGTGGAATCCATTGCTAAGACCAGTGACCCCCTTGTAACTGCCGTTCACTATGGAAAAATGTGTTTTCCCAGATTAGCAAAAGGTTGTTGGAGGTTACTGTTGCTAGGTGAAGCTGGCTGTAACAAAATAGAGGGCCGATTTGGCACAGAGTTTGCACGGAAGTCTCCACCTGGTTTGCAAACACTTCATGTCTTGTCAACTACTCACGAAGCGATAGTAAAACTGTGAAGAATAGAGCACAGACTGCCTTTACAGTAAAAGTGTTGCCTTTTGAAATATGTTGGTTCAGCAGCTTTTACTTTGAACGCAAATGTTCTAGGTGGTGCTACACTTGTTCATGTTTCATTACCACTCATTGGTTGACTGGTGAGTGTTTGCAGACAAATTCCATGCAAACTGTGGACGACCGCAGTAATCTGCTAGCGACCAAAGCAATTGCAACAAGGTTTTTGAGGCAGTACCCTGTTTTGCAAACTATTTTACACAACGACAGCCAGCAACCACTCACCAACCAGTCAGGGAATACACATTTTATAAGGGGCGTGCTGACTGGTCTGCGGCCCTACAAGGCATATACATATACTCGCTTAGCATGTTAAGCTTAACTATTGTGACCATATTAGCATGCTAGCATTGAGCTCAGAGGACAACTGGTAGCATAAATCTGAGTACTTACGCTCTTAATATTTATACAAAGAAGTATTTTAGTGAAATATTGAACAAAAAGGCCAACCATACTCTTTCATGCCTTTCCTACCTGGCAGGACAAGGCAGGTTTATCCATGTTTCCAAGAAATCTTCAGTGGGTAAATATGGGTACCCACTGAAGGTCGGGTAAAAACCCACTAAAAGTGGGTAAAAATATCCACAATAAAACATTTAAAACTGTTGAACCATGATACAGTGTGAAAAACAATGGTTCAAATAGCAATATTTTCAAGTAAATTCACTTTTTAAAGAGAACAGTGCAGCAAAGCTTTTACCATAATTAGTCTTCCATCATTTTACGACTCTTTGGATTTCATTCTGTACATTCACGTGTGCTCTTTTGTATGTATATAGTAAAGATTTTATGTACGATGTGACAGTGATTTAAATCATTTGTGCTGTTTTTTTCTACCATCCAGAAGTGGAGATATGCACCGATTGAATGAAACAGATTTTGAGTGTTTTCCCCCCACAGGATTGTACAAAAAGCCTGAGCTTTGTAATTTTAAATGTAGCAACAAACTGAGCACTTGATCATTCAGTACGCTTACAGCTGAAAATATTTTTCTCCTGCTTGTCATCAGCTTTAAAAAACACGGTACACCCCAGCCTCAGCGGCCACTCGAGGAGTCGTATGTCAACACGTTGTGCTGGTACTTCTTGACAAGCGCAACAACTCCAATCACTGCCACTTCCTGTTTTTGAACGTGATTTGTATTGATTTCCATGTATAGTGTTCCCCTTGTGTATCTCACTATCGAATCGTCTGATTCTTCCCCAATGGACACCTCTTGTGTTTTTACCTCTGTAATGATGGTAGTGCTGTTAGTCTTGCCTTTTTTGTGCACCAAATTAATAAACTTAGTTGATACCAGTGAGAATTTATGGCTTTTTAATTAATGCTGTGTTGTAAAATACAGAAAAAATACAACTTTGCAAGCAAAAATAAATCTCATACTTGCAGATTCAAGTCTTTTTTTTCTTTTTCTTTTTTTTACTTGATTTTGATTAAGGATTAAGGATCTCCTGATGTTTAAAGAAACTGAAGTGCCTGATAGCACCTCGAAGTGAAGTCTGACTTTGCGGAGGTCTTCCTGTCACTGGTTCTAAAAGTCAGGGGGTTGTAAACAACATATCCATCCAAGGGGCAGGAGTTGGACTACCAAAGGATCGGGTCCACACAGTCCACGTGGAGCTGAAATGTGTGTGCGCATGTGAAGTTGACTAAGGTGAAAATTTAGAATATGAAATAACAGTTTGGTTAATGTTCGATTTTAATATGTAAAACTTTACACAGAAAAGTTTCACCTGAAAGGCCGTGTGATGCTAATTTTTAATGATTTCTTTCAACTGTTCTTTTTCTACGGTGGAATGATTGTACAGCTTAAATCTTTAATGTAACTCGTCATTGCTCTTTGCAGCATTAAAGTGATTGTTTGACAGCACTCATTGAATTGACCAATACTCAGAACAATGGGAAAGTTCAAGGAACTCCAAGTGACGATCCAAGAAAGAGAATTGTTGATTTACCCAAGTTGGGAATATTTTTTGGAGCCAACTGCAGATTCCAAGATCATCCATTTAACTCACTGTATGCAAGTACAGCTGTTATTAAGATCTATCACCATGTTTTAAAGGTCTGGAAGAAGACCCAAACTGTAAAGTATCATGACTGGTAAAGGTGAGGCTTTCAAACCTGAGAACACTGTACCAGCTGTCAAGCATGGTGGTGGTAGAATCGGAGGCCGTTTTGCTGCCAGTGGTAATGATACATTATACAAAATGGTTGGAATAATGAAGGGGGAGGACTCCAAATTCTTCACTTCAAATTAGCAGCTAGATGGTTGAAACTTGGACACAGTTGGGTGTTCCAACATGACAATGATCCCAAAAACATAAAAACTGGTTACAGAACAGATAAAGCAGGCTAACACTGAGCTTCTAGAATGGCCTTCCCAAAGCTCCGACCTCAACCCTGTTGAAAATGTTTGAACTGAGCTTAAAAGCCTAGATTGTGCCAAGAAACCACCCAATTTAAATGAATTCTTCCTATTCTGCCAAGAAGAGCTGTTAGATCTGAGCCAGGATTATTCCAGAAGCTTGTTGGTGGCTACCAAAAGTGTCTGGTTGAGGTCCAACATGCTAAGAGACATTAAGCCACAAATTAATGGGAGTGTATATGTATAAAATTAAAGTTGTGCACACAGTTCTTGTTTTTTAAAGCTTTTATAGATAGAATTATATAACATACATTAACTTTTTCCACCACTAAAAAAAGAACAGTTCAAAGAAATCATTAAAAGCCCCCAAATACCATGAGATTCATGCCCATGGGTGAGTAAACGTTTCAAAGGTTTTTACAATCTTTGACCGACCAAAAATCTGAAAGTAACTCACATTCATGTTCTCTGGGTAGTCTGACTTTCCACAGTAAAACCCTGAAATGATAAAGATTAAAAAGGTTGATTTAAGAGTCATGCTCATTTAGCCTTCCCACCCTGGAGTTTCCTGTTAGCAGCACAAAATTCTCATATGAGTACAGAAGCTCTTTACAATTAATGATTTATTTCTATGTGACAAGTCAGGACTGATGGTTGTGCTGGCATTCAGGGTTAGGCTTGGCAGTATGACGTTTGGGACACTGTCATCTACACCTTCTAGAAATACGTTAGGATTAACACAGCTAAATGACAGGAATGTCTCAGATGTTAACACCCCCTGTGCTACAAAGACGCCATCTTTTAACCCCCATGTGGCAATTTCAAAAAAAGTCTTATGTTTATTATAACTGCAGAACTACAGAGAGATAAATCTTTGGAGAACCACGAGCTGAATTTCATTTGAATAGATCAACTTATTTGGTATATGTTGTCATTCATGGCACAGTTTAAGAAGAAATGGCAAATTTGTGGGGAAACAACGAGAAAATTATGAACTAAAAAAATTTACACTCATAGGAAAAAAGGCTTTTAGAAAATTTTATGGGGGAAAATGACATTAACAAAAAAAAACAAAACAAAACCCGTTAAATTGGTTAAAAAGAAAATGTTGGTTAGCAAGTTAAAATTTGTTAATTTATGAGAATGATAAATTTACAAAAATGGAAAATGACAAACTTATGAATAACATGCAAATTTATGAGTAAAAATGATACATTAAAAAAAAGTAAATTATGAGGACAAAATAATACATTTACAAAAAAATTGTTTTTACAAATTTACAAGACAAGAAATTGTAATTTGGAAATTTGTGAGAAACAAAGTGTAAGTTGGAGGAAAAACTGATCTACTTACAAGGAGAAAATATGAATTTATGAGAAAGACAAACATGCTCATAGTTTTTAAAATGAATTTGATACTTTAATTTAAAAACTTGTTTGTTTGTTTCCTCAGGATTGGTCCTCCAGCCATTCATTTTATTCTTTTTCACCATCACCTTCCACATACACCTTAATTCTTCGATTGTTACCACTTGTGTGTTTGAAATAAAGTAAAATTCACGTGTATACAGCCTGTTTTTATTTCCCAGGTTAAAGCACAGCTGACGTGACGTCCGTCTCTACGTTCGTTACTCGGTTAGTGCTACTATCACAAACAGCCTCTCTGGAGCCAAACTGCTGGATTAAACAACCCGCGACCTTTTGTATACCCGTTTTTGTCGGTAAAACTCTAAGTAGCAGCCGCAGCCGCTTCACAATCCATGCTAGGTAATGACACGGTTGTCATGGAAACAAGACTCCTGCTGGGCTCCTCCGCTGGAAGGTCCCACCGCTGACCGCTTACCAGGGTTCCAGAGAAACACCTTGAAAGCCCTTCATAAAGTCTGGAAAACTGTTGCGCAAGAGCACTTCAGAAACATATTTTAAAAACTATTAACAGTCTGGCTGCTTGGAAGCAAAGTATGAAGAAGTCAGGACTGAGCTGTTCGCCTGGCTTTACAGCGCAGTGACTCCCCCGTGTGGCCAGATGGGTCATTGCAGATAAACGGCAGCCTGAGTGGAAAACACAAGCAGTCATAAAATCAGGGGCTGATCTAGAGAAATTTTCTTAGGGTGGCACGAGGGTGGCGTGGAAATCAAATGGGGTGGCCAAATCAAAGCCTTTAAAACACACACACACACACACACACACACACACAAATGCACGTGTTACATATGGTTAAAATGATTCAAAGGAAGTATGTATACGTGTTTAATATAAATGTAGCCTATAATTTAATTATTTTCTGTAGCAAACACAAGTAAACATTTCAGTTACATAAAGTTTGTGAATTTTTGGTTTTTATACACTGTATAGCCTGTATAATAAATAAATATGTAGCCCAATAAGTATAAAATCCAGAAAGCTACACAACATGGGGCAGTTCATTTACAAACACATGTCTAAGTAAAGTGTCAAACTTTTTTTCTTAGAAAAAGTCTAATTGATGCATGCTTAAATTTACACAAAATGTAACAAATCTACACTGCCATGAACAAAAATTTAAACCTAATTTTTCATGACTTGTTGCGTTAACCCTCTGATGTCCAAAATGTAATTCGCCATTTTTGACTACTTTTGATTTGACATTTGCATTTCACCTTCAAATTGTTCTTTTGTTTGTGTTTGGTTTTTTCCTTGCTTGTATCATTCTTTTCACCTCAGCCTCACGTCTGAATTTACAGTTATTTTTTCATTGACATATAGTATTAACACAACTGATCTGAAATCACACAAAAAACAAAAATCCTAGTAGTACTTATATTTTTTTTTTACTGTAAAAACCACAGACATGTTTAGTAAATTATTTTCACAACTTGAAATGCAAATATAAGTTGTAAATTTTGAAAATTTCTGCACAACTTTTCTAAACAATAAAGTTATATACAACTATTTATCTAAAAATGTAGCCACTCCTTCTGGAACAAGAAATAATGCTTCTGTGCTGTGGGCTGAACCATTTGTTAATGGGGGAGGGGGGGTATCACTATGTAATATATTCAGTTTTAGAATTTACATTCAGTGTTAACTGTTGCTAGGCCCAATGTTATCTTGTTTTAATAAACAACACTGTCATATGCAAAACTAGGGTGGCACAAGATCATTTTAGGGTGGCACATGCCACCCCATGCCACCCTTCTAGATCCACCTGTGACAGATATTGCTGATTTATTATGTTAAAAGCAGAGCTGGATAAGAATTTAAGCATTACCTTGTGATGGGAAGATGTTTTGCAAAAACTAAAAAGTATTTAGTTTTTGAAATAAATATGCAAATAAGTTGGGTTTTTTGTTTTTGTTTTATTAAAAAAAAAGGATAAATCTAAATTTAAGCCCAGACTTTGACTCTGCCACTCCAAAACCATAATTTTGTGGTTTTGAATCATTCTGAGGTGGACTTTTCAGATCATTGTCCTGCTGTATAACCAGTGTTATTAAGTAACGTGTTACAGTAACTACGTTATTATTGTGGTAACGAGCACGGTAACTAGTTATTATGCCAAAACCAGGAACGCGTTACTCGTTACTGGGATTTAGATAGGCTCGTTATTCGTTACTTCGTGTGGTGGCTATCGCGGAGCTTCCACAGATTCAATAACATTAGCAAATGGTGGAGGCCAGCAGGTGGACGAAGGAAAAGGGAGGCAAGAGGAGAGACCCGAGGCGGCCGCCGGTCCAAGTGTCAGGTGAACTGAACTTCAGGTAAGAAGTTATGACCTGCAGTCTCTCTGGGTCAGATATGAACCAAGTTTAGGTGGAGTTTATTTTCGTTATGCTGACTTTTTCGAACTGGGTACTAGCATGACGGAGTTTCTATACAGCTGGGTGGTGGTGCTATGTTACTGATGTTGAACTTTATTTTGTTCACAAGGTTAATTATTAGAGTTGCCAGCCGTCCTGTAAAAAACAGAATCGTCTCGTTTTCAGAGAAAATATTTCGCGTTTCGTATTGAGGTGAAGAGGAACGCAGTTTGTCCCGGACTTCAGCTACAATGAAAAAGACACAAAGCTGGAGTTATTCTGTGTTTACGCTGCACAGCTGCCTCTTCTTCTCTCTTTCTCTCCTGTTTCTACTTCAATCATGAAACTGATCAATGATCAGCTGATCAGCTTTTCTCTCTCGTTTGTTTATCGCTCACTTTGCGCCAGAAAGAAGAAACCAGTGGATGTAGCGTTAAACAACAGCAGCACGTTTAAGCTTGATCAGCTGTTGTTAGAATTTATTTAATATTAATTTCTAGTATCAGCTGATGTTTGCTGGAGCCACAGCTGTTAACCTGCTGGTCATGATATCAGTTTGGTTATCTGGTGAGAGCAAGGCTGGACTGGGTCAAAAAATCGGCCCGGGCATTTTAACTAGACCGGCCCACCAGGATAAAGATTGAAAATGTGACGTCATTCAGGGGTAAAAACCGCAAAGGATTCTGGGAACTTGTGGCAAGAGGTACTAGCGCACGCAGGCTTTCAATTGAACTCAGTTACACAGCGATAAAAAGAAACCCAAAAAATGTCAAGAAGCTGTTGTATTATTAACTGCAATAGCCGGTCGCATGACAGCCACAGGAAGCCGACGGGTAAAGAGATCGTTTTTTTTTTTGTTTTTTTATCGGATTACGTCGTTGAAGAGAAATTTTTTAAGCCATGTTTCCGAAGTAAGAGCCGACGGATGGTCTGGATATACCAAATATAACGTCTCAGAACACTCCAGCTCACAGGTTAGTCTGCTCCAAGCATTTCCACAAAGGTCAGAGTTTTGTAGTAGTTAATACGTCATTTTTCTTAACATAATTGGTGATATAGGTTACAAGCAAGTCTGGCGCTGAACATAAATTGTCGCGCTATGCTCCTTTATTTATTGTGCATAAATAGTGAATTGTGCTAACACAATATTGCGTTTCGCTTCTGTTATTATGGTACATTGACAAAAACATATACTTTTATTCACAGGATAAAACAGGTTTTTTGTATCACTAATTGCCCAGTGCGATTACAGCATACAGTATTATTGTCACTGCTACATTTCTGTGATGAACCAGAAATTATTTCCACTAATTAATTACCGTTGAGCTCAAAGGTTATATTAATAAACGGTTAACGAATGTGTATTTATGACGACAATTTGTGAGACTGGTAAACTTATGATACGTACGATGGTCTTTCGTTCTACACGGTGCATTTCAAGGTCCTGTACCCATCCGTCGGTAAACTGTACCTGGGCTTGTTGCAGTGACCTGAAGTTACTGAACTTCATGAGTGTGTGCACTCACTCCAAGAACCGTATGATTATAAATCTGAGCGTGGTGAAAGTTGGGCAGCACGCTAACGTCTTTTGTCCACTCTGTGTGCTCGTAAGGGTCTGACCCTTTCACACCTTTGAGTTTTTTTCCTCGTATCTTTTCTTTGTCTTTTCGTCGAGTCTGTCTTTGTACGGACCGGCATTGTTCTCCTTTTGTTTTGTACATTCCTTTTTTGTGCGGCAAAGAAAAAACAAGAAGGTATTGGAACCGGAGAATGAACGTTTTGCGGTGCTGCAAATGCTTGCATTTGATGCGGTACTTGGATTATTTTGCCACTAGTTCCCGGCATGCAATGCGCGAAAATCACGTGATTGCTAAACTAGGGGGCGGGTGCATCCGGCCTCCTCGGCTGTAATTGGTCCAGCCCAGAGTCGATCATGACCAACTGGCCAATCCAACACCTTTCATTATATATACCCTTCCTAAAAAAATAAAAAAAAAATCCATCGGCCCATAAAAACAAAAAATCACCAGCGGCCCACCGGGCAAATGCCCGGTATGCCCGATGGCCAGTCCAGCTATGGGTGAGAGGAAAACATGAAGATGTAACCAGGAGATGTCCTTACTGGATCATCAGAGCTGTGATGGAGAAACAGGTTTACCTTTTAGGTGACATGAATGAGTTGAAGGGAAGTTATGAACTGTTTCTGAGAGACAAATAACACCAGGATCCTTTTTTAGGTAGCTGACAGCTGGTAACTGTGCAGGGGCGGGTCTAGCAAAGTTTTGCCAGGGGGGGCCAGGTAGGGCATTAACAGGGAGAGGGGGGCACGAAGAAATACTTTTCTTTCTTATTCTCATTTAAAATATCTAGCTTTAAAAAATAATTATCTGAGTCTTACAACAAACGATTGATAGATTGAAGCATATATACCATCAGAACAGTGTACATCACAGTCACAACAGTGTTTGTTTTCATTCAAAGGCTTTATGATTTTTCCTATAATGGTGGGCGGTCTCTAGTCAAAATGCCCGGGCCGATTTTTTGTCCCAGTCCAGCCCTGTGTGCAGCTCATCTGCAGCCTGGTGTTACCTACATCTTCCTATTCAGAAGGCAGAATTTCTGAGTTCTGAGTACAATCGAAAGCACCACGACTGCAGTTTTTGTGTTGGATGTAAAAAGCGCACATGACGCTGTGACGTAGGCTAGAATCATGGCAGTGGTCAACAACGGTCTAGGCGTGGGATTTCTCTCGTGGAAATATGCACAGTGCACTTGTGGCAAGTAAGCAAGCTAGAAGACTGCAATCTTGCTGGGTATCCAGTTATGGAAGCAACACATTAACAAGATAATTCTGAGTAAAACCAAAGTTACTTTCCCTAGTAACTAGTTACTTTGAAAGTAACGAGTAACTTGAAGTAACTGAGTTACTTTTAAGTAGCTAGTAATGTAACTAAGTTACTAATTTAAAGTAACTTACCCAACACTGTGTATAACCCAAGTGCTCTTGAGCTTCAGAGCATAAACTGATGGTCAGACATCCTCCTTCAGAGCAGAATTCAAGGTTCCATCAGTTACAGCAAGTCGTCCTGAAGCAGCAAAGCAGCCCCATCACACTACCACCACCATGTTTGACTGTTGCTGTGATGTTCTTTTTATGAAATGCTGTTAGTTTGATGTCAGATGTAACGGGACTTAAACCTTCCAGAAAGTTCAGTTTTTGTCTCGTCAGTCCACAGAATATTTTCTTGGGGATCATCAAGATGTTTTTAGTAAATGTGAGACTGAGACAAGCTTTTGCGATCTTTTTGGTCAGCAGTGGTTTTCTCCTTGAACTCTTGCATGGAGGCCATTTTTGCCCAGTCTCTGTCTCACTGTTGAAACATGAACTCTGACCTTAGCTGAGACTAGTGAGGCCTGCAGTTCTTTAGCTGTTGTTCTGAGTTCTTTTGTGACCTCCTGGATGAGTCGTCGATGCATCCTTGGAGTAATTTTGGTGGGCTGGTCACTCCTGGGAAGCTTCAGCACTGTCCCAAGTTTTCTTTATGTGTGTGCCTCTCACTGTGGTTCACTGGAGTCAGAAATGGCTTTGTGACCTTTCCTAAACTGACAGATGTCACTGGCTTTGTTTCTCAGCCGTTTCTTTGCATCATGGCCTGATGTGTTGTTGTTTGCGATCTTTTAGCCTGTTTCACTTTGTCAGACTGGTTCCGTTTAACAGATTTATTGATTCAGCAGGTCTGGCAGTAATCTGAGTATGGCTCATGAAACTGAACTGAAAGCTTTCCAAAATGTGGTTAGTCACATTATTAATCAAGGGGGTGTTACTTTGTCCCCCCCCAATCTTCGGTGTATTGGGAAATTAACAAGTGCAAATATAGGTTTATTAAAACTAAGTCTGTTTGCATTTGTATTTGTATTCATTTGGAAAGAAGTCAAACACAGTTGCAGATTTTCTGATATTCTTCATCTTTATTGTAGAACAGAAATTATGCATCCTTCATATCGATTACATCAGTACTGGAAGTGGAAGTGAGGCAGTGCTTTTCTATAATAAAAAATAAAAACATTTCTAAGCAATGTGTACAGTACCTAAAAACAGTCATTCCACTAAGGTGGTTTTTCGTCTTTATTTTTCAGGACGGAGCTACTGTTTGTTAGTGTGACATTCAGTCACTCAGTCTACCTCCACAATAATCTAATCTAAAACCTCTACAGCAGGAACCAGGCCACATGATGGTGAAATTATACAGTCTCTCATCACAGTATCTTCACTGTACTCAGTTTGATCGCATAGCAGTCCTCTGATCTCCTCCAGTCAGGTCTCCACTTTGCCAAAGGTGCCGTCGGGCGGTCGGTAGTGTCTGGGGAAGGCCTTGAGCTGCAGCGAGTTAAACGCGTACTTTCGGCATCCGACGTTCTTCACAGTGTTTTCTCGCCTACAGCCCTCGCTGAGGAGACAGGAGGAGGAGGAGGAGACAGAGGGGAGAGAGGGCGTTCACAGGCAGAATGAGAGCAAAAGGAAAAAAAAAAAAGCAGAAATGATGACTTGTGCACATGATGAGAAGAAAAGATGAAAATGATCATTCAACCATGAGTGCAAAGGACTAAGAGTTCTGTTAGAGGACACACGTCTCTTCATATGAAGTCAAAGGGAAACTCTTGTTGATGGATTGAAATTCTGGGATAAACTCAATTTTGTGAACTTGTAAAACTAACACTATTTTCAAAAGGAAATGGATTTAAATATTAAACAAAGTTAAAATATTATAAAAATCTATTCTATTATTTCTCCTGGTTACCATGAAAATTAAAGGTAACTTTAGTTGTTGTGATGCTGTGACTCCTCAGCCTTATTTTTATTTTTTTTAAACCAGAGCTGTCCACATAAGGTGTGAATGTGACTGAGAAGTGCTCACTGTGTGGTCGATTTCACTTCAAATGGAACCAAAATAAAAAAAAATAAATTTAAATCACATTATATTCAGTAAGACTCAAAACTAGAGACCAGTGAACACATTTCTGATAGTTTTGTGATTATGAAGCAGGAGATTGAATGAGAAGCAGGGTCAATTTTGTCACAGATGTCTGTAGAATGACTGATTTTTATAGGCACAGGAGTAGAAAGAATGCAGGATGGAGACAATGGATGAAAACATGTTTTACAGGTTTTATATCTAATCTTTATATCAATCTAATCTACCATGCAGACAGGCAGTCAGATCACTAAATGTAATGTTAGTACAAATGACAGAAAATAAGACTGAAACTTTAATTTAAAAACGTTCAACAAAAAAAACAAAACAAAAAAAAAAAAGCATCTGTCTCAACCCGAGAACACTAACGTCAGGTAATTTTCACCAACGTGATATTAGCTACGTGATTTTCATTGCGGTGCATTAGAGCCTGGAGGGTCCCGCCATGATTCCTTTATTTTGTTTTGAGACGTTGCATAGAGGTTACGTAGAGAAAGGAGAGTACTGTTGATGTTAAGTATGTTTTAACAGTATATCAAGTAAAATAGGCCCAATGTTAGTGACAAAAAAAAGCACATTAGGGTTCAAGGGTTTAAAAAAAATGTATTTTTTATTATATAAATAAATAAATAAATAAAAAAAGCCTATGGATTATTTCACAATAGCAATTCCTGCTTATGACCAGCAGAGGTCAGTAAGTTTACACTCTTTCAAATTTACTCTAGAAAGGCTCAGGTGAAGCAGTCATATTTTAAAGCAGGCACGGTGGAACTCCAGGCCTCAAGGGCCAGTGTCCTGCAGGTTTTAGATATCACCCTAGGTCAACCCATCTGAATCAAATGATTAGTTTGTTACCAGCCCTCTGGAGAACTTCAAGACATGTTGAGGAGGTCATTTAGCCATTTGAATCAGCTGTTTTGGATGAAGGACACATCTAAAACCTGCAGGACACCGGCCCTTCAGGCCTGGAGTTCCCCCACGCCTTAAAGATCTCTGGTTTGAGACCAGGAGGAGAGACACTCATCCTCAGGGGGGGGTCACAAGCCAGTCACCACTAAGGCAGCAGCCCAAAACATGTTTCTTAACCTGATAAACAGCATGACTGCTGCCGAATTAAAAAAAAACAAAATCCATTCATAGACACAACAAATGCACATTATGACACATGGACTGACAAACACATGAATAAATAGATAAACGACCTCCAAATTGTCTGCTACCAGCTGGATAATCACATTTGTCTCTTTATTCAGAGCACAGCTGAAGCATGTTCAAGGATAGCCAGGTAGAACCTGACACGTTAAAGCAGGTTAGAATAAGATGAGAGTGCAAAACTTTAAAGACTATAAAATATCACACGGTTTACATTCTGCAGGTGGATGCAGGAAGCATTTATTTGAGCAGGAAAAGGGGAGGTTTTCTGGGGTTCGCGATACTCAGCGAGATAAAAAGCCTTTGGACGTGAACAAGAACAGAAAATCTGGTACCATGATTTCCTGCTGTTTGCTAACTTAAACAACAAGAGAGCCACAAAACCAGTGCAAGTCCGTCAAAACGAGGTTTGAAAACACCTGCAAACAGAGAAGCAATCAAATCCACAGCTAACAGTCACAACACAACAAAATACATATAAATATGCATATTACAGGGAACTCAACAACAGTCATGTTCAGCTGTGACCAAGAGTAATGACAGCGTGACAGTTATGGCACAAGCATTATAATAATCAATATATACACACTCTACTTTGGAATAACCGCAGACTATATATATATGTATACATATAGCAGACAACAATATGATAAATAAAGCATTTTGGCAATACAGGCATTTAAATATAGTTTATCTACAGCAGTACAAATATATTTTCTGATATATCTGATTTCCTAAAAATAAATAAATAAATAAAGCAAAGGAAAAGGCAAACTGATGTTTTCTCTTCAGGTGGATAATATAACATTAGATTAATTTTGTAGGAAGCACTTTAGGGTAGTTACACCTGCAGGTATAGTGGGACTCAATGTTCAAAGTATCTGAAACCACTATCCCTCACTGGCATTTAGTCTTGATCAAACTTCCACAACTTTTTACCATTTCCCAATAATACTTACATTCCTACTGCTCAGCGATGATAAGTTTTGATATTATTTTATTTTTGAATAAATGCTAAGCTCACAGAGGTAGTTCAACAGATGATAAGAAAGCAATAACCTTAAAACTAATGCTAAAAACCTCAAAAGCGGCGTATAATCACTTAAATTGAGACAATTTGTAGTTGCATTGTTGCTGGATTTGAGCTAAAAAAAAAAAGAAAAAAAAAGTTGACCCCACACTCACATTAGCATGCTAAGCTTCCGCCAGCAGATAGTTAGCTTTAGTTAGCTATATTGTTGATAAAAAACAAAACAAAACATATTTTATATTAATTAAAGATTTTTAAAAAAAAAGAGCTTTAAGGGTGCTGGTGGATTTTCAAAATACCTTTTGTAGCTTTTCACAAAGCCTTTTACCCAGCTTTATTTTTAGTCTTACTTTAAAACATTAAGCTAGCTTACAGCTAATAGACAAAATGGGTAAAAAGGAATAAAATGCTAGCCTGGCTGAGTTCAAAAGAAACAAAATCCACCAACCAGCAGCTTTAAAGACTAAAGGCCCTTTCCTTTATGAGCAAAAAAGTTAGGACACAACATAAAATGTAAATAAAAACATATGATGACTTACAAATCTCATAAACTCCCATTTTTTTTACATAGGAAAAATATGTTTAAACTGAGAAAATGTACCATTATAGACGGGCAGAGTTTCTCAGAAGTAAATGGACTCTCCCAAAAGTCTAAAAGTTAGTTTCCTCAGTTTACAGATATTTATAGACTGCTAAAGCAGAGGGGATGCTGCACAGCAGTAAACACTGCCCTGTGTCATGTTGCTACCATCAAATTCAATTTAAGCTAATATTTTTATTTCTCAGTTTAAACTTTGTATGTTTTCTCTGTTGTACTGTGAATAAAATATCAATGTGAGATTTACAAATCATTGTATTCTGTCTATATTCACATTTTACACAGTATCCTAACTGTAATTACATTAACAATGTAAGATTGTTAAATATTTAAAGAATAAAAACAACTTTTAGTTTTATAAGATTAGCTAAATTAAGCTAACTAGCCGCTTTATTAAAAATGGTACCAATCGTCTCACTAACCTTCCAGGAAGTAAATCCCCAAATTTAATATTATTCTTTTAATATAAAGCACAAGACTGATATTTTACTGAAATTACTACACGTATACTGCATTTCCTGTGACACAAAACATTTCTCAAAGCAGTCTGAAAGATGTTCAATATTTTCAGGATCCAAAAGAAAGCATACAGGAAGGATCATTTTACTGTAGTATGTGACTGCTTAGAGGTCATCAGCATGGGTAAGCTCCCCAAAGGAAGCTATTTTAGTCTGATCCATTTCCATACTGGGTCGATCTTAATGAGGCAGAGCCTCTGAACTCTAGGGAGGCGACCGATGCTGATGGTTAGCTTTACAAGCAAAGATATTGATTTTTACATTACAGATTTCCAATATGTAAAACAATCTAAGTGCTTCTGGTTTCTAACACAGTTTCCACATACATTGTTAAAGAGGACCTACTATGCTTGTTTCCAGCTCTATGATTTTATTGGCGCACTGTATTAGAGTAGCTATGGATGGCTCACAGTTCAGATATACTTAATATTTCACAGAGGTCCCTCAGTTTATCTTCTGTCCCTAACTTTCTCTTTAAGGCTACAGTCACACAGGCCTAGAGACTGGTCAGCAACCCCTGACAGGTTTCAAAGGAAAATCATCTATTTCTTGACATATTTGATGAGGTTGCTGGCTATCATTGCATGAAGTCAGCTGCAACAAAATCCTCTCTGCGATTGCTTTGGTCTGTCCTCGTTCCGCGCTCAGTTATCCAGGTAAGAAAAGTCCAGACAGCTGACTCTGTTCATCTGGATGTAGCTTCCCAGTCTTCAACTAGCCACTGCAAGTTCAATGCCAACAGTTGTCATAATTTTGGTTGTGCTACAGTCTGTAACCTTATCCCTAGTGCAACTGTAGTTTTAAAACTGAAACCAACAACTTTTACTTTGAAGGCAAATTTTCTGAGTTTCTGGTTTGAATGAAACATGAAAAGTTACAATCTGCTCAGAACCAAAGCAATGACAAGGAGGTTTTCGGTAGGGCACCATATACTTTACAACCTAGCAACAACAAGCAACCCCCAGCAATCAATCACCAACTGGTTAGAGAATACACCCTTTCCCCTTCCAATTAGGGGGTAACTAGCCATCAGTATGACTGCATGAACAGGGTTAACAATCAATTTCCACTTGCGACTGCCGACAAGCACTCGCAGTTAGTTAGGGAACCCTAATTTTTCCCTAGTGAACTGTGGTTACCAGGCATTGGCAACTGTTCTCTAAGCCTGCGTGATTGAGACCTAAGAGCACCCTCACCTGAAAGTCTACTTTCTTTGAATAGGCCAGTATCGGGAAGCCTGCTGAGGGGTAGCACTGAATGCTTTGCGAGCTGTACTGTTAGTGCCTACTAGACTATTTTCACCGAAGTTTTTCTCCTGTGTGAAAGTTTTTTAATAAGAATTCCATTTAATATGAATTTCCTGTCACAAAAGCCCTTTTTCCATTAGTACCTATTCGGTTCGTCTCAGCTCAAAACAGCACGACTTGCCACAAATCATTTTCCCCCCATTACAATCGAGTACCACCTACTTTACTTTATTTATATAGCACTCTTCACAGGATAAGAACCACAAAGGTGGACGTCGAGGCAACGATATACCTCCTGCTTGGTCTGTGGCTTTTTTCCAGACTCTGGGACCACAGCGTTGCTTTTTGAACCCATTTTCCTTGTTGCCGGGTTTTAAAAGTGGCAGTTTTGATTTTCCTGAGGGAGACGCTCTAATGACTCATGGAGTGACGTCACTGACGAGCCAATAGGTGGCATGCAGTCTGTTGATGTCACATTTTTAGATCGCCCTGGATCGCTTGGAACCCTGAGCGAGTAGGTGCTAAAAAACCCCCCCAAAAAAACCCAGTACCTGGTACCAGGTACTATCACCTAATGGAAAACCCAGTAAATAGTAGCGAGACGACACGAGTAGGCACTAATGGAAAAGGGGCTATATATATTTAAAACTATCCATCCATCCATCCATTCGCTTCCGCTTATCCTTTTCAGGGTCGCGGGGGGCGCTGGAGCCTATCCCAGCTGTCATAGGGCGAAAGGCGGGGTACACCCTGGACAGGTCGCCAGTCTGTCGCAGGGCCAACACACAGGGACAGACAACCATTCACACTCACATTCACTTGCACATTCACACCTAGTGGCAATTTGGATTATCCAATTAACCTATCCCCACAAGCTGCATGTCTTTGGACGGTGGGAGGAAGCCGGAGTACCCGGAGGGAACCCACGCAAACACGGGGAGAACATGCAAACTCCACACAGAAAGACCCCGGCCTGATGTTGGAATTGAACTCAGGACCTTCTTGCTGTGCGGCAACAGTGCTAACCACCGTGCCACCGTGCTGCCGTGCACTAAATAAGAAAAAAAAAGCAAAGTAGGTCCCGTTTACTTCATTCTCAATATAACCAAAATATCATGGAAGCCATGGAGTTAGTAACTGGGAAATAAGGCTCTTCATAATAATACAATGATATAATTAACAGTGGGCATATCAAACATCAAAACAACATTCTTATAGGAAGCTCTATTAAAAGTGCATAAAGTTAGATAAAATCAAGAAGATGATTAACTGATGATCCAGTGGCTTAATTAGTTGGCATGTATTTTTATTATTTTAGCCATTTATTAAACATGAATGCCAAATATTTGCGTTTTTAATGGTAAATTTGCTATTTTAAAAATATGTTAGTAAGCAAATTATCTTTGGGTTCTGGACTGTTGGCAAGGTAAGACTAGAAACAACAGTTAATCAGCTAACAGAAATCATCACACTGGGATCTTTACTTGACACAAGAATGCCTGAAACAAGAGGGACACACACTGCATTGTGTATTGGTCCCTTGTTTCTAGGATGCATAAGCCAAAATGAATGCAGACATCCCATCTTTAATAGCCTAAACTCTTTGCATCTTAACACCTCACATTACTCATCAAACACTCTACTGTCTCTATAAAGCTCATGTAAACATATCGGCTGGTACAGATAAATGCTCTAAAGGGTTCACAAGCTGCAGCAATGCAAACACATTTCCCCTGAATATCCTACAATCATACATTCCAGTTACAAGCTGCATCCTGAAGTACGCAGAGATCAGTTCTGTCAGTCGGTGAGACAGAGCTGATCTCGACTGCATTGTCCTGAAAGCTGCAGAGCAGATGTGGGTCGAATCGCTGACTTACTGCATCTATTTTGGCACACTGGGACCAATTAAAGTGTTTGAAGAGTGCCATCGCTGGCCAGTCTCAGCCTCTGGGCAGGTGAACACCAGGATGTGACGGTGTCTTATAAATGAACTGAACCCATAAATAACACTCAGCCAGACTGGAAAAACCTGAGTCCATGAAGAGATAAAAGAATGACAAAACAGCCACTCATGCCTAAACTTTAAACTTGAGAGGGTCACTTTAATGATAATGAGCAAATCCAGGCTACAGGACTTTTTTTGTTTTGGCAGTAAAGACAGTAAAAGATAATTAAAAGTATTCTGGTTAATTATGGGTCATATTATTGCTGTGTAGTCTGACTTGAATTTTAACTGATCAAAGGGGTACAATTCAAAAGGTTGCTTTTAGTTAAATATGTGATTCTTTTAATAAATATTACTAGCATTAGGAGATAATACTGTGATGGCGATGACGGCGACATCCTGCCAGACGTACGAGCCAGGATTAATGAGGCCTGGATGAAGTGGCGTCAAGTCACTGGTGTCCTGTGCGACCGATGAATGCCCGACCACCTCAAGTCAAAGATCTACAAGAGTGTAGTGCGCCCTGTGGCCCTTTATGGATCAGAGTGTTGGCCAGCCACCGCAAAGCACGAACAGGCCCTTAACACAATGGAAATGCGGATGCTGCGATGGTGCCTGGGCCTGACACAATAGGACCACGTCACGAACATCGACATCCGGAAGCGGCTGGGTATTGCACCAATCACAGAGAAGATGCAAGGAGTGCAATTGCGATGGTATGGGCATGTGGTCAGAAGTGATTAAAACTCTGTGGCAAGAACAGCACTGCGACGGCGACCAAGGGGCAGACCAAAAAGGCGATGGATGGACCAAATTAAAGGCAACGTGAAGAATATCAGCGCCAACCTGAACGACGCCCTTGGCCGTGCCAAATGGAGGCGGCTTTGCAGAAAAGCAGACCCCGCAGAGTGGGAATAACGCTAGGAGGAAGAAAAAGAAGAGGAGCTAATACTGTGACTACCTGATAAATCAAAGTTTTTGCTCCATTTTTGGTCTCCACCAGCTCATGGGGGAAACAGCTGACACTAAAGAGCAGCAGGAGAAAAGTAAAACAGTAAAGCTGTGCAATGCAAATACAAAACACTGGACTCAAAGACAGTAAATTGTGCCACTAAAGTATAGGCCTGAACATACCTACATACCTACCTATGAAAGGCAGAAGAGGAAGTAGTTCCTTCCAATGTAGACAATCCGAATGATATAGTTTATTTCCACTGTGTTCCTGTTAATGATAAACTACAAATTTACCCTAAATTACTAAAATATCGATATTTTAATACGAGAATCGATTCTAGAACATAAATGACTGGTATCGGAGGAATCGATATTTCAGTATCGCCATCACTACTAAATGAGCATTTCGACATTGAATCTACTAAGCAGGGCAGCTTTAATTTTAATAAGGAATTAATTAAAGAGAAACTCAAAGTTTTTTTTAGTTTACATTAGTTGTAGTTATTTTTATTTTGCTAACTTTTACAGCAGACATTTATCATATTTAGACTTAAATTAAGACCAAATTAACTGCAAAGACATTTCCAGTGTATTGTTATTTATTTTAAGGCAGCTATGTGGTTGCATCATTTCAAGTAGTTTTCTTTTTCAAAAGTCTAGTTGTTCATTTTATTCCAGTTAACTAAATATTTTTTTCCACATCTATTTTTTAACACTGGTTTGAACGTAAAAAATAACAGCTTTCACATTGATGTTACTTATTTTGGCACACTCTACACTCAATATAAGACTGTTAGATTGTTCCGTCTACTAGCGACAATATTTCAGCTTTTATGATTTTATTTTTATTTTTGTGGGTGTGCTAGGAGTTCGAAATACTGCTTGTACTTGTGCCAATACGCATTTAGTCGACACAGTTCAGAGCAGTATTCCTGCTCAGTGAACTCCTCTTTTAAAACGGGTCACACATGTCACGGGGCTTTTTGTTTAAGGCTAAATGAATGTGAACAAGCATAGTTTTCATATCAGCAGCACAAGTGTTTAATGTCCATCAAGTAAACGGTCAGTTAATGGGTTCAGTTCATTTTTTCTGATTAAACAGGGCTATCAGGTGATTCCTAACACTACCTCACATAAACATTTCAATAGGCTGGATCTAAACAAAGACAGAGACAGACCCGGATCTGCTGGAAAGTGCAAAAGCTCAGGCAGAAGCAGGAAAATGCTTCCACCGTCTATAAAGAAGCAGGAAGACCAAAAGAAACAAAAACTAGCAAATGCTGCCTTAAAAATATATATCTAAGCAAGCGCGTACTTGCTTCATTTTGGCATGAGATAAAAGCTTTAGGTTCCTCCACATTAGCGTGTGGGGCAAGTGCAAAAGCACATGGAAGACAATGATAAACCAAATGTTCCAGAAAATGTTTTGATGATATAAGCTGTTTGCGCTGAGCTTAAATCATGAATAAAATAATCATCTGATTGCTACTGTGGGTCTTTCCTGAAAGCAAAGTTTAGATATCATCTGCTTATCCTTATACACATTATATACTCTTTACAATAAACTGTTACCTTCCACCAGTGAAGGGTAAGGCAGAGTACTAACTGACCATCACAAAGGAGCAAAATATGTCCATCAGAGGGCGCTATACACTAAGAAAGAAGTAATACACTCTCGTTAGGCAGTACTGGAAGTGGATAATCCTGTGAGTTACTAAAGGTAATATCTTAATGTCTTTTAATGGCTTTGTGTTATATGTTCGCATGGAGCCAGCCAAATTTTTTTTGAAAGTCCTCTTTTTGGCAAATACCGTCCATGCGGACAAAACTGAGCTTTTTCAGATACACTGAATCTGAAAATTGCAGCGTTAGTTTCTGTAAAGTCTTAGAAAAATGCATGTTTGGTTAAACCTCAGTAAAGAAAACAGAATTGGAGATTTAGGACATCGTAATGGTTAAAATTTAGTATTTCACATAAAAGCCCAAAAAAAGGATTAATCACGTGGCAGCGTTTTGGACTGTAGTGACAAGTGAATCGTGAGTTTAAAACAGCAGTGTCTGCTATCTTAATCCTGGACAAAAAAAAAAAAAAAAAAAAAAAAAGAGAGAAGAGAAGGAAATAATCTGGGTAATTTCAGCGTGTACACGTGGACGAATATCATCCTAAAAAAACACATGAATGGATTCATGTAGAATTCACATTCAGCAGGCTTAGTGTGAACATGGCATGTGGCCTCACGCTCAAATGTAGGCAACACAATTAATATATCAGGAGTGTCAAACAAGTGGGATAGAACTAGGCCAGTAAGACCTCAGGCACACAGAACTAGAAACCAGTTGGTGAATCCCTGGCAACCACAGGTTGCTAGGGAAAAATGTGCATTACTGAATAGGTTGCCAAGTGGTTGCAAAGACGTACACGGTGCTGCGCTACAAACGTCACTGTTGTAGCTGCTACTGGATAGCCAGGAGTCACTCATATTTTGCAAGTGAGACAACTTGTCTGCAACTGCTTACTAAGCAGCAGTGAAACTGAAAGGTGTAAAACTTGTAATAGAGACAAAAAAAATGTCATCTGAACATTTCAAAAGGCCCACCAAAGTGGGTGCTGCACATTTTTCCATAACTATTGGTGGTTGACAGGCAGGGGTCGCTAGACCTGCAAGACTGAGGACGTCTTCTCGTTGTACTCTGTCCTTAACCTCCGGACACCCGAGCTCTCGTTAGGGATGCATTTTTTATTTTTCTTAGCGATTTACGATTAGCTGGACCTAATCTTAACTCCACTATTTCTTTGACAGCCCACCAGAATAAAGTAATCATTGTGTTTTTTTGAAAAGATAAACACTTTATTAAGAAGAATGAAGAGTAAATATGTTACCATATATCCCTGTATGATGATGCAGGGTCTCAGGAGTTCAAGATATCACAGAGAGTTTATCAGATTTATAAATCAGATCAATTCATTACATTAAGAACAATTTGGAGGTTTAGGGGAGTGGGAAGAGGTTAGCCTTCTGGTCCTGTTAGGATCATACAGGATTGGGTTAGTGGCCCACGAATAAGATGAGTTTGACACCCCTGAGCTATGACAGGTTTTTAATAGAAAAAAGAAAAAGATGTTTAAAGAATAGAAAAGAAAGAAAAAGCCCAAAGCGTGGCTGCTGATAAGTGGGACGTAAGTCGCGTACAGCCCTTAGTGAGGGTGGGACAGTGTGTGTGAGCTGATTACACCCCTCTCACAGGTCAGTGGCACAGTTTCAGAAACACCCCGGGGAGTCAGCGTGGAGAGTCCCCGCCCACCCTCGCAGTACGTTTGACATTTGGTCACTTCCAGCGTAGAGCTGCTCGCTCAGCTGCAGCGCAGTTTGGCCAGGAAGTAGGCCATGCTGAGGAAGATCCACACCACCAGGAGGTTGGGGCTGAGGGCCAGCAGGGGCAGAGAGTACATGAGGCTGGGGTCCAGCCGGAAGTCACGCACTGGCAGCAAGCCGCTCAGGTTCTTCTGGATCACCCCCTCCCTCGTGCCAATGCTGCCGAGCCACGGGGACGGGAAGAGGAAGAAGAGGAGAAGGAGGAGGAGGTGGTTGTGTGAAGCAGCAAACAAGGCAGGGGGAAGGAGGGAGGAAAAGAGGGGGAAATAAAGATAAGAAGAGGGACGGAGGAGGAAGGAGAAGAAATAAGGAGGAAATTGCAAGAAGGAAGGAGGAAAGGTGAAGGAGGCCAAAATAAACAGATGGAGTGTGAGTGCACACAAGTGCGACGGCAAATTAACACGTGACCAAAAAAAAAAAAAAAAATCAGAGTGACAGTGAAGAAGCCACATCCACAATGACCGGAGGCATTTTAGACCAAAATAAAAGCAATAATATCAAGGCGACGACAAATGGGCGGACGGAGTAGAAATCAACAACACAACAACCCCGCAAAAATGAGCCAATCACAGGAGCAAAACAGCAATCATGTAACGGGAAACAAGAGGAGGAGGAAACAGGAGGAGGAGAGAGAAAAGAGAGAAATTAAGAAAGGGAAAGAAGGTAAGAAAACACACCAATGGCTCTCCATGTTTATATACTCTAAGACATGGGTGGAGGAAGGAGGGACAGATGGAGGGAAAAGACTGGAAAAAACACCCTTTTATTGAAGGAGTAAAGCTTAAAGGAAGAACTTCAGACTATAAATGATAAAGATGGCGTCCTATTAGAGGTAACATGCAATAAGGGTGTCTTATCCATTTACTTCATCCACTTTAAACCACTTAGTGCAGATAGCTGGGGATAAAAGAGGGAGTGAAGGGGGCCGATATCTCCAAGCATTGTTTAGCATGCTTCTGAGCTCCAACATAATAAAACAAATTCTAAAAATGATCGGATTTCATGCACGTCGGCTGGTGAGGAGGAGGAGAGGAAAAAGGGGAGAGGAAGAAAGGTGAAGAGACATCATATCATGCGAGTATCTGCAGGACTTTATTGTAGACAGGCGTGTTTCCATCTTTAACAGAAATATTCACAACAGGAAGTCACACAACCGTCGACAGAGAAAGTAACAAACACTTTCAGAGGCTTTTAAAGGAGAAACACTGACTGTCCTCCAGCAGGAAATCACATAAATATCAATAATGCTCCGTTCAGGAATACAAATTCCCAGCATCCCTCGTGTTTCCTGGGTTTTTTTGTAAATGAAAACATTTCTTTTAAAGGGGGCTGAGTGAGAGTGGTTAGAATTTTTAAGAAAAAAAACTTTAAGGTTAAAGATAAATGCGCCAAATAAATGGCAAAGAAATGTGGCTATTTCACAAGAAAATCACATGAACTAGTAAATTTACCAGAAAAAGTGGCAAATTAAAGAGTTAAATGTACATTTACAAGAAAAAGGGTCGCAAACAACATGCTTATTTCACAAGAAATTTAAATTACATTAGCGGATACATTTAAGTGATAAATGTTGTAAATTTACCAAGATAAGTGGGAAATTTGAGAGAAAAGTGACAGATTTCCAAGAAAAGTTACAAACATATACAAGATAAATGTGGAAAATGAATAAAATGGCAAATTTCAGAGGAAAAAGTAGCAAATTTACCACAAAAAATGAATAATGTATGAGAAAACCTCTGTATCTGCGCCTCTGTTTTTCAACTCTAAAAGTTTGAGTTTTCACTCCTCTCACTCAGACCCTTTTTTGATTTATCTACTTCCTTTAATTTATTTAGTTTTTTTTTTACCTTCAGTGACCCTAATTTGCTGTCATGAACAGAGAATGATTGTTTCCATAGTAACACTATCCATAGTAATACTTGAAATGTGCAATTCACTTGTATTTTTATTTTTTATTCCTATTTATTCTATTTATCCCCTTTGTATACTTTATTTATATTTGTCTCTGTATTTATATGTGTGTGTGTGTGTGTGTGTGTGTGTGTGTGTGTGTGTGTGTATATATATATATATATATATATATATATATATATATATATAAATAACAATTCTGTAACTGTAACTTCGGTCGTTGCTGTGCTTTTTTTGGAAGTCGAATTTCCCAGAGGAACCCACCCGAGGGATTAATAAAGTTCTATCTTATCTTATCCTATCTTAACAATGTGGGGTGAATTCATCCAAAAAAAAAATCTTAAGCAAATGAAGGAAAAGAAAAGCCTAGGTTTTTGACTTTATAAAGTATTGAATCAGCGTTAGTTTACAGTAGCATTTGCCACAAAGTCAAGCCCAATGTTTCTACAGGCTAATCTTCTTTTTAAGGCTCTTGTAGCCTACTTTTGCTTCTGCAAGGCGCTTTGCAACCCACCTCCACCCCATCTCTACCTTTATCTGGTGTTCCTGACTTCAACCCTGATCATTTTTATTTATTTATTTATTTTTTAAAAACACACAGAGGCAAACGAAGTCCAGTTCTTTTACACAGGCAGAAATTGTTTTTGGAAGCGATAAAATGAGGATGGGTGAAGGAACTCTATGGCAGGTGTTTTGGTTACACAAATAAAGGAAAGACAGTTGAGACAAGTAGACGGATATTCAAACTGATGTTTAGACAGACAAGACAAGAACACAGACCAACAAACACTCGACATAACCATTAAAAGGACTGAGTAGCAGTTGGGTAGCTCTCTTCTCCATGTAAGCGTCCTTCTTAGGTTTAAAAAGCATCAAAAGTTACTGATAAACTTTGAGAGGAATCTGCCGGTGAAGTGAGGTAACCAACTGAGTCTTAACTCATTCGAGCATCACCTTCGAGACAGCCTCTAGCTCGCCTCGTTATGCAGAGGAAGCAGGTGATGAGTTTTCAAACCACACATGGGCAAAACTGATTTTAGAGATTCAATAAAGTAAAACACTGAATCTGAGAAGCTGTGGATGTATTTCCCTAGAGCTGCGTAACATCAGCCATGTCTCCACATTTTAAAGTGGACATTTGTCCTTCTGAATTTTGAGAAAGTCAGAAATGTGCTTGTCTGTGGTTCCTGTTTGTAATATACATGTAGAGGGGGGTACTAACAAGCATCACTCAGGCACTTTGGCACAAAAGAAAACTTTGACATGCACTGATGTGTGGACGCAGAAGGAAATTATATATCTCTTTTCTCTTACAGACGTGTGCCAACAAGGACTGAAAAATTAAACTGACCAAGTACCTCAAACGTCTGCCTGAGGCTGACTTCAACAGCGAGTCAGTCACCATAGACTGCCATGCTAAAATGTCCATCATTACAGCAAAAATAAACATGTTGACAGCCTGGTTTCAGTCTCTTTAACCAACAACTGCATGCGGCTGAAACTGGCTGCTTTGACGTGCAGACTTCACCTCCACTAGTCTGAAATGGAGCCGCTGACAGTGTTTGTGCTGATGTTCTGACAGGACTCAACCAAATATTATGGAAGCTTGTTATCGCCCCTGAAAAAGCAATTTTCGTGAAATTTAAAAATATTTTTTTCCTCACAAGCCTGAGCTCCACGCAGCCATTTCTTACTGCATGACAGATTCAAGACAGAGGTCACGGAGGCAGCAGTCTGAGCAGAGACGTCTGGACTTTCTTCACCAGGACGCTCTAGGCTGCAGGTCGATGATCGATTTTGTAATCGTATCACCAGACCTGCGACCATATGTTCTGGACACTCGGGTAAAGAGAGGAGCTGAGCTGTCAACTGATCACCACCTGGTGGTGAGTTGGATCAGGTGGCGGGGGGAGGATGCTGGACAGACCCGGTGCACCTAAACGTGTAGTGAGGGTGTGCTGGGAATGCCTAGCAGAGGCCCCAGCCCGCGAGATCTTCAACGCACACCTCCGGCAGAGCTTCAACAGCATTCCGAGGGAGACTGGGGACATTGAGTCCGAATGGACCATGTTCAGCATCTCCATTGCCGAAGCTGCTGCATTGAGCTGTGGCCGCAAGGTGGTTGGTGCCTGTCGTGGTGGTAATTCCCGAACCAAATGGTGGACAACAGAGGTGAAGGGAGCCTTGTTGAGACTAGTAGTTAAACATATGCCATTTTATGACCAGTAGTCAATGTAGTAAATTAGGTTAACAGCTGTAGGCCATATATTATCCTTTAGTTCTGATGGTGTGCTATGTATGTAGTTTAGTCTTTATTATACTCTTGAATAAAAGAAACAATCATTTTGTAGTTCATTAGATAAAGTGTGCATTACTCTGTATCCTTGATCAGCTGTGAATGTCTTACACTGTTTTCTTGAAATGTTTTATTGCTGAATCATGTGAAGAAGGCTGTAAGCAGGGGACTAGGTGTCTGGGCAGAAGAGATAAAACCACATTCCTTACCCCCCTTCCTACTTCACACAGAAAGACAGGGAGGCAAGGTCAGGAGCCAGGCTCGCTAAGAATTAGAAAAACATGTGAAGATGCAGCTTTTATGACAAGGAGGGGGGCTGTTACTAGCTATAAAAGTCTGTGAAAGTTGCTACTATTTTGAGACATGCTGTTGACCCTCTGCAGGCATCTCTCCCGTCCGGACGTTGTAATGCTCTGATTGTTGAATTGTATGGAAATAAATGATTGTTGATTGAGCATTTATACACCGAGTATTGTCCTTCCTTCAGCCCAAAGATTCAAAGAATTGGGAGATTTCAACAGCCTCCAGGCTGAAGGAGGAGTCCTATCGGGCTTGGTTAGCCTGTGGGACTCCGGAGGCAGTTGACAGGTACCGACAGGTCAAGCGGAATGAGGCTCGGGCAGTGGCTGAAGTGAAAACTCGGGTGTGGGAGGAGTTTGGAGAGGCCATGGAAAAAGACTTTCGGACTGCCTTGAAGAGATTCTGGCAAACTGTCAGGCGTCTTAGGAGGGGAAAGCAGTGCTCTACCTGCACTGTGTATAGTGCTGGCGGAGCGCTGCTGAATTCAACTGAGAAAATTGTCGGATGGTGGAAGAAATACTTCGAGGACCTCCCTTAATCCCACTGACACGTCTTCCGAGGAGGAAGCAGAGTCTGGGGATGACCCGCCAATTTCCGGGAACTGAGGCAGTTAAACAACTCCTTGGTGGCAGAGCCCCTGGTGTTGATGAGGTCCGCCCCGAGCTCCTGAAGGCTCTGGACGTTGTAGGGCTGTACTGGTTGACACGCCTCTACAATGTTGCGTGGAGATCAGGGGCAGTACCCCTGGACTGGCAGACCGGGGTGGTGGTCCCCATCTTTAAGAAGGGGAACCGGAGGGTGTGTTTCAACTACAGGGGGATCACACTCCTCAGCCTCCCTGGGAAAGTCTATGCCAGGGTGCTGGAAAGGAGAGTTCGTCCGCTAGTCGAACCTCGGATACAGGAGGAACAATGCGGTTTTCGGGGATGAGTTCCTGCTAGGGGTGGGTTTTTATAATCGATTCATCGATTAAAATCGATTCTGGCTTGGATAACGTAAAATCGATTCATTAAAATCCTGAATCGATTTTTTAATATAAATTTATTTTGTCCGAAATGCCAGAATCTCTGGTGACATCTCACAAAATTTCAAGAACCACCAAACAGTAAATGAGAGCAGGTACACGGATTCTGCACATAGACTTAAAGACACAGCGCGACCCGCGGATCAGAATCAGTTAGATGTCGCCTTTCTCACAGTCGGGGCTGAAAGCCGACAGCTCGCTGATCCGGGTCCGCGCTTTGTGTTCACGCCCTTTATGCGCTGATTCTAAAGCTGTTAGTTTGATCTCTCTCCAAACAATATTGACCGAACCAGCAGCAAAAGAAGATCCAAACGCTTCACATAAACATCGTCATGAATTCACTCTTTTACTGTTTTGTTTCCATTGCGATGCGCAGCTCTCTCTCTTTCTCCCTCTCCCCCCCCCCCCCTCTCTCTCTCTCGAACAGTTTCCCTTTCTTCATTATTCGCTTGCTTGTTACGCACAAGTCTACTGTTGCTTACAGCGCTGTCGGCCGCTGTTTTTTTCCCTTTTACATTCTTCCGAAAAGAAAACCTCATTTCTGCTGTTCAATACTGAACAAATTGAAACTTTTTAAAATTATTCAAAATGCAAAATGCTTAGCCATGTCTCTAATAAAACCGCTGTAACGTCAGAGGTAATGTTCATTAATTAATGGTTTTCTTTCGTTTTTGATGTACTGCAGAATATTTTTATAAAATCCCAGGCCAGGAAAATCACCTTCATGTTTTTCTGTGTTTTATCTTCAGCTACTTTGACACAAAGGCATCTGCTGTGATGCTCACACCTTGGATAAAGTCTTGCGAGTGTCAGCTTCCTTTTTATAGATACAAAAATATGTAAATGTACTGATCTGAATTATATTTCTGACTGTCAAAATTTCCCAGATTTAAATCGAATCGAATCGAATCGTGGATCGAATCGATTCGATTCGGGACCTTGTGAATCGGAATTGAATCGATTCTAGAAATCAGTGACGATACCCAGCCCTAGTTCCTGCCACAAGTGGAGGAGTTCAAGTATCTCGGGGTCTTGTTCGCGAGTGATGGGAGAAGGGAGCCGGAGATCGACAGACGGATTGGTGCAGCGGCCGCAGTGATGCGGTCGCTGCACCGGTCCGTCATGGTGAAGAGGGAGCTGAGTGTAAAAGCGAAGCTCTCAATTTACCGGTCGATCTACGTCCCTACCCTCACCTATGGCCACGAGCTGTGGGTAGTGACCGAAAGAACGAGATCGCGGATACAAGCGGCGGAAATGAGCTTCCTCCGAAGGGTGGCTGGACTCTCCCTTAGAGACAGGGTGAGAAGCTCAGCCATCCGGGAGGGGCTCAGAGTAGAGCCGCTGCTGCTCCACATCGAAAGGAGCCAGCTGAGGTGGTTCGGGCATCTGACAAGGATGCCTCCTGTGTGAGGTGTTCCGGACATGTCCCACTGGGAGGAGGCCCCCGAACTGTACTTTCACATGACAGAGGTCATGGAGGCAGCAGTCTGAGCAGAGACGTCTGGACTTTCCTCACCCTGACCACGTCATCCACCTCATCCAGGAGGGGAAACTGAGTCGCTCCCAAGCCATCTGAGAGACATAATCCCTCCAGCAAATCCTGTAAGTGCCTCGGGGCCTCCTCCTGATAGGACATGCCTGGAATACCTCTCAAATGACCAAGTTCTCGACAAGAAATTTTGACTTGTATTACAAAATACTATCAAAAGTATATTTAAAAAAAAAAGTTTTTCAGTGTGAAAATAAGCCTCCATAAAATATATTATCTTCTAGTTTAAAAAAGAAAAAGTAAGACACTGCTCCCTTATTTCCCACAGCAGACGGATCCACATATTTGAAGTGGGACAGAAGTAACCACTAACACACCATTTAAACACCTACTGTATTCCCATTGGTTAAAACTACATTGAGAACAGTTAAAGTCAGATTACCAAGTAGCACACTGATGAACTCCTGATCTTTTCATCCCTGCACAGAAGTTATTTATTTAGTAAAAGTTGTCTTTTTTTTTGCCCAGGTGCGATTTGCAGCTGTGCATTTTTCCATTCGGCCACTGTGAGGGCATCCTACCTGCGCATGCAGTCGAGGGCCTGCGTGAAGACCTGCGGCGCCATGCCGTGCTCATGCTGCAGGATCAGGCACTGCTCCAGCGTGATGGACATGGCGGTGCGGTCTTTGGCGCTCTTGCAGCTGGTGAAGCGAACGCCGTTCAGCCGCCGGCAGATCTGAGATGGTGAGGCAAGCAGGGAGGAGAGGTGAGTCACCGCTGATGATTTCGTTTTTGACATCTTCAGAGAAAAGCAGCTGTAAAATTTATAATGCAGTAAAATCCTACTGGAGAATTAAAAGTTGCTAACAAAGCAGTCGGACATTCTGAGTAAAAGAGCGCAAATGTCACCTCCGCAGCCTGCCACAGGATGTCTACGTTCTTGTTTTTCCTGGCGTTGACATTCTGCCGGAGAAACCTGAGCAGTTCAGGAAGGCACGTCTGAGAGCGAGACCTCGGGAGGCCTGAAAGTAGATAAGAACAGAAAAAAGAAGGGTTAAAGCAGGAGTTGCAACACTAATGGTTTGTGGTGCAAGTTAGAAAGAAGGAAACACGTGAAAACTGTGTACTCACAGTCCTCCGGCAGGACTTCTTTGAACTGCTCGTAGTACGAGTTCAGTCTGGAGAGACTCTCAGAGTTTATGTTCTCCTGCAGGGATGTGTCTCCAAACCTGAAAAACACACAAAACAATATTTTTTCCAATCTCAAACACCTGTGGTGGTAAATCCCGGACGTGCTCACTCACTTCTCGGCCAACGTCTGCTGCTCGTTGATTCCCACGTTGAAGTGCACCGGCTGCACCCGCAGCAGCATGCCGCTCTGGATCTCTCGGGGCAGGGCTTCGAACATGGGCCCCGGCAGCGGGATGCGGACATTGAAGCCATCCCGGTTACCTGTGATGATCGGCAGCATTTCGGGGGTGGAGGTGCCGGTTGCTTGGGTGACCTTAAAGGAGCAAAGGTACATGTATACGCAGCTTTAATACCTAGATGGAAATTGTGAACCAAGTGCCCCTGAAAAGCAAAATAAATACTCAATTAAAATTAACAGAGCCCGTCCAGCGAGGCTGCAAGTTTTTGAGCATGTCCTCAACTCTGCAGAGACCAAACCTCAGCTTCAGTATTAAACTGACTCAACTTTGATCACAAGCTCAATCAGAGAGGGATTTGTACTTTTGTATTAAAGATACGTCGTAACACCGAATTCTTCAGACTCCATAACCATACATTCACCTCCTCGTTTCCTCATCCTTCTTGACTGACCAGTGACCATGAGTACCATTCACAGAGAGCTGAGTTAGACTCTGAGCTCCCTGGAAAGATTGTATCGTTTTTTGTCCCACAGGAAGGGACAAAAAAATCCAAAGCTTTCAAAATAAAAAACTGTTTTTGTGCAGTTTTAATGGACAGAGTCCATGTTTGCACTTTATAGCTTCACTCTGCTTGTTTACGTTTAACACAAAACTTTTCATGTCTTTTTTAATGCAAAGCCAGGAAAACTACAATAAAAAGGTCAGTAAACACATCCTCATTCAGTTGAGTTCTGCAGTACATTTACTCCAAATCGTGTCTTCAGAGTGGGTCTAATCTATGTGACCGTTTCCACGTTTCATGCCAGCTCCACCCAGACCTCTGGCCTCCTAATATTATCCTCGTAGAGTGGCTCTACAGCCTGGAAAGACAGTTAGCATGCTGCTTCACCTTAAAGGTGACGTTGCGTAGATCCATTATGCCGATGCTCATGTCCTCCAGCATGGCGAGCTCCTCTCCTGCAGACACACACACACTGGAAATCAGAGGCTCAAGCAGCTGTGTGCGATTAGAAAAAGCTTTGAGTGTGTTTGTACCATAGGTGCTGAGCAGGGACTCAAACTGAGCAAGTAGGCCGATGGTGTAGAGCTGTCGCAGGAATCCGTTGTCACGGAGACAGTTCCTCAGCTTGATAATGAAGCCGCAGATGAGAGCGGTGAGCTGTAACACACACACACACACACATGAACTCGAACAGCAGGTCAGACAAGAAAGAGTCAGTTTGTTGTTTTCCAAGCTCAGTTTTATAAACTTTTAAAGCAGCGGTCTGACACCATCATCAGCCAAAGCTACTGCTGCAAGCTGCTTTGCAACCCCGGTCCACGCCAGCCTCCCACCAGTCAACCTGTGGCTTACAGTCAAAAGTGGGAAGTTTTCCTCCTTTCCTCCTTGCAACTGTTGCTCTAGTGTGACTGAGCTATAGTGTTCCTTTCGTGTTTAATATGAAACTGAGCTGCATTTGATGTCCCATCTGAAATCTGACGTCTGTGAGGTCGACAAATATGAGTACAGTGTTTTTCAACCATAAACCTGACCAAAAAAGCAATGAGGAAGCAAAACGACTCTATAGCTGTCTGTGTAGCACACTGATCATCACTACACACAAAGACATCCTGCAGTCTGAGCTCGGCATTAATCGCCTGTGTCTGTTGTCACTGATGCCTGCTGCTGCTGTGAATCTGTGCAGTTTAAATAAAGTCAAATTCAAAGTACTTTCACTGCAGATTCCTTGAAATGTTAAACGACACATGATTTAAGCTGTAATTACCACAAAAATCTTACATTTAATTTACAATTCAGATCACACTTTCATTTTTAACACACCCGACACTGACTGCAGTGTCGGTTTTTAAACCTGCATCATATTCTCGAATGCAAATCAACATATGGTTTCACATCAAGACACCACCGATTGGCTGCTTATCACATTATGTAAGTGGACTCATGCGGTTGGTTTCTGTGCATCCTTGTGCAGCTCAGCGTGTTGCGGCGCACGCTTTTGAGGACTGCACTGACAAGTTTTATGTAACTGATTTTCAGTTCACACTGCCAGAAGCTAACTTCACACGGATCTGACTGAAGACGATCAGAAATGTTATACACCCAACAAACCCTGAATGGCTGAGGATCACTATTGAGTTTGCAGTTGTGTGCTCTTAAATATGCTCTTTAATGCATGGTTGAAACAGAGTCTGAAATTCTGCCTGCAGAGTCCCAAACTCAGGAAGATATTTTTATTTGATGAGTAAATATAACCCCCAGTATGTTAGACTGACCAGTGATTCTACGTTGGCCTTAGGTGCCTGTGATGGCGCCAATGATAGCTGGGATACGCTCCAGCCCCTCTGAGAACTGGACGAGCCATTAATGGCCCAGCACACTATAGTAAAAACAAAACGACAGCCATCTCTACAGCTAGGAAAGGAAAATAATAAATCCGACTGCCTACTGGGAGGCAACCTGTCTCCAAATAGTTGCAGTCCAACTCAGACCGACTGCAAGCACTCTGAGGCAGAATGATAAAGATCTGCAAATAACTGTTGTCTAATTTATAAACACAGACAGATTGTCAACATATTGCAATCAGTCTGCACAGATGAGCGCAGCAATTCTGGGACACGTGTTTTTACAATAGAGGACTGAACTTAAGTGGTTGCAAACTGGTTGTATCGTGGTTATGTGAAAATTGCCGAGTGCCAATGGAGGAATTTCTGAATTTCTCTGTCAAATCTACAAATGTAAGTAGTTGATGTGAATGTCTGTGTATGTAGACGGCAAGAGAGTTCAAATTTTCTCAGCTTTATCACAGTTAATCGCCGTATTATCAGACCTGGTCCCCGTCTTTGAAGCAACAATTTCAGAGGAAACAAGATCACAATGTGCATGGTGGGGGTTGTGATCATGCAGTGGCCTCCAACCACTGTTTTCCCAGAGTGTGACTGTAGCATAGGGAAAAACGATGGATGTGCCAGTGATGGAAGGCCACTCAACACATGTGGGTCATTTCTGAGAACTATAATCAAAGCATTAACAATGTCAGAAAACAGGATCTCACCGTCTTTAAACATTGCTTTGGAGCAATGAAACTCAAACCACTTGAATGGCGCAAAAAGAAATTTTAGAATATTTAGCTTTATGCTTTGAAAATGCTTGACTGATTACTTGTAAGTATTTCAGCTCTGATTATAGCTGACTATTATGAAATGCTATTCTTACTTCTTTACTTAATGCTTGGATTAGAGTTTAACTTGAAGTGTCTGAGTCCTGTAGCTGCTCATTTAAGAGCTGCAGGGATCCACCGCTGGGTAAATATAACTGATGTGAGTTAGACAAGAGGGTTTGCCAAAAACTACAATCGCAAAGAGCCTCTAAAAATACTGAAGGAGGGATCCACTTTGAGGACTACATCTGGCATCATATCCTCTTTATAACTGCAGTCTCAGGTGAGTGGGAGTGTGAAATCCTTACTTGCTGTGCTCCCTTTGCCTTTACTCAGACATTTAATAGTCATATGAATACCGTAAAGCCACAAAGTCATAGAGCTCTGAACTCCTTGCTTTTACGATATTTACACTTTTCTTGGCCTTTTCCTTCACTTTGAGTCACTCCAGGATAAACACATCAGCTCAGACATACATTACCAGAAATATGTGTAGGTGAGTGTGTCTGAGTCACTTGGATGATGTTTGCGTGCTGACCGTTTGGCAGAAGACAATGTCGCGGCGGTACTGCAGTGACACGTCCATGGCTATCGTCGGGGCGGTGTCCTGCATGAGCAGGAAGACCATAGACTTCTTGGCTTTGTCGCTCATCATGGCAACGCAGTCCGTGAGCGTGGTAAGGAGAGGGTACAGTGCCTCGCTCCACTCGCCTGCAACAAGTGCAAATAAACCATGAGAGACCAAGCACAAATATGCCTTCAAACCAATAATTTCCACACCAAGTAGCAAAGATTGTGTTTTTCAGAGTCCACTTCTTGTTAAATTTGACAGAAACAGAAAAAAAAGACAAGAGGGACAATGGGGAAAGGAGAAGCACACACACACACTGAAATATTTTAGGGTGAAGCCACAGGACTAGCCACAAATCCTGCTGGAAAGAACCTAAAAACACTTGCAGAGATCTGACAGAGCTGTTTGAGTCAAAAGCCTGCTGTCAGGCTTGTTCTTAAAAAATAGGAAACGAGCTGAGTGTTACAGACCCCAGTCTTTATGTAAAGAAAAAGGTGCAAATTTAGAGCAGTCACAGCAGATTCTAAAACAGTGACACTGATTTGTGGGGGTTTTTTGGACTGAGGGCAGATTTAGGTATTAAAAATGAGTCAATCACTGTAGCTATTAAAAAAAATAAATAAATAATGAGTTTTTGTAACTATTTCAGGGTTTGTTGGAGTTTACTCAGTCCAGACATTGGAATATCTCTGCCTGGACTTCTTATCAAAATCCGTCTGGAAAAGTGAGTAGAGTGAGAGGAGCACATGTGGGGAGGCAGCTCTTACCTGGATACGCCTCCTCAGCACTGGGGCTTCCATCTGGAAGAGGGGTTGGAGGTGCGACATGCATGATTAGCAGCACTGTACGCCATAGAGGGCAGCAGAGACAACACAGAAGAAACACTGCAGACCAGAGTCCAAACATCCTTATTCTCTAATGGCTCACGAGGAAGAACTCTTTTCTGTCTTATTTTATGAAAATCTAGTGTGTTTTGGGGGGAATTTGGACAGATGTTGGACCCTGGTCTGCTACAACATGTAGAAAATCTCAGATACAACAGCTACATTGCTACAGTACTGCTGCAACACTGTGCACATAAAGACACGCAGACCACACATAAAACACTGAACGCTTTTTAAAGACGAGTCATTTAAGAGCATTTTCTCAAGGAATAAAGTTGGCTGATGAGGTGAAGGAAAAATCTGCTCATGAATCCTCCAACTTCTTAAAAGTAAGCAGTGACCTGAGCTGAAAATAGATGTGGAGGGATGACAGAAGAAGAAGAAGAAGAAGAAGAAGAAGAAGAAGAAGAAGAAGAAGAAGAAGAAGAAGAAGAAGAAGAAGAAGAAGAAGAAGAAGAAGAAGAAGAAGAAGAAGAAGAAGAAGAAGAAGAAGAAGAAGAAGAAGAAGAAGAAGAAGAAGAAGAAGAAGAAGAAGAAGAAGAAGAAGAAGAAGAAGAAAAAAAAAAACAGGAAAAAAACAAAACCTACAGGTTTTCTGTTCGGGGCTGGGAGGCCGTGCAGAGGAGAGGGCAAGCTGAGAGGAAGAGGATGGTGGTGGAGATGATGATGATGGTGGAGGTGGTTCTAATGATGATGATGATGATGGTGGTAAGGATGGAGATTCCTCTGACATACTTTCTGGGTTGATCCAGAAAGCTAAACACTTCCCACCATCGCCTTTTCACACCCACATAAAAAAAATCAAGGGGTCAGCAAACAAGTTTAGAACTTTAGTATAAAACAACGAGAATATTTCAATTTTCTTATTTAAATAAATAAAGAGAACGGGTGGGTGAAATTGACTTCTAATTCCAAGTGGTGATAACTTCACACTATATCTGTCTATGTTGGAAACAAACAAGAGCAAAACTCTATTTCTCAGTATTTACTGTCTCTTTGTGGTATTTTTCTCTGAACTCTGCAGAGCTGCTAACATCTTATCGGTGACTTGCGAGAGGTTTAACCTGCACTGGGTTTAAAGCCAGACTCCAGGAATACTGTCTTACTCTGTGGGACAGGGAGAGCCGAGGGATATAAAAAAAACAACGTAGTCCCACAACTGGGACATCTGCTCACTCATAACTGCAGATCTCATGGCTCCTATAAACGAGGTAAACACTGGGCTCATGAGCTTCTGGCCTCTTCTTTAGAGTCTTTTTTTGCTGTAAACTGTGGTCCTGTGCAGTTTCTGATCCCTCACCTGTGCCGTCTGGTTTCACAACATAAAGGACCTCATAACTAAGAGATCCAAGCTGGTTTCAAAGTAATCCCATATTATTCTAGACTTTTTATACCAACTCCCACTCTTATGGCTCCCTAACTCACTAAAATGCAATCTTTTGACTTTGCAAACTGGAGGACTAAAAAATGCACAGCAGATTCCTATTAATGGTACCAAAAGCATGTCAGTAAAGACATTTACCAGCTCTTGAATCATATTGACACTGTTTTCCTCCAACAGTTTACCACCTCTGAGCCAGATTAACATGTTAGCAACACATGCATCTCACCCCCCGGAAACAGTATAACACTGCAAGCATAAATTAAAGAGTGCTGATGAGAGGGCACAGAAGTAAACTACAGCTAAAAAACTGTAAGAGTCTCTTACCTTTCTTACTGCTGCCACCCTGCTGGTCACTCTGGGTACTGTCCTGACTGCCGACGCTGGGTCTCCTCTCTTTCTGAAGCAGCTTGTCGACGCGCTGGATGATGCACTCCAGAGACTTATCCACATTTGACCACACCTTCTCCTGAGAGGACATGTTTACAACATTCAGCTGTTTCAGCTTCAATTTTAGAGAGTAACAAACCAATCAAAAGAGCGTCTTTAAGTAATGTGCTAAAAAAGGAAAGGTGACACTTTGAAAATATTTATGTGCAAAAAAGGAGTAAAAAACGTGCACGTCTCACACCACTCCTAATTTCTTTGTATATATGCTATAAATGTTTGCTTGTATGTAGTTTCAATTAGAAACAGCGTTACAACTCTGAGCCTGAAAGTCAATATTTGGTGTGATCAGCTTTATTCTTCAGTACAGTCTGAACTCTCTTAGGCAGCTTTCTTGTCATGTCTTTAAGTCGTCTTCAGGAATAGTTCTCCAGGCTTCTTGCAGGACATTCAAAGCTCTTCTTTGGATGTTTCTGCCTTTTGTTCTGTTTTCTGTCCACATGATCCCACACTGCTTCAATAATGTTGAGGTCTGGGCTCTGGGGAGGCCAATCCATGACTGATATTACTCCACTGGTATTCTTTTACTGCATTCCTTGTGTATTTGGGATCATTGTCATGCTGAAAAATGAAGCTGTTGTCAATCAGATGATTTCCAGGTGATATTTCTACGGTGGCCCTGAGAGGCCAAACGGACTGCAACTTAAGAAAACACCAGCAATAAGAAAAATGTTGCAAAGGCACACAAAACACAACGGAAATAAGAAAAAACAGATTTCCAAAGCACATTTCTGTGGAAATGTTCAGGTACAAGGACTAGACTGAAAAAGAGTAAAAAAAAAAAAAAGTAGCCAGCGTCCAAAGAAACACTTTGAAACACCTTAAGAAAGCCTGGAAAAGTATTGCTCAAGAATACTTTACAAACAAAAGATAGTCTGTCCTCCTGGAAACAAAATATAACTAAATGAGGGGAAGTTCAGGACACAGTACTGTTTTTATTGAAGAAATAAATTACAGCAGGGAATTATACTCAAGTCAGAGGAAGGAGAGGAGGAATTCAATCAGCGAAGATTCATGGATTTCATTACATGACCCTCGTCTCAGTACACAGAGGCAAAATGCACTCATGACAGTAATGTCACTTCAAGTTCATTAAATTTAAATAAAGATATTTTGCGCATCATTTACCACTAAGCAGTGTCAGAGAAGCCACCATTTCTATGAAGACTGTGTGATGACTGCATAATGTCTTTCCTTTGTCATTTGAAGTTCCTGTTCTTGTTATATGATATTTATCTACAGTAGTGATATAAAAAACAAAAACTTTGTTTTTTTTCTGCTACTATACTCAAAAAATGTGATAAGTGCAAAATCTAAATAACAAAGTGACAAGAACTTAAATAATAAGATGGAAACTGGCACTGTTAAAGGATAATCATTTAAATATTCTGATGCGTAGTTGTGCATATATTTTCAATAACATGAGCTCAAAAGTTCACTTATAAGCATCCTGAAGCTTTAACCACCACTCACGTGTTTTTTCAGATACTGCGTTTTACTTATATTAGCTAACAGATGGCTAAAAATAAAAAAAGATTGAAAAATGAACCCAGAGCTTCTCCTTTTTGAGTTTCACCTGTTTTTTCTACTTTCAGTTGGAAATCTGTTAAATTACAAACTGCGTGTCCTCTTCTGAAGACTGGTTGTCATCCAGCTTGGTACAGAGTGTAGTTAAGATCTTAAGCTGTATGCACAACGCGTGCCAAGAAGCTCATTTGTTCTCATGCGAAAATAAATAAATAAATAAATCTGGAATCAAAAAACAGCCAAAAACTGCTGATGAACTCACCCATTCCTCTTCGTGCCAGTCCACATGCAGTGAAGACCGGCTGTTGCGACCGCTGTACTTTGCTGTCAGTGTGTCCTGGTCGTTGCGGAGCACTACTTGTTCGGACTCAGCTGAAGGAGACGCTTTGGAGGCGATGTACTCGGGCCGCGCTGCGTTCAGGGCCTGAATAGCTGAAGCTAGCAGCTTGCAGTCGCACACTGTCACCAGCTGACGGGTCTGAAAGGAAGAAGGTATGAATGATATATGATGAAATAAGAAGCGTCCCCACGTAACGTCACATCACTTCCAAAAACTTTTTGTACCTTATCAGCCAGACTGGCGAGCGTCCACTCCAGTCCGCTGGCCGATCGGTCTTTGGCAGCTCGAGACAGCCTCTCTGCGTAGTAGCTGACCTGAGTCTTCAGCGTGTTGATGTGGGCGATGATCTCTTTGGCTCGGACAATGTCCTGGGGTATGTAGATGATGGACTGAGAGCTGGAGAGGGCGCTACTGTAGGGAACAAAGACACACAGACACGTCTGTATCCGAGCTGGGACTGAGGATACTCTACACTCACCAGCCACTTTATTAGGTGCTTTATTACTTTATTAGGTACATCTGTTCAACTGGTCATGGCAGCAATTTAATGCATTTATGGTCAAAACAACCTGCTGTAGTTCAAACTGAGCATCAGAATGGAGAAGAAAGGTGACTTAATTGACTTTAAATGGTTGTTTGGTCTGAGTATTTCACAAACTGCTGATCTACTAGGACTTTGTCAGACAACCACAACCACAGAAAACCATAAAGATCCAACTTTTGTCAGCTAAGATCAGGAAACTAAGGCTATAACTTGTGAGTGGCAGTTCACTGGGTAAAAATGCCTTCAGAGGAGAATAGCCAGCCAGCCAGCTGATAAGAAGGCAATAATAAGCCACCACTCATTACAACCAAGGTATGCAGAAGAGCAGCTCTGAATACAGCAGAAGAGCACACCAGGTCCCGCTCCTGTCAACTAAGAACAAGAAAACTGAGGCTACAATTCACACGGGCTCACCAAATCTGGACAACAGAGAACTGGAAAAATGTCACCTGATCTGATGAGCCTGAATTTGTGCTGTGACATTTGGTTGGTAGGGTGAGAATTTGTCATAAACAATATAACAGCATGGATCCATCCTGCCTCAGGTTGGATGAAATCATCTCAAACTGGTTTCTTGAACATGAGGATGAGTTCACTGTACTGAAATGGGCTCCACAGTCACCAGATCTCAGTGCAACAGAGCACCATTGGGATTTGGTAGAACAGGAGATCCACATCATGGATGTGCAGCTGACAAATTTGCAGCAACTGTGTGATGCCATCAAGCCAATATGGACCGAAAACTTTGAAGAATGTTTCCAGCACCTTGCTGAACTGTGCGATAAAGAATTAAGGCAGCTCTGAAGGTCCAACCCGGTACTGACAAGGTGCACCTAATAAAGTGGCCTGTAGGTGTATATTTTTGTAATGTTTCTGTCTTATGTCTGAAATATGCTTCAGCAGGAAATATACGCTGTAACTGGAAACAGAATACTATAGCAGCAACCTGTTTAGGTTTAAGAAGGGTTTCGGTTACGTCTTAAGTTAGAACGTAAACTTCCTGCAGAAGTCTAAATCAAGCTTCAGAGGGTCTGTTTCAAAAACGTAGTGAGAGACATTACCCACTACTCTTAACTTTAGTGTTTCACAGATGTACAAACATACAGTGTCTGCATGCACATGCCTGCTCTTAATGGACCGGAGAGACAACATGGAGCAGACTTCAATAAACGCCAGGGACGGGGAACGATACCACTCGCTTCACAAATTCAGACCATCTCATGTAGAAGAATTTTAAAAATGTCTCTTTAATATTGTCAGGGTTTGACTTTTTAAGCACAGAAACATGTTTTAATGGACTTTAAAATGATGACTGAATTCATAAAGTGAGCAGTATTCAAACAACTTTGTGACAAACCTTGTGCTCGCTTTAAGACGACACACATTTTAGTTCTATATTAGTTAACACAACACTGTTAAGACTGATGCGCCACGTGCCGTTATTTCTTTGCATTAACATAATAAGCTATGCAAAACCCCATTCTTCCAGCTTAAAACTGAAAATACATTGTTGTACAAATCTTAAGGATCTATGAAAGTGTGATTTTTTATTTTGTATTTTTTTAGAAGTGTCAAATGAAAACAAGCAAAGCAGTGCAACGACTCACCATTCCTCCTCATATACGCTGATCGGAAAAGTAACAAAAACAAAATTAAGAGGAAGCCATAAAAAGGGAACTGCAGGATTAATGCAGAAATTGAAGAAACAAAGATGACAAAAAAAAAACAACTGTTTAAATACAAATCACAAGATGAATAAAGCAAAATATAAAAACCCAAAACAGGAGCAGAGGTCATCGCAACTTGCTTCCCCCCACCTCTTTCATTTTCCTATGTGACGCCCCACTTTGTGCTCAACTTACTGTTTCTTTGCTTCCTCGAACTTCTGGATGATCTTCCTCAGACCGCCGTTCTTAAAACCCTGGCAGTGAGCGGCCGGGGCGCCGACTGTTACCACATCATATGTCTGTTCTGGAAAGACAAACAAGGACGTTTTAAAGGCACAACAAGAAGTGCGTGCAATCACAGCAAGATTTGTTTTTTAATAATTTGTATTCGTGTCTAACCAAAACCCAGCTCATCCTGCACCCTCATCCTCTGAACGTGAAGGTTAGTGGGCATGAACTCCAGCTTCTTGTCTGCTTTCAGGTTACTGGCTTTGAATGATGGGCCTGACAAAGAGACGAAGAAGCTTAGTCGTTATCTTTTTAACTTTTTCTTTTAGGTGTACTCGGGCCTGCACGTACACTGACCTCTGTATTCACTGAGGTCAGACAGTGTCTCTTGGTAAGCGAGTATTATGTTCTGGTACTGAGAGACGATCTGCCGCCGCAGGTTCTCCCAGCAGGGGGACAACTCTCCCAACTCCTCCAACTCACAAACCCTGCAGACGGAATAGTTAGAAAGAGGAAAAAATGAATCATCAAGTACTGCGCTCGCTTCAATATGCATTTCAAATGACTTTCAATAAGAGCTGTGGCAATTATCCATAATCAGAAATAATTTCCATAATTTAAGGAATTTCTCTGATTTCAGCTTCTCGGACGGGATAATTTGTTGCTTGTTTTGGTTTAATGTAACATCCTTTCATTTATCCTCCCTCTCCTATACATCCAGGTTCAAGGTCATGGGTTTGGTCAGTCTAAGCAGAGAAACTCAGACCTGCCTTTTCCTGGCCGCCTCTTCCAGCTCATCTGGGGGAAAACTGAATTATTTCCAAGCCAACTGAGAGATGCAATCTCTCCACCGAGCCCTGCTCTGCCCTGGGGCCTCCTCCCCACAGGACATGCCGGAAACACCTCACCCAGGAGGTATCCATAAGGCATCCAAATCACATGCCAGAATCACCTCAGCTGCCTCCTTTTGATGTGAAGGAGCAGTGGCTCTAATCCAAATGTCTCCCCAATGACTGAACTCTTCCATCCTATTACAAAGGCAGAGGCTGTCCACCCTTCAGAGAACGGTTATTTTGTCACTTCTATCTGCAATCTCATTCTTTCTGTCACTATCCAAAGCTTGCGATCATAGTTGAGGGTGGGGAGGTAGATTGACCGATAAACCAAGCACTCTGCTTTTATGCTTAGCTCTCTCTTCACCAAAGCAGAGCCCCAATCCGTCATTCAACCAAGACCTTAAGGTAACTAAACTCCTCCCCTTGAGGCAACAAGTCATCCTTGACCTGGAGTGAGCACTCTGCCCTTTCTTTGCTGAAGACCATGGCCTCTGACTTGAAGGTGCTCATTATCATTTCTGCAACTTAGATGCAAACCATCCCGGTGCAAGCTGAAGACCTCTACCCAATGAAGCCAACAGAACAGAATCATCTAGAAAAAGCAGAGATGATATTCTGAGGCCACCAAAATTGAGATCGTCCAACTATCTGGCTATGACTAGAAATTTTGTCCATAGAAACTAAGGACACAAAGTTTAATGAAGCAATAAAGTACATTTCTTTGGGTTTTAAGCTGCTGTAGAGAAAACAAAACATCTGAAGAGGTCAAACTGGGTATTATGAAGTTTAAGCTATAAAAAAATTTAAAATTAAGATTCTTGTTCTTTATGTATTAAATATTTAACCCCTCAAAGGTTTGAAACAATTATTGAGCTCACAAGCTTGTCTACGGTTATGAAGATGAATCACGAGACCGCCGAGTTGGGAGCATCTATGAAGTGGAACACTGGATAAACCATAATGGTGCAAAAGCATGCATTTTAGGTCTCTGCTAATTTTTGTTTTGTTATATTCATTTGGCCTCCATCACAAAGGCCTCGAAACCAGTTACAAGCCTATGAAAGACTGTATTCCCAACCAGTTGGCAAGTGGTTGCTAGCTGTGTGCGACAAAAACCTCTTTGTGACTGCACTGATGACAACCCGATTTCTGTACTCAGCAGCAGTGTTTGCAGACAAGACACCCACTTGTCTGCAAACACTGTCCAACTACTGACCAGTAAGCCATATCGAAGTCAGTTTACACATCATTGGTCTCCTGTTGGTTATTACAGGAACTTAGTTTTGCCTCTTTTTTTTTTTTTTTTTTATTAGTCGTGTCAATTCAGTTTCTTTGTAAGCACATTTTAAAAACAAGAGCTGACCAAAGTGGCGTACAGCTAAGAGGAAGAAAACAGAGCAGGAAAATACAGAAAAACTGAAGACGAACAAGTAAGAAAACAAAAGAAATGAGTCAAAGCTCAGGCTTTAAAGATGTCGAGTGTTGATGAGGTAAGTAATGTCCAAAGTTGAGGGAAAATATATTTAACAACTTCATTGTTATATTTTGTGATCAAAATGACTTCACAGTGCAATGGTGGGAAAATCTGATTTCTGGTGATGGTTGAAGGAAATAGCAGTTGTGATGATGTCCACGTCTCATAGAATTTAAGCAGGCTGCTGCTAAAATTCTCCACCTGCATAAATATTGCAGTTGAAACATCTGATGTTGTATTTTACACAGTGTTAACCTGTTTTGAACCCATTTTGAGAAACTATGCATTCTTTAAAAGCACAAAGCAAGGAGTGAAAAAAGTTTTACAGACAGAGGTTCAGTTTATTCAGTATAAGAAATGAAGAATAAGTAAGAACAAGTAACATGTTCTTTATTGGTAAACTTTAGAAATGCATGCATGGCTGTACCTGGCTGCATCCTCCTCCAGCAGCAGTTTGACAAACTGTCTGGGAATGTTTAGAGACAAGACGCTTTCGGCCATCTGCTCCAGCACTCGTAGGTGGTTCCCATCAGTGGTGGGGAAGCGGTACATCCTCGACATCGTGCCGCCAAACACTGAAGCAACACAAAATTCAGTTAGCTTGGATTAGATGAAGACAGATCTGACCAAAGTTTTTCTCAGTAAACAACGTTATTGCTTTCCGTTATTTTTGGACTGCCACTCAATCCCTGAGGTAAACAGACACCTCCCACTCACCGGGGACAATCAATACAACTCAACTGCATGTTGATGGAAAATGTGAGTTAGAGAAATGAAGGACGAGGAGAGAAAAAATAAAAAACCAACAGGTGCAGGGTTGAAATTCAGAAGACATACTCCTCTCAGAATATATGACTATAAGGGTTAATGAAGCTCTGTAAAAGTGTCCAAATGAGTCACTTCTTTCCAGAGACGGAATTACTGCTCGGAGATTAGCTTGGTATAAAGATGTAGGTAAAAATGTTCACGTTCATATGTTGTAACTTGTTTTGAGCAGTCATGTATGCCACATGGTGATATGGGTCTTCAAACTTTTGCCTTTTTGAAGTTTTTTTCCTGTGAATTATCAGAAAGCAGATCAAACATTCAGGGTACCAATGCTCGTTTCTGTTCCTCTACATCCTACACACTGAAATGGGGCTATTGAAACTAGGTTTTATCCCATGATTTATACGCTTACAAGATCGCTCAATGAAACTTGAAGTATCACAGTCTTAGTGTACATTTGATTTGGTATCAGGAAAATGTAAGGCGAGTTAAAAAGTGCCACTACTATGTCCTCAAGGGACTTTAACTCAGAAAATATTCAGTGTGTGCAGAATACATTTTGCCTGGCATCTTTAAAATTAAATTAAACTAAAACTATTAAATATTAATTTCAACGAGTTAGTCAGTTTGTTTCACACTTTCTCCTTTGGTTTTCCATGCACATAAACCTAATACCCTAAGGTCTCAGTGACACAGGGCTACAGACCAGTATCCAACCATTTTACAACCTCTGGTCAATAGGGGAAAATTTGTATTCCCCACCCAGGTACCAGGTGGTTTCTAGAGGCTGCTGGGCACTTTTGGGACCAAAACTTTGCTTGGAAGACGCTGACTTGTCTTCTAAAATTTGTTAACTACTCTCATAGGGAAAGTGAAACTGTGAAAAGTACAACCCAAACTAAAAAATCAGATTCAAGATTATAATTATAACTAGAAATGAAAAAACATTTCCGTAAACTAAAATAAAAATAAAATTTTATATATATATATATATATATATATATATATATATATATATATATATATATATATATATATATATATATATATATATATAAAATATAAAATTGAAGGAATTTTAAGAAACTTAATTATAGAGCACATATCCTTAGATTTTATCTTTGTCAGTTGTTTAATTGTTTTTTAATTGTGATAACTATGCTGATATTCCTAGGTCTTGCCTCTAACGTATGCCCTGCATACAATATGAATAGAATAGAATTGCTCTTTATTGTCACTCTTACAAGAACAATGAAAGGCAGTTTGGCATGTCTCCATGAGTGTGAAAAGCACAATAGCCTAAGTATTTACACAATAACACAGACAAATTTGCATTTACACAAGAAAGACATGTACAAGTTATACATACACCTGCATACATACGGATACATACATACAGTGGGGCAAAAAAGTATTTAGTCAGCCACCGATTGTGCAAGTTCCCCTGCTTAAAATGATGACAGAGGTCAGTAATTTGCACCAGAGGTACACTTCAACTGTGAGAGACAGAATGTGAAAAAAAATCCATGAATTCACATGGTAAGATTTGTAAAGAATTTATTTGTAAATTAGGGTGGAAAATAAGTATTTGGTCACCTCAAACAAGGAAAATCTCTGGCTCTCACAGACCTGTAACGTCTTCTGTAAGAAGCTTTTCTGTCCCCCACTCATTACCTGTATGAATGGCACCTGTTTGAACTCATCATCTGTATAAAAGACACCTGTCCACAGCCTCAAACAGTCAGACTCCAAACGCCGCCATGGCCAAGACCAAAGAGCTTTCGAAGGACACCAGGAAAAGTATTGTAGACCTGCACCAGACTGGGAAGAGTGAATCTACAATAGGCAAGCAGCTTGGTGTGAAAAAATCAACTGTGGGAGCAATCATCAGAAAATGGAAGACATACAAGACCACTTATAATCTCCCACGATCTGGGGCGCCACGCAAGATCTCATCCCGTGGGGTCAAAATGATCATGAGAACGGTGAGCAAAGATCCCAGAACCACACGGGGGGACCTGGTGAATGACCTGCAGAGAGCTGGGACCAAAGTAACAAAGGTCACCATCAGTAACACACTACAACGGCAGGGAATCAAATCCCGCAGTGCCAGACGTGTTCCGCTGCTGAAGCCAGTGCATGTCCAGGCCCGTCTGAAGTTTGCCAGAGAGCACATGGATGATACAGCAGAGGATTGGGAGAATGTCATGTGGTCAGATGAAACCAAAGTAGAACTTTTTGGTATAAACTCAACTCGTCGTGTTTGGAGGAAGAAGAATACTGAGTTGCATCCCAAGAGCACCATACCTACTGTGAAGCATGGGGGTGGAAACATCATGCTATGGGGCTGTTTTTCTGCCAAGGGGACAGGACGACTGATCCGTGTTAAGGACAGAATGAATGGGGCCATGTATCGTGAGATTTTGAGCCAAAACCTCCTTCCATCAGTGAGAACTTTGAAGATGAAACGAGGCTGGGTCTTCCAACATGACAATGATCCAAAACACACCGCCCGGGCAACAAAGGAGTGGCTCCGTAAGAAGCATTTGAAAGTCCTGGAGTGGCCTAGCCAGTCTCCAGACCTCAACCCCATAGAAAATCTGTGGCGGGAGTTGAAAGTCCGTGTTGCTCGGCGACAGCCCCAAAACATCACTGCTCTCGAGAAGATCTGCATGGAGGAATGGGCCAAAATACCAACTACTGTGTGTGCAAACCTGGTAAAGACCTATAGTAAACGTTTGACCTCTGTTATTGCCAACAAAGGTTATGTTACAAAGTATTGAGTTGTATTTTTGTTATTGACCAAATACTTATTTTCCACCCTGATTTACGAATAAATTCTTTACAAATCCTACCATGTGGATTCATGGATTTTTTTTTTCACATTCTGTCTCTCACAGTTGAAGTGTACCTCTGGTGCAAATTACTGACCTCTGTCATCATTTTAGGTGGGGGAACTTGCACAATCGGTGGCTGACTAAATACTTTTTTGCCCCACTGTATATGTATGTATATATACACATATATGCATGCATACATACACATACACACACACACACACATATTTCCACATACACGCCTACATATATACATACACATACATGCAATCTGAGGAGCAGGTGCATTGTGAGGTACACACTCAGTGTGTGCGGGGGCTGTTGCTACTATAATAAATACGGTTATAAGAAATACAGTTTACAAAGGTAGGAATGTTGGTTTGCTTTATAGTATGAATAAAAATACGGTTTATAAATAAAGTGTAATGAGTGTTGGCAGTGCAGTTATCCTTCAAACAGGGTGGAGGTAGGGTATGTTTGACAGCCGGTGGGTAAAAACTTTTATTGAGTCTTTTTGTCTTTGACCTGATCAACCTGTTCAACCTTAATTAAATAGACTAAAACTACCAGTGAAACTAATATAAACTACATTATATCTAAACATTTTCAAACAACAGAAACTAAACTGAAATAAGAAAACCCACTCTGGAAACTTAACTGAAACTAAACTCAACTGAAAATCAAAAGTCAAAATGAAATAAAAATAAAAAACAATTAGAAAATACCTACAAGTTGTGGTGTGTTGGCACAACTTTTACACTGAAGGCAAATTTTTGCCATTTCTGGTTTGTGTGACAGTTTATCCGAGTTTCACTTTCACTCAAACAGTAAACAACGAGTGTTTCTAAACAAGCTTACATCTTGTTAACGGAGGTTTTATTGTGCACCACCATGTGACTGGCAGCAGCTTCTAGCAACCACTCAACAACCAGCCAGGAATTAAACATTTTTCCTTCCCACCAGAGGTTGCCAGGGATCCACGGACTGATCTCTAAGCTTATGTGAAAGGGTTCTAATGAAGGCATTTAATGCAGGAAGATCTGTTTAACATTCATGTCTTTAAATGCTTACTCAGTTACCAGATTAAACAATTTTGATCCAAATGTTTAATTAAACTGATTAGAAATATATCAGCAAAGTACAGGACAATGTAGCCAAGTTATTTTAACTGATTTAAGAAGAAAGAAAAACAAAACTTCACCAAAACCTTACTAACACCACGCTACTTTGCACACACCGAGTCACAGAGCAAAGCTGTCCCACCTGAGCGCAGCAGGGTATCTTTGCACAACGAGGCGTACTTGATTCGGACTCCCATCGACTCCGTCAGGCTCTCGTCGACAGGCAGCACCGTCTGCAGGACAAGCACAAGCACCAACATTACACTACGTCAGCTCTGGCAGGCAGCATCCACCTTCCTTTATCTCTCCACTATCACCTACACCACACTCCCAGAGCTTCTACACAAACCCGAGATAAATGACTTTACTGCCACATGGCGATGTCTTTATTGTACCATGATCATTTAATATATATGCTTTATATGCAGTCACAGAAAGCAAGGCTCAGGAGCAAACATGCAGCATTTTACCAACATTTGAGAGACAATGAAGCGTAAACACTCAGAAGTCTGTCTGAGATATTTAAGTATACAAGTCTAATCAAATTCTTTACAAGCAAACATCAGAACTTTTGATGCAAATGCAAAATTATATTAATTGAATTAACCTCAGAACATTTGTTGAGCTTGCAGATATAATAACTGACGCCAGTGTTAGCCAATCATGGAAAATATCTACTCAGATCACAAGGAAGATAAATAAATCTGCCCGTGGCTGCCAGCCTCTTACCCGGCCGTTGATACTTTCTGGCAGACGTCCCATCGACATCCTCTGATCTGTTCTTTCCTCCATCTGCCACGCCGCCACAGTGATGTTCCCTACCCGCTGGTTCTCTGCTGATCTGCCCATTTGAACATAAAACAGCATTAAAGCTGCTAATCATTCTTTTAGTATCATTTAATTCCTAAATAGCTTTTTTAAGTGCCAAAAAACCTTCTGCAAACTAGGTTAAAATTAAGAGATCCGCTTTTAATCTTCTATGTTCTTACCAATGGCTGTATAAAGATCTTCTACAGTCAGTGGCTCTTTCTTCTCTGAAAGAACATCTTTAGCAGCCTTAGCTAATACTTGCTTCCTGTTTCCTATTCATTTTAAATGCGGTGTTCCTCAAGTCTCCCTCCTCAGCCCACGTTTGTTCTGTGTTTTTTTTTTTTTTAAATATCCTTCTTCTCAGCCGGATGATTCATTTCCAGAGTGCCACCCACCACTGCCATTTCGATTATATTGAGTTACATGTCCTTCTGCTATCCAACATCCTCAGCAGATCTTCAGTGGCACACTAAAAACTAGAACCACAAATCTGTCACTATATCCTTTTTCCATTTCAAGTTTTGTCTTGCAAATTTAGCAGGAAACACACTTAAAGTAAAGGAAGGACGTCACACATCATTTCATTTAACTAACCACATTAGGCTTTGTGTCAAGATGGAGAAAAAAATTGAAGTAAATGACAAGCAGGCTTTTATATGTTGTAAATACATAAATGACAACACTTCTTACTTTTCAAAGTAAGAAGAAACATTTCATAAAAATGAAATGTTTCTTCTGTACAGTTAAAATTCAAGCATCTTTTATTTCTTGCTTACCGTTGTGGTCAGCAGTTTACACACAATCATCATGGGCATGAATGTCATGGTAATCTTTCTTTGGCTAGACTGCCTTGATGACATTAAATCATGGTTTGCATTAAATCTTTTGAATATAAATGACCAAAAAATTGAGATTGCTCTATTTGGACCTTCTGACCCTCGCTTTTCTCTTAAGGTTGACCATGGTCCTCTGGAAAAATCCAGAAATCCCTTTGCAAATAATCTGGGAGTGTTCTTTGATAGCAGCTTTTCATTTGAGAAACAAATAAATTCTGTTGTAAAAGCCAACTTCTTCTAGCTCAGAGCCCTTGCAAAAACTAAGAACATTTTGTCATTTGCTGACTTTGAGAAAGTGAGACATGCATTTATTTCATCCAGGCTTGACTACTGTAACAGTCTTTATTTTGGTATCAGCCAGGCTCTGCTCTCTCATCTTCAGCTAGTTCAGAATGCTGCAGCCTGACTCTTGACAGGCACTCGTAAACATGACCATTTTACCCAGCCTTGGTTCATTTACACTGGCTTCCAGTATGTTGTAGAATTGATTTTAAGATTTTATTGCTTGTTTTTAAATCTCTAAATGGATTAGCTCTGGCATACCTCTCTGATCTGTTAACTAAAAATACTCCAAATAGAACTCTTAGGTCAGCTGCTAGTTGCTTCTAGTTTGTCCCTAGAAGCAGTCTAAAAAAACAGAGAAGACCGGGCCTTTGTGATTGCTGCGCCCAAACCTTGGATCAGTCTGCCTGTTGAAATTAGGATCTCTCCAACACTAGACATTTTTAAAACCTGTTTGAAAATGGTGTATGGCGCTGGCAAGGCTGGCAGCCTTAACCCAATTTCCATCGGGATGAATAAAATATTATCGATCAATCAATCAAAACACATTTTTACACTCTAACTTTTAATTGTGACTGAGTTTTGTTTTGTTCTTTGTGTGTGTTTGATCTACTTTTTACTTTTTTATTATGTACAGCACTTTGGTCAGCCTGTGTTGTTTTTAAATCTGCTTATAAATAAATTGCTTGATTGATTGATAATCTTGTCTTTTTAATGATTTCTTTTAACTGTTCTTGTCCAGGGTGGAATGATTGTGCAGCATGCATCTTTAACAACTTTAAAACACTGGGTGCACATGTTTGTTAACTTCTTGTTAGTGATCATGATTGTGTCCAACTGGTAGCTTTTCTTTGCAGCATAAAAAGGATTGTTTGATAGAACTCATTGGACTGACCAATACTCAAAACTAAGGGAAAGTCTAAGGAACTCAGTGAAGATCCAAGAAGGAGAACTGTATATTTAAACAAGTTGGGAAAGTCTTTTGGAGTCTTTTCTAAACAACTGCAGATTCCAAGGTCATCGGTTCAAACAACTGTACTTAAGTACAAGTTATTCAGATTTGCTGAGGTCTGGAAGAAGATCCAAACTGTTACCCTCAAATAAGAGGAAATTGGTAGGGATGCCCAGGAACAAATCAGGAACCATCAAGACTCGAGCCTGTCATGAACTGGAAACTGCTGGAAGACCAAAATCTCTGTCCACAGTGACACCTGTTTTACATCATCATGGACTGAAAGGGTGCTGACCAAGAGAAAAGCCCCTTCTTGAAGATCTACACTTTCAAACTTGACTACAATTTGCAGCTGCCCACATCAACAAGCTAGATGCCTTCTGGAAAAAAGGTTTTATGGTCAAACCAAACAAAGATTGAGCTATTTGTCCACAATGACAAGAGGTATGTTTTCAAACCTGTACCAGCTCTCAAGCAGGGTGGTGCTAGCATCATGCTCTGGGGATGTTTTGCTGTCAGTGGTACAGGTGATGCAAAAGGTGGATGGAATAATGAAGGAGGAGGACTACCTCCAAAATCTTTAACTTGACCTCAAATCAACAGCTAGACCATTGAAACTTTGACATAATTGGGTGTTCCAATAGGATAATGATCCCAAACACACATTAAAACTAGTTTTGAATGGATAAAGCAGGTTCACATTGAACTTCTGGAATGGCCTTCCCAAAACCCCGACCTAAACCCTGTTGAAAAGATTTGTGGACTGAGCTTAAAAGCCAAGATTGTGCCAAGAAACCAAACACTTTAACTCTCCCAATTCTGCCAAGAATAGCAGTCAAATATAAGCCAGGATTATACCAGAAGCTCACTGGTGGCTGTGAAAAGTGTCTGGTTGAGGTGCAACATGCTAAGAGACCTTGAACCAAATATTAGTGGGGGTGTAATTATGATATTGGAATATGCAGTTGCTTAGAAATGGCTTCAAGAAATCTTTCACTCGCAGTCAGTTTATGTCTTCAAAGTGAAAGTGGTGCATCAAGACGGCAATAAAACAGCAATAAGTTGGAGTGAGTTTTGCTTAAAGAACTGGGGTGAATTTAAAGAATCTTGAATACAGCAGTAAAAAAGCAGAAGTGTTGTGTGTTTAAGTGTGTGTTACCGCAGTTCGAGCTGTAATTTGTGGCTCTTCTCTTGCAGTATCTCCTTCACAGGGAAAAGTGCAGAGCCCAACATGTACATCTGGACAGACAGACAGTTCACACGCTGAGCTGCTTCTTTGCTCAAATTATTAAAATAAAATTATCAGTGCTGCTGGTCGTACCGTGCCCTGCGAGCGATCCTTCACATCATACGCAGCCAGTTTGACCTGCGTCAGCTGGTTGATGTTGGAGTCCTGGAAGAAGGCAATGCTGCTGAGGAAGCTGGGGTTACTGGTACCCTGTGGAGAGACACAGGTTACACAAAATAGTTCAGCAGTTCATGTTTTGTTTTATTGTTATTATCATAATCACATTTTCAAGGAAAAGTAACACAATAGCAGCTTCAATTTGCGTTGAAATTTAAGTTAAAAGTTCAAACCATGTGCAAAACAGGCATTTTGGAAGAAGAAAGTCATTGTAACACATACAGATACGCCTAAAAATACACTGGTTTCACACTGTATCATTTTAACTTTGCCAAATATGCATAAAAATACATATTTATGAGTGTTTACCCAACAAAATCCTTATTTTTGATGACTCACTCTGCACTTGAGGGGGCGTGCAAATAAATGCATTCAATACAAAGTGATGTGACCTCTGAAATTGCTCTTTCAGAGGTCACATTCGTGTTTGGCAACAAAACTTTTCTAAAAGTGTGTTTTTGCAGTTTTATTATTCATTTCTCCCTCGTCCTCCACATCCAGACTGAATGACGTAGATAAGGAAGGTGTGGGTGGTGGCAAACAGGTCACTATGCCGTCGTTAAGTCACACCTACAAGCTGAAATCAACGTTATGGAAGCTAGAGCTGCTTAAACATTAGTCCAACTGTAACTTTAAGTCTGTTTCTGTATCTGTGTGACGAGTCTGACCTCTATGACTTCAGTCTGGGCGTGTTTGGTCCAGAAGGCCTGCGGCGGCGTCGTGCAGCTCACTGCTACAAAGGTGTTGGGTTTTCGGTCCAGAGAAGGAGTCACCAGGTCTGTGCATGCTGGGTGAGAAAACACAAGCAAATCAAGCCAAGAGGCAAGCAGGAAGACTCTCTGAAGGCACTTGTGGTTGCACAGGCAGTCTTGCAGCTGCGAGGTTGGAGAGTTTGTTTCAAAATGTTTGGATTGATTACACATACTCATTAACTCACAACCAGCTGACCATATACTCATATATTCTCACTGTCTGATATATTTCTGCTGCTGAGCTGCTGTTTTATGGAGATTTTCTGAATATATTTTGCTACCATAAGAGCAGACTCTGCTCTTATGGTAGTCACTGTCACTTGCAGTGAGTAGATCATGAACTGAGGCACTAACGACCACTAAATTTAAATACGGGTTATAAATGTCACGGACAGCCATCATAAATGCTCATATTACTCACCCACACTGAATTCCAGCACAGGTTCATCTGGGTCCTGACTATTTCCTGCAAAGTAACACAAACGTCATCATAACATTAAGTCAGAGAAACAGCATTTGAAGCTTTTGTACATGATAAATTATGCTGCAGTACTAAAAAACAAAGTCGACCAGCAGTTCATTTATTAAAATCATCTCCAGCTGCAACATTGAAGCTACTCTACGTCAATTTTGATTATGTTTAGATGAAAATGAAACTAGCACCCTTGTAATGTCTTTTTAAATTAAAGGTAAACACAGCTCAGACTTTCAAAAGGCTTTTATTTTGAAATACACAGAATGACTTGACGTGGAATGACAGCTTGAGGTATTATACTTCCCTTTAGATTAATAGCATGTCTGTAAAAAGGATGTTTTCCTGTAATCCCTTTCATGGCTATAAGCCATGTTTACCTTTGTAGGAAAGGTTTTTATTTTGATCAGATCAAATCAGACTGCCTTGATATTAAATGAGTGACAGTCTGACGTGTTATACTATCAAGGTAAAGGGAAATACGTCTGTGAAAACAGGACGTTTCCCTGTAATCTGTTTGTAAATTAAAGGTAAAAAACTCATACAGGACATTTCAATGGCTTTTATTTTGAAATACAAAATCTGACCATTTTGATAATGTGTGAATATCTCAGGGATGCTTTATTAGTGTGAGTTGGACTTATTTGACCTTTTTCTAAACCTAACCTCCTTAAATGTGACCAAACTATATTTGACACTCTATTTTGCTCAAATGCACAAAACACTAAAAAGTTTCTGACTCTAGCTCAGTTTCCACGTTATTCTGACCTGCGAGCGCCAAGCTGATCATCTCGTTGGACAGCTCCAGCGTGTTGGCTCGGTACACCGACCACGGCCTCTGCGTCCTCGAGCCGCTGCGCTCCCTGCCCCCCGCCATGCCTGTCTGGGAGGAGCGAGTGACGGCAGGAGGCCTAAACACACACCGTCACGCGTGCAGTCGCACACTCCCATGTGATGTGACCCTCCACCTGCACAGATCCACGGCGGCGCCAAGGAAACGCTTCACCTCTCTACAAAGGACAAGAGCGGAGAGAAGAGGAGAGGTGAGGGATGTTTACCAACCAGAATTTACAGCAATGTTATATCTTTTAAAAATGACTTTTGTCCTTAAGGCATCAATGATCAGTTGGAGTTCCAAAACCCAGAACAACATACACCTATGTCCCCATCATCTGAGGGCTGTGCCATGAAGTCGGATTAGCAGATTTGTAGGTATGTTGAGCTTTAAGTCTTCAGCTTTGATCGCCATAGTAACTTATGCTGAACACATAACTTGGTCCAGAGCAATCAATCAAGTTAATTTCACTTTGATCTCCTGACTACAGTTATCTCCACATCTTGTTTACCAGGCTGTGAGACAGTCAGCTTCAATGTTTCAAAGTATCCAGTTTAAAGTTTCACAGATCTGACGTGCAGCCAGTAATTAATTAAAGTTAAAATGTTTATGTTACCGATCTGTGCACCAAATCTAATGATTAATGATTTTCTGGGGTATTAATGTTGTCCTATTTACAATCAAATTTGCATTTCACTTTTTTATTTTTTGTATTTATATTTTTTATGTTCGTTATACATTTTTTCACCTTTTATCGTTACATGCTAACGTGTCCGATCAGGGTAGGGGGCGCTCACAGGGATTCTTTGTGTAAAAGAAGAGTGAAATACCCCTTTTTATGTAAACATACACCAGGCCTAGAGAGCTCGGCTTAACAGAGGAAGCTGACAACCACCGTTGTGATACTGGTCATCTTGTACTAGGGTAGAGCAAAGAAAGCTTGCTGTTGTTGACCTTTTTGAATCGTGGTATACCCCTCAGATCACAGTCGATCACAATCATCACACAGCATGTTGATCCTTTAACATAAAGTTCATTCTAAGAAGCAAATTAGAGAAAACATCAACTAACTGCTATATTTATCTATATTCTTTTCAAGCATTTAACAGCAACATCTGTTGTGGCATTTATTTATTTATTTTAATTTTGGCAGTTTTGGTCCTCTATAAATACATAAATAAACTGCACTGCTGTTTTAGACTGTTTATGCTTTATTCTCTGTTTAATACGCTTGACTTGTTTAGTCTGGTTAGACTTATATAGTCCATTTAATCTATTGTGATAACAAGTTTGTTTGCACAAACAGAGGAGTCAGAGAATTCGTGGTTTATGGACACTAGCTGGACATCATCAGGACGACGTCTTTCAAGAGAAACAAAATCTAAAAACTGCATGTGGTGTAGTTTCGACATAAATTCCAACAAATACAATAATGAAAGTGTTTGAAGAACAGAAATGAGGAACGAGTCACAGAAAGTAAAACTTACAGGACAAACTGAAAATATTGGATGTGACTTTTGGGGTCGAGAACTCGAGCCTTTATTCACAATGGCCGCCGACGCAGCCTGCAGCATAAGTTCTTCTAAGGCTCAGCTCGTCTTCCTCCAGCTTATTTAATATTCTGCTTGTGTGCTCATGTTCTGCTTCAACCGTACACCCTTTTTGTTGCTGGAAGAATCTGATTTCACTAACAGGGATCGATCAATACGGCATCATCTCAGCATCTGAGAAACATGCAGCAACTTTCTGTGGCTCTCACTTTCACATCAGGGTCACAACACAACACAGCAATACATTCAATAATTTAATCATATGCAAATCTCTCCATGCAAATACAAAACAGACAGCCAGAGCGGAGATGGCCCCTTGCAGCGTGTTCAGGGTAAAGAAGGTCAAAAGCATCACATTAATTTTCATGAGGACACAAACAGAAAATCTTGTTTTTACAAATATGAATCAGCTGCAGGTTCAGTGTCTGCGCGAGCAGCCGAATTTAAATGAGCGAGCATCCTCTTTTCCCACCGTGGGCCTTCATTACTGCTTCATTCACTGAGACACACACACCCAAAATGTATCTGCTATTCATTTAACCCAACCACCACAGAAGTGCACATGTGCTACATGCACAAGGTTGAGCTGTGCCCCCTTTTAAAGGTGATGTATATTCACTAAATGAGGGGTGTCAAACATAAGGCCCAGGGCCTGACGTGAGGACTGAAGTGAAGACTGAAGTAGGCCGTAAGGACTCCAATCCAGTCCACTGGACAGCTTTGAAAAAATGTGAACAGAGATTTTGGATTTTTAACTGTGTTTTCATTAATTTTGCAGCTTTTCCTAATTTTAGACCCCTGCACATAGATTTTATTACCAAAGTAATTAACCCATAAACAATGACATGACATAAAAAATTGGTTTTTTCACAGTCTATTAAAGAAATCAGCTTTTTCTGTTTTGTTTTGTTGGGCTCAGCTTCTTTTCTCATATTAAGATATATCAGGGACCACATGAGTTGTTAAACTTATTTACATATTTATGTTACATTTATGAAATGAATATGGCCCAATTTTTTTTTCCTTTTTCACTTTTGGTTTTTAAATTCAGTTGAGTTTCAGGTAGCTTTCCGAGCTTTTTAAAAAAAAAATAAATTATTACAGCATTTTTGGAATAATGTCAGGAAAGCTTAAGGAAAATCAGGACACGTATAACAATATAACAAGAACATTTGACAGCACTTGGCTCTCTATCTTGTAGACATCTCATCAGACAGTTTGTGATAACAAATTTAACCAAAATATACAAATACCAAAACTATGTATATTTATTTTATTTTACCCAAGTTCCCAAAGTTTTTTCAAAGGTCTATTAGTAGTTTTTATTTTATTCAACTACACTGTTTTAGTTTAGTTTAATTTAACAACAGTAACCTTGGTGTAGACTCGAGGGTACTTGTATCTAAGCCATGAACATCACTCCTGTCCAGTGCCACTGAATCAGGGGTGTTTACTGCTGACACAACACAGGAGCAGCCTAGGTGAATACAGCACATCCGCTGGTTAAATAACATATCAACTTTTTATTAGCACTATTTATGTCTTTCATAAAAACTGTTTATATGAAGGGTTTATGAAAGACAGTCCGCCGTGTCCCGCCGTGTCCCAGAAATCAAAACATCAGACTGCTTCCAGGAAGACTGGCCGTCAGCTCAGGACCAGGAATGTTTGGAAGCAAATAATTCAATTCAAATCACACAGCAACATTAAGGACTAACCTCAAGCGGTGCATTGTGGACTAGACCAACATCAATAACCATAGTTTTTAAGGTTTCCACTTTTGTTTATGTCTAAAGTTGTTGCAGTGCTGCTTTTGTTTGTTTTTAAAAAACCTCAGTCAGATCATCTGTAGATTTCAACGTGCTACTTAGGGTTGCAAAGGGGCGGAAAATTTCCGGTAAATTTCCGAAAAGTTTCCGGTAAATTTCCATGGTAAGTTAAGCTTGGGAATTTTGGAAATATTCCATATTGGAAACTGTCCATGGAAATAATGGGAATTATGGAAATTAATGGGAATTTAGGAGAACTAACTGGGAATATATTATTTCCAAGCATAAATATAAACAGAAATCATAAGAAAACCTCCATGCAAAATGTTTTCAACAGATATTTCAACAGATTTATTTGTAAGTACAGTAGAATAGAACACGTTTCAATAACTTTTTTCATGGATGAATAAAAACAGAAATGTTGAGTTCAATATTACCATCCCCTAACCCCGCTCATTCAAAAATGCCCCCTGTCCAAAAATCTCCACAAAGTCCCATTCAAAAGGTTAAATGAAAAATGCCACTTATCCTCCAAAACGTCCCATTAAACATGCAAATCTTCCTTCAAGCAATCCTCTTTTCTCATTTTTGCTCAGTCAATAGACTCTTCCTGGACCTCATCATCATCCAACAACATGTCCACTTCCTCAGCATCCAACTCTGAGTCTTCCTCTTCAGTGTCACTTTCCAGCCTTGTTGAGGATGGCTCTGTGTCAGGCTCAAAGAGCCGTAGGTTTGCCCGAATGCTGACCAGCTTTTCCACTCTCACATTTGTGAGCCTGTTGCGAACCTTTGTGTGGGTGTTCCCAAACAGTAACCAGTTGCGCTCGGAGGCGGCTGATGATGGTGGGATTTGGAGGAGGATGGAGGCTACAGGTGCAAGGGCCTCAGATTCACATAGTCCCTTCCACCAGGTGGCTGCAGATATGTGCTGGCATGACTGCCATATTCCATCCCCTTTCCAAAGGCCTTGCTTTGTTCGATACTTTGCCAAACTGCCTAGAACTTTGCCTTTATCGAGACCCAGGTGGTCAGACATGGCTGTAATGACCGCATAGGCACCGTTGATCTCTTCCCCAGAAAGTATGCCCTTGTCATATTTGGGGTCCAGCATGTATGCTGCTGCATGCACTGGCTTCATGCAGAACTCCCTCCACTGTTCCAATGACTTGACCACAGCCGTTTCCTCTGCTTTCAGTAGTAGGGAAGTGGGCAGAATTGTCTGGATTTCTTCTTTGAGTTCTGCAAAAAGGCACTGGACATCTGACAAGATGGCACCATCCCCCTCTATCTTCGCTATTGCTGCTGCAATAGGTTTGAGGATTTTCTGACTGCTAGATACTCTTTCTCAGAACACATCATCCAAGATGACCTTCTTGATGTCACTGTCGATGCCTACAGACTGGGATATGGCCATCTCTTGCAGAGACTCCTTTCCCTCCAGAAGGCTGTCAAACATGATAACAACACCACCCCATCGCGTTATGCTGGGAAGCTTCAGTGTAGTACTCTTGTTCTTTTCCTTTTGCTTTGACAGAAATGTAGCGGAAGTTACTTGTTTGCCTTTAACATATTTCAGAACTTGCTTCACTCTCTTATTCAGAGTGTCCATTGTTTTTAGTGCCATTATGTCTTTTAGGAGAAGATTTAGTGTATGGGCTGCACAGCCAATAGTAGTTATATGAGGGTAGGTCTCCTCCACATGTGCCCAGGCAACCTTCATGTTGGCTGCGTTGTCAGTGACCAGTGCAAAAACCTTATCTGGTCCAAGGTCATTGATGATCACTTTTAGCTCATCTGCAATGTATTGGCTTGTGTGTCTGTTTTCCTTTGTGTCTACACTCTTGTAGAACACAGGCTGAGGAGTGGTGATTATGTAGTTAATAATTCCTTGTCCCCTGATATTGGACCATCCATCAGAGATGACTGAAATACAGTCAGCTTGGTCAATGGTCTGTTTCACCTTTGCTTGAACTCGACTGAACTCTTCATCCAGTAGATGAGTAGACAATGCATGTCTGGTTGGGGGAATGTATGCTGGTCGGAGAACATTCAAAAATCTCTTCCAGTACACATTGGATGTCAGCATCAGGGGTGAGCCAGTTGCATAGATTGCACCAGCGGAACACTCATCTGCGTTTTTCTGGCTATTATCATCCATAAAATCAAAGAATCCTCTGATGCCAGAGGGACCAGGAGCTGATGAGTGGGTATCTGACTCTGATACAGCTGAAACAGATTCATTTTCCCCTTGAGTGGAACTCCTGGCTGCTGCATGTGTTGGGCCTTGAGGAATTTTTTTGCACTTTGCAATGTGCTGCTGCATTTTTGTGGCATTCTTCACATACGTCTTATCACAATACTTAAACATATATACAGATTTCCCTTGTACATTAGCTGGTGTAAAATGTCTCCACACATCAGATAGCGCACGTGGCATTTTTCTGTAAAATAAAACAAGAGCTTGTAAAAATGCTAATGCAATGCAAGAGATCGTAATAATACAATTGCAATATGATAATAAACAGATATAAATAGTAAGGCTAGCTAAACAACTGGAATGATCTTCAAAACAAAACAACCAAATGAGGAAGCTAGCATCTTCTTTATGTTATACTAGCTATGGCTTATTTAGCATCTAACAGATGCTAGCATTGTATTTAGCATCTAACAGATGCTAGCATTGTATTTAGCATCTAACAGATGCTAGCATTTTATTTAGCATCTAACAGATGCTAGCATTGTATTTAGCATCTAACAGATGCTAGCATTGTATTTAGCATCTAACAGATGCTAGCATTGTATTTAGCATCTATCAGATGATAGCATTGTATTTAGCATCTTATCATATGCTAGTATTTTATTTAGCATCTTATCAGATTGCTATCTACCAGATTAATACATTTTATGTGATATTCACAATTTAAACATTTAATGAATATATTTTCCCATAATATCATCAAAACTTACCTCACTTGTTAAGTCCACAGGCTCAAATGTGTGCCTTTAATACTCTTTGTCCTTCGGGCTCAAAAGTGTGGTCCATGTGTACATGTGATGGAGGCATGCACAGTGCCAGTAGGTGGTCTCAATAGCCATGCAGCAAGCTTGTGCTCTGTACATGTGATTAAGGAATGGCATGGATATTCAAGTGTATTTGAATTGCATTTGTTTGTTTTTGTCAATACTATGCTAAAATATACTTTGCTCAACTATATTTAAGTTCCCTAAGAAGAGCCAACCTTCAATTTTGAAAATTCCCACTTTATTCCCATAAATTCCCGTTAATTCCCGTTTATTCCCATAAATTCCCGTTAATTCCCATGGAAAGATTCCATCTTTGAAAATTCCGGGAATTTTGCAACCCTAGTGCTACTTACAAATTTTTCAGAGGTGAAAGAATGTGGACCATTTTTAACGGTGGTAATGGTGTTTGTCTGCTTTAGGGGACTGAAGAACAAACTGAAAAGGCCACTCAGAAGGTTTTGAAGGTAAAGAACTTGAAAATTCTGCAAATACCTCAACCTAGCATGAACTTCACGTGCTGAAGACACAAACTAACAACTGGAAACCCAGTTCTTTAGTAACATCCATTAACATTTAATTTCTGACTGTGTTAAACTGGAAAAGAAAAAATATTTTTTGCTCTGCCCCTCAAATGCAAAGCTTAAGTCTACACTTCTTGCACCTCCAACACTCCACATGGTGTCACAGTCCAAACACGTCCCAGGCTATGTTGTCTCATATATGGATATGTTGATAGTGTGAAAGAGTGAAGAGCGTATCTGTCTGTCTGTCTGTCTGTCTGTGTGTGTGTGTGTGTGTGTGTGTGTGTGTGTGTGTGTGTGTGTGTGTGTGTGTGTGTGTGTGTGTGTGTGTGTGTGAGAACATGCTCTGTCAGCCTCCTGAGCCCCAGCACGTCTGCATAAACAGTGGAAAATACATAAGAGCACAGTTTGTGTCTGTGTGTGAGCTCTCGCTGCTTCACCAGAGCATTTTATGTGATGTTTTAATGCCTGATGAACGTTCCCCATTTGCCCATCTATTTTTTTTTCCTCTGTTCTCCTGCTTATTTTTGTTATCCTTATATATGTCATCTTGAGCGTCTCACCAACATCTTGTCTGTCCATCGTTCTTCACCCCTGTACTTTTTTTTTTTTTTGCTCCACTCCTCTTTTGGGATTGTCCCCCTAAAGGTTTCGGTCTGTGTACAAGCAAATGTCCCACTCTTTCTCCTGCTTTTCTTCTCTTTGTCCCATTTTTGTAAAGAGCAATTAGCCTATTTACAGCAAAGCTGTCCACACGAGGGACTGTACCCAGCTCAGATGGAGGAGCACCGCGGTCTAGATTAACAATACACACAAGGAGATCTCTGCAGTATTTGGGTTGAGTTGTGCTCCATTTCCTACAGAAAAAAATAATCAAAATAATGTGTGGATAATCACACCTGTTTCTACAAAACAGCCAAACTGTTTTCCTGACACTATGTGCTACACAAAAGCCCACTCACATTTAAACACACACTGTATATAAAAGATGGACTTAGCCACTGGGACATCACCCATTTGTTTTGGTCTAAGTGGTTAGAGAATTAGCAGTTTTACAGGTTAGTTGTTTGAAGCCAGAAATTAGCATATTTGGACGAGAGCATGGAGCACTAAGCTAACGATAGGAAGCTTAGACCTCAGTCATACACGCTAGAGACCAGTTAGAGACCCCTTGGCAAACTTAGGTGGAGAGATAAAAACGGTTGTTCTGTGACCAGTTGGTGAGTGGTTGCTGAAGGGAACTACACCAAAAGCCCCATTTTCATTAGTTTAGTTGCTAGCAGATTGCCCCAGTCATCCGGCATGCATATAAGCACTTGCTAACTACAAGCCAAGAGTTCGTAAAACTAGCAAAAAAACAAAAATAAAAAACAAAAAACCCCAAAAACTTTTAGTTATGAACCTGGTAAATCTGACAGTGCAGCAGGCAGATTTTGCTGGAAGTGTCTCTTAAAATAAGTAATGCGGTCTGACTGTCACTGAAAGGAATAAAAGACTCGAGCATTACAGCTGAGCCCAGTTATTACAGAGTAATCAAAAGATGGTATGTTCTTGCATTGAGCTAAAAATAACTTAAAGTGGCTCATTAAGAAAAGTGTTAATGTATTTATCTTTGGAAAATATTAAAAAAATAACATACAGGAGTGCACAAAATGTGTTCCTTCAATTTCAGATGTTGAAAACTGGAACCATAAAACCGGCATTTTAACCAAAGAGGTCCAGAATGTGAGCTTAATTGTGGGTCTGGGTTAATAGTCGCTGGCCTACTTCCTGATGTATATGGTCCACCACTAACAGTGTTCCATTTCGGGCCTCTCAGATAGAGGTGCCCTACATCTGTCACTGCAAACAAGTGGAGCACTACCTGAAGGAAAATCTACCCTATTTGCATTTGCATTCAAATGTAGTTTTGCACTGGACTGTGAGCAGGATGCTGCGGGTCCAAATTTTCCTAACTACACCATGAGGTGGCTGACTACTCAATGAAATATTAACCAATAGGACACTGTAGCTGCAAAACTGATCATTAAAACATTAAAACCACTGACAGGCTAAATGAACAACACTGATCATCTTCTTCTCCTGGAAAACTTCAGTCCTGGCATTCAGGTGGATGCTATTTTGACACATACAAAATAAGCAAACCTCCCCCAGCTGGACAATTTGTCCTGCAAACCCACAAAACTCCTCCTCATGTTATTACACAGCATTTAACACTTACATTTGCAGAACTACACAAAGGAGAACAGCAAGTCACATTAATAAAACCCAACACCTAAGTAAAGGTTAAACCAGTAATTTCGAGCAAATTTGACTTAAATCAGGGGTCCCCAATCCCAGTCCACGAGGGCCGGTGTCCCTGCAGGTTTTAGATCTCACCCTGGGTCAACACACCTGAATCACATGATTAGTTCGTTACCAGGCCTCTGGAGAACTTCAAGACATGTTGAGAAGGTCATTTATCCATTTAAATCAGCTGTGATGGATCAAGGACACATCTAAAACCTGAAGGGACACCAGCCCTCGTGGACTGGGATTGGGGACCCCTGACTTAAATAAACCAGACCACACATAGTATTGTCTTATTTTACTTTTAATAGCGTTCTCCTTTTGTGACATTTGTCGCTGATGCATATAAACAAGATATTTTTATTACTTTGGCTTTAGATTTTGATTCAAGAGCTGTATTTTTACTATTAGCATGGCTGCTTTTTAATCATTTGGCCTTAAATATCCCCTCCCTATGTAACTTCTGCCTGGTAATGAATGCATGTATAATTGGAGAAGAGTCAGTAAATGAATGCACAGCATGCATGTCAGGTTCAGACAGATTTAATACAGCTCTGTTTTAATGAGGTACAAAATTTAAGACCTGTGAAGACAAACTCATTTACGGTGGAGGTATTGTGCTTTTAGCTATTTTCTGTCACCTTATTTCCTTTCAGTGTTGTTAAGCACGGTCAAAGTGACCGTGCTTTTGATCTGTGAGGTCAAGATAACGTAAAAGTAATCACTCTGAGCCAAAAGAGGCTTTCAAAAACTCTAAATGCTCAGTTTCAGGCATTTTTTCTACTCTTGGCTCTGTATGATGTCAGAAAGAGTGCCCATGCGAGGGGCAACCTATCAGAATAAAGCTGCCATAAAGGAGGGAGGAACTAGAACAGTCTGAAGTAAGGGGGGTTCACAGAGGTCTGGTAAAGTTAAGGAGGGATTATTTTAAACTATAAACCATGCAAAGCTCCTCTAGTAGAGTCCAAGAGTAAAACTAAGGAGCTAGAAATTAGTGGAACAACTCTGTTTTAATATCAATCCAACAAATTTGGAGGGCATTTTCTAGAGACTGTGACAATTTGTTTTTCTAAGTTTGATAAATGGGAATCATACTGATAATTTCTGCATAAAAAGTAGCAGCAAGGCATAATTTAACAATTTTTACTAATAAAATCATCCAATGCATCTGTTAAAAGCTGCAGTCACAGTATGTGCAGATACTATACAAAACAAAGTGCATCACAGTGAACAGTAAACATGCAATAACTGTGCACTCTATAACCTTAAAATGCTGCTTGTGAACTCGGACTCCAGCAGTCAGGATGGCTGCAGCTCCATCTCCCTAAAGATTTATACACACACACACACACACACACACACACACACACACACACACACACACACACACACACACACACACACACACACACACACAAGTCAACAGCTATACAGCCATCGTGGCTCCAGTTCATTTTAATGACTGCAGCAAGTCTCCACTCCAAGTGCGTGCCTACCATCTGACCGGCTCACTATCAGCCAATTGTATCTGTACAACAGCTTTAGTATATTTAATGAACTCATGCAAACTTTTACCTTTGAAAATAGGTGATATTTCTTGTTTTTAAATGAATTGTTTCCAGCATTTTAAGCTCTCTAAGCTTCATAAGCAAAAGATGTAGTTACTTGAAAATGTCCATCTTATATTAGAAAACTAGTTGAGCCTGGTGTCAAACTGTAGGTAAAATTGTAAGTAGGCCTTTGGCAAGCTAAAGAAAGCACATACAGCTAGCAAGCAAATGAGCTAATTCTCAGGGGGTCATGTAGGGAATTTATTTCCTATTTGACTGATTTTTGATTTTTTGATTTTTTTAAAATTGGAATGAGATTTCAGGAAGAACCCTTGACCTCATGAGTAGTACTTAAAGGCAACGACAATACCTCTGATTTAGCTTTCAGATCTACTGTCCCAGCAGTGGATAAAATAACAGCGGTGTGTGGATGAGTTCAGATAATCAGTCTTATTAAACGACTAATCAAACTATCAGCATTCCGAGCAATAGAAGAGTCTCTTTCTGAATTACATGAGGTCATTCAGCACTAATTAGATAGAAGAGATCTCTCTAATGAAAGAAGGAAAGGCCACTGAAGAGCAATCTGTAAACAGCCACAGAGTCATGAAAATACATGTTATAATCAAGAGCAGCTTCGTTCAGACCCTTCTGATTAGTCTTTAGATAAACTCAAAGTAGCAGGTGTGCCAGAAAATTCTGTACAACTTTATTTAATCATTTCAGAAGGTTTCAAATTAAGTTAAGGTAACAATCCAATCTGCTGCTGCAGTTTTAGCGATTTTTCCTCACCAATACATTCAGCTTTCTCCTGTAATTAGTTTCCACCTTTGGCAAGTTTCCTTTAATCCGTGTAGATCGCCATGAGTATCAAATGTTTTTCCTAAGAGTCAGAAGAGAATTGGGGATGAGCACTTTTAAATAGGAGACCACTTTTCTAGGAATGATCTACAGAAGGAGCTGAAACTGTCATGAGTGCTTATAGAAGATTTAAGATGATTTTAATGGTACTTTCACTACCATGACTACCTTCACAGCTGTATTTAATATTCATCTCCACTGCCTGAGACTTTTATCCCAAATAAAAATAAAAAAAATACACTCACTGGCCACTTTATTGGGTACAACATGTCAACTGCTTGTTAATGCAAATATTTAAGATGACCTGCTGAAGTTCAAACTGAACATCAGAATGTAGATTAAATGATCTATTTAAGTGACTTTGAACGCAGCATAGTTATTGTTATAAGTATTACATAAACTGCTTTTCCCTCCACACAACATCTATCTATCAGGGCTGTGTTCTTTCTCCTCTGCTCTTCTCCCTGTACACCAACTGCTGCACCTCCACCCACCAGTCTGTCAAGCTAATCAAGTTTGCAGATGACACCACCGTTATTGGACTCATCTCGGACGGGGATGAGTCTGCCTACAGGAGGGAGGTTGAACGTCTGGTGTCCTGGTGCAGCCACAACAACCTGGTGCTGAATGCCCAGAAGACAGTGGAGATTATTGTGGACTTCAGGAAGCACACAGCCCCACTCCCCCCCATCATCCTGACTGACACCCCCATCACCTCTGTGGACTCATTCCGCTTCCTGGGTACCACCATCACTCAGGACCTGAAGTGGGAGCCCACCATCACCTCCGTCATCAAGAAAGCCCAGCAGAGGATGTACTTCCTGAGGCAGCTGAAGAAATTCAACCTGCCAACACGGACGATGATGCAATTCTACACCGCAATCATCGAGTCCATCCCTCACCTCCTCCATCACCGTGTGGTACGCTGGAGCCACTATCAGGGACAAACAGAGACTGCAGCGTGTTGTGCGCTCTGCTGAGAAGGTGATTGGCTGTAGACTCCCATCTCTGCAGGACCTGTACACCTCCAGGACACTGCGGCGTGCAGCTCGGATCTCAGCTGACCCTTCTCACCCTGGACACAGTCTGTTTGACCTGCTCCCCTCAGGCAGGAGGCTCCGGTCCATTCGCACCAGAACCTCTCGCCATAAGAACAGTTTCTTCCCCTCTGCTGTTGGACACATGAACAATAAACGTACGACTGTCCCCACCACTAACTCATGACCCTACGCTGTGTTCACTGCATCATTCCATGTTTTGGCACTGATCACCACCTGCACTCATGTATATATCTTTCTACGTAGCACTTTTAATTCTTATTCTCATGTATATATCTCATGTATATCTCATGCATATATCTTTCTACGTAGCACTTTTAATTCTTACTTTTATTTTTTTTCATGTCTATTTAAGCGCAATTTATGACAGCATGTTTGCACTGAAGCACCGCAGCAATTTCCTAATGTTGTAAACCTGCTCAACATTTGGCAATAAAACCCTTTCTGATTCTGATTCTGATTCTGATCTCTGGTCCAAAAAACAGAAAATGTCTTGTTGATGTCAGAGGCCAGAGGAGAATGGCCAGCCTACTTCAAGCCGATACATTAACTCAAATAACCACTCATTACAACGAAGGTATGCAGAAGAGCATCTCAACAGCAGCAGAAGACCACACTAAGTGCTACTCTCAGCTAACAGCAGGAAACTGAAGCTACAATTCACACAAGATACCAAAATTAGACAACAGAAGTTCAGAAAACTGTTGGCTGGTCCGTCGAGTTTCAATTTCTGCTGTGAAATTTGCTTTAAACAGCATGAAAGCATGGATCCATTGTGCCTTGTATCAACAGTTAAGGCTGCTGGTGGTGTAATGGTGTGGGGGATAATTTTTGGCACGCTTTAACCCCCGAAATACAAATCGAGCAACTCCACAGCCAACCTGAGTGTTGTTGCTGACCATGTCCATCTCTTTATGACCACAGTGTACCTGCTTATGATGGCTGCTTCCAGCAGGATAACACGGCATGTCACAAAGCTCAGATCATCTCAAACTGGTTTCTCGAACATGACAATGAGTTCACTGTACTCAAATGAACCTCCACAGTCTCCAGATCTCAATCCTACAGAGCACCTTTGGGATGTTATCATGTCAATATGGATCACCATCTCTAAGGAATGCTTCCACCACCTCGTTGAATCTGTGCCACGTACAATTAAGACAGTTTTGAAGGCAAAGAGGATCAAACCTGGTGCAAGAATCAAAACATTTAAGGTGTCACCACCCCCCTAAAGAAAAGGTTTAATAGAAAGAATCTATCAGACTCTGTGCATCTCTGGTCTTTGTTTCTAGAAGAAGAAAAAAAATTCCAGCCTCTCAGCCAACTGAAGTCACTTTTTCCACTCCCAGGGCCAAAAAACACCAGGGTTTGAGAGGGCTCAAGATGTCCAATTTTCCTTATCAAAACTGGGCTCATACACACACTCCAAAACAAAAGTCCAGGCATTTAATGGGCAGCAGTTAGCGATCTCAATCCTTTCACTACCCAGAAATGGTCAAGTATATTTTCACCATTTCACAGATCTGCAAACAAATACTGCTTCCTGGCATTTTCCTTCTTCAGTTTGAGTTCACACTACATCCTGCCTAAAACAAACCCTCTCTGTATGGCCTGCAGCAGATGACAGTGACAGATTTAACTTCTTGAATCAATGCAGCAGGTCTGGAAATTCACTACAAACAAAAAACACCAAATGACAAACTTTTACAAAGGGGATAAACCCGCCATATAAGGCAGCTCCAAATTTGGCATGCTTCTATGTGTCAATGTAGGTTTCTGAGTCAGATGAACCAGAGACACACATACACCGTATAAACACCACGGTTAATCCAGGCCAGAGCTCCTGACCTAAAACCCCGATCCAGGATTCACAAAGCGCATTCAGGTTAATTAGTGGTACAAACAGGCCTAAAGATCCATCAACAGCAGCAATTACAGGGAGGACTTGGGTACATCTCAAGTTTTACTATGAAATACTGCAAGCAATAAAAGCCTCACTTAAGTTCTAGCTTATAATTTTTGTAGATCTGAAAGCATTTGATCACCTCAGGTGGAAAACAATGACTTCTGTCATTTTCTTGTCCTTACTGGGAAACCGTGTTCACAGTCAGACTCTCAAGGAATCATCCATAAAGAACAAGACAAAAAACAAAAACAAAAAACAAACCAATACACTACAACCACAAAAATTTTAAATTTTATGTTCTTCCAATTGCTTCCATTGTGGACGCAGCTTAACCAGAGAGGCTGATGAACAGCACATCTATTATTAGATATTAACTTATTAAGAAAATTTAGGCCTGCTGGTGAGTGCAGAAATGGCATTTACCTACCCCTACCCTATACTACTGCCATAATCAGAATTTAATTCTAGGGGAAAACACTGATTAGCAAAAAATAAAAAATAAAATAAATAATGTTAATTTTACTATTTTCTTCTTATTTTACGATTATAATATCATTTCCTGCAAACACAACTCATTTTAAGTCAGACATAACCTCCTCAGGAATTATTTTTTATGAAAAGACCTATCATACTGGAAAAGAAATAGCCTGAGGTCAAAATTAAGTTGGGTTGTTTATATATAAGATTGCAGTCAAGGTATCCTGTATAAAGCTAGTCATTTTACTCTTTAATGCCATCAAAACTAAGTCATAGAAAACTCTTAATAGTGCCATAATTTACTGGTTAATTAAAGAAAATCTTACAATTCCTACTTGTATTTAAGAAATCATTCAGGTCATTTTGCCAAGCAAAATCTTGTATTACTTAAATATTTAAAAGTAGTGAATTTGCATTTTTGTTTGGAAAAGAAGAAGATGTGTGAATGTAGTAAACTGTAGATGTGTTTATTCCTTCAATCACAGGATTATAATGATTATTTACAGCCCTCTTTAAGGAATAAATCCTTAATCCATCATTAATCACAATATTTAACATACGGGATAATAGCTGCTTTATTTCCATTTATCCTGGAGAATTTGGTGGGTATCCAGCATGAATAGGATTAGAGATTTTAATCAGTAGATTGAGAAATCTTACTTGCTGTCATTTGGCAGAACAACGAGCCACTGAGAGCTCACAATGAACCTCTAGCATGACAAGAGTCCACAAAAAAAGGTCTCTCCACCCTTCAGCTCTCTCAGTCGCGAGTCTGAAACACATTTAGGTTTCTAACCCTGCTCACATTAGCCTTGGACAGTGTCTGAGTGCATATTTATGTGTGTTTGGAGCTTCTGTCTTTGGCTTCATCCTCAGGCAGAAAAAGACAGATTTGGAAAGCATGAGCATGAGACTCAAGTTTGACCATACATGGTGAAACCTCCTTTTCACAGCGTGCTCTGTGCCATGAGGCCTTTCACACAGTGAGGACAAAGCCTTACGACACACGCTTTCATGGGAGAAGTGTGTTTGTGTCTGTCTGATCACATCTGTCAAACACTTTCTTCTAAATTTGGTTCTTCCTCGATGCAGAAGGGGGAAAAAAGCTTTATTCTGCCACATCATTAGCTGTCCAACACAGAGCTTGAGCTCTGACAGGTTTAATACTCATCATCGTTGTGTGCAGAGTGGATGGACTTCCTCGGAGATAAGAGGAAATCGTTTTCTCAAAATCACCGAATGTACAGTTTTGTATTTCCTCTACCTTTGATATTGGATTGGATCCGGCTCCGCCCCAAAGTTGTTCCCTATCTGTGGAAGGTTATCAATCTACTGTTTATCTCAGCTGTAGGGGCTGGGTAAGAAACATCCACCTATCTTTACTCTGAGAAGGCTGTAAAACTCTATGACAGGATTCAGGTGCGTGTCTCACTTCTGACCAATGACAGTCATGCTGAGGGAAGTCTTTGAGCATATGCTGAGCTGCAGGCAGGACTGCTGTTAGCCTTCATTAGCTACAGTTAACTGTCATCAGTTGCCGTTCACTGGCGTTAGCAAACATTTCTTTGAGGTGGCTTTAGCATTGTTGGAAACTCTTCATCAGAGGTAAAGTGCGATTTTTTTTTTTAGCACACTTGAGTCCAACATTAACTAGAACGATATCAACTTATTAGCTTAAATAATTACGACTATATCAGTAATAAATAAATGAGCATGTTTATGCAGTGCAGGAGATGAGGCACGACATGAAGAGGATGACGACATTTTATTAAGTTGACCATCACGTCTCTTTCTGCATGCTTTAGTTTCTTGACACCCCAGATATAAATGATCATATAAACTATTACCCAGTGTGGCCGTTTAAATGGAGCTCTGTATCTTTATTCTTGGAGTCTACTAGAGCAGCTTTGCATAATTCAGTTTAAAATTTACCCCATATCAGTTCCTCTAAAAGAACATGTTGCCACGCTTATTTATTTACAGGAATAACTGTGGCGATATCTATAACTTTTATTATAATGGTGTTTGCGAAATTGAAAACTACACGTAAAAAAATACAAGTCAAATCTAAGGTTTGGTGACTTTGAACCAAAATAAGCTTTTATAAGCTTTTTAATGCTATATGTGAATTCATGTGCTAAGTTACACAAGTGTATGGCTCAATCCAGAGCAATGCATTTCCGAAATCACACAAAAGATTAAAGTTGCACAGACATAAAAATAAACTAGACGGATACACTTAATGCACAGAGACTCTAGGGAACACTGTGTTTAGATAGATTAAAACATTTTAGGAAAGGGTCAGATGGACATGGTTGTAGATGACATGTTAAACTACTTTCAGTTGTTGTAAAAAATAAAAAAATAAATAAAAACAATCCCACCATGAATATGGCTAATATTGTTCCAGTTTCAGCATGTGGATTTGGATTTGTTGGGTGTTGCCCCCAAGTTCATCATCTTATAGTTTTCAGCTAATTCACTCCTAACATATGGCATCAATATTAAAGTGGACATACTTCCAGCTCCTTATTTTTATCCCTAAAGTTTACTAGAGCAGCTTTGCATGATTCACAGGTAAAAATAAATTTTTTTCTAACTCTTTAAGATAGCATTCTTCTTAAACAGCAGATGGGTGAGGCTTCTGTATCTCTATATATGTAGCTCCATATTAGGAATCTTACTCTTAATGACATGAAAAATATCCAAGCCTAGGAAGAAAAAAAAAAAGTGTGGCTCTGAGTGTTTAAGGTAATGTGAAGTAGGGCTGGGCGATATATCGAGTTTTTTAAAAAATATCGATATATTTTCATACGAGATATAAGATGTGACAATATCGTTTATATCGATATAGTATAAGTTACGTTATAATTATAGTTGTGGAGCCACAAGTTTGCCGCTCTTTCGTCCACTTTTGTCTTTACGCAACGTTACTCGGCCTCGCCTCTCCTTCACTGAACACAGCTCCCCTCCTCCATCGCTTCATCTGCAGGCAACGACAAGATGGACACGGCAAATCTCCGTTAACGAGTTACCGCGGATCGCCCCGTGCGTGGGGCTGGACGGCATCAACGTGATAGCGGGCTAACCGAGCTAACCGCGCTAACGACATGCACGGCCTAAAATCCTTTCATTTTCTCAAAAATAGACAGCGCGCCTTATGTATGAATTCTGGTTGTGCTTACTGACCGCGAACCGATTTTAGGTGATACACGGCGCTCAGCAATCTGTCAAAAAATGTTTTAGTTCGACTTTGGTAAGTTACGGAGCTGCACCGCTTGATGGATTGTTGGAGCATTACGGCTACCGAGGAGCCTCGCGGAGTGATACGTACTGTGCTTCAACGTAATATTACCGTATTGTGTGTGTATAAGGACCATAAATGGCACCTGTTCAGAGACACGGTTACAAAGCAGATTTCAAACTCCAGGCTGTCAGTCAGGCAGTAGAAGTTGGGAACAGAGCAGCTGTGAAATCTCTTTGTTATTATGCTCAGCGTCTGTTAGTTTACATTTTGACTGCACAATTGTGAGCTTTTTGTTATGCACAAAAACAACATTGTTGTCTTTTATTTATGGAGCATTATTATTTAATAAATGCTCATAATTAACTATATAGTTATCATGTTGTTAACATTGCAATATCTATTATAAAAAGTAATCCTTCTGTATACAACATATGAGGGTAAAATGGAACATCAGAGTGCCAACAAATATAATAAACTGTTTAACAGTATCAAAAATAATCCACTTTAGTTGTCTTCTGTGGTCATTCAGGCCCTTTCGGGGAGCAGATTGATTTGACCACTCTTAAAGTTTATGCTGTCTCTCTGATAGGTTTATTTTGGTTTTTCAGCCTAATGTTTGGCGTCCCTGAGTTGTACTGACATCTCTTTGGACCTCATACTGAAAATCCACTCAACAGCTACCAAACAGAAGCTCATCACTTGGAATCAACTCCTGGGTTTTTGAAGTAACAAAGGAAACAGGCCTTGCCTGGCTATGAAACTGCTTTTCTGACTACTGTCCAATTACTTCTGAGCACCAGACCTTAGCACATATGCTCAGCAAGCAGAGAAGACAAGACGAGTAGCAGCAAGAGCAACAAAAACAGTCAGTAAACTCAGAATTAACCCATCAGCAGAGCAACAAAAGCCTATCTGCACCTGTGTGAGTGACTCAGTCTGACTGTACGGCTCACTGAGGGAAGTGAATCTCTTGGTGCGTGACAAAACCTGCTGTCACTTTATTTTACTCAGACTTTCAGCGTGCAGCTGCAGTAAAGCAGCTCCTGAAGGAGCAGAGAAGAGGAGGACAGACCTGAGATAAATGGAGATAATGTTTTTAAAACACCCATAAACTCCAACAGCCCTTGACACAAATATGTGAATGTGAAAAGCTGCACAGATATAAATCCGTAAAAGTGATTCACTGTTTAAAAAAAAATAAAAAATAAAAATCCAACCCCCCCCCCAAAAAAATAAATAAATAATAATCTGAAGGTTAGCATTAAAGGATTAATAGATCCAGGGGAAGGAGTTAGCTTACATCTCTGACCCTCAGAGCAATGATCCATCACTCTGAGTTTTTAAGCACAGAGAAGCTTATTCTGTCTGTGATATACATGCAAAAACCTTCTCAAATATGAATAAATCAGTTCCTCTGCTGAGCTCGGGCTGATGTGTAACGTGATACGATGCTGCCCAGGCGTGCCGTGGCCTTTACGGCCTTCATACTTTTAGAGGAAGCACCGACAACATGACGCTGGCTGCCAAAACTCTGTCGACTGTCGCCCAGCTGGTTCACAAAAGCACAACAATGTGAAACAGCAAGTGACAGTAATCAAGAGTTACAAGACCACACCACGCTATCTGTGCCACATCACACATGTAATAAACTCCACTCATACTCACAAATGTCCTTACTGTCTTTAGCAATCATTCAGTTAGAAGGTTACAAACACTTCTCTCAAAGAAGGCAAGACTTCATTTTGTGAAAAACCAGAGTGCGAGACAAAGAAATAAAGGACTGTTTTTGTCTTTATGCACCACTCAGATGTTATAATTAACAGGAAAAGGCTCAGTGGGTTGATTAAGAGTCATATTTCCACCAGTTTGTGCGGGTGGCGTGCTGTCATACTTTCACAACTCTTTTAGGGCTAAATATGGACAAAATAAACAGACACAGCCCGGCTGTCAATCACTATTTCTGAGCTTTATTTTTCTTTATTTTTCTTGACATCAAATACGAAAAGTCTCCATATGTTGCAAGAAACGACAAGCATGGGAGCTAGTTGAATCCCTCCTCCAACCCTGTTTTCCTGAGGGCAGATCAAATGTGCATATCTAACCTCACTGCACAAGTAGCTTACTTCTGAGCCCACAGTGTTTGTTGTGTATCTACTGGCCTCAAACAGCTCTAAGATATGGAGGAAACATAAGTAATGTAATTGTACATCACTGCCAGCTACAATCTTTTGGGGTTTCACAGCTACTCAGACAAAATAAGACACATGAGGACACAATATGTCTGATTGATTCATTGGATTTTAATTTCATTTCACTTTCAGTGATTATAGTTGTCTTGTGTTGTAAATCAAGCGCACCTTTTCTTTTACAGAGGTGCATTTTCACCTTTTCTTAAAAGCAGTTTAGTTCAGCTCAAGCAAACATAACAAAAGGGAACACCACCCCTAATTTTTCCATTTGCATCCTATTTAAATTTAAAGAACTCTAAAAGCTTGTTCACGTTAAATATTCAAGAATAAAATACTGACAGAAGCGGTCCTGATTCTGGCCATGTTGGTGCAGCCCTGAGACATGACTTTGTATATAAAACCATATGTGGGAAATTATTATGAATATGAATAAATGAAGGAATTAAAATGCACACTACCCGAGGCCTGTGCTGTGGGTTTTGTGGATTATGATGGCAGATCACTTTAAGGTCATGTCCTATGCTCACCACCATAACACCAGTATACATTTTTAGGTATTTGTCATGGATACAATAACGCTGCTGGGCATCAGCGTATCGATACAGGGACACCAAATACCAATATTTTATTAAATAAATTAAAATGTTCTGGGCATGCTATGAAAAAAGGAGGGCTCAACTCATGCTTACATTAAATCAGCTCAACTGAAAAACCCTGGACACGCTTAGCTTCGATGATTAATCATAGCTAATTGCTGTATTATCAGAAACAGACGGCTTATAACCAACGGCTTGATCACATTTAATTGCAGACTGAGTCCATCTTTTGGTAACATGTATGGCAGGTTTGAATGACAGTGTTAGTGTGGACACATGAAACAGTATTGACAACGTTTAACTTTGACAATATATGACAACATGATAATATTGTATTGAGTATTGTGATACTCTCCTAGCATGGGTGTCTGGTTATTCCCATGTCTGCTATCTAGTAACTAAAAAGAAAGCTGTTTCAACAAAGCTTTTAAAGAACAACTGAAAGCAATCTGATGATGACCGTAACAAACTTGTTTCACAGCTGGAGGCAACAACAACAACAAAAAAAGGCCATTGAGGCGATGAAGGCACGCATACAGGAAATATTAGCAGCTGTTGAAAAGTAAACAAAAGACTCCACCCAGCACTTGATAGCAGCACAGAAAGAGGAAACTGTGAATTAAATGGTGGAAAAGCGGGGTTTAACCGGACTGTTAAAAAGCTCAAGCCAAGATAAGGTGGAGCTAAACTTAGGTCTTAAAATCCCAGGAAAAAAGACCACCTAGGATACGTTTGAGCTTACATTTGGCTCGTGCTGAATGTCTGGATATAATGTTTTTGTATAATTTGCTATTAACAATAAAATGCTGTTCAGGTTTTCTTTCACGATTTACTTTTAATATAAAATCCTACACTACTGAACAAGCACTCGCGCAGCACTGCAGCAGCTGTGTCGCCTTGTATTTAAGTGTTTTTAACCTCTCCAAACCTTTCTGTGCCACCACCACCTCTCGTAGCTAAACTTACAAAACCCTGGCTGACCTGTGAAGCTGATAACCACGTTTGTGCAACACCTTAACCTACACTGCTGTGCGACACTGCAAATTTTCTATCTGCTACCAAGTAAATACAGGGTCAATACTGCCGTTACCAATACCAGTACCGATACTTTCCACAAACAAAGGCAACTTATGTAGTGTGTCATGATTTATGAGATGAATCATTATCAATTTACACACGAAAATTAAGACAAAGACAAAATATCGAACTTACCACACAAGTATCGATACCAATACCGACATAGTATCGATACTAAACGATTGTTGATAGAGCCGCACACCCCTGCTGAATTCCAGTGTCACAGTAAAGTCTTTTATATGCGAATATTTAGTGCGCTAAAAATATTTTTCAGTAAAATGAAACTATTTTACGTGAAACACAGAGCTAGAACGTGAAATTAAGATAAGATAAAACTTTATTAATCCCTCGGGTGGGTTCCTCTGGGAAATTCGGTTAATTAAATATGTAGGAAAGCGGGTCCAGGATCAAAACAAACTTTTCCTTGCTTGTGAGAATCGGATGAACCCAGCATCTCAGTTTCTTCCTCTTCTTGTCAATTTATGTGCATTTTTTACAGCAGATTTTTGTGTTTTGTATTTTGCTCACTGTATAAAGCCCTAAAGTGAAACCAGAAAGTAGGAACATATCCTGGATATATATATCCTGCTTTATAGTTCAAGCCACAGGTGCCATGCTCGTTGGTTCTAGTGGTTTAGGTCTGTGGTCTCTCTGATATTTGTTGCCTACTCACAGTCTGCTGATGGGAAAACAGGAAAGAGGAAGTAATCTGATCTGGGGTCAGTGAGGACGATGTTCCAGGCACATATTACAATCTGAAAAATGGCAGCAGAAGGTCAGGGTTTTAGAGCTGATCTGCGATGTGTCCCTCTCACATACGGAACTCTTAAATGAACCCACAGTCAGGGTTGGGTTAGCAGTTGCTCTTGCTGTTCATTTTCAACCACTGAAGCAAAGCTGGAAAATAAAAATGACGCAGCAGCAGCAGTAGCAGCAGATCAGTCGTCAACATTTGCACCCATGAGCCGATAACAGTTACCCCTCTGTGTGTGTGTGTGTGTGTGTGTGTGTGTGTGTGTGTGTGTGTGTGTGTCCTCTGGGATCGGCATTAGAATAAAGCATGAATAATTTCTTCAGAGCGACAGAGCAGCTGTAGCCCTTTCACATGAAAATGAGCATTGCCCACGACCTCAGAGTACACCCACTTTCTCCCCCTCCCTCTCAGCCTCATCACCCTCACCATCCATTTCTCACTTCAATCGAGCTCAACTCTGGCTCGAAAAAGCTGCAAATGCCACGACTTCTCCTCAGCCCTACGAGCCAAAGAAACCCAGACAACAACAACAAGCTGACGTGTACATCTGTTAATCACGTTTCTGATATTTGCTGAAAACGTCCTGGAATATATGAGCTGACAGAGAGGGATGTTGAGTATGAAAGGAGAGTCAAAGCCTCACTCTGTGTTTTGTAGTGTGAAACTGCTTCTGGCTTGAGCCAGCACCCACTTCCTTCTGCTGTTTCAGGAAGTGTCTTTAAACAATCTGGCCCACAGCAGCAGCAGCTCTAAGTCTGGCCCCCTGATGACACTTAAGAGCTGATATACTAGTCTTCCTACACTTCAGATTCTGACTAACAAATATCTCCTGAAGGTCTTTTAGACCTTTTTAGAACATAAAGGTTGGGTTTGTAGACATAGGATTAAATATAGTGAAGCCTGACTTGTTTAAACCAACCATCACACAGCTCTTTAATGAAATGAAACAACCACAGAAGTAAAACAGCACACAAACCACTCAGTTCACCAGTGAAGAGAAAGTTGGCAGTCACATGTTGACAGGTGAAAACCTCTGTTTAGACACATTGGATACTGACTTGTCAGGGATATTTCCTTAACAGCCACGATTCAAACAATACCTGATGATGGCTTTTCCAGCATAAACGTAAGACGAGTACAGTTCCGGACATTAAATAAACACACAAAGGGTTACTGAATACTGTAGGGCTTTCAAACGTGAACCAGTGAAGCCGCGGAGGTCTTTTCTGCTCAGGATTATGCTGCAACACAAAAAGATGCAGAAAAGAAGTGTCTTCAGCTTTGGAAGACTAGAAGACAATGAAAGCAGAAGCGAGCTGGCAGTGTCAACTTGCGAGTCTCTCTTTGATGGAAACTGTAAGCACTGGTTCCTGCACCATAAAGGAAGTAATCACTGAAGACTTGCTGCTGAAGAACAGAAGCCTTAAGCCAACAAACACAACACAGGGCTCTTAAAACATCTGCAAGCTCCGCCGCTTCAAAAGGAAATGACCTAACTATTGTTTAATACAGCAATGCTGCAAAATACTACAAACACTGGGTGTGTATCTAACACCTGCCAATCTGCAGCCACTGTGGTAATGCCTGTTGAAAGGCGTCAGCAGGCAGCCATGACTTTTATAAATTGTGACAAAGACATCAAAACAAATTTGACTTTTTAAGCATGTCCTGCACGTGACCCATCCAGTCTCTTTTTAAGGTTCTCTGGAAAGAAACAAGTAGCTCCTTCCAACTATATATGACCATTTAAATTTGTACTTGTATATTATCATCATCGTCTCTTTCTCATTATATCTATCCATAAACTTGTATTAGACTCCTTCCACAAAGTTTTACAGCCTCCTCCGAAGTACATAGATGTGAACTCACATGGTAAGCTGCGGCAGCCAGAGTTGTTAGTCCTACACTGACCACCATAGATTATGAACTTAAACTCGGAGTGGAAAGAAAACAACTCAGTCGACTGCAATCTCCAATCAACTGAGATCTAGTGGTGAGATTTTACATACTGTGAACTATTTTATATTAAGTTGGCATTCGATACACCATTCCCAAATTCTGCTGTAGACTGGCTCTTTGGGGAAAGGGACAGGTCAACAAATCTATTAAGGGCCATTCTGCTGTGCTTTGTTCACAAAGTGAGACTCAAGATCAATTCTGTCTTTTAAAAACCCATCTAAAAAATACAATACACAAAATCAAATGTGATATTTGGCACATTTGACAGCACTACAACACCAGGATGGTGGCATTTGTCATTACTAAAAAGCAGCAAATCCATGTTTTTTCTTTGTCCTTAAAAGTTGTCAAAACTCAGTCTTTTTAAGTTGGCTTGTGCTCTAATTGTGGCTTAAAATAAGATTTTAACATGAATTCAGAGACTGAACTGCCATTAAATTCATCATGTGGGCACAAACATCAGGGAGTTTTGAAACCACCTTTTGTTTTTTGCTAACTATTCTTCATCCTTTTCTCAATCACGACCCTTTATCTACTTACTAAGTATGTTTGTAATGACTAGGGGTGCAACAATACACAAAATTCACGGTTCGGTTCGATACTTTGGTGTCACGGTTCGATATTTTTTCGATACAAAATAAAATGTTCATGCCTTTTTAATTTGTCATTTATTAAAATTATGAATATATATTTTAACTCAAAAGTACAGTTTTTAAATTTAACCCTAACCCTTGTGCGTGTTTTTTATTTTGACAGCGAATGCGCACCTGTGGACCACTTATGTGCAGCCCTGGTTATTTAGCTCATCATATCGCAGCCACAGAAATTATTTTGTCCATGAAACCATAAAGCTGCACTTTCTTTTTGCCTTATAGTCTGATTTGTCATAACTTTTCCGTTTTGTGGTAAGCTTTTCTTTGGCTGTCACTTCTTCACCCTGACCTGTCTTATTTGGCTCAGCAGAACTGAAATAAATCCTGCTGCTTTTACACACGCACTCACATAAGCTCAGCGATTCTCTGCGCGATCAACCTCTCACATGTTTAAGCTGCGGGAGATTTCACTTGTCATGTTTGCGTAGTAAGCTAACGATTAATAAGACGATGTCAGAGGAATTGGTGCACAAATTATCATCACTCACAGATCAGTGCTGTCGCTCTCTATACACAGTTCGCGCGATTGCAAAGTGAAAGCAAAAAAACAAGCGCAAATTCAAACGCGATTTCAATATGTCACATATTGACAGTGGCTCACCGATGCCAATGACATAATTACCCAGCTACATTTCCGAAAGAATGCAAAAGCATTGACATATATTTTTCCTTCCTACGATAGGCCGACGGGCAGGGCAGAGATAGATTTTGGTAGCCCGACTGGAAAAATCGCTAGCCCCGGGACGTCGGGCTAGTGATTTTGCGAGCCCTGTATCTTATTGAGGAATCACTCATCTTTGGAAAAGAGAGTTTATTACAGAGAAATGTCTCTTTCCAAAATAAAAGCTATACTATCCGCTTCTTCTGGGCTATATTCTCAGCAGCATATTAAACATATCAGGTCTCCATAAGGCGAATCCTGTGCTAACGGCTCTCTAAATGACTCGGGTAAAGTTTGTAGCATGCATGCTTGTTGTTTTTGTCTTTGCACTAGGATGATATTGGTGTAAATGTGCAGTCATATTCGTTGTGTTCCCACTAGTGCTTTCAGGTTAACCTCGTTAAAATGACCTTAACGCCACAACACGGCAAATCTCCGTTAACGAGCTACCCCTGATAGCCCCGTGCATGGGGCTAGACAGCCAACACGTTAACGAGCTAACTGCGCTAACACGCTAGCTCCCACCCATGTAATTGAGCATTGCACGGCACATCCAACATACTGTTTTACTTTAGTCCATGAGCGCTTACCTTCAGGGTCATACGTCACATGAAAACCAAAATAATTCCAAACGCCAGATCTGAATGAGGTTCAATTTGCCATGTTGCAATCTCTGATCTAATGACTTTAAAGCTCGAGAAGATGAATTTGGTTTCAGCAGGTGGTACCGTGCACTCGTTTTAGAACTCGTGGTGATCGAGCCTTTCAGGCAGTGGCACCACAGTTGTGGTATTCTCTTCCACTGTCTCTATGCTGCACGGACTCCATTGATCCTTTTAAAAAACAGCTGAAGAAATTTTTATTTAGAAAAGCATTTGATTAATTTCCTCTTATGTTGTTTTTATTGTTTTACATTGTTTTATATTTCCATTTCTTGTGTTGTAAAGCACTTTGTGATTTTTAGCTGTGAAAAGCACTATATAAATACATTTTACCTACTTACTTATAACTCTCCACAATCCCAATATCAGCAGTTTTAATAAAAGTGGGTGATGAGCAAGAAAAGAGAACTTTCTAAAATCAACACTCAGGGCTTTAGTTTCTTAAACATTCAGTGAAAGGAAGGACTCATCACGCCAACTGGTTGCTAGCAACTAAAGCGATCAGAAGGCGGCTTCTGGTGTAGCACCCTCATTGCGACTCTGGACTCTCCTCCTCCTCCTCCTTTACACACCCACTATGGATAACGATGTCATCTGCAAACATAGTTCACAAAGACTAGACCGCACTGACAAGCAGTAGGGCAAATCAAAATTTAAAAGAAATTCTAAATAAATTTCTTATTTGTCTTGCAGGGAGAAATCAGTATATCATTCCTCAAGGTTTGCATCCTCCTATTTTCCCTGCCTGTCTGCAAACATTTGTCTCCAGCTCGCTGCTTCCCAAATATCTGAGCCAGTTAATACCTTCTCTGCCAGAAAAAGCAACAACATCTCCTCAAGAGGTGTCCCATCATACCCAAACTGCACCTCTCCAAAATGGTGTCAAATATAAGCCTGTGTGGTTACAATGGTGGATTCTCATATTAAAAGCATAATGAGATCACCACGTGTAAAGGTCAGTCATTCCCCAGGCTTCAGACTGCTCTGCGCTCAGTGTCAAATGCTTTCTTTTCTTACATTAGGCTCTGTTTGATGTCACTGAGAGCTGACATCTTGGCTCCACCCACCTGCAATTCAAGCCATCTGTTTATGAGGGGCAGCCAATGAGAAAACAGATGGCTTTTAAAGGGACAGAAGCTAGAAAGGATCTGAAAAGAAACTCCAAACTTACTTTACTTACTTAATTTGGAGAAAATGTTTTTGGTGCGCAAGTTCAAAGGATTATTTTTCTTTGTTCCCTGAAAGAGACTCAAGAGAACAATCAAATAAATCAATATTTTGTGTTCTGATAGAAGGATAATAGTGGTCTACACACCTGAATCAAATGATTACTTCATTACCAGGCCTCTGCAGAACTTCAAGACATGTTGAGGAAATAATTTAGCCATTTAAATCAGCTGTGATAGATCAAGGACACATCTAGAACCTGCAGGACACCGGCCCTTGATGCCTGGGTTTGGACACCACTGGGGTAAGCAATGGTGAAGACTTAGATCACAGAGGACTAAGCAACAAATTCGGACATTCAAAACTGCATATTATAATAGCTGTAGTGGCGGGAATACATTTTTCCTACTCTATTTGACAGAGGCTTTATTGATAGCAAAGTCATTATCGAATTGGCTTACTGATGTGTTTCTTTATCGAGTCCCTTTATTGATTCTTAACCTGGTTTTACATGAGGAAACAAGTATACCCACGCACATTTTCAGTGTTGATACAACTGCTTTATTATCTGAAATCCTTCTCCCACATTTAAAATGGAGGAGGTGAAAAAATATTTGCATGACGATCGTTTTCATTCATGTTTCAGCATGTTGCTGTTGGCTTCACCTCAACTGAAATAAGTTACAGAAAATATAATGAGCCAGAACCTGCATGGATTAATAAAGCTGATAAAAGCACATAAAAGTCTCATTCTTTGGAAAAATTTGGAACCGGTTTCAAGTGACACTCGTTTTCAGTTTCCATCTGAAAAACCAGTGCAGACATGGTCAAATCAAAGCATCTAAACTATTTTATAGCCAACTCGTCATTACAATTTTACACTAGCTTGAAGCAGAACTTTTCAAATTCCTCTTAATCAATCTGAACTGGTCTCCTTGTATTTTACTAACTATTTATTTTATTAAGTTTGCTCGGGTAGCTGTAGCTAGGCGGTAGAACAGGTCATCTGCTAAACTGATGACTGGTGCCAGTCTGCATGCTAAAGTATCCTTGGGCAAGACACTACCGTGTAAGGACTTTATCTAAACTCTAAGTCTACTACAATATGGTTAATTTCTTACCAGAACTTTTCTTTGTGGTTTAAAAAGAACTGTTCACAAAAGATATTTGTAGAAGAAACTAAATAACTCTTGCAAATCTGGAATTAAAATTATTTCCTTTTCTTTTCCTGAACAGAAGTAAGATATGGTAAAAATAAGATACGTATCAGGTTAAAATTACACTCACCAGACTTTCAGGTAGACCTGTTCAACTGTATATCAGAGATTAAAGGTCAGTACAATTGCCACATAAGCATGGTATGCATGCATGCATGCATGGTATTTAAATGTGAATAACATTTGGTTTGTATACTCTACTGCAAGAAAGCTTTACATGTCTTTCAGTTTCTGTTGATCAGTTGGAACTGCAACAGACATGAAGACATCTTTGCGGGAAACTGAAATGTAACCTTAAATTACCTTTAGAATATTTGTTGGTGCCTCTGTGAGATAACGTCTCGTTACACAGTACTGTATAAAAGTCTCGAGTCACCGCTCATTTCTTTATTTTGTTTGTCATTGTCATGCTGGAACATGAAGCCACTGCCAAGGTGCTTTCCAGATGATGGTACTTTACTGTGTTCATAATTCATTAATTTAGACACAGACCTCCGACACCACTGGCTGAAAGCAGGATTGCTGGATTTTTTTTTCTCACTGTTAAAGACGTGACTTTCAAATACAGTTCATCTCTTGTAGACAGTTCTCTTTTTAGGCTTGCCACTTCTTTGACCTCCGATTGTCCAATTTCCTCTGATTTTTAAAAGGACAAACTGCACACCATGCTGAGATATGCAAAAAATTTCAAGTAACATCTCTTTGGGAATCAACATGTTTGTGAAAATAAATACTATTTTGTTTTTTGGAATTTTCCATGGACTTATCTTTGGCAATTTTCATAGATTCAACTAAAGAAATGGAAACAAATGTTGTGTTTCTGTGGCGGGATGATAGTAAAAAAGTGCCTAAAGATACATTTTAAAATTGATTCTTTGCTGAGCTGTCTGTTGTGTGCAGACACAACACTGGTTCATCCCTTGAGTAAGGAGCCTTTTGTGCTCAAGTGATTCATATGTCAGTGTTACATGGGTTAACAAAAAAAAAGGGAAAAAAAACTTTTGAAAACCTTCAGAAAGCCTGGAGAACTATTGTTCAAGAGCACTTAAAAAATGAAAGAAAGGTCTGGCTCCATGGAAGCAAAATATAAAGAAGTGAGAGGTGGCTCAAGACTTTGCTCAAAGTAGATATTATTAATTTAACTTTAAATTAGTTTTACACTTGTATCAGACCAGTGCTTGGTATCAGCAGATACCCACAGTCTAGTTATTGGTGTAGTAACTTCTCATTAGTCGCTGATCTCAATAAATGAAACCAGAACTAGCAGATGTGATGAAACGTTTCTCTTTGGTTTTATTCAGTTTTGCTTATGTCCTGAATCCCAGCAAAATGCTGATGGCAGCGGATCTACTAGCTCATCTCCACTGTCTTTCCATCTTTGTGTTTAACATGACCTGATAACATCGAGGGTTTATGGAGCGATGTATTTTGATGAAGAGGATGACACAGCTCATTACCAACCGGCCTCCTCCTCCTCATTATGTAAGCTACATACTTCTCCTCCTGCATGTATTAAAACAGACGGGTAATGAGACAACAGAGAACATCTGCCACGACCACCGCCGCACACGTGCTCGCTGTATACATGACGAGAGCGCAGAGGGAGACGCGGATGAAGATGAATCAACGTGCTGCCGCCTGACCCCCAGCTCGGCACTGAGTGGGAGAGTTTGATGAGTCACCACGCGCACACACAAATATAACAGACAGAGGAGGGCAGTGACCAGATGGCTTCAAATCACATCAATCTGTCAATACAGACAGAATCAATACGCCATCTTTCTAAATTCAGGGACTAAATTTATTTAACTTGACATGCGAAGCCTCTTCACTCGAAGGTAATTAACGATCAACAGCAAGCAAGTGTATTTGCCGCTCTTCTTTCTCATAAACTGGATTTATTTAGAGGAAGTTAACCCTCAAATGTGGCCAATCCTGAGTCATAATCAGAATTCCCTCTTTTTCTGTTAGTTACTGTCTCCATTACTCGGTTTAACTGCTGCACAGGCAAAGATGTAAACAAAAAACTGTAAGAAATCATTAAAAAAAAATCACTGTTTCAAAGCCTCCCTGACTTCTAAAATATTACATATAAACTCAGCGAACACTTCACCAGACGGATACAGCTGTTCAACTGCTCGTTAACACACAAATTTTAACCAGCCAATCACATGGCAACTGCACATCAGGATGTGGAAGAAAGGTGATTTAAGTGACACTGAATGTGGCATGGCAGCTTGTCTGGGTAAATCAGAAACTGCTGATGTGCTGGGATTTTCCCACACAATCATCAGGGTTTACAGAGAATGGCCAACAAGGGAATGGCCAGACTGCTTTGACCTGAAAGGAAGGCAACAGTAACTCAAATATGCACTTTTTACAATCAATGTATGCAGAAGAGCATCTCAACAGTAGAAGACCACACTGTATGCCACTCCGGTCAGATAACAACAGGAAGCTGAGGCCATGGTTCACACAGGCTCGCTAAAACTGGACAATAGAAGATTAGAAAGATGAGTCAGAATTTGATGTAAACAACATGAAAGCATGGATCTGTATGGCTTCATATCAACAGTTCAGACTGCTGCTGATGGTGTCATGGTATAGGGGATATTTTCTTGACACACTTTAGGCCCCTTAGTACCAACTGAGCATCGTTTAAACACCACAGCCTACCTGAGTATATTTACTGACCATGTCCATTCCTTGACATGGTCCCTGGACAGTGCACCATCTTCTGATAGATGTGGAGCCGATAAATGTGCTGCAACTCTGCAATGTTATCATGTAACGTTGACCAAAATCTCTAAGGAGTGTTCCCAGCACCTTATTGACACTACAACATGAAGAATTAAGACAGACCTGAAGGATGTAATACTTTCACCAAAGCAAAGTAAAACACACTCAAACTGCCTAAATGTAACACCTGTTCCACACAAATGTGTGATTATAACCTATATACTGTAATTTGTTTATATATATATACTGTTAATAAACCAGACTAAACTTTTAGGGGTCTCTTTACATGCCTGAAATCAAAGATGCAAAAGCCAGCTGGAAGACTTATTTGCTCATCATCTGGCACCAGCATTGAAGCTAATTTAAATCCATTCATACACACTCGCATTGAAGGCCTTATTTCCTGGCAGGTCACCCTCCACGACCACCACCACCACCTCCTCCTCCTCCTCTAGAGCATCATCAGCTCTTCAGAAATCGATGTCCAGCTGACCTTGAAACTCAAAACCAGCAGAAAAAAAACTGCAGTAAAGTGCGCGGACCACATGTGCCAGCATCCACACGCAGTAACGCGAGAACAAATGGCCATGTTGATGCGTGCATGAGCCGCAGCATCACTGCTGTAAGCACGCCCAGCGGTGTCATAGCAGGACACTGTGTATGTTTACACTCCTGTCACACACACAGAGGCACGGGGTTGTAGGAAAACGCATCGTTTTCCTCAATAAGTTACGTAATAGAGGCAGCAGCGTTTCTGCGCTCTGACCCGCCTGCCACACTCAAGAAACCACCTACACATCTTAATATGTCCTGTCAGTACAACATTGAACACTTCAGCGCATTTATACCCCCCGTGCTGTCTTAGTTAATGTCCTCTGCGTCTGACGTTAGACGTCAGTTACAAGTTTTATCTGTGAACTGTCTTCTTCACTGAAACCAAACCAACGCTTCCGTTTCCCAACTTACACTCAGCACTATAAACACTGACAAAATCCGCAGAAATTAGCTCTAAACAGCCGACAAAAAACATCTTAATACGGCGTCACCTAAATTAAGGTTTACCGTAAATAAACTCTACTTACCGGCTCGGCTGCGTGCGGGATTAAATATCCGATTAACGAGCAGAAACACAAACTGTTAGCAGGAGAGCGTCCTCAAACTGCCGCACTGTTTCCTTCACTGCTTCTTTCTGGCTGCAGCAGCCAAAGCCGTCGGCCACGCCCCCTCCGCACAGCACGCCGGTAGCGTCATCACGCAGACCTTTACGCAATTTACGTTACTATTTTTTTTATACAGACTGACAAAAATTAAGAAATTATCTTCCTTAATAATAAGAAACTGTTAAACGTTGAAATAATAAAGCTATTTATTTTAATGTTTGTATTTTTTAATCTCCTCGTATTTTATTTTGATTTGTATTCACCGAGAGAATGACTAACTTGAAATGCTTCCTCTTATCTTCATCAGTGCTCTTCAATTTGTAATATTATTTGTTAACAGGATTTCTGATTTGTTACTTTTCCACAGTTGACTTGTCTTGTTTTTACAATAATTTGCTTTGACTGCAGCCTTCAAAAAAATAAAAAAAATAAAAAATAAAGACTGTATCTCTATATAACTTATATACAGTCAATGGCTGAGAGTTCAGCAGCAATATTCAATAAGTTTACATCAGACTGGGTCCATGTTACCAGCCAAACGGGTAATCATAAGAAAGTTTTGAATTCCGTATGTACGTATTTGGGTGTTAAGGTGACATTTTTGCAAGAAAAAAAATTATATAATTAGTTATAAAAAAAACTGAACACGTATGTATTTAAAAAAGCATAAATAAATAACCGTGTTAGAGTTACTACAGCAACAGGTTGTAGCTCACTGTGCCATTTTTGAACACAACGTTGGTGCTTTTGCCTCATTTTTAAATTAGTAATCCCAGTAGAACAGTCTAAGCAGAGACTTCAGTGCTTGGCAAACAATCAATAGAATCAATATAATTATAAAATAAATAAATAAATGTCAACTTCAGGAAAAAACTTGACTTGATTTTGTGTCTTTAGGCTATTGTTAACAGCAAGCATGAGGTTAGTGCATATGTGTTTTTATTGAAGGGATTATTGCAAAGGAAAAAAAAACTTCTCCTGGGGAACTACTGCTCAAGACCACTTAGCAGTAGTTAACGGGATCTCGTTTGTAATGAGTTGGTGGAATGCTGCTCATAAATATGAGTAGGTGTTACTGACTTCTATATAATTATTTATTAAATACACAGAAGGAAAATTTTAAATAACAGTAATAAACTACTCGGTCTCTCTGACAAAAACATGGGAGTTTAGTTGAACCAGGAGGGGGCGATATTGCTCTTCTTACCATGAGTTACATGCAGGGTATTTCTTACAATATCAGTCACAATTATTTATTTATTTATTAAAAACTGCTGAACCCACTCAATTCAATTCAATTTCATTTATACAGAGGCGAATCACAACATTTTCCTCAAGGCGCTTTAGATTGAAGGGTAGAAAGCCTACAATAAAAAAGAAAAAACCTCAACAATCAGACTACCCCCTTTGAGCAAGCACTTGGCAACAGTGGGAAGGAAAAACTCACTTTTAACAGGAAGAAACCTCCGGCAGAACCAGGTTCCGGGAAGGGCGGCGATATGCTGCGACCTGTTGGGGGTGAGGGGAGGAAGACCGGACAAAAGACACGCTGTGGAAGAGATTAACAATAACTATTAATTAAATGCAGAGCGGTGTATAAACACATATCTGATTCAGCCCTTAGTATATGCTCTATCAAAAAGTTCAGTTTTAAGCTTAATCTTAAAAGTAGAAAGAGTGTCTGTCTCCTAAATCCAAAATAGGAGCTCAATAGAAATAAGACACTTCATGGGGGCAGCTGAACCTTGTGCATAACAAATATTGAAAACTCATGCCTGTTGTAGACAAAAACCTAAAAACATTGAATGTGTACTTCTGTCTTATTTAGGTCATTTTTGTAGTCGCAGAAAATCATTTGAATTCATTTTATCCTTAAATTATTTTAACTCTCTATGGCAATGATTTCAAATTTTCAGACAAAAAAATATTTCAACCTACTTTTTGGGAGCTTGGGCTCCTTGTTCATATGTGAATCAATACATTCGTCCCTCCCACCAACAGAACTTGGTTTGTTGCCTCAGGGATGATGATATTAGTCTTAGCAGTAGCTAGCATGGATATTTGGCCCCTGAAAGGACCTACTCCCAGAGGTCAAAGGTCAAATCATCTGCTACTCATAATTTTACTTAACACTGAGGTGTTTTGTGTCACAAAATAAGTAAAGAAATGAAAAATAAATTTAAGGGACAGTGTAATCACCTAAAATTTGCCTTGGTTTGAGCTCCATAAAGCAGGGATACCAAACTCAATCACAGAAAGCGAAAAAACTGAAATGACGCTTTAACGTTTAGGCCAAACAGGATGAACATTTATTAAATAGACCAAAGGTCACCGTGTTTTGAACAGAACTGTGAAGAGAAAGCCATCATCCAGAAAAGCATTAGAGTCTTTAAGTGATGATGTGATGAACCCTGCTTCCAGGCCCCAACTACTTTGCATTTAATTGGCTGTTGTGTTTTTAACATATCTTAATGGTTTGTATCTTGTTCTATTTAATCTCAACAAGCCCCTAAAAACAGTGAGTAATCACTGTCGGCCTCTCTCGGTTTTTATTACCGCTATTCATTTTAAAGCTCAGCTTTTAAACCCTTACAATGTAACTACAGTCCAGCCCATGCAGCAGTATATTAATGACTAACCTCATATACTGTGGATGGATTATCTCAGTTGTTCTCATAACTGAAGTTTGGTCAATTTACAGCATCCTGCCATGCGACTGTATTTGTCCCTAACCATCGGGAACTCTAACTTTTATCAAGTCGAAGAAGTTAGCCTTTGTCCTCCAGATTCACTGTTATATTATGCTAACATAGCTGTGTTGCTAGCGATCACGTAGCTCATTATTATAAACCAGCTAGCCCAACTTCAGTAACCCTACATACGTCACTGCTGTTTACTTTCCTGTCTTCATTTATGTCAGAAGCAGAGCTGTATGTTTTAATTTGTTTCAGAAATCTGTCAGTCAGAACATGGTACATTATATTCAGATGGAAACTAGTGAACTAACTCACCTGCTAACTTCTAACTCCGTAAAATTTCATAATTCTGTTTTCATAGATGCCTGGATGTTGATCTTAATTGTTACACCTGGTAGAGCAGCCACACCCTTAATTTTATTACAGATGAAAGAATTTAGACAGTTTTTTTTAAACTCTCAGTGATGCCGCAGTGATCGTTTGACTTATGGACCTGCAGCAGAGTTTGGGCCCAGACACAGCAAATTACGTCAGACTTAAAGATCCGATAGTCTGGTATCTCCTCGCTATGTTCAGTTAAAACACATTTATGCAGCACGACATGAGAAGAACTTTAACACAAAATAACACGTTGTCGCGTAACATCTTAGACATAAAATTGACATTAAAAAACAAAGCAAAATAGCACGGTCAAACTGTAACACAATGACAAATGATAAAACACCCCTGAGCAATCCGGCTTCCACAGTACAGGCTGCATGTCTTATATAATATATTTTCTTTACACAGGACATCATCAATAATAACACGAAAAAGTTCTCTTCTCTCCTTAGAGTTTGGTCTTTTCTCTTGGCATTTTGTGCCATGGTACAGCATGTGGCTCAGAGGGTGAGGAATAATCCACGGGACCGGGAGTCAGAGATGATGTTTGGGGCTGATGGTCAATCTGTGGCAAAGCTCTTGAAATGGAGACCAGTCCAAATTGCTGCTCTACAATGTTAGATCAGTTTTTAAAGTTACTTACACACTTGATTTCAGTCTCAACAATCCGGGGAAGGTATCCGCAAATGTATTCATAACTTTGCTTTGGTAGCAGCATCGCTCTCTCTGCAAAACAGATAACTGACACACAGGGGTGTGTCTAAATGAGAACATGCCCAGCAAACACTTAACTCTCTCTCAGTCAAATAGCATGAATATTATTAAGTCTAATTACTGTGTAGCTCTGCTTGTTTTCTTTTAGGTGTGACTGAAGCTACTGCTGTCAGTAAAATTAATGTCCTTGTCTGTTCTAAGGTTGCTGTTGTGGCAGAGATTGGAGGGAGCACTGTTGATGAAACCACAAGAAGAATGATGCCCTTCATTACTGTAAGTGCTCTTTTCAGGCAATATAATTTCGTTGGGCGCCATGGAAAGCGAGAATTTTGAGGGCTTAAAGTTTTTGAAGTGCTATATGGTAAGCTCATTAGTTGTAAGATATTTTCTTGATGTTTGAATAACAGATGCTCACTACAGCTGTAGTCGTTCTGCCAAACAATTTAATCAGTCACTTAAGTTTTTTTATACTCTGATTTTGCATTTATGTAAGGTTTTATGCAGTGTCACAGTATAAATATAAGCATGTTTAAAAGGGAAAAGACAACGACAGCTGTGTCTTTAGATTCAGTAATATAGTCTCACTTTCTTGTGGTCAATATCCGTGCTTTACAGGCAGCTTGAAAAAAATGCTCTTACCAGCCAGATGAAGAAAAAAGAGGCAGAAAAGGCAGGTTTATTGGTGCAAGAGCTAGAGGAGGAACCCGCATGGCAAGGGCACAGTGACTTGTGCAAGAGTGGTATACCTTAGTGACTAGGTTTAGATAGACTGTACAAACTGTGGAGGTAAAATTAATTACAACTGACTGACAACTGACTTAAAACTCACTGACTCTGATGCTGCTGCCCGAACAAATGGCTGGAAAGCAGATTGAAATTTCCACAAGAGACTTGGAGAAGATATTCCGCATCTTGGTGTAGACATTAAAGTAGTCGTTCCCAAACTTTATCTGATGGCCCTATTATATATTCGGTGCCCACCTGGCACACACCTCAAGAAGTAGAATCTGTTCTCTTTTTGTTTGATGTAGTCGTTGTTACATTTCCAGACTTCTCCCTCCTTTCTCAGCATATAAACCGTGCTTTGTTTACTCCTGTTCCTCCTGAAATCCACAATCATCCATTCTTTTGTGTTCATTATGAGGTGATTGTTTCTGCACCATGCAACAAACTGGTTAACCACTTGCCTGTTCTAAGCTTTGTCCATCACTGAGACACTGTCTTTTAAACAGTTGTCTTCAATTCAGATGATATAAGGTAAAATATTTCTCATTAACTTGATTTTTGAGCGCCTACTTGGTTAATCCTTTTGTAAATAGCTTTTCTGTTGCCATGTGAGTTCAGTGTAGGGGGTCAAACAACTTGATCAGCACAACCTCCAAAACAACTCAAGTAGTATCGTAAATCTGATGTTGTTTGTTAAAAAAGGCACTAATATTTTTTTTCCAGGACCAATGATCGGTGAATGAGTGAAAAGCTGTGGTTCGCTGCATTTCTTTTTCTTTTAAACTGTATCACATTGATTTGTTATTTTTTTGTGTATACATTGGACATATTAGTTAATATGTTATAAACAAAAAAAGTATTATATTAAAAAAGCATACTGTTAAAATTTCATATTAGTCTGTATAAATAAAAAAGATAAACTGTCTTTGTTGTACAGGTGATTTAAATTATAGCTTACTGTATTATCCAAAATCCCATCTGGACAAACACACTTGGGGCCACCATGGAAACTGAGGACAAAAATAGCTGGGTCCCAGGCGGGTAACCGAAGTGGGTCCGAAATATCAAACATGCTTCTACCCATCTGGGCCACACACATGTTCTTTTGGCTGGGCCTGATTTGATTAATCCAATTGGACAAACACATTTTGGGCCACCATGGAAACAGAGGACAAAATTAGCTGGTTTCCCAAGTGGGCCCCAAATATTAGCCCTGCTACTCCACATTTGGGCCCCACTTGTGTGTGTTGACTGGGTGGGGTGTTCCACTGAATTTATTTTCTAGGTTTTAAACATATTAAGAAGAAAAAAGACTAATGAAAAGACTTCGAACGCTTGTTAATGACCCAGACAAAGTGTGTACACAACCATTTACCTAAAAATGCAATCTGCCTTTGGTGGTTAGCAACTGTGACATTCAGTAGTGCCCTCATTGTTTTGACACACAAAACAAAAACAAATGACTCTCCTGCACACCAACTACACAAAACCATACAAAAAACTACACCCTCAAAACATGCCAAATTACACAAACCTCAAAACTCAATATAGCGCGCTCTTTCGCGCTGATGCGCAGTGTGCAGGGGTGTTCCAGTCATCTTAAATACACGATGATTCCCCAGAGGTAACAACCAAGTTTAACTTTTTGCCTTTAACTTTCTTAGCATAAAGAGTGAACACACAGGATGATTTTATTTTTGTCACCGGGTGGTGTTGAGGTCTGAATCTGAGGGCAGCTCCTGTAATCACAAAGAGAAACGAATCATCACAGTCTCTCAAATGTGAAGTTCACACAGCTGGAATAAAGCTGAACCCTCGCTGTCCTCTCACACTTAAGGATCTGAAGTTCCCTTTTTTCAATTCTGTTGACAGCTGTGAACTGTTTGTTAAAAAGGCCAAAACTCTATGTACATACAGATTATCTTGTATAATATTTATCCACAGTGTGTGGTACAGTTATGTCAACATCGATCAAAATCTCTGAGGAATGTTTCCAGCATCTGATAAAGTGGTCAGTGAATGTAAATTGTAAAATCTCACAGAACAGCTCGTGCTCTTACAGATTACCAGTCTAATACATAAGATGAGCTACAGCCCACATTGCTTTCGATCTACTGATTTTGTTCCACACAAATGTGTGATGTGGTTTCAGTTATGTTTAAAGATAAATTCCCATAGATTTAAATCAAGGATGTATGGAGTGCCGGCTCTATTTATTATTTTTGCCCAGCAGAGGTCGCCTTTGTTAAGGAATTAAAACCTTCATGCTCTTTGGTTCGGTTTCTGCAGTTAAATAAATAAATAAAAAAGGTCCAAATGCACAGTGATTTATTATATATCGCGTCATTTTATTGTTTTTCGTCCTGCTTTCACTCATCATAAGGTCGCCGATGAGTGCTATACATTTGCAGTCATTTCTTAAGGCTATAAAACTCTCTATGCAGTAAAGCTACAGGTAGCAATAAATCCGTTGTTCAGTCACAGCACTTACATCCTCACATCCTTCATCTATATGATTAATGTCCAGCTGCGTTGTAATGCTCATCGTTGCTCTCCTGGGATGTCTCGTCACAGCAGACAAGCGTGTGATGTCATCAGCAGCTCCAGTCAGTCCGTTTTTATCAGGACAGCCCAGCTCAGTGTCGCCTGTGTCTCCGGTGTGAAACAAGCAGTGGAGATCTGCCCCTGGAAACAAAAAAGGGGGATCAGGGTTGTTTCATTGTTTTCCTTTATCAGCAAAGCCAAACTCTCAGACTGAAGGATTACTCCTGACTCTGGCAACTCTGAGTTTTGTTTCTTCTTTTGTGTGAAGGTAAGCTCTTGGAACTTGTACTTGCACTCTGGTCAAGATGCTGAAAACGGGTCAAAATGTTCATTGCTTAATGTCACGTTGTTGTCATATCAGGCACGAGCACAGAAAGAAATTAAAATGTGTGAATGATGTGGAAGAATTAAAAGACAAGCTGAAAAAAGCAAACAAACAAACGTCAAGTCCAATTTGAACTGTTTAAAATGTTGGTGGGAGCTTATGGTGTGACATGAGTCCACAACATATTTACCGACTTACCAAAGTGATGCAGTAAAATCACTTATTAGCCACTTTATTAGGTACATGTGCTAGTACCGGGCTGGACTCTTTCTCTTCAGACCTGCCTTCTTACTAGCACAGATTCAACAAGATGCTGGAAACAATCCTCAGAGATTTGGGGCCATATTGACTTCATAGCATGTCAAGCATGGGTACACTGTGGTCATAAATGGATGGACATGGTCAGCAACAAAACTCAGGCAGGCTGTGGTGTTTAAATGATGCTCAACTGGTGCTGAGGGGGCCAAAGTGTGTCGAAGAACTATCCCCCACACCATAAGACCAGCAGCCTGACTGTTGATACGAGGCAGCATGGATAAATGCGGTTATCAGAGAAAAAAACATTTTTCAATCTTCTATTTTCCACTTGGGGTAAATTTGAATTGTAGTCACATTTCCTGTTCTTAGCTGACAGGAGTTACACCCAACATGGTCTTCTGCTGCTAGTAAGATGCTTTTCTGCACACCTTGGTCGCAACAAGCACAGTGTTGGGTAAGTTACTTTAAATTAGTAACTTAGTTACATTACTAGTTACTTCTATCAAATGTAACTCAGTTACTTCAAGTTACTCGTTACTTTCAAAGTAACTAGTTACTAGGGAAAGTAACTTTGGTTTTAAGTTAATTTTAACTTCTTTGTGCCCCCCTTTCCCTGTTAATGCCCTACCTGGCCCCCTGGCAAAACTTTGCTAGACCCGCCCCTGCACAGTTACCAGCTGTCAGCTACATAAAAAAGGATCCTGGGGTTATTTGTCTCTCAGAAACAGTTCATAACTTCCCTTCAACTCATTCATGTCACCTAAAAGGTAAACCTGTTTCTCCATCACCTGTTCAGTTTTGATGATTCAATAAGGACATCTCCTGGTTTCATTATAACTTCTTACCTGAAGTTCAGTTCACCTGACACTCGGACCGGCAGCCGCCTCAGGTCTCTCCTCCTCCTCCCTCCCCTTCCTCTCATCCACCTGCTGGCCTCCACCACTTGCTAATGTTACTGAATCTGTGGAAGCTCCGCGATAGCCACCACACGAAGTAACGAATAACGAGCCTATCTAAATCCCAGTAACGAGTAACGCGTTCCTGATTTTGGCATAATAACTAGTTACTGTGCTCGTTACCACAATAATAACGTAGTTACTGTAACGCGTTACTTAATAACCCGTTAGTCCCAACACTGGCAACAAGTTATGCAGGATGGTCATTCTCCTCTGAAGGCATTTTCACTCAGACAACTGCCGCTCATTGCATATTTTCTCCTCTTCAGATCACTCTCTGTAAACCCTAGCGATGGTTGTGTAGGAAAATCCCAGCAGATAAGCAGTTTCTGAAATTCACAGACCACCAACAGCCACGAGGCATTCAAAATTGTTTTCTTCCAAGTTCTGTTGCTCAATTTGAACTTGAGCAGGTTGTCATGATCAGGTCTGGACACCTAAATATGTTGAGCTACTGCCGATGAAATGTACAGGTGTACCTAATAAAGTGGCGGGTGACTGTATATGCTTTCTGTAACACCTAACAAAAAGCTGCAATAGCATGAGTGGGAAAAACACAGATTTCCAGGACAGGACGGTGTTTTCAGTGAAGGGCATTTCTCATGTAGAAGTGGTTAAATCTCTGAGTTCTCACACAAATGGATTACACACCAAGGGAGTGACTGCACGAATAGATATTGGATGTCTTTTTTGCATAGCAGCAGGAAATCATACTGCATGTAGTGTTTTCCCTTTTTTTGGGTGTGTTCAAGAGGATATTAATCTGTTAAAGTGACAAAGATTTCCTGAATTAGCAGCCAGAGGAGGTGGAAATTAATTACATTTGTGCTGCAAGATTATAGATGGGTTGTATGACACTGACATACTGAGAGGAGAAACTCAGAAAGAGTTTGATGTCGAGAGAGACTTTCTGGTGCTGCATTAAACTGTAGATATGAAAGGTAGACTCATTAATGACAGTTTATGAGGTGGTGCAAATGCTTTAATGTAATCAACAGCTTTAAAGTTATTGTGCAACGCCTTTGTCACCGAAGACACAGACTTTGGTTTTAGACTACCCAGCTCAACGTTTGACTTTTTCCTGCCAAAGCAGGTTTAACCCTGTTATTTAGTTTAGTTACAAACGTGAATCTTCATCTATTAGCATCTGCAAGAAACATTTAAGAGGATTTAAAATATTTTCTGTTAGGGTACAGTTTTCTGGCCCTTTAAGGCCTGCGTGAAGATCAAAATTGGCATGGTAAGTTACTTTTACTTAAGCTGTAGGCTATAGGCATTAATTTATGTGACATAAATTTAATATTTATGTTTTAATTTGCTTCTCTATTTATTAACCTTTCTCTCCCCTTGATGTATTTACTGTTGCATTTAATATTTCAGTTTTTATTGCATTATTAATTTTTTTTAATACTAAATATATTCTTATACATATGTTCAACCACAGTTTGCAGTGAGGTAAAAAGTGAATTAAAAAAAAAGTCTTGCAAACATAAGAAAAGTTGTTGTTGTAGTTAAATTAAAATATCTCTAAGTAGCAGCTGCTTTGATGTTAGCTTCTTCTATGCTACAGTCCTGTGCAGAAGTCATGAGCCAATCCCCGTTTCTTTATATTTTTCTAGGAAAATGGGAAATGGGTGGAGGGATTTATTGTAACAAACGTGTAATTACAGTGTGTAAGGCAAAAACAGAGTTTGTACAATTCAAAGCTCTTCTTTGGATGTTTCTGCCTTTTGTTCTGTTCTCTGTCAACATGATCCCACACTGCTCCGGTAATGCTGGGGTCCAGGTTTTGGGGAGGCCAATCCATGACTGATAGAGCTCCACTGTGTGTTTTTCTATACAAGTATGATTTTATTGCATTGGCAGTGTGTTTGGGATGATTGTCATGCTAAAAAATGAAGCTGCTGCCAATCAGATGCTTTCAAGATGGTTTTGCACGATGGTACTTTTCTGTGTTCGTAATTCATTAATTTTGACAAGATCTCCAACACCACTGGCTGAAATGCAGGACTTTGGGGTTTTTCCTGTTACTGTATGTGAAATGACATCCTGTTCATCTGCTGTAGATAGTTTTGTTTCTTTAGACCTGCCACTTCTTTTGTCCTCTGACACACTGCACAATATGCTGAGATATGCTGAAATTTTGAAGTAACAGCTTTTTGAGAATCACTTTGTTCTTGCAAAAATACAATGTTATGTCAGACTGTGTTATCTTTGGCATTTTTTATAGATTCAACTAAAGCTATGTGAACAAACGATGTGTTTTTGTGACAGGCTGCTAACAACAAAGTGCCTAAAGATACAATTTAAAATGGTTTCTTTGCTGAGTTATGTGTTATGTAGCCACAACACTGGTTCATCCCTTGAGTTAGGAGACTTTTTTGTGCTTGAATGATTGTGAAGTAGCTTAACAAACAAAAAAAGCATTCTTCTGAAAATGGGTGAAAAAGCAGCCACTGTGCCTCCAAAAATGTATTTCTGGCTCCTTGGAAGCAAAATAGAAAGAAATGAGGGGCTCCAGACGTTTGCACAGCACTACATGTGTCAGGAAAAACTGAGCTTCTTGTTGACTGAAGGATACATGCTTTTTTAATGTACGAACCACACTAGGTTCAAGAGCTTCTGCCACACCAACTGTACAGGTATTTGACGTGGTGATGTCTTCTGGCTAAACTTTGGTTAAACCTGCTCACGGTGCTTAATAAGCATGCAGGAAGGAAGGAAGGGAGAACGGAGGAAGCAACAGGTCAAATCTGTAACCTTATCGTCCAAAAAAGGAGAGGACTGCTCATTACAAGTTAAAAACATGAAGCTACAAGCATTTCCCTCTCAGTTTCAAAGGATGGGGGACCTGATATTGGCTTTGAAAGATAATTAGAAGGCAAAATTACAAATGTAATAGTAAAAATAATAATACGAAGATACCAAATTTTAATGCTAAATGTGTTATTTTATGGTCCTGGCAGTACAGAGCACGTGAACGTTGAGTTTGTTTCCAGCTCCTGTCAGCACATTGTGTGCTGGATCAGCCCAGCAGCTGCTGCAGCTCAGGAAGTGTTGTTGTTATTATCGGGCCTTTGGGAGAAAACTATTTGGGATAGTGGTGACATTTTTACCTGTTCCTCCAACACTAATAAAAATAACATCTAACGAAGTATAAAAATATCGTCCAGTCTAATGGCGAGTGTCCAAAGGCTATGCTTTTAATCTGTATGCGACCAGCACCTGTAATATGTTGTGTGCATATTTGGAGAAATTTCTTTCCTCAGCTGCAACTCTTGTGACTTTTCTTTAGGAAACGTATGAAGATCAGAGCGCACATGGATCTGAGCTACATCGTGCTACTCCTGGTCCTGTGCTCCCTCAACAAGGTACTTAAATGTTTTCCTTTACTATTGATAACAGGGACAACAGTCTGGTACATATTTATGAGTTGAGCATTAACTGTCACACCATGAGTTGATGTTTTAAGGTTTTTTTTAGTAAAGAAAATGATAAGTTGCTGCTGGAATAAATGATATATCTTGAGAGCATTTTCCTTTTTTTAATGTCAGATAAATGTTCCCAGATGTATCACAGAGTGTTGAATTTGCATTTGAAAAATAATCTCAGCTATTTAAAATAAACTTCATGCAAACTCGTTGTTTCTAACAAACAACTCTCTGTCAAAATACAGTAAACTCTTTTATTTATTGGCTAAGTTTGGCTCTTTTGATTGACTGTTGCTTCCCTAAAGTTACAGAACTTGTAGTAGATCAAGTCAGAGCACAGCCACAGTAAACAGAAAGCAGAGTCTCTTTTGGTTCTAGGGTTTCACCTCTCAATAAAAATATTCTCGTGCTCAGCAGGTAAATACAACCTCACAACATGACAAATTTACATCGTGTCAGTATTTATTTATCACAAACGGAGCCACAGTTAGCACGTTAAATGTAAAAGTTCAAGACACTAAAATTAGAAAAAGAATGACCAAGTGTGGTTTGTTTGGAAAGATTACCAGAAGAAAGTGTCTTCTCTCTAAAACTAACACAACAGCTCGGCTTAGGCTTGTAAAGCTGCACCGGAACAAACCACCAAACTTCTGGAACAGTGCCCTTTGAACAGATGAGACCAGTGGCGATGATTGGCCATAATGCACAAAGCCAAAAACCTCATACCAGCTGTCAGCACAGTGGTGGAGGGGTCATGATATGAGCTTGTTTTACAGCCCAATAGAGTCCAATGTGAGAAACTCTGTCTGGCAACTAAAGCTTTTTACTGTAAGAGTATAACTTCCAAGCTAAACGTATGGGATAACAGTTGAGTAGATGGCTAAATTATGTATAAAAAGTCAATTATTTTGCTTTGAGTATAGCATGAAAGGTGCTTTATGGAATAGGTTCTCCGTATGAGAGATAAACAGGATGGGACGAGTTGAGGAACACCAGCTCGAATGGTTGAATTACACATTTTTGACATTTGCAAATTTTGTGTTTCCAGATGCTGGTGGAGGCAACAGCTAAAGACGCTCACAAGGAACCAGCGAATCATTCAGTGAACCATGGAGATCTGTTGAGACTGTCTAAAATCACCATGGCCCAGTACAGATGTTTCCAGAGGATAACAGAGTCGCAGCACAAAACAAAAACGACTGGTGAGCAGTGGTAGACATGCACAGTATCACACCATAAAAATACTCAATGGCATGTAAAAGTTCTGCATAAATGCAGTAAATGCTGCAGGTATAATCTGTATATGTACCTAAAGAATTGTGTATTTTGTATTACAGTACTAAAATCTATTAATATGACTATAAAAATAATTCAAATGAAAGGAAAAGCAGAACTGAACTTTCATGCCTTTCTTCTTTAACGTGATTTTGCCGGTCTGTCTTCTGCCTCTGTTAGCGGAGCCGATGTGCAACATGACGTGGGACGGCTGGCTGTGCTGGGATGAAACTAAAGCTGGCGTTAAAGAGCAGAACTGTCCAGACTACTTTGATGATTTTGATACACACGGTAAATCTCTGTGCCCTCTGTGATTTCACATAACGTCATTAACCTTGAGCGTTCACATTATTTTTCCTTTATGTCATTAGGGTTGTTAAACTGAGAGCTGTAAAATCACTATAGACGGTATCGATCAGTCAATCAATAAATGATTCGAACTTTTATGCAGTTTGAATTAAAGCTTCGGCTGCTGCCTGGGCTACATCCTGCTTGGCCTGTCGGTACCTGTCAGCTGCTTCTGAAGTCCCACAGGGTTACCAAGCCTGGACTCCTCCTTTAGCTTGATGGCACTCTCCCCCTCTGCTGTCCACCTTCTGTTTAAACTCAACAGTCCCAAAGTATCAACATAATAAAATGACGATTTATTTTCAAATCTGCTCACAGTGATGGCTCAAAAAGTTTGCACAGAGACTGGAGAGTGGGCACGGCATCCGGAGAGCAACAGGACGTGGACCAACTACACAAACTGCAAAGCCAACTTCACACATCACGGAGAGGTAAAAGTGACCAAAGTACAATAAAATCAGTAAAGCACAATAGAAGTCGATAGCCAATAATTAATGCAAACCTGTATGTATTGTGTTTTGTAGCAGGCAACAATGACTCACTTCTACTTGGTTATGATCGGTCATGGACTTTCGCTGCTGTCTTTGCTGATTTCACTGGGAATTTTTTTCCATTTTAAGTAAGTCTGGCACTGTTCTTGTTTATATTTTATAGTATATTATTTTATATTTTATCTTTTGTATTGCTCTTACTGTGATTAGTTAAGATTTTGTACACCCACTTTATTAGGTACAGAACTCAAATGCAAAGCAAATATCTTGGCAACAAATCACGTGGCAGCAACTCAATCCATTTAGGCGTGTAGACGTGCCTGCTGAAGTGAAAACTGAGGATCGCTCATTTAAGTAACTTGAATGTGATATGGTTGTTGGTGCCAGACAGGGGGGACTGAGTATTTCAGAAAATGCTCAGCTTTTTGCCACACAGCAATCTCTAGAGTTTACATAGAGTGATCGGGGGGGGGTCTGTTTCAGTTCTCTGGGTGACGATGTCTTGAGAGAAGAATGGCTTTAGTGCTTAAAGCTGCTAAGAAAGCAACAATAACTCAAATAACCATCTGTCGTAACCAAGCTATGCAGAAAAACACCTCAGTCTTGAGACAGATGATTTACAGCAGCAGTTGTAAGCCACTCCTGTCAACTAAGAACACGAGGTTGAGGCTACAATTCACCAAAATTGGACAATAAAAGAAGAAAAAGAAAGATGTTGCCTGGTCTGATGAGTCCTGCTTTGACATTAACATGGTGTGGTCAGAATGATGAAAACCACATGAAAGCATATCCGTGCTTTCATCCATCCTTCCTAATATCAGCAGTTCAGGCTTGTGGTGGTGTCATGGTGTGGGGGTATTTTCTTTCCATACTTTGGGCCACTTAGTAACAACTGAGCATCTTTTAAACGCCACAGCCTTCCTGAGTATTGTTGCTGACAATGTCTATCCCCTTATGATAACAGTGTACCCATCTTCTCTGCATTTTCACTCTGAATTGTTTTGTAATAAGTAGCAGAGGCTTGTAATGCTGACAACAGAAAGCAAGGAGTCAATGGAGACAAGTCACATACAACAAATGAGACCAAGTTTCATTGTAAATTTATGTTAACTGCATAAATGTGTTGAAAAGTCTTGGGACTTAAATTAAAGAAAAAGGTTAATTACTAAAAAGTTTTCAAACTTTCAATCCCAGTATTTCATGTCCCATAGAATTTGCTAAATTCTGTTTTTTATTCCCTTAAATCTCCACAATTTAAATTGCCATAGATTGTTTTTCTTCTTGGTAGCTTTAATACATTTAATTTTCCTATCTCATCAGGGCCATTTAGAAACCCAAGTTTTAGATAACATTATTAGTTTGTTATTACTAACTTTCAATGCAGGAGAAACTAGATTTAGATCTTGCACATTCACAGCAGTTAACAGCTGTTTAAAGGCTATCAAGCTGACATCTGAAAGTGCCCGAAATTGTTAGAAAGAAATCCCTAAGTAATAATAATAATAATAAATTACAAAATGCATTCCTTATTGCAACAATATACATCTATGCATGAACATCCGTCCATTTCTGATGCAGTTTTTGGCATGATGCCTGGACCTGTTTTGACTGGGGAGATGGGGTCGGTGTCTCAGTGGTGCTTGTTGTGACCTTATGGACAAATCTGTGATTCAAAAGTAAAAATCTAATGTGTCTTCTTTTCTAATAACCATCAGGAGTCTGAGCTGCCAAAGGATAACTCTCCACAAAAACCTCTTTCTCTCCTTCATACTTAACTCGATTGCGACCGTTATTGTGCTCACAATGTTAGCGAAGCAAGGACACAAATATGCTGACTCTGTGAGTGACCTGCTTTTCCACCTTTTATATTGGATAGTAACTCAGGCTCCATTTGTTTGAGTCGTGTAAAAACACGTTTTGTTTTCCTTCAGATAAGCTGCACACTGATGGAGTTTATCCATATGTACCTGATGAGCTGTAACTACTTCTGGATGCTTTGTGAGGGCATCTACCTGCATACTCTGATAGTTGTGGCTGTGTTTGCAGAAGAACAGCATCTCCTTTGGTATTATCTGCTGGGTTGGGGTAAGTTAAAGACATGTGAATATTTATGCGTGCATACTTCCTGGCTATCAAACACAAATGTCACTCAACATTATTGATTTCACAGGCTTTCCAATCATGCCGGCAGTGATATACTCAATAGCGCGTAACTTTTACTACAGTGACAAGTGAGTCTTTGGATTCACACATCCTTTCAACAGATATCACGTGTTCCCATCCCATCTGGATATAATGATCTGATCTGTTCCCTCACAGGTGCACCATAAACACTTCCTTGCTTTACATTATCCATGGACCCATCTGTGCTGCATTGGTGGTGAGTACTAAACTCTGTTTCACGTGTTTGTTGGTGCTAGTCGGGCTTGTCTGAGTACTTCAGCAGCTACTGATCTGCTGGGATTTTCCCAAAGAACCATGATGGTCTGAAAAAGAGAAAATGTCCAGTTAGCGGCAGTTCTCTGGGTGAAAATACTTTGTTGATGTCAAAGGTCAGAGAAGAATGGTCAGACTGCTTTGAACTGACAGGAAGAGGAAAATAACTCTAATAACCACTTGTTACAACCAAGGTACGCAGGAGAGCATCTTAATAGCAGCAGAAGACCACACCAGTCTGTCCTGTCAGTTAAGAACAGGAAACCGAGTCTACAATCCATCCTTATAGGATCACCTTACATCAATGTGTCAGGCTGCTGATGGTGGTGTAATGATATTCAAGATATTTTCTTTGCACATTTGGGCCCCTAAGCACCAAAGTATTGCTGCTGACCATGTCCATCCCTTTATGACCACAGTGCACACATTTTTTGATGACTGCAGAATAAAAAATCTCAGATCATCTCAGTATATTTTCTTGAACATGACAATAAGTTCACTGTACTCTAGTGGCCTGCACAGCCACCAGACCTCGATCCAACAGAGCATCTTTGGGCTGTGCAGCTGATAAATCTGAAGCAACTGTGTCATACTGTCATGTCAACATGGATCCAAAATCTCTGAGGAGTGTTTCCAGCACTTTGTTGAATCTGTCTCATGCAGAAATAACCTGGGTGGCTGTAGCTTAGAGGGTACAGTAGCTCACTTACTAAATGAAAGGTTGGGGATTTGATCTCTGGCTATCCAAATATTCTTGGACAAGATGCTAGCTCCAAGTTGCTTGCGAGTGTTAATGTTATATAGAACGGAGCATATGAAAAGAGGTAAATGGGTGAATGACGCATTTCCAATCTTTGAGTACTTATGTGGAGTAGAAAAGCACTTCACAAGAACCAGTTCATTGATTCCCAGTACTTCCATACCAACTGCATTGAAAGCAAACAATACCACTTTATATGCTAAAGTAAATTATGACCAACAAACTTTGACAATTTTCAGTTGACTTGATGTAAACATTGCACTGATGATATACAATGCACAAAATAATTCAAGCTGTATTAAGAAGAAAGTATGGACTTGGAGGCAAAGGTATGTTAAAGAAGGCAGGGGTCAAAAGAAATTTACAAAAAAACAACACATCTATCTGGTAAAGAGGTAAAATTGTGGAAGCTGTCATAAGGAATTAAGATGGTGTACTTCACTATATACGCTAATTTATAAAACTCTAGAACCACCTATTGTCCTTATATCTTGTACGCTATGTATTTTGCTTTATGAGCAGGCTTTCTGAAGGTCTGGCACAGGTTTTCTTTCGGTGTTGACTTGATAAGAACTATCCTGTCCTTTTAATCTGCGTCTGATATTTCAATAAAAAGTTGTGTGTGCCTACTTTGACTCCAGGTGAACCTTTTCTTCCTGCTGAACATCGTTCGGGTTCTCATCACCAAGCTGCGAGTGACACACCAGGCCGAATCCAGCCTCTACATGAGGGCTGTGAGAGCCACCCTCATTCTCATCCCTCTTCTCGGTATCCAGTTTGTCCTGCTCCCATATAAACCTGATGGCCACTCTGAGATCTATCACTACATCATGAACATCCTGATGCACTACCAGGTCAGTCCATGCATCGGAGAAAGAGGCATAATAATGTTAATATTAGCACATATTTTACGTAATAAACTTTCTTTGTTTTATTCAGGGTCTCTTGGTTTCGACAATATTCTGCTTCTTCAACGGGGAGGTGAGTAATTGAGCAAATTAATAAATGAACAGTTGCCGATTCTTCCATAAAAAATAATTAATTGCCTTTATTGTCACTATACAGTTGTACAATGAGATACAGAGCATCTCCTACTCAGTGTAAACATGCTGGGGGGGGGGGGGGGGGGGGGGGGTACAGTTCTGCAGCGTTATGTACATATGGTCAATATTAACATAGGGAAAAACATATATATATACATACATATAAAATGTACAATATACAAGACGTAAGTGATATGTAATAAATAGTGTTATGTATATACAGTTGAGTTGTTGCACATAGAATTGGTATTGCACAGTGGTGGTCCTTAGAGGAAGTGGGAAGTGGGGGGCTGTGCTATCTGTGCATGTGTGAGTTCAGGGTGGTTATCGCTTTGGGGAAGAAACAGTTTTTGAGTTTGTGGGTTTTTGTGCTGATGCACCTGTAGCACTTCCCTGAGGGAAGCAGGCTGAACATGTTGAAGCCAGGCTGGGAGCTGTCCTTGATAATGTTTGCTGCTCTGCTGAGGCAGCGGGAGGAATAAATGTCCATCAGGGAGGGGAGAGGGCAGCCGATGATCTTTTGTGCTGTCTTGACCACACTCTGAAGCCTCACTCTACCTGCTTTGGTGCAGCTGCCGTACCATACCGTGATGCAGTAGGTTAGCAGGCTCTCAATGGACGAGCGGTAGAAGGTCAGCAGCAGGTTGGAGTTCAGCTTGTACTTCCTGAGGACTCTCAGGAAGTGCAGCCGCTGTTGGGCCTTCTTGATGACCGCTGAGATGTTTCCTGTCGAGGAGATGTCAGCAGAGATGAGGACACCAAGGAACCGGAAAGTGTGGACCCTCTCCACACACTCCCCGTTGATGTAGAGGGGGCCAAGTCGGTGCTATGTCTCCTGAAGTCAACAATGAGCTCTTTGGTTTTCTTAGTGTTCAGTGCCAGGTTGTTTTCTGAACACCATGCTGCCAGCTTCAGGACTTCCTCTCTGTACTCTGCCTCGTCTCCCTTCGAGATGAGTCCGACTACCGTGGTGTCATCAGCAAACTTGATGATGAGAGTGTTGTTGTGGGTCGAACTGCAGTCGTGGGTGTAGAGAGAATACAGGAGGGGGCTCAGCACACAGCCCTGTGGGGAGCCGGTGCTCAGTGTGCGAGTGGAGGAGAGATGAGGGCCGAGTCTTACAGTCTGGGGCCGGTTTGTGAGGAAATCCTTTATCCAGGCACATATGAGAGGAGGGAGGCCAAGAGTGACCAGTTTGGTGATGAGGATGTCCAGGATGATTGTATTAAAGGCTGAGCTGTAGTCTACAAAGAGCATTCGGACGTAGCTTTGCCGCTGCTCTAGGTGACTCAGCACAGCGTGGAGGGCTGTGGCGATGGCGTCTTCTGTGGATCTGTTTGCACAGTATGCAAACTGGTGGGGGTCGAATTCTGGGGGGAGGTAATCCTTGATGTGCTGAAGGACTAGTCTCTCAAAGCATTTCATGATTACCGGTGTGAGGGCCACAGGGCGGTAATCATTCAGGCTGGAGATGGGAGACTTCTTCGGCACTGGGATGATTGTGGCTGATTTTAGACAGGATGGGATGGCTGCCTGATTCAGTGAGAGGCTGAAGAGTCTGGTGAAGATGAGGGTGAGCTGGTGTGCGCATGCTAAGCAGATGAAAGTTATGGGGCAGATTTCCATTTGCTAGTAGCTTTTCCCTGGAATTCCCACTAAGCGGTCAAAGAAAATTCTGCTCTGAAGGACACCATCATTAGTGAGACTGGTTTATTGACGATGTGACTGCTGATAGGAGTAGCAGGAGTAATCTTTAAGTTTGCAGAGCTATAGTCTTAAAGAAACTGGATATTATTCAGATGATAAGTTAGCTGACCTAAAGCCAAGAAAAACATATTGAGGGATGAAATGCGGCACTTAGTGAGGTCCATGAGTTATAGATTTGATTACATCCAAGTCTTTAAACAATTCCTTTACATATAAAATTACCTTAGTTTGTTCAACTTAAATGAAAATTGGCGACTGTGTATAAAAATTGTTGTAATTCCTCAACAGTTAATGTAGAAATGTTTGTAAAACCCCTTGAATTAAAGTTGAAAGTCTGCACTTTAATCACCTCTTGATTGTTTGATTTAAGAACCACTGTTGTTATATACAGAGTCAAAATCACAAAAATAAAAAAAGGTTCTCATGTTATAATGAATCGAGTGATTGGAGTTAAAATGTGCAGCTATGCTCAAACACATCGACTCATGCTGGGCACGAACGTTGTGGTTGAGGATTTCTTCAAAGACTTTGTGACTGTACAGTATACACATTTAATGACTTTGGAAAAAAAGGTTTGAGTGTACAGTTTTCTCTGACCACACAGTGCCAAAATGTACATTTTGACTCATTCCAGAAACTTGATGTTAGCCTGCTTTAATTATTCCGAAACCAGTTTTAATGTGTGTTTGCGATCATTGTCCTGTTGGACCCACCCAACTGTGTCTAAGTTTTAACTGCCTAGCTTTTGATTTGAGGTGAAGTTGATTAATTTGGAGGTAGTACTTCTCGTTCATTATTCCAACCATTTTGTGCAAGACTTTTTTGCAACACTGGCAACAAAACAGCCCCAGAACATGATGCTACCACCACTGTGCTTGACAGCTGGTACAGTGTTCCTAGCTTTGAAAGCCTCACAATTACTCCTCCAAACATACCTCTTGTTACTGTGGCCAAACAGCTCAATCTTTTAATCCAACCATGAAGCTTTTTTGCTCGTCAATGTGAGCAGCTGCAAATCTCAGTCTAGCTTAAAGGTGTCGATTTTGGAACAGCGATGTCTTTCTTGGTCAGCTCAGCCCATGTAAAACAGGCGTTACTGTGGACAGTGATGCTGATGTTTCAGTAGTTTCTAGTTCTTGAAATTCCAAAAATAAATTAAAATTTGTTTATCCTGTTCTTGTTTTGTTTTTTTTTAAGTTATGAAATATGTATGCTGTGCAATCACTCTACCCTGGAAAAAGAACAGTTCAATGAAATCATTAAAAGCACATCATTGCCATGACAGTCATGCCCATGATGAGTGAAAGTGAACTTCTGACCCCGACTGCATGAATTGTGCTCTGTTTTCTTCCAAATAGAGCACAAAGCGAGTGTTCGCCCAGGGCACCAAACAGGCTAGGACCGCCCTTGGAGATAAGTCCAACCACCAGCACGGATTTTTCTCTCATCGTCTTTGTTCCTCCTCTTGCAGGTTCAGAGCATTCTCCGGAGATACTGGAATCAACAGCGGATGCAGTTTGTCGGTACTTTCGCCAACGCTGACATCTTCCGCTCGGCCTCCTACGTGGCGTCGTCGCTGACCGAAGTCCACCGATGCTACAGCATCGAGAGTCACACTGAGCACATGAACGGCAAGAGCTACTCAGACATATTCCGATCGGACAGCCCTTTTGTGTGAAGCTCTTCAGGTTCATGACTTACTGTTTTGCTCTCCTCCCAAGGTTTTTGAGAAATAACACAGGTATTTCTTCCATTTTCAAAGCAAAAAACTAAACCAAAAGACACCCTCCCATATTTCACTTCATTAGAAGGACTGTGAGAATAAAGACTTAAGATCCTATGAGGATAATGCCATCAAACAACAATAAAGTGTACTGCACTGTGCAGATAACCTAGGGAATATTTCTTTTTTGTATTGTGCGGATATCTTTTCTGGGCATTTTCAAGAGCTTGATGGAATTTAAAAGTAGACGGTAAACTAAGTGAAATACTGCTTCCTCTATCATCACTCCTTCTGACACTTCAAGTTTCATGGAGGAGCTCAGTGTCGCAGCTGTTTGCTGTTAAGCTGAATAGCGAGCATGAAGAGCAAGAAGTTTTATTTATATTATTTGTAGTGGTTATCAATGGCATTTGTAAAGTATATGTAAAATAACGTAAACTAAAATAGAAACGGATAAAAAGACACATTCAAAAATAACCTGCTCGCTTTGCAAAATGTCAATTATGCTTTAGCTGTTTGTCAAATAAAGATATGCGGCATGGGACGAGGACTGAACTCAACTTTGAGGTAAATTTTCTATTTATGTAGTTCTTGTTTTCTGAGTGAGGTCCACAAAATAATTTTGCCTGGCTTGGCGACAGCTCCAGTCTCTATTAAGTTAATACTTAATAGATAAGTATACTGGTTTGGCTCACTGTTGTTGTATTCCAAAATGCTGGAGACGTGATTGATATGTTTGTACTTAAATTTGATTGTGTATGAATGACATGTTGTAAGGGACTTAACATAATGTTGTTTTCATTAGTTTCAGTTATAAACCATTCGTTGTATATAGCAATATTGTCACATAAACTCCTAACTTCTGGATCACTTATTTCACACAATGCACTGATAATTATTGTCATTCTCACTGTTACTGTCATTTAAATCAAGTAAATGGGGGGAAACTGTATATGTCTGAGGTTAAAAGACAAAACTGTCCTGTAGAGCTGCTGGTTCTGGCCTTTAAAAACAGGAAGCACCTTTCCACTGCAGGTTTTCGGTGCAGGTGCAAGGTGGTGTGAAACTTTATAGGACAACATGGGGGAAACAACAATGAAAGCCAATAGGTTTGTCTAGGATCACAAGCGTGAGGCTGTCATGTAGAAGTCGACAGCATAGCTCGCAGGTCTGATATAAGGAAAATATAATTTTAAAATGCTTTAAACCTCAATCCTTTTGCAAAAGAGTTGCAATTGGTTGAAAAAAGTATTTCCAGCTCTATTGAGGCTTTACTTAACTGCCAAACATGTGATGCATGGCAATGTAGAGTCAGATGGCCCCAGCCTAGAGACCAGTTTGCAACCTCCTTGCAACCACAATGCAAACTACAGGCAATTTGCTCGTGACAAAAACAATCATAAGGAGGGTTTTGGTCTCTCTTTGCGATCGATTTCACCTGGCAGCAGGCAGCAACCTCCAGTAATCACTCTCTAACCAGTGGGGAAATCTATTTTTTTCACTTGCAACAGGCGGTTGTGTCCATGTAGCAGATAATTCTAGAGCAATGTGAACACAGAGAAATCTTTGGGAAAACAGCTCTTGGCTGTTACAGTCTACATGGTGAGGTTTTGTTTGAGTTGCTTGAGAGGACACACAGAACTTTGCTGTTCTTTAATTTTATGCTAGATTTTTTTATAATGGCATTTGTTCTGAATTTAACAAATAAGAACCCTCAGCAGTGTTCTAGAAGTATTTGCACTGGAGTGGGTACTTTTTGTGGGAAAGTTTCGGGCAATTTAGTTTCCAAAGGGAACAAATTTTCCTACCAGTGTCTTCTACAACTTATTAATTAAATCTTGCTAAAGCAATTCTAAGTAATTTTTTAAAATATTGCATGACAATGAATCCTCTAGTATGCAGGGATAGCTCAGTAGGTAAAGTGGTCGCCCCATGATCGGAAGGTCGGCGGTTCGAATCCACTTAACGGCTACCCTGAGGTACCCCTGAGCAAGGTACCGTCCCTACACACGGCTCCCCGGGCGCCTGCTTAGTGGGCTGCCCACTGCTTCACTGAGTGAATGGGTCAAATGCAGAGAAAAACAAGTAATTTCCCCATGGGGATCAATAAAGTATCCATTATTATTATTATTTATTTGTGTCTCAGAAGAACAAACTGCACCTTGCTGTTAAAGAAATCTTTGACACTGGCTTATATTATAACATTTTATTCTTGGATTCTCAGCTTTGATTTCTTGAATTAGTAGTTTGGGATTTGCAAAGTACTTTTTTGGTGAGAATGAGAAGACTGACATACATGATTGTGTTTCCTTTGTAAATAATAAATGGTAAATGGCCTGCATTTGTATAGCACTTTTCTAGTCCCTAAGGACCCCAAAGCGCTTTACACTACATTCAGTCATCCACCCATTCACACACTGGCGATAGCAAGCTACATTGTAGCCACAGCTGCCCTGGGACGCACTGACAGAGGCGAGGCTGCCGGACACAGGCGCCACCGGGCCCTCTGACCACCACCAGTAGGCAAACATGGGGTTAGTATCTTGCCCAAGGATATTTGGCATGCAGCCAGGATGCAGCCTGGGATCGAACCACCGACCTTCTGATTAGTGGCTGACCTGCTCTGCCACCTGAGCTACAGCCACCCAATAATAAATATCAAGCTGAAATATAGCTAGCTAAAGTTAGCTGGTAACCTAATGGCTAATTTTTGACAGAGCCATGCTAGGTGTTCGATTCCCTGATGAAGCTAACCGGCTAAAATTCCTCTGGCCCTGGTGGTTATGGCTACATAACCATGGCTATTTCTCATCTCTGCGTGAGTGAGAAAACATGTTGTTACAAAAACTATGCTACCAGGTGATTACCATGAAAGTTTCCTTACAAACATAGCACGCTATACTGGTCATAATTTGACAGGATTGCTTTGTGGTCACAAAATATCCAGAACGCAGAGAGATTTTTTTTGCAATGTAAGCAGTCTATATATGATGTATTTTACAGGCCTTTGATGTCACATTAGTCAGAGTAATGTTTTTATATTAGGTCTCAGTCACAGACCAAGAAACCAGTTCCTGACCCCCTTGTAAACTCCAGTCGCTAGGGGAAAATGTGTATTGGAGAATAGTTGCTGGAGGTTGCTTGTCGTTGCTAGGTGCTGCACCAAAAACACCTCATCACAATTTTGGCTGCTGGCATAATGTCACAGTCATGCATAGTTTGAATGCAAGACGGTGACCTGAACACTCATCAACTACTAGTCGAGAGCTGGTAAAAATCTGAAAAAGTGCAACACAAACAGGAAATAGAGAACATTCCCCTTCAAAGTAAAAGTTATGAATTACCAGCTTCAACTTAGAAGACAAATGGTTCCATTTAGCACTGCACTTTTCACAGTTTTGGAGAGTAGTTGTTGAGTGTTTGCAGACTAGTTGGCATCTTACATGCACTACAAGTGATTGCAACTATCCGCCAGGGACTATAGCATAGAGAGTTTTTCATGCAGCACTGCCGGTTGTTTCTCCTGCCAGTTGTCACCAACCACTTACCACCCTGTAGGGGAATACACATTTTTTTCTCATGGTTCCCAAATGGTTGCAGACTGGTCTCTCAGAACTGTGTGACTGTGGCCTTACGCCCTCAGATCCACTGTTTTTAGAATGTAAATGTAGTGTATTGACAACCTGACTGGAAAGCTGGTCTTATCGTTTCACATAAGTGTTACATATTTTGAAACTTTAAAGCAGATGTAAAACATGAATACAAGACCAAAATTTTTGTTTTGTGTCAGAGAGAAGAGCTTAAGTAATTTGGGCTGTTGTACAGTTTGTATTTTGTGGCTTTTTTTCATTCAGTTTTTTGTGATTTATTTGTTTTGTAACATTTTTCTGGATAAATCCTAACAGCACTCATTTAAACTGGAGAAACAATGCTGTAAATAAAAATAAGCTGATTTAAACTGAGATGCAAGACCATCTTTATCCATCTTTAACCATCTTAACCATCTTTCCCACATATTTATTTAAGGGTGGGATTTCCTTGACTTCAGAAAGTGTTTCCCACTGCAATGAATATTGTTTCCACACAAAGCAGGGTGTGTTACTGTCTGCTTCTCATCCAGAATGTATGTGAGCAGGTACCATTAGGAAGTCCCAAAGGAAAAAGACTATATCTGTACTTACAGCGCATACTTTATTAATTTCAAAGGAGAGAAGCTGTAAAAGCACTTAACCGGCTACTTTTCCTCCTAAACAGATTCATTTGCAAGGACAATGCACATTGATGAAAAGCATCTGTACACGACCAGTGTTTTTTGGGGTTTTTTTATGATCTCACATGCCTTTCATAGTCATGACCTCAATCCACAAAGGACTCCTGTTATCTGCGGGTTTTTGAGCAGTGCTTGGAGCATCATTACGGTAATCATGAACCGTCCCCTCCCTTGTAATTTTCTGCAGAAACATTTCTGCAATACTTGAGCTAAGTAAGTTTAATAAGTTGGATCAAAATTAGAGGATGTGATATCCTGTGAGGTTTTCGGTAGCATGGGCTTCCTTTAAAACTGAGATAAAGTCAGAGGTGCAAATTCAGCTTGAAGAAATGCACATGTAAAAACATCAGCGCAAGATCAGTAAAGATCTGTTTTTCCTGTTTACCCATCACAGCACCACTGGATAAGCTGCACCCATCTCTATTTACTTCAATGGGAATCAGGCCACTGGATGCATTGCAGGCTTCCTGTTTCTAAGAATACATTGCCATTGAACTCCTGATCCGTCGGCTCTTGTGTGCTGGTAGCGAGCACTTCCTCAGCCTCATGACTAACACTTGTTTACTGCTTTAACTTCCTCATGCCTTCACTGAAACTTTAATGCATGTTTTTGTCCCCGGGTTTCCAGCAGTCAGTAGCAGTTCTGTGAATTTGTCAAGGCCATTTCCACAGGACGTGACTTAACAGAGACACATGTGCGCTCATGTTTGGCGGCAATCCTGCAGATGTGGCAGAAATCGTCACATAAATCTGTCTCATATTGGCATCGTCACAAGTAGATTTAATTCAGTGTAGCTGATGCACTGATCTGAAGTAATTTCCTGTGGTTACGGATAGACTGGTATAAAAATGCAGAACATATGTTACTGTTAGCTGATGTTCAAATGAGGAAGGTAGTCCTTAGGTCGTCTTAAGCAAAGTAAACGTCACAAATCCATGATAGTGTGAAACATGCTTTGAGACCGTCAAAGTAACGCCAAGGCATTTGACACAAAGTGCGGTCTCATTCCTGTTCACAGCATTTCAAACCATCAAGCACAGTTAAGCACTATTGCTTCACACACAGCTGACATCAATTACGTGTGTGACAGTTGAGGCCTTAAGGTGGAGATTTAAATTAGGGCTTGGACTGTGTGGGATGTAGACAAGTTTACAACCACTCATCTTGGGCATGAATGTGATGTTAATTTGGGGTTTTTAATGATTTCTTTGAACTGTTCCTTTTTCAGAGTAGAATGACTGTAGAGCATTCACATTTAATGACTTTAAAAAACAAGACTGGATGCCTGAAGTTTACATACAATCTCAATTATAGACATTCAACTAAATCTTTGGTGGTAATGAAGAGTCTACGATTATTTTTTACTTGACAAGGTTAAGGCCTGGTAATGTCTCATTAGTGACTACAACTGGTAGTTTCTCTATGAAGGATTTTTCAACAACATTTATTGTATTGATAAATACTCAGAACAATCAGAAAGTCCAAGGAAATCAGTGAAGATCTAAAAAGGAGAATTGTAGATTTGACAAGTTAGGAAGGTCTCATGGAGCCATTTCTAAACAACTGCAGATTCAAAGATCATCAGTTTAGACAATTCTGGAAGAAGACCCAAGTTTCCATCCTTAGATGAGAGGAAAAATCTAGGGACCACCAAGGCTCAAGTCTGAATTGTCTTCAGTGAAAACATGAAGAAAATTTCACATCATCATGGACTGAGAGGGTGCCGACCAAGAAAGTAACCCCTGCTCCAAAGTCGACACCTTCAAGCTCGACTGAAATTTGCAGATGCCCTCATAGACAAGCCAAAACGTTCTATGGTCAGAAGAGACAAAGACTGACAAGAGGTATGTTTGGAGTAAAGGCGAGGCTTTCAGACCTAAGAAAAATGTACCAGCTGGTGGTGGTAGCATCATGCTCTGGGTCAGCAGTTCAAATCATTAAAAGTCTAAAATTACCATGATGTTCATGCCCATGATGAGTGGATGTAAATGTTTAATCATAACTGTATCTCTGCATCACTGCATCACTGGGCAAAGCAATCACCAATTAAGTTGCTGTACGACTACTAGGACCTTCAGTTATCAGTAAACCATGCAATGCTGGCTTTGCTCTGTAATGTGAGAAGAAACATGTCTTTAAATCTTACTGAGAATAAACATATGATAATTCAAATAATTATTAATAATGAATAATTCAGAATCATTTTAATCACACTGCATCTTTATCCACTAGCTTTTCTTAGCACTTTGGTTAAAAAAAAAAAAAAAGGAAAAGCAACCACTAGATGATAAAACACTGAGTTTTTTGGAGCCAGATGTGTCTTTATTTAAATAACATTATACTAGCTAGCTGGCTTAGCAAACATAGATAATTTCTTTAAGTAGTCTTCAGGAATAGTTCTCCAGGCTTCTTGAAGGACATTCAAAGCTCTTCTTTGGATGTTTCTGCCTTTTGTTCTGTTCTCTGTCAACATGATCCCACACTGCTTCAATAATGTTGAGGTCCGGGCTCTGGGGAGGCCGATCCATGACTGATAGTGCTCCACTGTGTGTTTTTATATGCAAGTATGATTTTACTGCATTGGCAGTGAGTTTGGGGTCATCGTCATGCTGAAAATGAAGCTGTTGTCAATCAGATGCTTTCCAGATGGTGGATCAAAATCTGGAGGTACTTTTCTGTGTTCATTATTCATCAGTTTTGACAAAATCCCCAACATCACTGACTGAAATGCAGCCTCAAACCATGCCACAGCGGCCACTGTGTTTTAAAGTGTATTTAAAGCACACTATGTTTTACTGTTGTAACTCTCTCCTGACCTCCTCAGTAATTATTGTTAATTATTAGAATGAGAATTCAATCAAGGCAGCACGGTGGCATGGTGGTTAGCACTGTTGCCGCACAGCAAGAAGGTCCTGAGTTCAATTCCAACATCAGGGTCTTTCTGTGTGGAGTTTGCATGTTCTCCCCGTGTTTGCGTGGGTTCTCTCCGGGTACTCCGGCTTCCTCCCACCGTCCAAAGACATGCAGCTTCAGTCCATCAGATCCGTTGTCACTGATTTTCAGTCCAGTTTGTGTAATTTTCATACCTCAGCATTTTCTCAGTTTTCCTTCCTTAAGAATGGCCACCCAACCTCTTCTGTGCTGGATTTCTTTTCTTTTGATTAAAGACATGACTTTAAGAAACCATTTCTGAGCTTCTGAAATGGGATGTGCCATGTGCCAAAGGGTTCAGAACCACTGCATTAAATGGTTGATGGCTCAGTTCATAATACTGCATTACGCTCTGTATGATATAAGTGATCATATACTGCACTAAAAACAATTAACAGACACTAAAACAAGTGAATAGAAATGCCAATAAGCCCGTCATGCAGTTGAAGTAAGTTAATAGTTTATCATCTGAGTTTCTGGGTCAGTCAAATGGATTTTTTCTCTCCTGAAAGAGGAAACTCCCCGCTTCCCATTTGTCATGAGTGTGGTGTATGATTGGAAAATCCCTCTGATAAAAAAGACACGGTGAGATCTACCTTACTAGCATCGTGGGCGGTATGTTAGGAATGCTGAAGAGGTCTGAATGAGCTCAGAAATGCGGGAAGAAGGTGTTCTGTCACTTCTGGCGTGGTTTGACTGGTGCAGAAAATGTGATGATACCAACCACCGGTGAACATACTGTGCATCATGCCATGCACATTTTGCAGTAGGTTAAAATAGCGAGAATTAGTTAATTTTTTTCATGGAAGAATGACTCAAGCTTGAAACAATAAGCTGAAACAATTTCCAGTAACTGCACTTCATTAGAAACTTCTCTTAGGTTTTCTTTTGAATTTGTTGAAAACAATGCTTTGCCCTGTTCATACACATACCATACGCACATCTGGCCCATGGCGTGCTGTTCTGGCCACTTGTGCATGGGGATGTTTCACTCCTGAGAACAATGGAATGAGTTCTTGGCTGTGCTTGAGGGCGTGGAGGGTGTACAGCACAAGGGTTGGGGTGAGCGATGTGGCCCCGGCCGTGTGGATGTGACCCGGGCCTGGGTGGGACCACAGGAAGTCTGCCGCTTGCTGCACGGCCCTCTCAGACCGCTGCAAGGTCATGAATTATCTAAGCGACTCATCACAGCGTGATGTCAACACTTCGTTGTCGACTTTAGAGGCTCCAAAAGGAATGTCACGATCAAATGTGTGAATATATCATGTGGAGAGTTCATTTCCCGAGTTCTAGCCAGCCAGGGATGTAGCTAGGACCCATGACAGAATACTGTATTTCTTAAGGCAGTATTAATTAATCCTACTGAGCTGTTTCATTTTTTGTTTTTCTTTTTGTCCTCTGCAGCTGTATGACGTTCGAGCCATTATCTTGGAGGAAAAATATTCTTTAATACTCTGTTGCTGTAGGGTGAGGCATTTTTATCATGTTTGCAGTAGGGCACATATAACCAGACAGGTGTCAAACTAGTCAGCTTAATAATTTTATTTCAAAGTAAAATCCAAAAGTGAGCTCAGCTAAAATAAATCACAGGTGCTGTGCAAAAGTCTCGAGCCAACCCTCATTTCTTTATATTTTGGAGAAAGACAGACTTTCTTGCCACTTTTTAAAAAGTAATCTTAAGCAATGTTTCTCCAAGCTTTCTGAAGGCCTGTCAAGGTTTTCTTTGGACATAACTGCTTTTTTACTCATTTTTCAGTCCAGGCCTTGTACCTGACCATTTTCAAAAGAATTTTTTTGTTTGTTAAGCCACGTAACACTGACTTATGAATCCTTCAAGCACAAAAAGACATTTAACAGACAACCTAGCAAAACTAGTTTAAATTCTGACTTAAGGAAATTTGTTACGAGCAGCCTGTCACAAAAAACACATTTGTTTCCATTTCTTTAGTTGAATCTGTGAAAAATGCCAAAGATTACTCAGTTTGACATAAAATAGTATTTTTCCACCAACAAGGTGATTCCCAGAGAGATAATAGCTGAAAGCTTTGCATATCAGTGTGGTGTGCAATGTGTCCTTAAAAATTGAGGTAACTGAACAAGTAGAGGACAAAAAAATCTGAAAACAGGATTCTTTGTTCAAATCAATGGATTTCAGTCAGCGGTGTTGGAGATCTTGTCAAATTTCAGATTTTGATCCACCGTGTAACACCATCTGGAAAGCATCTAATTGGCAGCAGCTTCATTTTCAGCATGACAATGATCCCAAACTCACTGCCAATGCAGTGAATTCATACTTTTATATAAAAACATACAGTGGAGCACTATCAGTCATGGATTGGCCTCCCCAGAGCCCGGACCTCAACATCATTGAAGCAGTGTGGGATCATGTTGACAGAGAACAGAACAAAAGGCAGAAACATCCAAAGAAGAGCTTTGAATGTCCTTCAAGAAGCCTGGAGAACTATTCCTGAAGACGACTTAAAGACATGAAAAGAAGGCTGCCTAAGAGAGTTCAGACTGCTGAAGAATAAAGGTGGTCACACCAAATGTTGCCTTTCAAGTTTATTAGAATTTTACAGACTCTGTTTTTGCATGTGTTTCGTTAATCCTTTAGACAATACTATAGATGGAAATCAGTCTTTAGATTACTGGAGGCAAATCACGCAACAGTTTTTTATGTTGCAATCTGTTCGGACACTAGTATCAAAACATTGAAAACATGAAAAAAGTCACCTAATTATTCCTTATCTGTTCAATTGAACTCCTTAACTTTAGATTTAACTTAAGATCCACGTAATTCTCTAACTGTAATAGTTGAGCTAATCTTTCCATCTACCTCCACCCACTGCAGCAGTACCCCTTGGGTTAGGTTCAGCCCTGCTTGATGCTAGTCTAAATGAACCATAGTATAACATCTACCATTTGTTTACCTTGCAAACAATTGTGTTCTGATATTCAGTTTGTTTTTTGTTGTTTTACATTTTGCAGCAGGACATCTAAGACATCCCTCCTTGCAAACATCAGTTATTTTGAATCAAACTCTTGAAAACATCTCAAACAATAACCTTATTCTAGTTTTAAAGAGCACAGTTCCTCCTGCTCAGGGCAGCGGGCCAGTGTCCACTTGTACGAGGCGTGCCATCACTCTCGTCTTCGGGATCATCTTGCCAACAGGAACTCCCTAGCTCCTCTCCTAGTTTCCTGCCATTGTTCTTCTCTTTGCCACCAGGCGCAGGCTCCTCCCAGGATCTGGGAAAAGGTGGGATTCTATAGCGGCCCATTTCCCCTTTGATCAGCTACCATCACAGCTGGAGGAGGAGGGGTGTGTTAGGAGCAGAATCCATAAAAGTGACTGGCCTTTTGTGTGTATGTGAGACGTTTGACTTTAAATACCACCTCAAAAAGAGATTAAAAACAAAACAAAACAGAAAAAACACCAGCCTGGAGCTCTGGCATGTACAATACATGATCTTAAACAATAACCCAGATAAAATCATACTTTTAGAAAGTACTGTATACAGATTTAAGAGTACCATTTAGATTCAGATCTGATTGAAATTTTGTGATGTCAGTGAGTTCCCACGGTTTAGGTTTACAATCTATTCTTAATGTTTCCTGTCACACCATATGAGTGAGTTTCTCCTGGAAAATATCTAATCAGTTAAATCAATTAAAAGGCGGATTTGTGGATTTACGGCACAGGGGTGTTGAAAAACACCACTGTTGACCTTCAGCTGGAAGTTAAAGGCCGTCACAGCATTAACTGCTTAAAAAGAAAAGACGTTTTTAGTCACGTGAATGAAAGTGTTGATGCAAAAAAAAACCAAAACAAAAAAAAGGTTTGCTTTCCCTAAAGAGTTTTACAACACAGCTGGCTTTTTTTAAGCTGTCATGAAACCCACAACAACAACTAAAAAAAAGCGCACTTTAGCCAAAATGAGAACAAAGGGAAGTACAGCTGATAGTTGGAGTCGTTACTGTAACATACAGTACTGTGCAAAAATGTTGACTCAACCCTCATTTCTTTAGGAATAGTTCTCCGGGCTTTCCAGGTCGTATTCCATTATTTTTGACACGATCTCCAACACCATTGGTTGAAAATTCAGCCTCAAAACTATGACACAGCCTCCATCATCTTTTAAATATAGCATACAAAAACATATTGGCGCGGATTTTAACCAGACCTTTCCAATTCATCAACCTATCAGACCTGTTGTCATTGATTTTCAGTCCTGTTCTTGTGTAATTTTTATACTTGGGCCTTTTCTCCCTGTTTCCCTTCTTAAGAAGGCTTCTTTACAGCCGCCTTTCCAGTGAGACCATTTCTGTTTTTTAGGCCTTGAACTTGTGTTGTCCAGTTTCCTCAAATCTTTTTTAAGGACACACTGAGTCTTAGCTCTTATGTGCAGACACAACACTGGTTCATCTCTTGAGTTAGGAACTTTGTTTTATGATTGAATGAGTCATATATTGTGTTAAATGGGCTTAACCAACGAAAACATTTCTCCCTAAATGGTCAGAGTGGAAAAGCAGCAAATGTACAAAGAAACACATTGAAAGACGTTCAAAAAGCCTGGAGAAATATTGCTCAACAGCACTTTTAAAAATGAAAGAAAGTCTGACTTCTTGAAGAAATAAGATGTGGCTCGAGACCTCTGCTCAGTAGGGGAAAGTGGGGTAATTTGTGCCACCCCTTTTTTCTAGGAAGCCATAGAAGAAACTGATCAAGTGGCAGTACATTTGTGAAGAGTCAGCCATTTTACTCATCCTGCAAAGAAGAGAGCCTCACTGCATGAGAAATAAGCTCACTTAAAAACTGTAAAATTTCTACAATCAAGGTTCTCTGATTTTTTTGTCTGAACAGTTATAGACAAGTTTGAAAACACTTCCCAAATTTTCTAGTCCTTTGCTAAGCTACACTATGAGTCTATACGCCATGCTTTTTTTTTTTTTTTTTTTTCAAAATGTTGGGGTTGGCATGATTTGTGCTAAGGGGCCTGGGTTAAGTTTGGCCAGTGGCACAACTCCCCCAAATTATAAATATTTTAAACATATTCTTTTATTGTAATTGTAGGTTGTATTTTTACAGTTTTTCACAGTGACATTCTTAATTTCAGGCCAAAAATAGAAATAGACCATAATGCAATGAACTTATAATAAGGAGGACAGGCAGGGCTTCCACTCCTTTAGAGTGAATGAAGTGGAGAAAGGGAAGTCCATTCGTCAGGTGGCGAGGAAGATGAACGTATTCAGGATGACGTTAAAACGATACATGTAAAGGACAAGGTAGATGGAAAAGAAACAAGGCTATAAAAGGATATAAAAGATCTGGACCGGCCAATCAAGTCTTTGGTTGAGACGGTTGATGGTGCCGACACTGGTGCTCATTTTCACTTTGAAAGAAAATGATGACGGAGTCTTCCCTAGAGAAGATGTGCATAAAAAACTACCCACAGCCAGAGGGGAGCAGTGGGTAGCATCAACATGTGGGATGTTATGAAATAGACCAGATCTGTGAAGAGAATTGCAGTTAATTTCGTCTTCATTTGAGTTTCATTTTGTTCTGAACATGTGTTCATGTGACACTAGGCCTTGTTTAATAAAACTGACTTTGATGTGCTCATATGGCACAATTGACTTGTATAAAACTGGCCTCTGATGTTGTGAAATAACTTTAAATAAACCTTAGATAAGTAATTTTGTGTTGAATTTGTCTAGCTTTTATAGAGCATTACAATTTCTGAGATCAAAATATACTGTTTTACTTTAATAATCAGTGGCACAATTCAAGTCATTCTCTTCAAAGGCACAACTTACCCCACAATGGGGGCAAGTTGTGCTGCAAGACCACCTTTTTTTCAGAAAGCTATATTTCTTAAATGCTATATTTCACATCCAAAGTGATTATTCCCAGGGATGCACAACATCCTGAAAGGTGGAAGCATTACTTTCATGGCCTCTCTTTAAAGTCACTTTAAGTAAAACCTGGCACAACTCACCCCTGGCCTCATAAACCAGGGGGTATGGGTTTGAGTCCCATCTGGGCGAGACCTCCAATAGAGTTTTGCAGTATGTGTAGGACTCATAACCCAGAAAAGAGTCAGCAGCCATGACGGTTGGTGCTTCAGTCTCTAGTTTTTCCAGTTCTTGATCATGCTGAAACTCACATACTCTCCAATGTGTCCATTGGGGTGCTTTGGCTGCTTCACCAAACTGCCACTAAAAAAATCACAAGTCAACACTCACTATTGTTTCACAGGGGACTTCCTGGAGCCCTGAAGGGAAACTTTGTCCACTACCACCAAACCGTAGGGTCTGGAAAATGAGGCTGCATTCAAAATACTTTGGTTTTAAATCAGTTCTGCTGTTTTTGTCTGTAATATGATTAACATCCAATCTCTGGCTATAAAACCATTGTTCAGAGGATTTTTTTAACATCACTTTTTCAATACAATATTTCCCTTGTAGGCAACAATGTGTCAATTAAAGTGATATTAGCAGTGGGAGGTGTTTAAAAACCAGAGGGAAGTTGTAAAAGAAATAAAGATGAGATTAAGCTAAGGCTATAGAAGAAATACCAAGAAAACATATTCCCTGGATATCCAACAAATTGTTGTTGACAGAGAAAACTGAACGCCGTCCTTCAATGGTGAGAATTTTGTTGTCAGCCCAGAGTTTTCACGCCAGTGAGAATAACTCACGCCAGAGGCTGGATCCTTTCTCATGCTCCTTTCCCAGTGTGCTTTAAGTGTTTTTTAGAGGGGCGTCAGTGAGGTGGGGTTGGAGGGTGCACAGGAAGGAAAAGGTGTAGCTGGGAAATCTCATCGAGGCTCCTCAGCGAACAAGAGGACACCCCAGTCAGGATCTGGGCGCCGCTGCCAAGTCATCTCAGGGTCGCAGACTGCAGCGGCCGTCGTTTCGGTGAAGCAGGCACAGAAAGCCTTGCAGAGAAAACCCCAAAATGTAAACATGCATGTGAGCGGGAGGGCGTGGAAAGAGGAGAAGGAGCCTTGGTGCTCATGTGCAGTGTTTCCTCAGGAGATGAGGAATGACTTCCTCTCTGAGATTAGCAGAAGACTGCACAGTTTCTGGGGACAAGCACTTCCACATGCCCGTTTATAATAATAACACTATTGATATGCATTCATACAGTGCTCATTTAGCGCTCCATCAGGGTGATAGACATGAATTGTTTTCATGTTATACTGATTTGCCTTAGTTATAATATTCAAACATCTATCACACCCTCCTAGCTTCACTTTTTATTTAGTGCCATCAGCCAAAAGTTAAGTCCAAAGCTTAAATTTCCAAACCCTGCATGCTGACAGTGTCTCTATGTTCACATCTGCATGCTCATAGAAACTGTTTCATGACACAAAATATAATTTTTTAAGACGCTATTCTCTACAGGCAACCCCGGTAATGTGCTAACAGCCAGTAACTCCCCACTCCAACCGAAGAAGGCCGTCCCTCCCTGAGCCTTTTTCTGCTGGATGTTTCTTCCTGTTAAAAAGGAGTTTTTCCTTCCCACTGTCACCAAGTGCTTTCTCATAGCTGGGTTTTTTATTGGTGGGGTTTCCTCTATGTTTTTGTAGCGTCTTTACAATACAAAGCGCCATGTGGTGACTGCTGTTGTGATTTGGTGCTATAAGTAAAAATGAATTGAAACAAATTGAATTGCAACCAATTTTACTCAGTGACAGCTGGTTGTTGACCAGTCTCCTGGACCCAAGGGAGCAAATCAGAGATGAATAAAGGTATGCAAATGGAGAAACATAAATTTTGGTTTGTCAGATTGTCAGAAATGCACAGACTACATGCAGACCACATGCTCTTATATGCATACTCAGTCCTTAAGTTTTAGCTCCTGCATTAGCATGACAGGCAGGATAAGACCCACCAGTGACAGATACACAGCATAGCCATTCTTGATATTTTAAGAAAATCAATTAAATGCAAATAAAAATGATCTTTATTTACATATTTTAAGAATATGTATAAACATATAAGATATAAGCTCATTGCAATGAGGTAATATGCTCAACGTGGTCTTAAAAACGGTACAATAAATGAATAAGAGTTGTTCATGTCTTTGATTTGTAAAGCAGTGAGGGATTCATTTGTTAAATTACTCCTGCTGAATTTTACTTGCAGAAATAACGTACATCTAAGGTGCAAAGTGGATAAACTCGAGCTGCATTTACAGCAAAGGTTCTTTGCAGCAAACTGATGGAAACGTGTGCATAGCCACACTTGTCAATCTGGCTCCGTACAACTTTCCACACTTCAAATGAAAATAGCAGGGCCCGACTAAAAATGACCACCTCGACAGATGTGCAGCGAGCTCGGGCAGCAGGAAATGGCGAGAGTGTCACGTCTTTCAGCAAGCGAGGAGAGGAGAGGTCGACCCAGAAACATATGCTGCCTGACCTTTGGCTTTTTCTTCCTGTAAGGACGCCTTCCCGCTCCCTCTCTTTCCGGCTGTCTTTTTTTTAAAAAGTGTTGCCATTGGAAAAATATTTAGTCAGATTAATAAGTATACACTTATATTGGATTTGTAATTTTTTTTTAAATATATATTTATATAATGGAGGATCTATAAAACAAAATCATCAGCATTTATTTACCCAAGCCACCTGGGTTGTTGTGCTCAGATGTTGAAATCTAAAGCACTGGCTCCCTCTAGTGGTGAGATAGTGGGTTTTTGAGTTGGGTAGAATGGAGGGCCATGAGGGCCAAAATAAATTAACTAAATATACAAGCAATTCATTAAATGTAATTATTTATTAAAATTGTAATTAAATAACTGTATCAAATGTTGTAAATGAAATAAATTGATATTAAGTATTAACATATTTAATTAATCACTTCTAGTTCAAATGAATTAATTAAAATTGATTAATAATCTAACATATGTATTAATTTCATTTTGGCACTCGTGACCCTGCATAATTTCAATCAAAATGAACGTTTATTCACCTTTTCTCGCTTTGGTTTTGAGGAGGAGCAGAGTCAGTCCAAAGAAAGACATTTTATTCAAACATCCATAGTCAACAATAAACAAATAATTTGCCATTTACAGTCATTCCTCGCATTTACAGTCGTGTTAAAAAGGAGATACAAATGGTTTCCGCTAAATGAGTTTCTGCACAAAACTTAATAATTTAGTTCAAACATACTTTTCAATGAAAATTAAAAACTACTGTTAACTCTCTCTCTCTCTGTCTCTCTATCCTGGCCTTTGGATGTGCATGTACTGAAAAAAAAAGCCATAAAAATGAAAAGGTTTGAATGCTTTTATTCACTGTAAACCTTCACTTCTTATGTTAACTCGTCTGCAAAGACTTTTCCACAGTTCATGCAAGGTTACATTCCATCTAAACTGCAGAGAACTTGTCTAGAGTTCGGTGAATTTATCGACGAGGTGAATAAATTATATCCTAGCGGTTGCGAAGCTCTCGTTCGCTGTGCTTCAGCAACTTCTGTGAAACATCTGGCCTTCGTCTTTCTCCCAGAAAAAGAAGTCCCCCCTTCCCTGTCCTGTTCCCTATAATCCCTGATGATGATGTTACTCAGTTTCAGTCAACCCTGTGCTGGGGATTCTTGTTTTATGAGAAGCACACAGGGCCGATGTCCAGGCCAAACTCCTGATCAGCTTGTCCGATGTCCATGGGGGCCAAGTCCATGATAGGCAGCCTGGTTGAAGTTTGAGTCCTGTACTCAATCACCGTCCGACCCCATGCGCCATTTGATTTCTAAGGACAACAACAGAAACATCAGTCAGTGTATTTTCCAGGAAAAACTAATTTAGGCATTTTATCGAAGACTCACCGAGCAGCCGTCCTCAATGACAGTATATCGTAGCCGGTTGGAGCCTTGGGCTCTCAGTTCTTGACCATTGAAGGCTCTGAGGACCAGTGCTTTCTTCAGATCCCCACTGTTCTCGTCGTTGTAAGCAACGCTGTTCCTGCAGTGGTAGGTGACGTTCTGGTGCGACTCTTTGGACAAAAGCTGTAGCAACTTCAGCTGCACGGCCACCGCGTTTGGTTGTTCCTCCTTGTTGCCGTAGCGGAACTGAAATCACACGTCATATGAACAGCTCAGTGATTTTTTTTTAAGCAACTACACCATGCATGCCACTTCTAGAAAAGCATCCACTCCTTACCCTGGTGCCACCGTTCATGTCAGCCTCGAACCAGATGGGTTTGTTGTCATTGGGCCTTGATTTCGTCCACCAGGCTTTGCGGGGAATGTTGGGTGGGTTGGCAGAGATGCAGGTTTCACCAGTCTCCATATTGCAGAAGACCCTGATGGCATCTTTTACGCTTCCTTGGTTTGGATCAATCCAGTACTGACCTGTATGAGAAATACAAGCGCCATCACTGAAACTGTAGAAAAATCAAAATCTAATAACCAGTAAATGGTTGAAGAAGTGCAGATCCTGACCGCTGCTTTTCTGTGGGTAGCAGTTCTTGATGTCCTGGCAGGTTTTGGCAGGGTTCCTCTTGCTGCCGTCAGGACTGCGGAAGTTCTGCAGATTTCCACTGAGGCTCTTCAGCGTGGCGTGGATGCCGGTGTCTGCCCGCAGTGTGGCCGAGTTCTTGTTGGGAAGGGCTTCATCTTTGTTGAACTCGGGAAGCAGAGGAGGTTCGGCGGCCACAGCGTCCTCAATGAATTCCACGGCTTCAGGAATTCCTTGTGCTTCGTAATCGACCAGGCCAGCAAAAAGGTCTTCAGAAAGTGAGGTGGGAGGTCCTGGGGATCCTGGAGGGCCAGGGGGGCCTGGTTCACCAGGTGGGCCCTGAATAATGAAAATGATTAATTACCTTTCTAGTTACTAAAATATAAAGCTATTTTTGATCCAAAGAGGATGATCTACTATGACTTTCTACCTCTTGAAATTTTATTGAGTATCTCTCTTTGACTTCTAACTTTAACTTTAGGTGTAAAGTATCACATTGCCATCCTAAAATATGATTCATTATGCTGTGACGATGAAAATCCATCCCACCGAATCTTTGGCGATTGGCAAACGTGAGTTTTCAGCTAATATTTTCATGCTTTTGTTGAGAAATCACAGGCTAAAAGCAACAAGTTTAAGCTCTGTCCAGAATGATGCTTTGTTTACAATGCAATTTAATTCAGTTTTATTTATATAGCTCCAAATCACATCTTTCCATCTTCCCAGTCGTGCCCCCGTGTCTGTCTGGCCTCCCCGTTTGTTCTGAACAAACAGCATTCACTGTAATTTTATCAGATGTATCCAATGTAATGCATGAACCAGAGAGAAAACCGTTGTACAAGCACATAAATGTATTTTGTACTGATAAAATAAGTGTGGTAAAGTGCTCAAAGTCTGACTGCGGAGTGCAGAAATGTTCCTGGAATATGTCACAATGGAAATTTTTGTACACGCTTGTTTCATCTATGCAGGAAAAAAAAAACACAGCTTCTTTCCCGCTTCTTTCACCTGTGCTCCGATATCTCCGCTGCTCCCTCTGCTTCCAGGAGGACCCATCGCTCCAGGGTGGCCAATGTTTCCTTCCTTACCTGGAGGACCGACCACTCCAGGAGGCCCCTGTGTGGATATCAGAAAAACATTTTCACAAGACGACAGGAAGAGAAATTATGTTTAGTTTTTAATGTGATTTTGATTATTGCTTACCCTCGGACCGCTTGGTCCAACGACTCCTATAGCTCCTGCGTCTCCTGTGGCACCCTAAAACACAAAGGAGTACATTAAAACTTCTAATTTCTTGTTTCCATGATGTAACCTTAATGTCCACACATCTTTCTTACTTCTGTTCCTTGCAGGCCTTGGAGCCCGGTGAATCCTCTGTGACCTTTCTGACCCCTCTCCCCAGGCTCTCCAGCAGCCCCTTTGTCCCCCTGTGGTCCTTGAGGGCCAACTTTTCCCCGTATTCCTGGCTGTCCTTGGGGTCCAGGAGGGCCTCTTTCACCCTAAAGTCAAAAGAGACGTAACAGTTGTGGATTTAAAGATGTAGCTCGAGTTTAATGCTGAACTTTAATCTGTTGCTTGCTGTTAAAAAAAAGAGAACTAAAAAAATTTATTGGCTAAAATATCTGATGGGAGATAACAGTGGGTACTCACAGTAAAATAAATAATATACTTTTATTTTGAAAATCAGCAAAAGAACAAAGTGTCTATGTTGGTGTCTGGGATTGTTGCCCATTACTATGTGTGTCCACATGAGAGTGAGAGTAGCTTTAAACTATGAATGGCAGCTGAGACACTGCAGCTGTGATGATTTGGCTTTAAACTGAGCTGGAATTACATATCTATCCAATACTGTATGGATAAATAAATAATTAACTCTCAACAGGATTACATTTGTGTACGTCCATTTCAAGGAGTCTTACAATCAGATTCAGCCATTTATCTGAAATGCAAGTGAAAACACATCAAAAGTATCCACCAATCAGAGACAGGAAGGAGATGACCAATCAGATAATGGCATTTAAATGAGCCATAACTCATTAACTGTCAGTTGTTCACACCTTTGTCAGTTACACAGCTGTTAAAGTTGAAAGGCCTGATTTAGACTTCTGAGGGGACGTTTTGTGGAGCCTACAGCGTAAACATGAGAGGCTGACATCATTATCAGTATTACTAGGCTGCTGGATTACATGTTAATTACCACATGGCCGTGTCCTCGTGTTTTACATCTGGTACCATCCATGATTTAAAAAAAAAAAAAAAAAAGTTAGAAATTTATCCCTCTTTGTTGTGGTCATTTTTTTTTCAGAGACCTTCTAGTTTTTGTAGTCCTGGTTGATCTGTTTGTTAAACTCACATTTACACCCATTTGACCTGGACTGCCTGTTATTCCCACTGGACCCTCAGTACCTGGAGACCCTGGACCACCAGCCAGACCCTCTGGGCCAGGATTGCCCCTGTCACCCTACAAACAGGCCAGAGATTAGACCACACCAAGCCTCTAAAACAAACACACAGATACATTTTATACATTTTATCTTACCCTTTCTCCGACTAGGCCGTCCTTACCAGGAGGCCCCTCAGCTCCAACAATACCCTGAATAAACAAATGATATTAGAAACTTAAGATCTGAGAAAAACAAAACAAGAAATTGTTCACTTCTGATAAGAGGAAGGAAAAACCAGATCTGTGATATATAAGGCTGAGTCATCTACAAAAACTCACATGGCACTATGATTTCCAGGTGTTTAGCTGAATGTACTGATACTGAAAACAAATTTTATGTGCTGTCGTTGCTAAAGGCCACAAACCTGCAAGCCTGTAACTGACAGGTTAAAAGAAATGTGACAAAACTGCTGTCTTAATAAACTTTTAATAAGTTGGTGAATACTGAACAGTCAAAGAAATCTGCTTTTGAGCTACAGAAACATTCTAGTTATGTTTTCTAGACATAAACAGCACTTTATGAGAGTCACTTTAGATTGAAGCCTTAAACCGCTTAAATAAAAGTCAGATTTGATTTATACAGCTCCATCTCAAGGACAAACCTCGGGTCCAGGATCTCCTCTTGGCCCAGTGGCTCCTGGTAAACCGATACCCCCAGGAGGACCAGTGCTTCCCTGAGGTCCAGGTGCTCCTGCTTTTCCCGGTTGACCCTGAGGCACAAATAAACACAAACCTCCTCATCTAACTCTAACATAAAAAATGGCACTGCTGAGGAGCAAGTTGCCTTTGTGAGCGATAACAATAAAGAGGAAACATTAGCGGGAGCACTCACAGCAGGACCTGGCAGTCCCAGCAAGCCTCTCTCTCCCCTGACTCCGGGTTGGCCGACAATTCCTCGCTGCCCTGCAGCGCCAGCAGGTCCTGGAGGCCCATCAGGACCCTGACGGAGAAGCACCAGAGCTGATGAGCAACTGAAACATCTCTGAATTTGAACAACAACAAAAAACTTCATCTTACAGGAGGACCGTCCTCTCCAGATTCTCCTTTCTCTCCAGATCCGCCGGGTGGCCCTGGAGGTCCATGCTCGCCTTGACGTCCCTGACCTCCGTTCTCTCCTCGAATCCCGGGAGGACCCTGCTTTCCTGGAGCACCTATAGGCCCGTCTGCTCCAACTGCACCCTGAAATACAAACATAAAAGTGACTTAATAAAAGAAAACTGGATGTTTTTGTGCATCAGGTCTTCAAGGTTTGTTTTTATAAGGAACTCACAAGAGGACCAGGTGGACCAACTCCTCCAGGCAATCCAGGAAAACCGGGGGAGCCCTGTGGGAAGGAGACAAGTTTTACCTCAAATATGTTCATCACCGAGTTTTGGAGAGCCTTGTCTGGGTCAAAATACTCACCGTTGGACCCTTTGTTCCTCTGCCACCTTTCAGCCCGGTCACACCAACAGGTCCCTGAAAAACACAGACACAGGACAATTTTTCACGCGACCCATCTACTTCCTGTCAAGTTACTCATTAAGAGAAACGAAGGTCAAATGTAGCTCTCAAAATAAGTAAAGCATAACCAGAGACACTTTTTTCTCTCAGAATGTATGCCAATTACATCCAAGCGACATACGAAATGCATGCCAATCACCCTCATGGTCCAGTGACGCTTGCCTAAGAACAAATGCATGAGTGAAAACTTTCAAATAAATCCTTCAAAAAAGAGGGGTGGCTCCTTCACAGTGTTGTAAAAATGTGTTGAAAGTGTTGAAAAAGAGGCATTTTTCCTTTTCATATTAATTAAGATTTTTATTAGAGCCATTGATACTGAATATATGTGCACTGCTTTTGTACTTTTCAGACTGGAACATGTAAAACTAAAACTTTGTGATTAATTCTGCTTCACAGAAACTGTAAACCCACATTAATAAGGATTGTTTCAGATTTTATATATTAAAACATTTGGCAGCGTACCTGTTCTCCTGGTTTTCCAGCCACGCCCTGAGGTCCAGGTGATCCTGCTTCTCCCTTCAGACCTGTCTCACCTGTTTCACCTTTGACCCCAGGCTGACCATCAGGACCCTGGGAAAGAAAAAAAGAGATGAATCTCTCTTCAGTTACCTTCTAGTTTAATATTCTGTTAATCCTTCGGTGGTTTTGTGCGTCACACTGTAACAGGCCACTTACAGGAGGTCCAGGGAAGCCAGCAGCACCAGTTGGACCAGGCTCACCAGTAGATCCCTGTGAACATGGTCACACACACCAATACACACAATCAAGAAGAAATTACAGCATTGAAAAAAGTGAATATCAGCTCAAATAAATGTAAAATAAAATATTGTGCCTACAGCGATTCCTCTTGTTCCTCTGCGCCCTGTTGGTCCGGATGGGCCGGTTTCACCCTGAAATGAAATATTGTAAATATTTAAAAACAAAAATACATAACCAGTATTTATTAACAAGAGTTTATTTACATAAATACAAAGTCCTTAAAGCCCTCAAACAATATATTTTTTATCTAATGTTCACAAGTTATCATAAAATCATCACAAAATCACCTTACGGGACTTGAAGAGCTCTAAATCAGTTTTACAGAAACAGTGCAGGGTCACTGTTAATCATCTTGTAGCTGTGCTTTGTGATAAATCATTAAACTGAAACAAACACATTTCTGGGCTGAAAAACAGCTTTTATGCTTACCTTCACTCCGTTTGGTCCACTGGAACCAGCAGGTCCAATGGGACCAGGAAGCCCCTGGTGCAATGACATGAGGAAATATATTAGACATAATTTAGACATATATTAGTCTTTGCAGGCTGCAGGTAGTGAATTTTATTTTTATTTTTATTAGTAGACTATGATTTCATATGTTGTTTTTCACATTAACAATCTTGATTTTGTCTTTGCACAGTGGACTTGGAGAGAAATCATAAAGTAAACCAGCAGAATTTCGAGGGATTTATATTTGGATTTAATCACAAACTTGCTTCAGGTGAAGTGAAATATTTCGACACACAGTTTTTTCATCTGCAGTAAGGATCACGGTTATGGGGACTCACCCTCGCTCCATCAGCCCCCGCCTTTCCTTCTGGTCCTTTTTCTCCAGTAGCGCCCTGTTAGAACAAATCAGGTTCACTTAATGGTTTCTTAGTTTTCCCTCCTTTGGTTCTGATTATCCCCAATATCTCGAGGTCTCACAGTACCTTACATTTTGCTCCTCTTACAGTCATGCTATTGGTAAAGCTGCTGTCTTTTTCTTTGGAGATGGTGTAATGAATGTATTCTTTAACTTACAGCATCTCCCTTCGGGCCTGAAGATCCGGGTATGCCTCTTTCTCCTGGGATCCCCTGAAGTCCTGGACCTCCTGGCTCTCCAGCAGCACCCTTGGGTCCATGGCTACCCTAAAATGTGCAAAGTAAGCAGCAAGGCTTATTATAAACAATTTAATGCAAGCAATGAGTCTTTTTGTTGTTCAGGGTTAAGCATCAGTAGTTTTATGGTTACCATACCTTTAGCCCATCTGGTCCGGGTGCACCTGGACTACCTTTGGGTCCCTGCAGCCCATTGGGCCCAGTTTCACCTCTTTCTCCTGGAGAACCTCTCTCTCCCTGCAAGAACAACCAAAATCTAGTTGGTATTGCTTTCAGAACTGCACATGATTATTTGCAGCTAGCAGGTTTTTAATTCTATCCATCAAGTCTAACAGTCTGCAGTCCATGAACTAACCTCAGCTAACGCCAGCTAACAAAGTTAACTCGGTGGCGAGAAGACTTCAGTAATAGAAATCACACAGCAATAGTACATTCATGTAGTTGTAAAAAGCATGATAATATATCAAGTAATCCAAAGTATTCAGAATACGTTACTCACATTAAGTAACTTAACGGCCATGTATTCTGTAATCTGTAGCATTTTAAATGTAACCTTCCCAACACTGGATGTGCTTAGTGCTAACGTGCAACAGTTTTCCAATTTCATTGTACTATCGTACTAAGCATGACTGTGCAATGACAATAAAGAGTTATCTTTATAAGTTATCTTAAATAAATCTGTTTTGCTGCATGTTAATCTACAGGTTTTGACATTTTATAAAATACGAACAAGTTAAAAAAAAAAGAACATTTTGTATTCGCTGTTTTTTCACATATAATAATAATACATGCATCTTTTAATTAAGTTAATCCCATTTTATACAATTTTAGGATATATTTCCATTTATGTTCTAAAAATCCTTTCAGACTGGTTACCAAATCAAACCTTTTTAAAACTTTTGACATTTCAAGAAGAAACTCAACTACTAAATCATCAATAAGTTATGAAACTAATATTTGTTTTCTATTTTAGATCCTTAACTCTTACAGCTCATCATCATTAGCTGGAAACAAGTTCAACCGAAAAGAAAAGTAAAATTTATAACAATCATCAGACGATCAAAATCAATCAATGAAAACACAAAGGGATGCACCGAAATTCTTATTCATACGATGATTAGAGCTATGGGTGGGTTACAGAAAATGTTCATGTTTCAAGCTGGACTGTGATGATCTGAAGTTTCAGAACTGAGCAATAGAAAAGTGGAAATTGGACTAACGGACTTACTCTTGGTCCTGTAGCGCCAACTTCCCCAATCTCTCCTGCAAGGCCCTACAAAAAAAAAACAAAACATTAAGCAGATTTTACATGCTGTATAGAAGTCCCTGCACAATTTATATTATGTGGGTTAACTTGAAAAATATTTTAAAATACCCGAGTCGTACCTTGTCACCTGGCTTTCCTGACTCTCCGGGTGGGCCTGGTGTTCCGGGCAAACCCTAAAAACACCCCAAACAGTTTTTATTTTATTTTATAATCATAAAAACAATAGAGAAGAACTTTAATCGTGGCCAATCTCCTTTTTTACCTGGTTAAATAAATAAAATAAAGAATTAAAAGTGAGATTGAGCTCCAGTGATAGGAACTAAATTCTTTGCGTTATGTGATGAAGAGTACCTGGAAGCCAAACACTCCCTGAGATCCCTGCTCTCCTCTCTTCCCTGCAGGACCCTGCAGGACAAACAAACACATTATATTAAAAACATAACTGTTTACATTATTAATAATGAGAAGCTCTCAGCTGATACGGATGCTTACAGCTGGGCCAGGTGGGCCGGCGGCGCCTCTCTCTCCATCTTTTCCATTTGGTCCCTAGAGGACAGTAAAGAGCAGCATTTATCAGCATGTTTGTGCTTGAGATGAAGAGCGTGAAGCCTCAGCAGGAAGTATGAGCTGTATTTGTATCAACTTGCCCTTTGACCTGGAGCTCCTGGACTTCCAGCTTCTCCAGCCTTCCCAGCATCACCCTAAAAAACAACAGGGACCATCAATCAGCATATTTTGTGTTATTATGGAGCTTTTTTTGCATTTATTTTTACAAATATATTCATCTGGCTTCTCTCATTAGGCTTATCTAGCCACACTCATTCGTACTGACTAGGAAGCCCTTTGGTCCCGGCAGGCCCATTGGCCCAGCTGGGCCTCTGTTTCCAGTTGAACCAGCTGGGCCTTGTTTGCCGTCGTCTCCAGCGGATCCCTGAGAAGACAGAAACACATTTACTGCTGAGCATGTGTGTGCAAATCTACAAGTGGTGAAAGTTAATGCATTTGATTACATACCACCGGTCCTTGCTTCCCCTCTGCTCCCTGGGCACCTATGAGACCTGTGAGACCCTGTGAAGTAACACAAACAAGTCTTTTAAATGCTGAATGAAACAAGAGTTTCTGGTTAAGTTCAGGTGAGTTTGAGGTTTTTTTTCATCATCCTTTCTGACTCTATTGGGGACCATAATTTGCAAACTAAGTACTATATTTTAATAAATCAGACTTCAGATTTGTGTTTGATAGCATAAGCTCATCCGAAAAAGGTTACTGAAGTCATAGTAGAATAATTTCTTTCATACATGTTTACATAACTTGACTTATTTTTTAAGTAGAAAGGTCGCTCTCCAGTGGTCATAAGTAGGAATGCAGGTTTAAGGCTGCAAGGCCACATATTTTTTATATGCAGTTTTTTATATGCATTATAAAGACTCCAAGCAAAGCTAGCACTTCTTGTCACTAGCTAATTCTGCTATGCATGTTTATTTAAATACCAACTTAGAATCGCTCTTGAAGATTGCAGTTTAAAACAGAGTATGGCCATAAAATTCAGGCACATGCAAGTTTCTCAAGGATAATTTAATGAAGATGCAACACCTAAAGACCAACTAATTTCAGATTAACTTTAAGTCAGTTTGCTGTTGAAGCAGCCTGCAGTGCAGCAATCTGAATAGATGAATCTGTGCATTCCCTGACCAGTTGGCAAGCAGTTGCTGGAGTTTTGAACTTTGAACCATAATAAATAATGTATACTATATAATGACCCTGTGGGGAAATTACTTGTTTTTCTCTGCATTTGACCCATTCACTCAGTGGGCCGCCACTAAGCAGGCGGCCGGGGAGCAGTGTGTAGGGACAGTACCTTGCTCAGGGGTACCTCATGGTAGCTGTTCAGTGGATTCGAACCCCCACCCTTCCGATCATGGGGCAACCACTCAACCTACTGAGCTATCCCTGCCCTTACTGAGCCATCCCTGCCCTAAATCACAATAAAGTGCCATAATAAATATTAATAAACAGAATAAATATGGATCATACGTGAGATTTTGGGTCATATAAAACAGAATCAAGAGGCAGTATAGAATAAAATGCGACTATTAGAGCAGAATAAAATCTTGTGCCTAATAAAAACTTAAAAGCAGTTTACACTCTGAAATCACAGGTTCTGGTTTAGCATTCTGTGATAGAGAAGATGCTGTGAGAAGGTTGAGAAGGATCAGTTATGATGCTGGGACCTCTGCTTTTGAAGGATTTGAAGGATTTCATGGCTGCTGAGGTCAGAAGTCTTTACTCTGAAGTTAAATATCACCATTTAACCATCCTTTTATTGTATTGCACAGTTGTTCAACACTGGTACCTTGTCTGATCCAGCAGCTTTCTAGCCTGTGCACCCTCCTGTGGTTGGTGGCCTCAAAGAGTAAAAGGTGCCGAGGTAGGTATCTGGTAGGGCGGGGTCATTAAGGTCTAAGTGTACAGTGGGCCTGTTATGGGTAAAATGATTTGACAATTCTTTCCTGCTGCCCTGATGTCGAGGAGCAGGAGGCAAACACTTGCCAACTGCTCCTCGACATTGACCTTCAAAGTAAACGTTGTGCCTTATTGCTGCAGCCAACACATTTCCGAAAGCTCAATTTTTACTTTGAAAGTCAAGTTTCTACTTCTCCAGGTTGTGTTGCAACTTTTTCAAGTTTCACTATGACTCAAAGAATAGTTATCACATGTTTGCAGACAAATCGATATCTTCCATGTAAATAACAGGCAACCTGCTAACAACCAACCAGCATCGAATACCTCTTTGCAGCCAATATCATCAATCATTATTACCAATATAATTCTGGAATACACATTTTTTCCTGCGACTGGAGATTTTCAGGTACTCACTGACTGGCTTCTATGCTGCCATGACTTTGGCTTTTCAGCTTCACAGCAAATGTCATCAACCTGCAGCAACCACTTGCCAACCACTCAGAAGAGAATCATTTCCCTCGTGAGCAGAGGTTGTCAGACGCTCACTTTTATATACAAAATCCTGCAAACATGAGCAAAAGGATGAAATAAACCTTCTGCTCTAGGCAATGAATTACAACATGCGACTTTACCCGAGCTCCTGTCAAGCCCGACTCTCCGTTGCGTCCTGGATCTCCAGATAAACCTTTGGCGCCTGAAGATCCTGGCAGCCCTCTCTCGCCCTGGGCTCCCTGTTCAGAGAAAGTGCGAAATATTCAAAAATCACAGAAATGAATGTGATGAACCTGATGGCGAATTAGAGTCATAAATACTCACCTTTGGGCCTGGTAAACCGTCAGCACCAGGGAAACCCCTATTTCCTGGTGGTCCCTTTAACAAAGAAAAAGAAAGCTTTAGTCTGTCTTGTTTCCAGCGTGTAGTTTCGAGTTAAAAAAGGAATACATTAAATATATTATACATGACTGGACTGTGAATATTCTTGATGGACTCACTGTCTCTCCTGGGGATCCTGGAGGCCCGATGGATCCAGCATCGCCTCGGGGTCCACGCTTTCCATCTTCTCCCATGGGCCCTAACGGACCTGGTGCACCATGGTCACCCTAACATAAATCCATACCCACTGAATCAGTTGACAAATCCTTAACCTAACCACCAAAATAACATCTAAGATGAACTTTTAGGGTCTTTATTTTGGGGTAGCTTTGGTCTTACCCGCTCTCCCTTCAATCCAGCCTCTCCCTTGAATCCAGGAGCTCCAACATCACCCTGAAGAAGAGTTTAAAACAGATATTTTAGGATAGAGAAATGAAGACTCACATGACAGGGAGAGAGAAAATTTAAAAAATGAGAGCTCATACCAGTTGGCCTTTTGCTCCAAGAGCTCCTGTTGAACCCTGGGGGCCGGGGGGGCCAGGGGGACCAACCATACCAGGTGGACCCTGGAGACCGGCTATACCCTGGTCAGGTGACAGAGCAGCAATAGATTAAATAAAGACCTTTATTGTAAGACATTTGTAGACAAAGATCAGCTGGTTAAAGAGCTTTGCTGCAATCACTTACCGCTGAGCCGCGGGGACCCAGAGCTCCATCCTGTCCTGACGCGCCCTGTTCAAAAACGAAAATATTAATTGGGAATAGTGGTAATGTGAGGCCAGAATGGGTCTACAGCTATTTTAGCAACAAGAATGATAAAGTACAACACCTGCTGTCCGATGGGTCCAGGTGGCCCGACACGCCCAACGTCGCCCCTTGGCCCCTGCTGTCCTGGACTTCCTCTGACCCCTGTCGGTCCCGCTTCACCCTACACCAGCAGGTACATTCAGGAAATATTAAAGTACTTCTAGGGTGACTTCAGTGACTCAGAAACATCTGTCACTTAGATACTAATCGAAGTGTGTCTGAGAATGAAAACAGACTCCTTACAATTCAAGCGTCAAATAATCTCACCTTCATTCCAGGGTTACCGGGAAATCCTGGTATACCAGGGATTCCTATTGGCCCCTGTGGTTAAAGGAAAGTATGTTTAATACTTAAGAAAAATCTAATCTGATATTTTGTTGACAATCTGGGTAAATGGTGCTCCAAATATAAACAAATGGGCTACTAAGAACAACTAGAGGATAAATGTAGTGGTGGTGATTGTTTTTGTGTTGTGTGTTGGTTTCTGTTTGGTTTTCACTGTTGTTCTAGCAGCTAAAGTTTTATTTTTTGCTGTACTGCAGTCACACTGAGGATAACAGTGGTTGGAGACCGCAGAGCAACCAAAATTATTATGATCGAGTGCAACGAAGCTGTGATTTTTTTGCTGGTTCAAAGACAGGGACTGGGTCTGTGAGAGCCCAGGTAAGTAACTCTGAGTTTCCTGTTACAGATAGGCTGATTCGATTAAGCTCAATCAACACCAACTATCCAACATTTACCATGGCAACAGGTAAAAAACTAGCGGGACCTCCATTTTAATCCAGTGGAGCAAGAAATAAGAAAAAAAAACACATCCCCAAGTTAATTCTTCCTAAACGGATACAGCTGGATGTCAATACAATTTTTCTTTGAATTACTAATTATTCAGACTGTCCACATGTACACCGGTGTTTTTCCCACTCATCTTGATGTTTTTTCCATTGGTAAATGGGATTTAGGTCACTGAAAACTGAGCTTAAAAAAAGAACTATGTGTTTATGTGTGGACCAACAAAATAGATTTTGTCTCACAACGAAGTTTGCAGCGTGTTATTGTTTGTTGGCTCCTGATAGGTTAACATTTCTTGGGCTATATCGCCACCTGTTGGTTTGCCATGCTCTTGACAGGGCATGACAATTTTTAATTTGGATATGTTTTCCAAACATGGCCTCAACTTTAAGCTGACAGGGACAAAATGACTGAAGATAAAAACATCGCCAAATGCTGAAATGCTGTCAGAACACATTCAGACTCTTGATAATTTAAATTTAATTTTGTTTAATTTTCTCAATTTTCATTTAAATATTCAGGTTAACGTGAACAAAATTACAACACGACAAATATTAGCCACTGGTTAGTGTTTTATGATAAATGGACTGGTTCTTATATAGTGCTGTTCTACTCTACCTGAGCACTCAAAGCACTTTATACAACTTGCCTCATTCACCCATTCACACCCACTCACACAAGCACTTTTTCTACACAAGTGCTCTCTATCTTTGAGGTTAGTATCTTGTCCAAGGATATTTGGCATCCATATCAGAGCAGCCAGGGATCGAACCACCAACCTGATGTCTTCACTTTTAACAACAAACATTTGGATTTAAATACAACATCTTATTTTAACTTTGTGGATTTGATTTGAGGATTTATATTTAACATTAACACCACATATGGCTGTAAATGTGGTAATAAAAAATGTGCAGTTTAAAACAGGAGCCCCTTATCGAACAGATAAATTAATAATAAACCCACATTGTCCATTGATTGAGTTTCTGTCCTTTCGTTGATGACGGACTGATTATAAAGATGCTTTGGCTCAGAGTTTCCTTCTTCCTGTATTGGTTGAGTTTTGGAGATTTTTTGGAAAACTTCACTGTTCTGGTCTGTTTTTATGGAGTTTGGTTTGGTTTTCTCTTGTTGAGTGTATCGGTACTCTTGTCTTGTCCCCCTTTGCTTTTATCTGCTACCTGAGTTACTTTTCTTCTGTTTCCTTGTGTTTTTGTTTCTTTTTTCCTTTTAAGACTTCAGTTTGTTTGTTTTTTTTACTTACATCGTCCATCAGATTTTGCACTTTCATCCTGCGATTGGAAACAGCAACAGTATTTTTCTACTAAACAAATTAAATTAACTAATCTAAAGGGTTTTTTTTTAATAATGAGTAATATCATATATCCAGTATTTTGTCCTATGTGGTTTTTGTTCAGTCAAAACATGCAAATTAAAGATATTAACTTCTGCTTTCAAATCACAAGGGAGATTTTTCTCTATTTTCTGATGTGCTAGACACTAAAAAAAGAAGCATGTTAGAGGATTAAAATTATATTTTTATGTTTTGGAAAAATCTCAGGGTCTGAAAGGAGGTGTGTCCCTCGGTGTGGTCAGAAGAGTTGGAAAAAGTGGATTTAGTAGATCTTACCAGAGGACCTGGTTTACCAACATGGCCGGGTGTGCCACGTTTACCCTAAGAGAAAAACACAGATTAAGATAAATAACTTAATGTGGAAACATATCTTTGCATTTTTTTTTCCTTTTCTTGTCATGTGGCTCAATTATTTGTCTCATACCACAGAGCCGGTCGTTCCGGCTCGGCCTCTTTCTCCCTGCATCCCAGGTGGTCCCTGAAACCAAAGATGGAGTCAGTATCTCTGCAGCAGACTAATATCCTCTCTTTTTAACTGTGTTTTTTAACTTACCACTGGACCAGGAGCTCCCATTGCACCAGGAGTACCAGAAGCACCCTGCAAATCATAGACACCGAGCAGTTATGCACAGATTGTGCAGCACATGTGACCGAAACAACCTTTCAAACGTGGAAACAAGTGATCAAATTTCTGTTTGGAGTTTGATTTTGGAGTTAATTTAAAAATCCTGTTTCATTCTGAAACTAAAACATGAGATAAATGCAATGAAGTGTTTGTTATGAAAATGTTATGTAAAATAGTGTGATTCCAGTTCAGCTGCTTGTAGTAGAGGCAACAACAATTCACACAAATTAAATAGATTAGCGTTCTCCTTATCCATACTGACTGTTTTTTCTCTAGTTTAGCCTTTTTTGTGTGTGTTCTTGACACTGCTGTGTGTACCAGAGACGGGCCGTTACACAAGTGAGGAGAGTTTGGTGTAGAAGGACAGAGCATCGAGCAGGAGGAAAGATATCTACTCCCGAGGAACAGGAGGAGCATCACATGTGCCCCACAAAATGACCCACATCGGGCTATTCGTGGATGTTTCTGACAAAATGTGTCAGGAGCAGACTTCAAGAGGTTGGCATGAGGTCAAAGAGTCCATTGATGTTACGTAACCCTCATGCCGCATGCTGCATATGAGCAGGTGTGTCAGACGTATCAGAATCGTTGGCAAATGTTATACTTCATTTTTAAGTACCACCACCAGCAGCGGGCCTGCCAGTTCTGCTGTTCTGAGACAAACGTCAATCAGGCTGCACAATGGCTCAGGATGGTTTCTGCTTCCTAACTGGAAAAACTGACTTCCATAAAGTTTAACCTCCCTCACAGAACAGAACATTGGTCATACATGCTCTTTGCTTCAATGGGTCAATGGTAATTTCATCTAAACAGGTCAACATCTTTTTACCACCTTGATAGCACGAAGATGCATACAAGTGTACATCTGGGCATTTAACACTAATCCAGTACCAAATGAGTGCCGTGTGATTCAGTGAATTTGATATATTTACATACATTAGGGCCAATTTAGCCTCTCTGTTTCATCTCTCAGGTGATTGAGATGTAGCTGTCTAACTAAAAGTGTCTCTGTTTAAAGCTAAAGCACATAGACATTTACAGTCACTGGAATCACCAGCTAACTTCACAAGCTTGTATTTGGACACCGTCGAACCATTAAATAATTTTTTTTAGATAATTTAAAGCAACTGCACTGAATATTGTTCCTTTAAGACTTAAACTATAATTCCTACTATTCTCTCAAAAGTGAGAGTTAGCTACCTTCTCTCCAGCTGCTCCAGCCTTGCCTCTTGGTCCAACAAGTCCACTGTGTCCCTGTTGTAGAGGTTTAAATTCACAGACTGGTTAGTTCTTGATATTTCATACATGAAAACTAATGAGTAATAATGAGGAAAAAGGACTTACTTTGTGCCCTCTCAGTCCTGGATTACCTGGAAGTCCTGGGAATCCTCTTGCACCCTGTATTCAAAAGTAATCACATCATTCCTGATCGCGTTTTCGCTCACTGTCTCTCAGATTAGAGTAGGTTATTGTATCACTATTATCATGACAATAGTAGGATTAAATATTTTTTGGCATGACAACTGGTTACCGCTGATCCTGGGTATCCTGGTTCTCCGGTTGCTCCTGCAGGTCCGGGTTGTCCCTGGAAAAGACCATCAGGTGGTTATGGAATAATTACAGATAAAAGAAGAATCCTCATCAGTATCTGTTACATGACTCACATCAAGTCCAGGTTTTCCTGGTGGTCCATCAGGTCCTCGATGACCCGGCTCCCCCTGCAGACACACACGTACAGTCACATTTAAATTTCACTCTTTAACATGTAAAGAAGCATTAGAGTTAATCCAAGATGAAGAAACGAGTGTACCATCAGTCCTGGATCTCCAGCTTCTCCAGGAATTCCTTGACCACCAGCAGGACCCTGAGCAGGAAAATTAAAGGTCACATTTTTAGGCACACTTCCTACAAAGTAAAACTAATATTTGGCTCTAAAACTTCATTAGAGATAAAGACTCACTGGTGGTCCAGACGGTCCTGGAAGTCCTCGTGGTCCTGCTTCACCCTGAAATGGCAAACGATTATGCACTGCAGTTTAAACTCTTCAAGCTTCCGGATTTTGCATATGTAAAATATGCAGTTTAAAAGTGCTCACCCTGGATCCTGTTAGCATTGCAGATGGACCCGACTTCTCGCTAAAACCCGAAGCCATCTGTGTCACCAGGTTACCCTACCAGGAAGAGGTTGATCCAAAATGAATCATTCATGGAGAAAATTTGATTTGTTTGGTTTTTTCTTATGAAATTTGCATTAACTAATTAAAAGAAGTTGGAGAGCAGCTCACCCCAGGGTGCGAGGGATGCCCAGGTGGTCCCGGTTCTCCTGGATTTCCTGGTATACCGGGCTCACCATCAAATCCTGGAGGCCCTGGGAAACCCTGCAATTTGCATAGGTTAATGAGTGGCACCCAGAAGGTACTGACTGGTTACATGACCAGAAGCTTAATTCTGACATTTTGTTTACAGTTTATGATTTTACTACAGTTATCCACATGTGAATAATGTGTAAATGTCAACGAGAGGGTGTGGTATCAGATTCGCTGCATCTACTTGAGGACTTTGAGGGCCTTGAGGTGCTTAATGCACCTTTATACTTGAAAAACTAAGAACCCCCCAGCATTCAGTAGCTGGCAGCTACTGAACACTGTTAGTAGCAACAACTTGACAAAATTATTTCCTGTGGGGCTTTATCAGTCTCTCACACTGTGGTGGAGGAGTATCGGTCCACGCTTGAGATTTTCATTGAGATTTTTGGTTGTTCATTTATGCACAGCTCTCTTAAGGTCCCATCACAGTATTTTAACTGGATTGAGGTCTGGACGTGGACTGGACCACTGCAGCACTTTGATTCTTTTCTTTTTCACTCATTCTGTTGTAGATTTGCTGCTGTGCTGTTAAGGTCAAGCTTTATCTGTCTTTTGTGGCTTGCTCAGATGCAGCTTTGCAAACCTAAACTGTGCTGGCATGTTTTTTCTTAGAGAGAAGAGGCATTTTCCTGGAAACCTCTCCAAACAACCTATAACAGAGGCCTACAGAGTCTGACATGTAGCTCTTGGGTTGTTGCCTCATTTTTGAACCTGCTAAGGATCTGATGACTTTTATTACATCCTGATAAGCAAAACACTACAATCTTTACCACGACTGGCTATTTTATGCTACACTATTGAATGTTCATATTAAACAAACATATTAGATAAACTTTAAAACGTGTTTAAAGTAATACATGATTGCCAATGTTGTTTATATCTTTATCAATATCTGGCATCAGCCTGTCATCAACTTATTTGTATGTTAAACTGCTAAAGACTCACTACAGCTCACAAGCACACTGTGCTGCCCCTCTACAGCTGTCCAGAAGTCAGCCAATCAGAAGAAACTGACTAAAAGGAGGTGGACCTAAAGCTGGTCATACACTGTGCAATTTTTTCAGTCGCGTTTCAGCTTCTGCTCAAACTGCACGATTGACTCGCAGGGGTTAGAAGTTCATAGGTCACGATGCAGGGTCTCACACACCGATGCTCTGATGTGACCTGAGTGCTCACCGTAAAATGAAGGTTATAACAGAAATTCTGTCGCTCACTCTCCCTCTCCGTCTTTCACTCACACAGACACACCACCACCATCAACTTTGCTAAATTGCAAATGAAAAACATTGATCAGGCAGCTGTGATTGAGCAGCAATGTAGATCCAACTATTTTCACGGTTGTTGTGGTCGTGATAATTTTGTGAGGCCACATTGAAAAGGCTCGGATAAGCTTGCCATAGTTCTACAAGTTGTGCCTCCATGGCTTGTGTCCGGATCACACGCTGCACTGCCGTGCTGCGCCGTCTTTTTCGCTGACATTTGTGTTTGCGCGTGCGCAGTGTGAGAAGCTGCGGTGACAGCCTCACGATGGTCACGACCAAGCGATTGATGATCGGGAGCTGGTCGTGAGGTGTAGTGATGGGATTTCCGGCTCTTTTCAGAGAACCGGCTCTTTCGACTCGGCTCACTAAAAAGAGCCGGCTCCTTCGGCTCCGAACCGGCTCTTCAGGGTGTTATGTTGCTTTAATTAATTTATTATTAACAATAATATAAAATTATGCACAAAAGGAATTACTAATGTAAAAAAGATTGTTTTATTTATATATGTTTATATATAAATATATGCGGCGGCCCCTAGAGACAAAAAACGTACAAACTCCAAAACACATTTCTAGCGTTAACTGAATTTCCAAAACAGAGCTACTAGATCACTTAAATTACACAATTGAAAGCATATGTGTATTGTTTGTGTATTTATACACAAGCATTCATATATATTCAAATAATAAATAAAAAAATATGCTCATTTACCTGTTACTACCACACACCAAATCTGGTTGTTGGTACTTCCTGGCTTGTGTAGCCACTAAGTAACAAAAGCTCAACACTACTGCGCCTAGCATCCTAGAGCACTTCTGTTGTGTTTTGTACGTGTTTTGGAGTTTTTACGTGCTTCTGAGTTTTTACGTGCTTTGTCTGTAGGGGCCACCGTAAATATACTTTTATTTATTCACTCCACATAAAATGTAATAAATAAATCATATAATACAAAAACCAACTATTCACATTTCAACTTTTAACTATTTAAATTTTCAGCTTTTTCCTTTTAAACAAATTTAAAGTGAAACAACACAAAACACTGCAAACCACAACACAATTAAATATAAATTAAAATATGAAAACAAAAAGAAGATGCATATTCTCTGTCATATGGACCTGCATGAATAAACTTTCTGAATCCTTTATCATCCACAACTGAAATTAGTTGTGGATGATTACTATACCTTTCTAATGTGACGCTGTTGCCCCTGGCTCTCTTTCTCTCCCTCCCGCTCTGTTCCTGTGCTACTGTGAGTGTAACTACCGCCCCTCCCCCTCTTCCCAGCGCAAAAGCACAAGACAAGGCTCGCATGCAGAGTGAAGTGGAAAAAAAGTGCGAGAGAGAGGGTGAGAGAAAGAAAGAAAAAAACCCACGGCTTGCGATAAGGAACCGGCTCGCGTTGTTCACGTCAAAGATCCGGGTCTAAGAGCCGTGTAGTTCGCAACCGACAAATGACTAGTGAGTTGTTAATCGCTTCTCGTTACCCCACGTATACTACACGATGCACGAGACACAGACGATGAAGGCCAAAATCAGGCCGATCACCAAAACGGTCGCACGACTCAAAAATCGGCTCAAAATGGGGCAAAAAAATCGCACAGTGTAAGCCCAGCATTAAAGAGGCAGCACCTAAAAAACATCTTGTTTAACATGTTGATGAACTGCGGGCTGCAGTTGAAGTTGCATTGTAGCATTGCTATGTAGCATTCTCACCAAAACAAACAAACAGATTTTTAGTTATGATGTTGTGTTTAAATTAAACTATCCAGCAATTAAACATTAACTGTGGTAGTATAACAGTTGCAGGAGCTATTTTCTTTCATCGTGGACATCACCTATTAACTCATAGGTCCACTAGTTCCCTGTGTATTGGTTTCAACTTACCCGTCTGCCTTTAAAGCCTCTTGGTCCAGGGCTTCCCTGAGCCCCTGGAGGACCCTGAGCAAAGAGAACAAGCCATAAGAGCATTGAAACATTGGTCACTGTCTAATTACTGGAATAATCATGCAGTGAAAATAGTATACACTGTAAAAAAAATTATAATATAAAAGTATTTTACTGTGTATTTTACAGTTCTGTACTGTTCTTCTAGTCTATTCACATAATAGACTTCAAATGTAAATTAACGTAAAATCACTGTAAGTGTCATAAAACATAATTTTCTTGTTTTTTAAATGTATCTGTCTGTACATATGCATATTTAGATTGTTAGAATACATTCACAAATGTATCATAATTTCACAAATATTTGTCCGTTATTTGAAAGATTGAACTGTTAAATTCAAATGTAATGCTATGGAAAAATATATAAAATGATTCTTATGAACTTTTTTTACATCAAATAATAATTATTATTATTGTTATTTATGGCGATCGTGGCTCAAGAGTTGGCAGTTCGCCTTGTAATCAGAAGGTTGCCGGTTCGAGCCCTGGCTCAGATACTCTCAGTCGTTTTGTCCTTGGGCAAGACACTTCACCTACCACCTACTGGTGATGGCCAGAGGGGAATTATGAAGTGGAATTGTAAAGCGCTATGAGGGTCTCAAAAAGCGCTATATGAATGCAATCCATTATTATTTAAACCAACTGTTAACTGTATATTTCTGTACATTGAAGTATTATTATTCGTATTGCCGCATTCATTGACCTTGTTTATAGGTAAGTTCATTGTTTAATCACATTAAAATGTTCCTAATTTAATGTTTAAAAGCACTTGAAAAAGGCAAAATCGCATGTAAAATTAGGGCAACAAACTGTATTGTCATTACTGGAAATAACCGTATTTTCATGAGAAAGTTATTTTCTGTTATTTTCTGGTATTATTTCGGCGCCCCAGCTGACGGAATATTACTTTTTTCTTAGGATTTTTTTTTTTACGGTGTACATGAAAGCATTTGTCCTGGTAATTGTAATAACACATGCTAGTATTGCATTTTGCTGCCCTCTACTGTGACTCCAGTTATCATGTGTAATACTGTGACAGCAAACAGAAAGATAACAAGGACAGACAGGGGGATGAAAGAAAGAAAAAAGCTCACCGAGGGTCCTGAAGGTCCAGGAATCCCCACCACCTTCACAACACAAGAAAAATTAAGTTCATTAAATGAATTATTAAGACTTTTATCTAGTCATAATTAATTAAAAAAGTTAAATTTATATGCAAAGTGCACTAACGCCTAACTTTTTCCTTTTACTTACATATGGGATGTCTCCTGGTTCACCCTTTTGCCCCTAAAAATAAAGCCAAGCAACACTTTTTAGTGACAATGTTCCCAATTTAAGATATTTTTCTTAACTGACTGTATGACTTACCTTGAGGCCCATAATTTCTTGGGAAAAAAAGAGAAAAAAATATTTTTATTTATTTTATTTTTCACAATTTATGTAGTAAATCTTACCCTTTAAAGAACCCTTTAAATAAAGATAAGACATAAAATAAAGTATCTAAGTTTTATAAGGGGTGTAAATCTAACACAAAGTGACCATCTCTCTTCTGGATGCAGGTAAATCTGTCTCACCTATCATCCTGCTGGCACTTGCGAAGTTGTCGCACACAGGGCAGCACTCTCCCGCGGGCGTGACAGCCTTCTCACAGTTTGACAGGACCTCGCACTGTATCTCATCACAGACAGTGACGCCGTTGTCACAGACGCACACGCGACAAGGTTCGGGTTTCCAGATGTCATTGTGATGGTAGACCTCCCCATTGACTTTGCAGTTTTCCTCCTTCTTCTCATCTGCAGCTGCAAGAAAAAACCCCAAAATGGCTCAAACAGATGGACAGACAACCAGGAAATTCATTTACACATTCTTGGGAGCAACAAACAACCGTGATCTCCTTTCCTTCCCCTGTACACATAAAGTCATAAACAATACATCATCATAACAGCATTTGCTTTTTTACATTATGAATTAGAAAATTTTAAAAATTCGATTTTTCATTTTATAACATACTCATTGTTGTGGTATGGACTGAAGTTCCATTTACAGACAGGGGCGTCACCAAGGGGGGGTCTGGGGGGGCACTGGCCACCCCCGGCAAGACTGCGAAATATTGGTAATAATTTCAATAAATGTGAACACAATAGAGAGGAAGAATCTTTAAAGTGCTGGTTGGGACTGCCAATCAATCAGTCAGTCAATAAATTAAAACAGATAATTATGGATTTAAAATTGTTATTTGGTTTTCATATGTACCTATTTTTCAGTGATGTCAACTTTAATATCAGGAAATTAACTAGACATATAATTATTTTCTGTCTCTCTAGGTTCTAGGTAGGTTCTAGGTTCTCTGTTCTATAGGTTACTTATTTTATTTATAGGTTAGGTTACTTTTTTTTCAAGTAACCTATATTTGACAACAGATGTGCCAACCCAATATTTTTTACTGGCCCTCATATGGCCGCCGCTATGAAAAAATTCTGGCGGCACCTCTGTTCACAGAGCACCCTTGTAGTTTCACTCATCACATTTTAAAAAGTTTTTTAACGAGTTTTTGTTGTTTTGTTTTGTTTTTTCAGGCTAATTTCAGCTAATCAACACATATTTGATCAAAAACTTGTTGCGGGGGGACCAGCAAAAAAATTCTGCCCTGGGGCCTCATTAAAGGCTCGTTCAGCCCTGGATCAACCATATAGTAAATTATATTTTCAATCACATAAAATGGACTTTTTACCTGTTGCGGGGTCTGTACTGGGAATCAATGTTGAAGCTGCAGTCAAGCACACAGGGCAACACTCGCCCTCTGGGGTCACCGTTTTTTGGCAGTCACCGAGGTCCTCGCAAACCACATCCTCACACATGGCGGTCCCCTTATTGCACACACACACCCGACATGGCTCTGGGCTCCACATGTCATTGTCAGCATAGACTTTTCCATTTTCTGTGCAGGTGTCTTCATGAAAGAGAAACTCAGTTAGTATGTGCTGCAACGGGCTGTCACTGGATTTTAAAAAAAGGATCTACATTTTAATGGAAATTCCCACAACTTTGCAAATTTACTGGAAAACACACATTTTAAAAATAAAACATACTCATTTATGAATCCATACTGTTGGGTTCCTTCAAAAATACAGTCAAAAAATGTAAAGTATGTGTGTTTTCTAGTCCTTAAAATACCAGCATCTTACTCTAACATGCATGAATCTCACGACCATGCCCACAATCATCATTCTGGTGCATCATTAAGCCGAACTTTGTGCTTAGAGCAGCAGAAATACATCATCACAGATGCATGTAAAGAAATTATAAAAAAGCATTAAACATGACAAAGAAGATGTTGATTTCCCAGAGGAATACACCTTATTTGTTGAATAAGTTACTTTCTCAGCTTGTTTTTTTTTTTTTTGGGGTGTGTGGCAGTAAAACTGGTCGCAGCTCCCTTATTTCTTCTAAGAAACACAAAAGAATGAAGCTACCTCCAAAGTTTTTATTGCACACATTTAGTTGAGAGAAGTGAACTTATCTGGCAAAAACTTCATGTATTCCTTTTGCAAACTGAAAGGGAAACTCGGTACAGGTTCAAGAACAACATTTCACAGTGGTGTGCAGAGGACGGAGCTTGAAAAGGAGGGCATCGGGCTGTAAGAGAGAGCAGAGTACCACTGACGCCGGGACAAATGTGCAGGTTTCATTCCAGTTTTACCAGTTTGAGTGACTGAGCACACAGGACAGCACTCGCCCTCTGGGATCTCTGCGGTCTGGCAGTCACCTATATCCTCACACACCATGTCCTCACAAACCACCGTCCCCATTTCACACAAACAGACTCGACACGGCTCTGGGCTCCATATCTGATTGTTGGAGTAGAGTTTGCCATCCGCTGTACAGGAATCTTTATGACAAAGAACAGCAGCTGACTTCAGTATCATTTTCTTTGTCAGCTGTATATAATATAGTAGCTAAAAGACCATTAAAGCATCATTGTGGATTAGTAGTTTATGGGTTTGCACTTTTGCTCTGCCAGTTTTACTGAAGAAAGCAATATGATCTCCCCCTGCTGATAAAGCAACTTCTGCCTGTGTGTCCATTTCAGTTTTTGGAGAGGCAAAGCATAAAATGTACACAGTGGACTGTGTGTCTATTTTGCCCTGTTACTGGGTTGCAACACAGATGGAGCCATGAGGCAACTTAAAATGCCATTACAGAGGACCAGTTAAACTCATTCCCAGCTTTCTACTTTCACTCTGTGACACCATCAGACTAACATTCTGTGTCACAGTTCATAAAGAGTTTTATTTATCTCATACTGGCCCGTTATGTAGCCCCTTATTTCATTTTACTGCCTTTTACTGATCCCACCTTAAATGGCCACTTTCTTCTGATTGGACAACTTCTGGGAAAACAGCCAAGGGGCAGCACCCAATGATTATGAGCAACTTCCTACTACTTCCTGTACTTTGTTAAGACAAGTCTGCTCATCGGTAAAGTAGGATACTTTTGAAAACTAACTAGTCAGAGCAAGAAAACTGAGTGATTACTCTAACAAAGTAATCACATATTATTTGAAGTCTTGATCATTTTTAATATGAATGTATGCCGCAGTATTTTGAGAAAAAGCACAAAAAATTCTCCTTAAGTGTATGGAATAATTATGCTTAATTCAAACAGTTTGAAATGGGAACTTAACTGTGTTTTACTGACCCTCCATCAACCCCAACCACCTCCTTCTATGTGCATAGTCACTGTAACTTTGTTAATTCAGTTCCACCTTTGCCCCCCATCATAATTACTTGATTCACAGTCTCTGTCTTCCACTCAATATCACTGCATTCCCATAAGCACTAGCTCTGCTCTGTGTTTGGGGCCAATTCTCACAGGTCAGCATGCTAACACTCGTTACACTTACTGAAAGTTAGCAAACAGACATTTTTTTTAATAAAATCCCTTTTAAAACGTTCTTTGTTTTAATCTCATTTAGCCCAGACTTTATCTCACTACTGATGAACTCTCCTTCTAGAAAAACCTCAAGCTACCTGTTAGCAATAAAACAATTTTTACAAAATTACTTAATAAATTGATGAAGTACTTTTGGACTTCCTTTGACTTCTTGATACGCATTTATGCAGTTTGGATGAGGTGATGTCTTAAGACGTTTTACATGTATTTCTTTGTTCTTTTTCAGTTATTAATTTATTTCAATCATATGACCTCTATCTTCTTTTGAGCATGTGACCCTGGAGCATTAAGTGAATAAGGTCCCAGTCACACAGCCAGACTGGTCAATGACCATTGGTCATCTACTGGCCATGATGGGGAAGAATGTATTCCCCGACTGGCTGATGAAAAACTCATTGTGACCAGTTTGGTTGTTGGCAGTTTGGGATTTGTCTCAAGAGACTAGCTAATCCTGGAGTAGATGTAAAATTGTGAAAAGTTGCACACAAATGGAGACAATTCACCATCAAGGTAAAAGCTGTGCCTTTTTTTTAGTTTCTCTACTTTTCAGCAAGTAGTCAACAATTGGTTGTACTCAACTGTGGATCTTCCATGCAAACTTGAGGCTGATAACATCGAATGCAATTGTAACTAGGTTTTTGGTGTTGCTGATTTCAATTAATGACTGCCATCCAGCAACCAGCCGCCAGCAGGTGAGGAAATACACATTTTTCTGGTGGCAGTATCCTGTCCATCAATAGTAAAATAAGTTAACTGTAGTTAAAAAAACAAAACAACAGAAGCAAATGTGGGTGCCTTATTCTTGCATTCTACCTGAAGGCCACAAGATGGCGATAGCTCTGATTGGGCGAAAAAATAGATTGACTGCAGTGCTTTACTGCTCACTCATTGGTTAACAACTTGCTAATGAAAACACACACATTTGGTTATTCGCAACCAAGATAGCAATGGTGGAAACAGGACGTCAACAACCAGCGAGTGACGTCACAGAGGCAACGTCCATCTTTTATACTGGTTTTGATCATAACCAATACAGAGGAAAACTCAAGCAATACTTAGAGGACCTCTATGACTTGAGAATTTGTGTCTTTCCTTTGGTTTTTTTGATTTCCACTAACAAAATGTTCAATTATTGTCTCTGTAGTGCTGTGAAGATGTGCTGTAGTAAATAAAAAGGGCCATAAGGTCGTGATTTGTAGCACACAGGACAAATCACACTTGTTATAAGAATACCACAGGTAATAAAAAGTGGGAAAGCAGTGTGGATATTTATGGAACAGACATCCCAGTGTTTGAATCTGTCCAACATGAAGCTCAAAATATTTATTACCAGTTTTATTGTCCGTGTTCGGAGGCTGTTGCGTGGCTGCTGAGCACGCAGGGCAGCACTCGCCCTGAGGCGCCACAGTGGTCTCACAGTCGCCTAGCTCTTCACACACCACCTCCTCACACACCACAGTCCCTGTGTCACACACACAGACTCGACACGGCTCTGGGCTCCATATCTGATTGTTGGAGTAGGTCGTGCCATTTTCTGTGCAGGTATCTTCATGAGACAGAACAGCAGCTGCATGAGTATCGTGGGTGAGTCCCTTTCAGCCCGTACGACATTGTGAGGGTTTCATCAATGAGACACAGTTTTTGCCCTCTCTAGTAAGTTAGGAATCCAATGTAATGGTTTCTAGCAGATTTCCGCAGTTTCCCGTAGTTTGCAAGCAAGACAATGACTTGTCTGCACTTGCTAACTACTGGCTGAATTGCAGTTACATTTTAAAAGTGTAAATGGTGAACAATCACCTTCAAAGTAAAGGTTGTTTCAAAAGGTCAACTTTTACTTTGAAGGTGAATGCTCTTCAGTTTTATTGCCACTCATTCCCAAGTTGGCCAGTGATTTCAGATGAGTTGCTGCTTCCCATGAAAACTGCTACAGACCAAGGCAATCATAAGGAGTTTTCTGGTGCAGCAGCCTCTTTGTGACCGATTTCATGGCAATTGCCATCAGCCTTCACCATCCACTCGACAACTACAGCCATTCATCCATTCATCTATTAAATATCGCTTATCCAGTTAACTCATCTGAAGGGAAAGACAAAATAGGTCCCAGCCCAATCAAGTGATATAATCTCTCCAGCGTGTCCTAGGTCTGCCTCTGGGCCTCCTCCTGGTAGGATATACCTGGAATATGTCAACTAGGAGACGACGCAGGATGTTGGAGGCATCCTGGTTCCTGCCCGAACCACCTCAACTGGATCCCTTCAATGTAGAGAAGCAGTGCTTCTACTCCGAGCCCCTCCCAAATGATGGAGCTCCTAAACCTATCTCTAAGGGAGAGGCCAGCCACTTGTATCCCTGACCTCATTCTTTCATTCACTACCCAGAGGTCATGACTACTGCTGAGGGTAAAGACTTAGAATGATGGTAAATCAAAAGCTTTGCTTTTATTGCTCAGCTCTCTTCTCCACAACAGATGCTTACTTACTTGAGTACTTGGGGTGGTGGTAACTCCTGGTGTGGAGACTGACTGACTGACTGACATGGGAATATAAATTTTTAGGGGTCGCAACTGAGGTCATTCTGTGGCCTGGGCCTAACATAGCTTGCATGTTTTTAGGCTGTGGGATGAACTGGAAGTACTGCAGAGAACCACACAGACAACTCAACTCAGGAAGTCCTCAGCTGGCTAACAGAGGCCTTCTTGGGTGCTAAGCACTGTAACAGTACATCACTACAAAATGCAAGTAGATGTTTCCACAATTTAGATTTAAAAGGTTTTTCCAGATGTGAGCAGCATAGCAGCTAAAAGCAGCTTCAGCAGATTTGGCTCAAACCACAAATTGACCAGAAACAACTGAATCTGTTTTCCTGCCAGCAGCTTTGTTATCATATCACCAGCTGTATACAAAAACACATTGTACTGAAAACCTCACAATGACCAGCTGAAAGGGAGCTGCAGGTGGATTATATCCCCATACTGAAGGTAGAGCTGCAGTGGTTTACCTGCTTTAGGTTCTGTCGTGTGAGTTGAGCACACGGGGCAACACTCGCCCTTTGGAGTCACCGCCATCTGGCAGCCACTCAGCTCCTCACACACCTCGTCCTCACACACTACAGCCCCCGAGTCGCACACACAGACCCGACACAGCTCTGGGCTCCATGTCTCATAGTTGCGGTAGACTTTTCCATTTTCTGTACAGCTGTCTGAGTCAAGCAGAGCAGCAATCAACATCTGGAGAGGTATGTGTGTATTAATATTCTTTAAATCAACCACAGAGAGAGGGTATTTCTTCTGGAGCAGTAGATCTACAGCAACACAAACCCCGTCTTTAATGTGATGTATATTAATCCATCAGGATGCACCAGCTGCCCTTTAAATAAGAGTTAATTTATTCAATAGATATGTAAAATGGAGGCAGTGCTGTTTGGGATATAGAATAAGTGCACTCTGCAGCACTTTTTAATTTCTCTAAACTGCTGTGTGAAGGTTAATTAAAAATCACCCTACATGGGACTCAGTCCCATGTAGGGTTGTGGAGAACAGCACCTTATCTACAAGGAGAGGTACTACTGTACTGCAGTGTCTTTACTTTTTTTTTTTTTTTCAATTTAAGGCAATATAATATCTAAAATAATCAAATTGACATGAGTTCAGTGACCCTACCATGTACTGTAAAACCTCACAGCCTGAACAAGAAATGTTCAGTGTTTTTGCTATGAGGTTACAGGAAGAGTCTCTCCTCACTGGTGTGGGAAATACAGTAGGAAGACCACACCAACAGGACGAATGATTCACTCACATTTCTTACTAAAAATATATGGATTTTAAAACTTCTTTAGGAGCATGTGGCGCCCAGCAGACTCCAATTTTCTCAACAAAAAGCAGCAGTGAACCCAGCGCACCGTGACTCGCACAGAGCAAAATGCTTGTTACCGTAATTATGATTAAATCCTGTCAAAGCTGTTTAAGTCCTTTATCAAAGCAGCTTTTCAGCAAGTTTCAACCTGAGCAACAGTGATCTTTGAAAGTGCACCCACCCAACGTCAGTTAGTACCGGCCACTTTATTAGGTACACATTACTAATTACATGGTTGGAGCGCCTTTTTCCTTCAGAGATTTTGGTCCACGCTGAAATATCACAAACCTCAAATCATCTCAAACTGGTTTCTTAAAGATGACAAGGAGTTAAGTGAACTGTAATGGCCTCTACAGTCACCAGATCTCAAACCAGTAGAGCCCCACTGGGGTGTGATGGAACAGGAGATCTCTCAAATCTCTGAAAAATATTTCCAGCACTTTGTTGACTCTGTGCCATGAAGAAGCAGTTCTGAAGGCAAAAAAGGTCTCAACTGGGCACTATCAAGGTGTACCTAATAAAGTGGCATATCAAAGGATATAAAAACTACCCATCAGTATATATGTTTTTTTTCCCCCTCAGGTCAGTAAAAGTAGATCGTTTGGCAATAAAACTCTGTGAAGGAAAAATCGATTTAAATGTTGTGCATATTTTAAAACAGCCTGCAGGGGGCGACTGTGGTTGCATAGAAGTCTCAGCTTCCTTAGTAAACCGTTTCCTGATGAGTTTCGGGGCTCAGGTATTCAGGTACTCAGGTCAAACTGAATAAAGCATGAAACTCATTATGGTCTTTAATTGAGTCCGAAAGAGGACAAGCCAGTATATGCTCATTGGCTAACAGAACTTTAACCACACCTCAGTAGCCAATGAGCCAGTGACTATTAGTTTTGTGGTTAGAGCCTGTTTGTTGTGACAGGTTTCAAATGCTCAGCTTGAGGTTTTATGTGATGTCATGGTGCCTTCATCCATCTTTTACATACAGTCTATGGACAGTGCAAACTACAAAGATGTCTTTTACCTTTAAAGTCAGCTAAACATAAACGGAAAAAAAAATTGATTTCAAACTGAGACACTTGATCTTATTACTAAGAATCTCCACGAACATCCTTCTCCCTCATGACAGACACTTTCAGGTAAATTGCTTCTGAGCAGTCAGTGATTAGACTGTGGTTGAATTTGACAGCTTCTGGCTGCATGCGACGATAAAAGTGTCTGTATGCAAGTATGCAATCATGTCTGCAACAGCGACGTCTCTTGTCACTCAATTATATACATAAAGCAAGGCCAGACGTGTAGTTTTCATGTCAAAAATCTATCAGCATGTCAGTTAATCAGGGGCTAAAATATAAGGTGAAAGGAGCCTGTTTAAATATTGTAATTTAGAAAAATGACAGAAAACAGAGCTGCCTCATTCAGCAGCAGGTCCTGGGGGTAAAATAAACAAAAATGCACTTATTTTCAGAACCCTCTTATTTAAGTTTTTTATACCTACATTGACCCAAATAAATTTTCCTTGAATTAAATGTACATGCCAGCACGTATTAACATATTTATGCAGTGTAAGAGGGCAGATTTAGGCACTTTCATCCTGCTGGCCTTGGATGAAGCCGTGTCCCTGCCATGAAATCATCCCAAAACAGTAAAAACATTTAAAAAAAAAAAAAAGGGGGGGGGGGGGGGGGGTACAAATAGCCACCTGCTGCAGGCTTTCTGAGTGCATTTTAATCCTGGCAGTTTAGTGACGTCCCTAAGCACTAATTATGTGGTAGAGCCGCTCCCCACCAGAGAGGCTGCTTCTTGAATGCAGCAGTTATTTCAGTGGAAACCACAGCAGCTGTATTATTATACGTTGGGCTCAGAGGCTGTGGTTTCACTTTATTTGGGAGGTGCCACACCCGGAGAAACCTCCTGCCATGAAACCTGCTTCACCCTGTAGCTGCAGCGTCTTTACCAAGCAGAGCTCTTAATACCAGTAATTAACGCTGGTATTTAATCTGCAAAAGCTCATTTTTCTTCATCACTTCTGCAGATAAAATGTAGTTTTTTTCACTTAAACTTTATACTGCAGACTTTATACTCTTGGGCAGTGCCTCAGCTATTTTTATGTGATTATAGCTTATATATACAGTACAGCATGAGGTCAATTATCATGACTAGCTGTGGTTTTCTTTTCAGCTTTCCACCCATGCTTTCTGACTACAGGCTTAGTTTTTAAACCATATTCAGTTCGCAAAAACAGGAAAAAAACAGGACTAATTTCTCATACTTATTTTACACCAACAGTCAATATTTTGATGACTTTTTATTTTACTTTTTTCATCTGAATACTTTCTCTTTTAAAGGTTCAAAAACAATGAAAATGATTGAAATGGAGAAATCCAACATTACAAACTTGGTTTCAAGAGTAACCAGGAACAGTCCTGAAGGCTATACCTTAGATTTAAAGGGTCACAATAAAGAATCCCAATCCACACACTGCTTAAAAAATCTATAAGAACCAGTGAAAAGCAAACATGTGCAGAAACTTGCACACATAAGTAAACTAAGACTTGCTGATATTGATAGTATGGAAGTTTGTTTCTGCCACTAGAAAAAACAAATCAGATCAACTTACTTATGAGTAAGTTTCCTGAAAGTTTCCAGAATCTAATCCAAAATTTGACCTAGAGATCTCACATAGGATACCAGCAAAATATAATTTCATTTGGGATAGCAGTAAAGAATTCTGATTCTGATTCTAATTCTGAACAAGCGTGTGGCCAGCATCATAAATCACACAGTTCATTCATAACAACTCATATACTGTCACATATGTATTGTGACAGTAAATGTATATGCATTTCAGCTAGAAATGACTTGAAATGACTTGTGAACTTCTCTGCTGTAAGGAAACAACAGAAATTTCAGTTAAAAATGGAGGATAAACCCACAACAAATTTACAGTTTGTAGCTGCACAAAATTAAACTTATTCACAGATTTACTTTAATCTTTACTTTCTGTCAGATATTTATGCATAACACCTACCTCGTTTCAAGGTCATATGCACCGAGAGCTTCCAAATAACTCGTGAACCTCTTTAAAAGTTAGAATAACTCTCATGCTAAATAAGCTAATGACACCAAATAGCTTAGCTTTACATATACTTTACATATACTCTGGAAAAGGTAGGACTGTAACATAAGCAGTCCACCAATAAAGATTAGACAAAGTTACATTCACCTGTTATAGATTTATTTTTATATATATTTTGTTGAATCTGAAATGAAAAATGTTAATTACACTTTTTAATTTGTATGCTACACTTGACGCTGGGGTCAGCCATGTTTAAGCAGCAATTCGACCGTCTGGAAACTAACAATAACTGACTCAGTGCAAAGTAAGCAGGAAACCAGAGAATACACTGCAATGCTACGCCACCTTTTTAATTATGTTGCTGAGATTAAGGAGAAATCTTATTGTCTGTATGTTAAACTGAACATATAGACTTAGTTTAGCTTAGCACACAGACTGGAAAAAGTGAAATGTGATAAAAGCCTAATTTTGGTCTAAGCTAGCAACTAGAGGAGATGTAAGGTACGCTTAGATGTTAGATGTCTCGTTAAGAATGAATTGTTTACTACTGATGATGCTACAGCTAGCTGTTCATTAGCAAGATAGTGTTTAAAGTTAGTAAAATATAAGTATTAGCCCCTCTGAGGCTAATTAATGTTTTATATTAAAATAAAATTTGTTTAATTAGCACAAAAGTCAAGAAACTGCAAAAAAGAAAGTTTTGCAGAGATTTAAAAAAAATTAGATGAAACTTGTAAGTTAGTAAGTCATCTAGCCTGTTTGTTGACTGAAAACAAAGCTAAGCAGCTGCCACAATTAGCTTCATATTTTGGTATTTGTTATAAATTATGTTGTCTCAAGCAAAAAAATTGACATGTGAAAATTGTCAAAACTATTCAATTTTACAATTAACATTTGAATGCCCCTGTCTTTATAGTTTAATAATTAGCAGTCTTCAAAGAATTTCAGGTTACATATCCATGTAAACCTTTGCCTCTTGGCTCTAAACATGGTTATGACTTATTCACTTTTTAATTATTCAAAAATTACCCTAAATATAATTTCTGGTCTAAAGTGATACTTATCAGGCCATAGCTGGAGAAAATGTCATACATAAACATTACTGTTAAAAAAAAGAAAAGAAGGCAGATTCAGACCGAAAAACAGCTGGTGCAGATATTTTGAGGTTGTTGTTTATCCCTTTGCAGCATGAATGCTTCAGTGGAGGTATAGTTGGATGAAAGTAAGAGATGCATATTTCATATTCAGCATAGTCTTAGTCTGGGTGTGTCTTGTCTGCAACTGGCCTGAAGTCTGACCAAAATTAGTGGCCTTCTTTTGTCCATTCCATCCACAAGGCCACATCATTATAGCCGTGGCACTCCGAACCCCTTCATTCAGCCTCGACCTCGCACTGAAATAGCCCTGTGTGCTCTTTAAGTGTGCACTGCAGCCTGTTGGGGGGAAGTATTTTTGACCCAGGATCACATTTACTCAGACATTTAATTTTAGAAATGAGCCACATCTCCATCTTTGAGAAATCCTCACAAATTTTGTCATTTCAGTGTCAAAGCTTTTTATCAACTTCAAGACTTTCAAACAGTTTCAGTTTAGCTTCTTTACTAATCGTCACCTGGTCAGTGGCTTGTAGCAGCTTTCCCTGAATGGTGTCTCATTAAGGCAAGATAAGCCTTTCTGGTGTTGGTTGTGGGTGTGAATTTAACCTTTCATCCCTAAACCACAAGGCCAGTGCGGTCTGAGCTTTAGGAGGCAGAACATCCCAGTTTAACTTTACAGGACAACCACATTCTGAAATTCTGAAATAAATAAATAAATAAAACGTGGATATAATGGGGGGGGGGGGGGATAACACGGAATATGAACATAAAAGTTTCATAAAAATACCGATTAAAGTGTTTTCAGAAGCCTTGTTGAATCATGAAAAATCAGAAGGCAAGAAATCAAAGGAAAACATTGTTATTATATAAGAAAAACATGAAAACCTTGATCAATTAAGCACATGAACTGGTGATTTTATAAACCTGTTATCAGAACAAAAGCCCACAGAAGAACAGGAAGGATCCCTATCAGGTATCAACACGGAAAGCCAATCAGAGGACAGCAAAAGAAGTCATAACTTGGTGGATATCGCTCACCATTCTTAGTATCTTCTTGGCAGGTCACGGCGATCACCTGAACCAAGGTGAGGGCCAGGCAGACGATAATCCTAGAGTGCAACGAGGGGCCCATGTCTGCATGCCAGACATGCAGCGTCCTCACACACAAATCGCTGTGCAAGAGAGGAAGTCAGCGAGAGCACGACCCCGAACTACAGAATCCAGACTGAAAAATCCCAAATATCCCTGAGTGCAACACGGCTCCTGGATGAGCGATTACTGCAAACTGAAAGGAGCTCCCTCTTCAACCCCCCCACCAACACCTCCTTCTTTTACTCTCTCTCTCTCAAACTCCCTCCCTCTCTTTAGTCTCCTCTATCATCATCATTTCTTTTTGCTCTATTTCAGGGCCACCCTCCTCCTCCTACTGCATTTGCCTTGAAAGATGGCATAATTAAAGGCTGCATGAAATTAGTCCATTTGAAAGGCTGATGAAAGAAGATGGGTTGGATGGTGAATCTGAAGAAATTTCTTTTGAAAGCTACAGTTGAGCGCTGCGCATAATTTGCAGTTTGTTGCATGAACATTTTCCTTGAATAATCTGAGGCTTAAGAACAAGATCTGCAGGAGAGTTCGCTCTTTTTGTTCCCTTGCTACTCTGCGTGAAAAGGGACACCTCAGCTCATAGAAGTGGTCTGTTTAGGAAAAACGTCTGTGAGTTTGGGGTGTTCTTCAGTGGCCTTTGGTTTAACAGCCAACAAAGTTAATGTTCTAGCTGATAATATACATTTTCTTTCACTTTGGGGTTGCAGAAGACAAAAACAGAGCTCTAAAACTGTTGCCTAACCTCAAGATAATCATATCCAGCAAACATTTTAATGCCAATTAACAATCTTTTCTTAAAGTCTATTACTTGATTCCTTAACTTGGTGACGCTGTCACTTGGTGTTCGCTCGCTCTGCGGTAGAGTATCACTTCCTGTTCCTGCTCAAACACAGTGGTGTTTCTGAGTAGCTTATCTGCTTAGCAATTTAATTAACAACTTTAAAATACATTCTTTTCTCATAGTATGATCTTCATGATATTTGTAGCTCTGGAGACCAGGATTACTGAATTGGAGACTCAGCTTCGCACCCTTCATTCACCCATAGCTAGCCAGGCCCCTGTAGCTGGTGCAGCCGAAGATAGCGTAGGCCCCGCTAGCTGTTCCCCGGCAGACCCCAAGCAGCTGGGGAAAGAGGGCGGCTGGGTCACGGTGAGGAGGAAGTGTAGTAATAAACAGAAGCCCCAGGTACACCACCAACCCGTTCATGTGTCTAACCGTTTTTCCCCACTCGGCGCCACACCCGCCGAGGGTCAAACTCTGGTAATTGGTGATTCTGTTCTGAGACATGTGAAGCTAGAGACACCAGCAACTATAGTCAATTGTCTTCCAGGGGCCAGAGCAGGCAACATTGAAGGAAATTTAAAACTGCTGGCTAAGGGTAAACGTAAATTCAGTAAAATCATAATTCACGTCGGCAGTAATGACACCCGGTTACGCCTGGTCCCCTCCCCAATCAGACCAGGAGTGACATGTTTAACCTCATGTTCTCCTTAAATTGCTGGCTGTCTGAGTGGTGTCCCAGAAACATGGGCTTCATAGATAATTGGCAAACCTTCTGGAGGAAACCTGGTCTTGTTAGGAGAGACGGCATCCATCCCACTTTGGATGGAGCAGCTCTCATTTCTAGAAATATGGACAAATTTATTAAAACCCCCAAAATATGACTATCCAGAGTTGGGACCAGGAAGCAGAGTTGCAGTCTTACACGCCTCTCTGCAGCTTCTCTCCTCCTGCTACCCCCCCAAAAACCCATCTCCATAGAGACTGTGTCAGCTCCCAAACAGACAAAAAACAAACTAAAAACCAGCAACAAACAACTTAAACTTAAAAAATCACAAAGAAAGAACAATACAGTATCCACATCTGAACCAAAGAGTAAAACAGTGAAATGTGGATTATTAAATATTAGGTCTCTCTCCTCCAAGTCTCTGTTAGTACATGACTTAATAATTGATCAACAAATCGATTTACTCTGCCTTACAGAAACCTGGTTGCAGCAGGATGATTATGTTAGTTTAAATGAATCAACACCCCCGAGTCATTCTAACTACCAGAAATCTCGAAGCACAGGCCGAGGGGGCGGTGTGGCAGCAATTTTTCACACCAGCCTATTAATTAATGAAAGACCAAGACAGACTTTTAACTCATTTGAAAGCCTGATGCTTAACATTGTCCACCCCAGCTGTAAAACTCAGAAACCAGTCTTACTTGTTATCATCTATCGTCCACCTGGGCCTTACACAGAGTTTCTGTCTGATTTCTCAGACTTTATATCTAATTTAGTTCTGAGCTCAGATAAAATAATTATTGTGGGTGATTTTAACATCCATGTAGATGCTAAAAATGACAGCCTCAACATGGCATTTAATCTGTTATTAGACTCAATTGGTTTCTCTCAAAATGTAAAAGAACCCACCCACCACTTTAATCACACTCTAGAGCTTGTTTTAACATATGGCATACAAACTGAACATTTAGCAGTGTTTCCTGAAAACCCTCTCCTGTCTGATCATTTCCTGATAACATTTACTTTTACAATAATTGATTACACAGCGGTGGAGAGTAGACTTTATCAAAGTAGATGTCTTTCTGAAAGCACTGTAACTAAGTTTAAGAATATAATCCACCCACTGTTATCATCTTCAATGCCCTGTACCAACACAGAGCAAAGCAGCTATCTGAACGCTACCCCAACAGAGGTCGATTATCTTGTTAATAATTTCACCTCCTCACTACGTACGACTCTGGATACTGTAGCTCCTGTGAAAACTAAGGTCTCTAATCAGAAGTACCTGACTCCGTGGTATAATTCTCAAACACGTACCCTAAAGCAGATAACTCGTAATCTGGAGAGGAAATGGCGTGTCACAAATTTAAAAGATCATCATTTAGCCTGGAGAAATAGTTTGCTGCTTTATAAGAAAGCCCTCCGCAAAGCCAGAACATCTTACTATTCATCACTGATTGAAGAAAATAAGAACAACCCCAGGTTTCTCTTCAGCACTGTAGCCAGGCTGACAAAAAGTCAGAGCTCTTTTGAGCCAACAATCCCTTTAACGTTAACTAGTAATGACTTCATGAACTTCTTCACAAATAAAATTTTTATCATTAGAGAAAAAATTACCAGTAATCATCCCACAGATGTAATATTATCTACAGCTACTCTTAGTACCATTGATATTAAGTTAGACTCTTTTTCTCCAATTGATCTTTCTGAGTTAACTTCAATAATTACTTCCTCCAAACCATCAACGTGTCTTTTAGACCCCATATGACCTTAAATATGATCAACCTATCTCTAATAATCGGCTATGTACCACAGGCCTTCAAGCTGGCTGTAGTTAAACCTTTACTCAAAAAGCATCTCTAGACCCAGCAGTCTTAGCTAATTATAGGCCAATCTCCAACCTTCCTTTCATATCAAAAATCCTTGAAAGAGTAGTTGTCAAACAGCTAACAGATCATCTGCAGAGGAATGGTTTATTTGAAGAGTTTCAGTCAGGTTTCAGAGCTCATCACAGCACAGAAACAGCTTTAGTGAAGGTTACAAATGATCTTCTTATGGCCTCTGACAGTGGACTCATCTCTGTGCTTGTCCTGCTAGACCTTAGTGCAGCATTCGACACTGTCGACCATAATATCCTATTAGAGCGATTAGAACATGCTGTAGGTATTACAGGTACTGCACTGCAGTGGTTTGTATCATATCTATCTAATAGACTCCAATTTGTTCATGTAAATGGAGTGTCCTCTTCACACACTAAGGTCAATTATGGAGTTCCACAGGGTTCAGTGCTAGGACCAATTCTGTTTACATTATACATGCTTCCCCTAGGCAGCATCATTAGAAGACATAGCATACATTTTCACTGCTATGCAGATGACACGCAGCTCTATCTGTCCATGAAGCCAGATAACACACACCAATTAGTTAAACTGCAGGAATGTCTTAAAGACATAAAGACCTGGATGGCCGCTAACTTTCTGCTTCTTAATTCAGATAAAACTGAGGTTATTGTACTCGGCCCTGAAAAGCCTAGAAATATGGTATCTAACCAGATTCTTTTTTTTTTTTTTTTTGCCTGTCCCGTTTGGCTCTTTTGCCATCAGAATTGTTGTCTAAAGGCAAAGAAAGATGCCCAACGGATTTACTTTACCAAATTGACCATCCCAGCCTTGCCGTAATGGTCCATTTGATTCACCTTTTATTGTTTATTTTATTTTCACTTGCTGAATACGGGACAGACTTGACTGGAGGAAAGAAGGGGAGAAAGAAAGAGGGAAAGAGAAACAGCTGAGAAGAGGGACGGGGGAGAAGGGCAAAAAACAAAAACCAACCGAAAAAAAAATGCATATATCAATCACCTGGATCACCTGTTGAGAAAGAAAAAAGAAAACAAGCAGAAGAGAACAAGAGTAATAGAATAAACAACATCACAATGATATATGGGAATATGACAGTAAATACTAAATATTAAACATTATTGTGCAGCACATAAGATCAACAGAACACAGTGTGCTTTGAGGTAGGAGCCAAAAAGGGTGTAGTTTGTGGGTGTGATCACCCGTGTGTACACCTGTGAGCATGGACGCGCTTGTTTTTTGTTTTTTAAAAGGTTTCTTCATGTAATGATCTGCTAGAGGGTGTGGGGGGGCCACAGCCCCGTCCTCCAGGGCATGAAGCAGGTATGGAGGAGATCAAAACTCCAGACATCCAGAGGCCCCCAGAACACAAGAGACCAAGGAAGACCAACAGAGGGGCAGCCACACCACTGTCCCAGAAAGAGCTGAGGAGAGTCCCAGATGAGGGCTCACTCAGCAGCCGCGGAGCAGAAGCCAGGGGGAGTTGCAGTGACGCGCCCGTGAGCTCCGCCGGCAGCCAGCCGTGCCTGAGTGACCGAGCCCCAGGCCGAGAGGCCGGGGGCACCCCACCTCCGAAGTGGCCCGAGCGAGCCCCAGGCTCCAGGCCCCGATAAGCGGCCGCCAAGGAGTGAGCCGGTGTGTACCCGGACGCCCATCCCCAGACACAAAGAACCACCAACGCACCGATGTCTGAGGGAGTCTGCCACTGGCAGGGGAAGTGGTGGTGGGGGGAGATAGGCCTCCAAACCTTGGAGGGCCTGAGATGTCCCCAGAGAGGTGGCGTCTGACACCCAACCTGACATATAGACATAGACATACAGGCACACACAGACACAAACATCCATTCCCACCCTCATGCTCTCATATGCACTTACTCCACACTCAACCAACGTGGAGACAGACATAAAGAGACGCTGTACACACGATCACACTCCCCAAGCGTACTCTACGAACCGGGTCTAGGTACCCTTGCCCCTGGAGGGGGGAACTGCACCCAGACCCAGGTGGTGTTACCCTTTTCCCTGCGGTGGGGAGAGGCAGACCGCCCCGACTCCGCAGCAGCAGGGAGGCCCCACACCCCAGACCACAGTCGGACGGCCAACTCCTCCTCCTAGCCCCCCCGCTCCAGCAGGCTGCAGAGAATGGGGGTGAGAGAAGACTCCAAACCTCCCTCCACCCGCTCATTGTAGTGTTGATGCATGTGTGTTCTAAGGTCCAATTAAAACCCAGGAGGGCATGGAGCTACCTGCCAGAGAGCAGCAGGTAAGCGCATAGTCTCTCCTGCTAGCCCTCAATGTCTATGTGTATTTAAAATTAAGGGGTGGGCAACGACGCCAGGGGTGGGGTGTACACCCTGATGGTCTTTTGGAGTCCGTGTAGCGTGCCCACCCCCAAGATCCTATATGTATGTGTAATGAGAGTGTGAGTAATGTGAATGTCTAAGTTGTGGGATAAAATTGAGGCAGAGGCAGCCAGAAGGGGACAGGGGGGGGGGGGGGGGGGGGGGGGGGTAGCCTCCTCTGCACCCTGGTGACATACCCCTATTCCAAGGCCCTGCATGTGTGGGTGGTTGTGGTGGAGCGGGAAGAGGGAGGCAGCTGGAGATGGGGAGGGAAGGAAGGGAGGGGCAAGTGACCCCTCCCTGGGGCCAGCTCCCCCGCTGACCCCAGTAGGCACCCCCATACTCCACGACCCGCCAGGGAAAGGGGGCCCAGGCCCATCCAGACCGGGGCCCAGTGCAGCAGCGCCTCCCGGCCCCACAGAGCCCGGGACAGTCCACCCAACCCCACCACAGAGAAAACTGCACCCACCCCACCATCCACTCATCTTCCAGACTACATAAGACAATAGACACCCAGGGTGAGATCTTCCTCCACCTCTCCTGTATCTCCCCTTCCTGCAGAGAGAGTTCCTGAAGAGAGGAAAGCTCCTGCAAGATGTGACAATCTCCCCCACCAGTTGAAGAGCCCCCCAGGTGGCTCGACGCACCAGCGGCACCCTGCGCCAGGGCTGGGCCCCCATGCATCTAACAGGATGTCCAAAAAACTCGCTGAAAAGCCTTCAGCTAATCCAAAATGCTGCAGCAAGAGTGCTGACAGGGACTAGAAAGAGAGAGCATATTTCTCCTGTTTTGGCTTCCCTTCATTGGCTTCCTGTTAAATCCAGAATTGAATTCAAAACCCTGCTCCTCACATACAAGGTCTTAAATAATCAGGCCCCATCTTATCTTAATGACCTTGTAGTACCATATCACCCTATTAGAGCACTTCGCTCTTGCTCTGCAGGCCTACTTGTTGTTCCTAGAGTATTTAAAAGTAGAATGGGAGGGAGAGCCTTCAGTATTCAGGCCCCTCTTCTGTGGAACCAGCTTCCAGTTTGGATTCGGGAGACAGACACCATCTCTACTTTCAAGATTAGGCTTAAAACTTTCCTTTTTGCTAAAGCATATAGTTAGGGCTGGACCAGGTGACCCTGAATCCTCCCTTAGTTATGCAGCAATAGACATAGGCTGCTGGGGATTCCCATGATGCATTGAGTTTTTCCTTTCCAGTCACCTTTCTCACTCACTATGTATTAATAGACCTCTCTGCATTGAATCATACCTGTTATTAACCTCTGTCTCTCTTCCACAGCATGTCTTTATCCTGTCTTCCTTCTCTCACCCCAACCGGTCGCAGCAGATGGCCGTCCCTCCCTGAGCCTGGTTCTGCCGGAGGTTTCTTCCTGTTAAAAGGAAGTTTTTCCTTCCCACTGTCGCCAAAGTGCTTGCTCATAGGGGCTCATATGATTGTTGGGCTTTTCTCTGTATCTACTGTACAATATAAAGCGCCTTGAGGTGACTTTTGTTGTGATTTGGTGCTATATTGAATTGGTGCTAATTGAATTGAATTACATTTAGTGAACTAGTCTAGTTGACTGCCTTTTGCTTCAATAATCTTGAGGTCTGGGCTCTGGGGAGGCCAATCCATGACCGATAGTGTTCTACTGTGTTTTTCTATTCAGGTATGATTTTACTGCATTGACAGTGTGTTTGGGATCATTGTAATGCTGAAAAATGAAGCTGTTACCAGTTAGATACTTTCCAGATGCTGTATCAAAATCTCATTGTATTTTTCTGAGTTCATAAATTATCAGTTTTAACAGATCTCCACTGAACAGAACACCACTGGCTGACGCAAACCATGACACAGCCTCCACCGTGCTATGCTAAGTTTTCAGCTAATAGCGCTTTGAGAATCAATGTATTGGTGAAAAAAATCTATTTTATGTCTGTCAAACTATGTTATCTTTGGCATTTTTCCTAGATTATAATAATCCGCCATTAGGGATAATCCGGCTCAGCGGATTCCCCAACCCCTGGGTCCGTGGCCTAGGGGTTGGGGAGTCATTTGGTACCGGGCCACGAGAGTTGAGGCTCAGGTGTGAAATTTAAGGTTTTCAGGGGTTTTATCGTTAACTCGGTTTCCTGGGTCTTTTCCCGAGTTGTACTTGTGTGTCTTATTTTGAAAGAAATATTTATGTGTTACCATAGCAACCAGAGAGCATTAAGGGGCAGAGAGGAAGAAGTTGCTCTCAATGTTGTTGGCGCATTTAAGGAGGACGCTGCTAATACAGTTAAAGTTAAATACAACTACACAGTGAATTTGTGTTTATTGTTATATTTACAAAATACCACAGTTTTTGTCTTGCTTGTATCATTTTATTTTGTTGTATTTATCTGCGACACCTTAAAGGCTGATCCCTGAAAATAAAGTCTGATATTAAATTGGTCCGTGGCGCAAAAAAGGTTGGGGACCGCTGCTCTAGCTGATGATTTCTGATGATTTCAGTGTAATTTGGGAACATTTAGTGTCCACATGAAACTACATTTACAGCGGTTTATACAAATCCTTATCTCTTTGTTTAGTACCAGAAGGAATTTGTTGGAAACTTTGCTATCAACCTGATATATCTGTCCAACATCTGTGCACTCCAGCTGGAGCGGTATACGGTGCGCATGTTACATCCATTCAATCTGTTTTCCAGATAAAAGCTGTTTGCCAAGTCACTATGTCAAGCTGATCCTCAGTCCCCAAAGTGATGTCCCAGAGGTGGATGGCAAAACAAACACCATGACTCCTCTGTCATTGTCTCCACTAGAATATGTTTGTTTTCATGAGTAATATTAGCTTCAGCTGAGTTGTCAGGGTCTTCCTAAAGTAACATTTCTCTCAGTGGGTGAGGTGGATTTCACTTGTTTCCTTTGCTGAACAAGACAGGAAGTGTTTCAGGTGCTTGAAGAACACGCTGATTTCTCATCATGAAGCCACCAGGGACAAAAACTCAGGCAGATGGGAAGTCAGTTCCTCTGTCAAATGAGAGCTCAGGTTCTGTATATCCATGCACTTTTTTCCCTGCTGTGATGGACTAATGGTTAGAGAAGATATCCTTTTCACTTCAGGTCATGGGGGTTAGACTGTCAAACAACCTTGTTGCCTGTTGATTTTCTCTGGGAAGACTGAGCATGTCAACAGTACATGTTTTACTCTCATTAATGTGATTTGTCACAATGGTTAAAGCTGGTATACGACCCTAACCTCATAAACCTACATTTTTATGTACAAAAATGAGTCTTGTTTTCTTGATGAAATGGCCTAAACTGGTGACAGAAGGTGAGGTTACAACTTAGAACAATATAACTGTGAATTACAGCAAGATTTTTTTTAAACACAAAAATAATACTTACAAGCAAATCCATGACTTTTTTTGACCTAAAAGTTAAAAAATTAAAGGGAGTGTAATGCATAGAAAGCTAACGCTGTCTTTAGCTTCTGTGGCAAGAAAGCTTTAAACCTTCAAACATACTATTTCTGGTTGTATAGACTAGAAAGCAGTGCAACCACAGGAGAGATCAACCCACCATCATGCATGCAGGACACACTGTGTGTGGAAGCCACCAGTCAGAAAGGTTGACATTATCCAAACTAAAAAAAGCTCAGATGCAAAAACATTTAATCCTACAAAAACCACAGAGGCATCCCTGACAAAGAGAAAAAGTCCAGACCGTTTTCAGGCTGAATGAAGATAGACTAATGGCCATAGCAGATGTTTCGTGTATTAGACTCAAAGAGGAACATGTAGCAACAATACCATCTGTATAATTCCTTTAATACTTAATAGCAATAGACTTCCATACTTTAAGTATGCCTTGAAAATCAAATTTTCCAAATACAGATGGCAAAAAGTACAAAACAGGCACTTATAATTACTTCTTCCACCTTATTTGTGAGGTGACAGGAAGGTGCAGGCCTACAGCAACCTATCAGGTTAACACACACCTCACTGTCCCATATTCCCTTACAAATTCCCTGCATTATTTAACATTTCACGAGTTTGTAAGAACACTCCCGAATCAGCTTCCCCATTGAGAGAGAGCACTCCTCACCATAACCAATACAAGCAAAGGGTGCCCAGCAGTCGAGTACAAGCTGTTTTTTTTACCTGGTTCGATATTTATGCATCTTTAGAAATGTTTGCTGCAGCGACCAAAAACTTTGTGAAGCAGGTGGGAGACACAGGGAGGTTGATCCCTGTCCCGAGCCTGAGTGAGGCTGACCGCTACCAGCCCCTCAGCCTGGTTACCAGAAAGAGGAGGAAGCATTTTTGGAAGAAGGACAAGTATGCCTCAACACCTTTCTCACTGAAAGACATCCTGGTGGGCGAGAAAGAGATCACAGCAGGTACATTAATGTCAGAAAATTCATATCTGAGTAAATATAACTAAATTTTATGTTGAAACATGAGCCTTTTCCCTTTAAAAGGTTTAAGATTGGGGAAAAATAAGTTTATTCCACTCTAAGTATTGTATCATGCTCCTGCATTTTGTTGAATATATAAAGACTGCTGTCCACTGCAGCCACTGTCTCTAATTTACATACAGTATTTTTTAAATCTTTGATGTTTTTTCGCTGATTCCAAGCAACCTATGCACCAATGAGCTACACGCCTTAAGGACTGAACGGGAACACATTTGCATAGGCTGAATTTCCCAGAGGAACCCACCCGAGGGATTAATAACGTTTTATCTAATCTAATCTGAAAACGCTTATCTATAAGCTTTGTGTAGGCAAACACCCCAAACAGATGTAACCACGCAACCATAAAACAAGCATAAAGCCTTTATAGTCACGCAACCCACCAAAAACTTTGCAGTCATTGCTTTGTTGCTAGCAGATTGCCATGGTCACCGGTAGTTTTCTCATGCTTGTCTGCAATTGGCTGCAAGTGAAAAAGTGCGACGCAAAATGATCATAGTATGTCTGTAGTCTGTAGTGGTTTTATGTCAGTAAAACCTCAATTAAAATGTTATATGGATACATGGACAAAAAGAAATATAAAACCCAACATATCTGATTTACTATCTGAAAACGTTGTTACCTCCACTAAAGTTTCAAATGAACTTCTGTAGGTTCTAATAATCTTTAGCCTTAATATTATTTAATTATAATAAGTAATGTTTGCAATATGGTCATCTTTAGGTTTCACAACAAATCTTAACTTAGGCGAACTTTGTTTTCTCTAATCATTTACAACCCACATGAGCAAATCTGGTAGCTTGTTATGTTTCTGAGGTGACCACTGTTTATGTTTGTGGAGTAGGAGCCCAGGAGCTTAACAAGCTAGCTAGTTAGCAAGCAGAAAAACATCTAATATGGCTCATTTGGGAGCTTTACTATTAGCTAGGCTAGTTGTCTCCCCTTGCTCCTAGCTTTTAATCCATACATAGATAACCAACTGTTTTCTTGTTATTATTTATCACTATACAGTTCTTCAGAGTATTATCAATCTAACGCAATAATAAAACAGACAAAAAAAAGGCTAACAAGCTAATCTAAGCCTATTGCCAGTCATTCTGAAAGCATTTTTCAGCACGTAGCAGCCATGTTGTTAATACTTTCACTGTAGTTAGACAATAATTTTAAAGTAATGTGCAGAGAATCACAACTTTGATTATTTCCGTGGTGAAAAGGACATCAAAGCTGCATATATTCACCAGCTTAATCTGACTGATAAAGCAATTCCTCCACCAATGTGGTGCTGCCCATCTGCTTCAAGGTTGAATGTTGTACATTCAGAGACGCTCTTCTGAAAATTTTTGTCATAACAAATAGTTCTTTGAGTTCTTTGGCTTCCTGTAGTTTGTTAGAGTGAGACATAAAACATTTTTATAGTTTTCAAGTTTTTGAGACATGATTAATTTTCTTCATTCTAAGAAAAAAAACAGTTAATTTCTTAAATAAACATTTTAACACTATAAAAAATGTTTCACTGCTGCCACAAATATTCTAAAATGTACTTTAATTGTTAAAGTATATGTTATATGTTATATAAGTATTATTTAACCTATGCATGAACAGATACCATTTTACTGTTGGGACTGGAGTCGGACCTACTTACAGTTAATGCTTACAAAAGCATAAGTTAACCATAATCTTAACTATTGTTTTCTTTTGCAGGGGTTTCCTCTTACCAACTCCTCAACTACGAAGATAAATCTGATGTAGCTCTCAATGGTCGGTTAGGGAACCACATCATCAATGATGTGGGGTTCAACATCAGCGGGTCAGACTCAGTGGCTGTAAAAGCCTCCTTTGGCATTGTGACCAAACACGAGCTGGAGGTGCCAACGTTATTGCGTGAACTCAACTCCAGGTATATGCATTGACAGACAGGGTATAACAGCAGCTCAGCAGGGGCTTTTATCTACATGTGCTGGATGTTAAAGCATCAATATCATGATAGTTTCTCAATACAGATTAGATGAAGTTACTTTGAGGTAGTGCTTTATTAATAATCAAGTAGAAGGATATATTTCTTTAATCAATTATTTATCAATTTGAAAAGTAAGCATAAAATACCCTAGGAAAAGTTCTTAAATTATGGCACTTTGTAAATCGGATATTTCAGGTATCTGCATTGAAGTATTCTCCTTATGTCCACAATAAGTTGTCTGACCTTCGACCTCTTTGTTACACGGAGAATGTGAGAAGAGGGTTTCCCTGTATAAACAATCATGTTATTCTACACCTTCATACATACATACAGGGGCTACATGCAATTGGACAATACAAGCCAGAGATGTTGCCTTGCTTGACTTTAACAGGTGTTAATGAGTTCATGTTTAATTCAAGCTCTCATTTTTTGATCTTCCAGGAAGGTGGACCTGGATCACTGCCTGATTCGTCAGTCAAAGGAGAGCGGACGCAGTGTCCTCTGTGTTGTCGTGGAGAGTATTCGCACCACGCGTCAATGCTCTCTGACCGTGCATGCTGGCATGAGAGGGACCACCATGAGGGTAAAAATACCTGTAGTTGTTTTATCTTAACACCCTCCAGGACCAAGACCCATCCAGGGTTAGAATTAGATTAATGTTTACTGGCTTTTCATAAGTTTTTTTTTAGCTGTTTGATGAGTTTTTTAAATTAAGCTTCCTTGGTAAGATGAAGAAAGAGTAGTTCATGCTTTTACACCTTTACTGGGATACCTAAACTTGTCTTTAAGAGTCTCAGTGATTTGGTGCCAGCCTACTTGACTTAACCTTTAAAGCCCTACACTCTTGATGTTTGGAAACCAACTGCTCTTGAATGTTCCTAGATCCAGCCTCAAAAACTAGATTTTTCAGTGGCTGTCTCCATTCTGTGGAACAATTTACTCTTTCACACAAGAGCTGCCCAATTACTCAACCATTTTTAATGTGTCTTAACGCCCACTCACATCCTGGGCCATTTGACCTCAGTAAGTCACATAATAGGGTGGGGCTAGGCTTCACAATGGGTTCACCCGAAACCTTGGCTGATTGTGACCCACCTCGGCTCATGTGATTAGATAAAGGATCATTAGGGGGTCCATGACCCTCTTGGGGACGTTCCCATATGGCTGAAAATCTGGGACTCTCCACCAGTTGCTTAGAACTGAAAAAGCTTCTCAGATGAGAGTTGAAACATCTTTAAGGAAACTTAGAGAAGTCCAGATGCTTTTCTTTCCAAGCTCCTTAGACTACGATGACCTTGATGACTGAGAACCTTCACAGATATTTTTAAATATTCTTAAATAAAACTCCTTACTTTCACTCACTGCCAGTTCTAGTTGAGCTCAGTATCCTGGCTTTTACTGCACAAATAGTCTTATTTACTTGAATTATTGTTTATTTAGATAAGTTTTATTGACTTTTATTGTTTATGTATGTGTATTTATAGTTTAATTAGTGATTGTAAATCGTTAATGTATATTTTGGCATAATGTGTACAGCACTTTGATCAGCTGAAGTTGTTCTGAAAATCTGCTATAGAAATAAACTTTATGTCTCTATGTATGTAATGGGGCCATGCTTAAATTCATAACACTTATATTTAAAACAAATGCGTCAAGGGCAGTGAACAATCCATCTCCCAATCATTTACTCAAAATAACGAGCCCTAACTCAATAATTTTTCCCTCACCTAATCCCAAATTCTCCGTTTAACCGCCTTTTCCATGTGTAACTATCAGCTTCCTGCTTTGCTCCAGTTTCAGATTGACGACGGCAGAAACCCCAAAGGTCGAGACAAGGCCATTGTCATCCCAGCTCACACCACCATCGCCTTCAGCATCTGTGAGCTCTTTGTTCGACTGGATGGACGACTTGGTAGGTGGGCAAACCATGCCAATCGTTAATTAGCCAATTAATTCATGTTTATGAGATGAAGCACTTCAAATGGCTTTGAAGTGTCTGACCCTTTGAAGTTTTAGCTTTAGTCTTTAAAGCCTTGCAGGCTAACTGTCACTATGAAAGCAGGTGAACTTATAGTCAACAGGTAAGGTGACAAAATCTGTATGAAGAACTACGTGAAGTGTAAGTGATGAAATAAGTCTAAATGGTCAGAAACAGTCAAAAATGAAATACTCAAAATGATTTGAAACCATAATTGTGAGCCTGCGTGACATTTATTTGAGTGTTTGAAGCTTGTCATCAATTTGGGACGATGGTGGTTGTAAAAACATCCGTTAATTACTGAATTGGTTTGATAACACGTTTCATGAAATCATCTAGAAACAAATTATTCTGAATTTCAGCTGGGCAACGTCTGTAACCTCATCTGGATTTCTGGGACTTTATCTAATGGATAAAGTGTCGGATGGCAGATACTTTACCTGTTAGGCTGCGTGACTCCTTGTGTTCCTGTAGTGAAAATCACAGAGGGACTCTGACACTTCAGTACCAGCTAGTGAACACACATTTGAAGTCTTGGAATGAAGTCATAAAGTGTTTTAAATAAGAATTTAATGTTTTTGAGTGATTGAACACAGCATCCAAGCTAATGTCCAGGCATTGAAGGAACTTTTAGACCAGGTTCAGTCTCCACACTGGCCACCCCTTACTACAACTACTAAAGTTTTTGAAGTGTTTGATACTGCAGCAAGAATAAACTTTTAGCATAGCAAAACCATAACAAATCTTACTCCAGCATTCCATAGACTAAGTTGTTATTAGAGATATACAAAGTCAATAATGAAATTTTGATTTGTTACAAAAATAATAATAAACAACGCACATCGCCTGGTTTTCTTCTTCCTGTGTGTCAGATATTTGTGTGGCTCCGGAGTCACAGGGAGGCTTTGAGCGTGAGCAGATCAGGGAGCAGCTTGGTGGTTTCATTGGTCGCTTCTCCATGGGGCGACTACGCCGCTTCCTCTCTGGGATCATCTACGGAAACCCCTTTAGAGCAGGTATGATTACAGTATTTTTCATTAAATAAACTGACCCATCCTTCTGATAGACTGAGTCCACTGTAATCCAACCCCTGTGTAGATGACCGAACATTCGAAGAGCTCACCCACTCTGACACCTACATGGACGACATGGTGACCGACTACTACGAGAAGGCTGCCAGCATGACGGACATTTCCACCGCTTACTTGAGGGAAAGCTCACATACAAGGGTCAACCTCCTCAAACACAACATCCCCAAGGGCCCCTGCGCACTCTGCGGGATGGGCAACCAACGGCGGGAAACCGTGTACGGCTGCCTGGAGTGCTCGACTGGGGGCCAGAAATACGTCCGGCTGCATGTGGTACCCTGTTTTGATCTCTGGCATAAAACCTTGAGGTGAAAAAGGCCTTTTTTTCTCACAAGTGATACAAGTGCGACTGTTTCTCACTCCTGCCGACAGCCTCAACACACCATGTCTTCAGCTGCAGCCAAGTGATCCAGTAAAAGATGTAAACATAAACCTGGTGCTATCCGTACCTTTGTGGTGTATCATTTTCAGTTTCCCACTGGCACCGGCGCATTTCTGCACGTGTGCTGTGTGTGTACTGTAGCTGCCAGCTGATTTATTATTAACTGAGGGTATTAAAAATAGATAGGAGGAGGGATCGTGTGAAGGCCAGTGAGGAACAAGTTCCAAGTGTGTCACTGATGTTGAGTTTCTGTTTTAAATTTGTCTCGCTTGAATTTCAGTTTAAAAAATTATTTTTGTTCCTTTGGGATTGTTTTATTTAAAGACATGCACTTCTAACATGCTAAGAAACACAACTACACAAGAGCCATAAAGTCAGCAATAGTTATGTCCTAATCTACTATTATCAAGGCTGTATGTCTTTTTACTAGGAAAATAAGATGTTTTAGGGGTAACATATTTCTATCTTTCTGTTCTTATTTTAACTTATTATTTAAGTGAACACCTGGTTGAACACATCATTAAAGGTACTTGAAACTGTAAAATGCTGTGCCAGGTAGGTTTGGATAGAATTTTTCCCTTAATAGAGTTAATTTGCTTTAATAAATGAAATCGTTGTTTAAAAACTGAATTTTTAATTTACTCAGGTTACCTTTGTCTGATATTAAAATCTGTCTGATGATCTGAAAGATGTAAGAATGAAAAATATGTAAAAAAGTAAGTTCTACTTTCAAATATTTTGTATGGCTTAAAGTCTATGTATGTACATTTAAAGAGAGCCATGCTGCACTTTTTGTGTAATAACAATTTGTACCACAAGATGGTGCAATGAGTCAGTGTAACCCAGGCATGTCCAAAGTCTGGCCCCTGTGGCCAATCATGGCTGTAGGTGGCCCGTCGTTTCTACCTTAAAATGTATTATTAATGGCCTGCAGACAAGAAGAAAATTAATAAAGTGTAATTTCTCTTTTTTTACACTCACAAAATACACACAATAGTATATAGTTTAATATTGATACTGATTTTCAGTAGCTCCGCTGGTGTTTCAGGTATTGCAGAAAGCTTGATCTTTATCTTATTTTTCTCTCCATATGCCAATGAAAAGTAGATTCATTTTGTTAAGGCTTGAACACACCTGATCAGCATAATGATGACTCTCGTGTTATTGAAAATAAATTGTACAAAAAAAAAGAAGAAAATTATTCTTCAAAAAAGGCAAGGAGATGAGGGTTAGACACAACCCAAAGTGAGAGTGAGTGGCAAAGTTATGAGCAGAATCACTGCCTCAAAATTGAATTGTGGCACATCTACTGACATCTAGTGGTGAGATTGTGCACACTGCACCTTTAACCCTCTGGGGTTGACTGATGCACCAGCGTGTCAAAATCACATGACCAATTTAAGACTACACAGCTACAAGATGCAGCAACTCAGAGTCTCCATTTCAACTTGGGTCGACATTTTTTGAATTGTATCGATGGGCCACGTAAAACCAGTTATGATAAAAAAAAATTCACGCCATGTTTTTTTCTGAACAAAACCGCGGTGTTTACAGCGGGAAGAACGGAAAAAACTGCGTTTTCTGTGGACAGCAAACACTCTCCGCTTGCGAGTGAAAAAAGAAAAAAACACCCCTTCCCTATTGGTGTTAAAATTTACCATGTCAGCCAATCCAAAAAATTATATGGCAACATGTGACACTTGGTTGTTTCGGGAGAGGGGGACGTTTTAGGAGTGACACCCGCGACGGAAAGCGGGCGATCGAAAGAAAGAGAGAGAGAGTTTTCAGAGCGACATTAGTGACGTTTAGCGTGTTGTGTAGTTATTGTTTGGTATTGTGCGTCAGATATACTAGTGAATGTCACATTTGTTCCAAAAAAGCCACCAAAGGCAGATTCCAGTGTAAACGCTGTTCCCACATGGAAAACAGGACTGATGCGCCTCCTGCTGTCAGACCTGCAGGGTTTGGTGTTCTCCTCTGTCTTATATGGAAGCCCGTTTCCGCCACTAAAAAAAAAAAAAAAGGATCCATAACTCAAAATTTTGAGTTATTTTCTTGAAATTTCGAGTTATTTTCTCGAAATTTCAAGTTATTATCTCGAAATTTCGAGTTATTATCTCGAAATTTCGACATATTAACTCAAAATTTTGAGAAAAGCAACTCGAAATTTCGAGTTAGCGCTGCCAATCAGTAATCTACATGAATGACGTCATTTCCATGTTACCCGGAAGCTGAAGCCCTCAGCTACAAATGCTACAGCTAAGCTACCGGTATTACATCCAGTCGTGAATGCACAGATTGCTGAGTGTTTTCAGCGTGGCTTCACAAATGATGTGTTATTAGCTGAATCACATGGTGTTACTATCAGCAAACATACTTTAATTTGTTGGGATCCGTTTTTGAGTGTGCGGTCCTGCGCCATATGCTTCCGGGTAACAAGAAAGCGACCTCATTCACGTATATTTTTGATTGACAGAGCTAACTCGAAATTTTGAGAAAAGTAACTCGAAATTTCGAGTTATTTTCTCGAAATTTCGAGTTATTATCTCGAAATTTCGAGTTATGGATACTAGCTTTTTTTTTTTTTTTAGTGGCGGAAACGGGCTTCCATAGTCTTATACTGGACACAAACTATTTTTCTTTTTTTTTTGGACTGGCACAAATAATTTGTGTACCTTTTTATTTGATGCAGCACACCTGATTGTTCTGTAAATAGATTTAAATGGTTATATAAAAAAATGCCTGAGGCCTTGATTGCATTTTTAGGTAAATAGTACCTTATAACTTTGTTGTTTGCAAAACTTGTGCATAATTTTTACAAATGTACGATTTCTATTTGCATTTCAAGTTATGAAAATTATTTGTTAAACATGTTTGTGGGTTTTATAGTAAAAAATATAACTTTTTTCTACTCTGATTTTTAATTTTTTGTCTGAAATTATATCAATTGTGCTAATATGGTATGCCAAAATGAAAAAATAACTCAAATTTCAGATATTTGAGGTTGTGCTGAAAATAATGATAAACAAATAATGATGACAAGGCAAGATAAACAGTTTTTAAAGTTGAAATGTAGAGGTAAAATCAAAAGTAGTCAAAAACGGCCAATTATACCCTGGACCTCAGAGGGTTAAATAACACCAGCTACAATATTGGATAATATGTGTTTGTTCAGCAGAACAGTGTCCAGTATGTTGGCTGATATACTTTATTTACATGATATACTTTGTTTATATCCAACTCATGTCAGCTGTGGTTTGTGAGTTATTTGGCGCCGGTGTGCATGGCTCGCCATCCACCGCTGTCAGATCCACTTTAACATTTTATCAATTAATTACCAAATTAAAAAACAACATGTGGTAACTTGTTTTTCATTTTGCTGCATACAAATTGAATGCAACAAAATCACATGACCTTTTATCATCCTTGAGCTTAATCCTAGTACAGCATCTAATATAAACACTGTATGTTTATTTAAAAAATAATAATGAAAAACACTCCTTGTAATACATTAAAATCAGCTCAACTTTTATTTTAAAATCCAATCCAACTTTATTTATAGAGCACTTTAAAAGCAACATGGTTGACGAAAGTGCTTTCCAGTGAAAAAAAAAGATAAAGAAAACAACACACATATTTCTGTGAAGGTTCTCAGTCATCCAGGTCATCGTAGTCAAAGGAGCTTGCAAAGAAAAGCGTCTGGACTTCTTTAAGTTGCTTGAAGACGTTTCACCTCTCATCCGAGAAGCTTCTTCAGTTCTAAGGTCAAATGGTGGAGAGTCCCAGATATAAACCTACTGGGAGTGACCCCCCACAGAGGGACAAAAGGACCCCCTGATGATCCTCTAATCGCCTGAGCCAAGGTAGGAAACTGGGCGTGGGTCCCAATCCATCTGCATCTTAAGGATAAAGGACACTCTTTCGAGGATGCCAATGTTCACATTTTGGACAGAGAGGACAGATGGTTTGAAAGAGGAGTGAAAGAAGCCATCTATGTCCACTGTGAGCGACCATCTTTGAACAGAGGCGGGGGTTTACGACACCAACTCTCTGCCATCTATAATCCAGTTTTGAGATCCCTTCCCAGACGCCTTAACGCCCACTCACATCCTGGGCCATCTGACCTCAGGAATTCGCATGATAAGGTGGGGCCAGGTTTCACAATGAACACACCCGAAACTCTGGCTGATTGGGACCCACGCCCAGTTTCCCACCTTGGCTCAGGCGATTAGAGGATCATCAGGGGGTCCTTTTGTCCCTCTGTGGGGGGTCACTCCCACTAGGTTTATATCTGGGACTCTCCACCATTTGACCTTAGAACTGAAGAAGCTTCTCGGATGAGAGGTGAAACGTCTTCAAGCAACTTAAAGAAGTCCAGATGCTTTTTTTTGCAAGCTCCTTTGACAACACACATATTACCAATATTGTACCCGGTGTTATTTAAAAAGCAGATTAACCACAAAGACCTGGGGAAAGATAAAGCCACCTTGGGGAAATGGGGAGAGCAAAAAAGAAACAGGTTGTCATAAGTTACGCATCAGCACAGGTAATGAAAACCACTAGTGAAACACTGCCCCCAGTGGTAAAAGATGTAGTCAAATTCTGCCAGTGTTAATCATAAAAAGTACCTTTAAGATAGCTTTAGAATTTGTTTACTTTATTCTTAAGAAGTATTGCATATTTATTTTAAGCTGAACATCGTGCTCTGGGATACTTGGTCAAATACTGTCTCTGCCAGTGACCAATACTTACATAAGTCTCCCTTCAGAAATCCCATCTTGAGAATAACACGTCGGTGTGCAACCATGCGGGGTAATGGCCATGTGTCTGACTTTAACTTAGATAAATTGAGGGTGTGAGTCCCCAACTGAGAAATAAACTGGTAATAAAAGCAGTTTATTACCAGTGATAAAAGCAGTTTATTACCAGTGTCAGAGAAGATACTCTCGCCTCCTCTAACAACACTGTGGAGTAATTGCCATCTGAAGGATAAAGACTAAATAACTCTATATATGTGCTATAATGACATCTAGCACATATACTATCTTGCTCTACTTCCAAAATGATCTTTAGTTGCATAAACATGACTGATTAAAAAACATTAATATTATTAAAATAACACAGATAACACAGTCACCTCCAACATCTACATCAACAGTCCAACATTATTTGTCACCATCCAGATTTATGAGTTCTAAAAAAAGGTCTGGCCTATACAGGTGGATACACATGTTATGAAGGGGGGAGCTATGCATGTAGTCAAACCCCTTTTTTATGTTACAACCTTGTACTTTAACCTCCTTGTCACCAGAGGGCGCCGTGCAGTTTTCCAAGTCAACTCAAACCGGATGTGTCGACTGTCAACAAAACGCATCACACGTGTGGAGGAAGAAGAAGCATGTTGGTCTCACGTTCATAGTCCTGGGATTTATAAAGAGTTAAAAAGAAGATTAATGTTCTGAAGTTAATGAATATTTAGTAAAATGAAGTTTGCTTATAGGGTAAGTGCGCTGCTGTTAGCGACTTTGCTATAGTCGCGATGCTTTGGTAGCGGGAATGCGTGTCAGACCAAACTCCATTTAAAAAGTTTTAGACTTAATAAGTTTTTCGATGTTGGAAGTGCTGTAAACATTCAAGTGTTTTTGCTTTCAATGGTATATCATTCATAATTATTTCGGCTTGTGTATATAATAACAAAATATCGGTTTAGTTGTGCGTGTGTGTCTGTGTTTTAATACAGTTTAATGAATCTGCCTCTGAATGTGTTGAATTCCCACGTTTTGACAGGAACTGCATACACTTGGCTGATGATCAAAAGTAAAATCACTTTTTTTTATTTTGTAGTTTTCCAATTTGCTCGGCGCAGTCTATCGCCAGGGAAATTTGAACTTCTCCAGAGATGGCAACGTTGTTATCAGTCCAGTTGGGAACAGAATCTCTGTCTTCGACCTGAAGAAGTAAGACAAACAGTGGTATAGGACACATACAGGAAAGGGTTATCTGTAAAGTCCTGTCCTACAACATCTGGATGCAGTGTCCAGCGTCTAGATGTTATTGGATCTGCAAAGAGAAGAGTTGCATGCACTGTTTTTTGTGGTCACTTAAAAGTATTCGGACTTTTTTTTTTTTCATGGTGTCCACATTAAAATACAACTGATTGTGCTGCAGTATAGGTTTCAGTGTGCAGGTGGGGTAGGATAATGAAAAATAAATTATATTTTCCATTCAGTTGCATCTAAAAGTTGTATTTGTCATGATAAATCTACACTGAAGTAGCTTTGCATGATTCTCTTCTGAACCCTTTGCCCTTTTGGCTTCTGTCACTTGACATCTTTATCCCTTCCTGCCTAAATGCACATTTTTCCTCTAATTTGCCAACTTCTGGAAGCCTGCAGAGGGGCTCCAGGTAAAGTTTGTGCTATTGGTAGGATTATTTTCACATTTGCCTTCTTATTTGAAACTCTGTCTACATTTGCACACATAAACATTTCATATATGTCATAAAGTAAGAAAAAGCATAGTAAGTAACCATTAAAGTCACCTTATCTTAAAAATAATGAAAATAAGACTGATGTGTTTTTAATCTCTGCCCTGCAGCAACACGTCTGAGACGTTGCCGTTCTCCACGACAAAGAATATAACCTGTGTGGGTCTCTCTCCTGATGGGAGCCTGGCGATCGTTGTGGATGAAGGTACAAAATATTTACAGTTAAGGTCTTCTTCAGGACTCGGACGAGAACAAAATCCAAGCGTGTCTGATCATGTTTGTGTCAAACAGATGGTGCAGCGGTGCTGGTCAGTCTCATCACCAGAGCCATCCTTCATCATTTCCACTTTCACAAACCTGTGAGCAGCATCCGCTTCTCACCTGATGGAAGGTAAGGACGTTCAAACTGTGCGACGCATTTTGCACTACTTCTTCTTGGTGTTAGTAAGACACAGCTCAGCAGAGTTTATATGACAGTTGTAGTCGGACGTTTACATCCACTCATCATAGGCGTGAATGTGATGGTAATTTCAGGATTTTAATGATTTCTTTAAACTGATCTTCATCCAGAGTGGAATGATTGTACAGCACACGTCTTTAATGACTTCAAAAAAAGCAAGAACTGGGTGCACAAGTTTAAATTTATTTTGGATTTTCTGTAATTCACATGCACGGTGGTCAGCACTGTTGCCACCATCAGGCCGGGGTGTTTCTGTGTGGAGTTTGTATGTTCTCCCCATGTTTGCGTGGGTTCTTTCTGGGTACTCCAGCTTCTTCCCACAGTCCAAAGACATGCAGTTAGTGTGGTTAGGTTAATTGGTAGGTCTAAATTGCCAATAGGTGTGAATGCAAGTGTGAATGGTTGTCTGTCTCTATGTGTTAGCCCTGCAACAGACTGGCGACCTGTCCAGGGTGCACCCTGCCTTAAAAGGATAAGCGGAAGAGATGGATGTAATTCCCACAGGTTCAAGCACATAGATACAGGCTGTAATGTATACATTCACCCACTTGAATCTTTTAATAAGTGGTGCTGAAGGTTCAGCAATATCTTTTAACTTGACAAGGCCTTTTAATAGGAAGCAGACCCAAACTGTGACCCTCAGATGAGAGGAAATTGGTTAGGATGTTCAGGAACCACCAAGGCTCAAGTCTTTCCAAGGTGAAGTCAGATTTACATCACCATTGACTGAGACGGTGCCGACCAAGAGAGAAGCCCATACTCCAAAATTGACACATTTAAGCGCAACTGAAATTTGCAGATGCTCACATGGACAAGTCAAAACGTTTTATGGTAAGACCAGATAGAAATTGAACTTGGCCACGATGATAACAGGTATGTTTGTAGGAGTGAATGTGAACTTAAGATGTGAGATTGTGAGATTAAGCTATTTTTTTTTTAATTAATAAAACAAATATTAAGCTTCTGGAATGGCTTTCCCAAAACCCCGACCTCCACCCTTTTGGAAATTTGTGGACTACACTTAAAAGCCGGGTCTGTGCCAGGTTATACCACTGGATTGTTGAAGGCTCCAAACGTGTCTGATCAAGGTGCGGCTTACTCAGGGACATTTAAGCAAACATGAGTGGAGGTCTCTGTGGATCGAAGAAAATCCCAAATAAATTCAAACCTGTGCATCCACTTCTTTCTTTTTTTTAAAGTCATTAAAGACGTGTGCTGTAAAATCATTATCTGGAGAGAACAAAAATTATTCTGACGACTGTTTGCTGCATTTTTAATTTGTAGGAAGTTCATTGTAACAAAGGAAAACGTGGCTCTGATGTACCACGCTCCTGGGAAGAAGCGAGAGTTTAATGCCTTCGTCTTAGACAAGAGCTACTACGGTCCCTACGATGAAACCACCTGCATCGACTGGACAGACGACTCCAAGTGAGTTTGTCAAACATGAGAGTGCAGAAGAAGCCTGTAATTGGACTGGAATACATTGTGATTGTGGCGTTTTTCTTCCAGGTGTTTTGTGGTGGGCAGCAAAGACATGTCGACGTGGGTGTTCGGTGCAGAGCGCTGGGCCAACCTGATCTACTACTCCCTGGGTGGACACAAGGACATCGTCGTAGGCTGTTTCTTTGAAAAGGACAGCTTAGATGTAGGTTTACTTCTGCTAATCTACATATATACATATATGTGTTTGTAGGTGTGGTTCTGTGTGTTCATCCCTCTTGTGCATGTTTACTCAGCTGTACACAGTGAGCCAGGACGGGACGCTGTGTGTGTGGGAGAGCGACACCGAGCTGGACGGCCTCATTCTGAAGAAGAGCCAGGACAAACCCAAGCTCCCGAGACAAGGGGAGGAAGAGGAAGAAGAGGAGAGCGAGGAGAGGGACAAGGTGGAGGGAGAGGAGGGAGAGGTGATCAGAGGGAAAGTTGAAACCGCCAAAGAGAGAGAGAAGAAGAAGAATGTTCGATACAAAATGATGAGCAAGTAAGACACCTCCAATTTCCCGATTCTTTTCCTGATTTTTCTCTAATTGCAATTCTGATTTTATAACTGCTAAAGTTTACATATTTATTTTTATTTATTAGTTTAATCAGTTAAATCAAATGAGGTTTTTTTTGGGTGCTAACAACTTCAGTATATTTAATGATGTCATATAAGCTTTTACCTTCATATTGTGAATATTTTCAGTTACCGGCCCTTCAATTTCACAGGGATGGATCAGAGTTTTCTGTTTTTGTCTGATTTGTTTGAAACATTTATGAGCTTTCATAACTACATAATTACAGGAAGAATCCATGTTAAATTTTCAGGGCTGGAAAACACATTCTAGCTTTGTTTGGTTTGTAAGAACTTGCTGATTCTTGAGCTTTTTGCTCAGAGGGGTTAGTTTTGCATGCTTACCTCACTATTTTAAGCTCTGGCTTTATTTATTATGAATATCCAGCTCTGTAACATTAATGGAAGACAATGCTGGCATTAGGATTTTAGTGAGATCTAAAAACAGCCTTTTGTTTCCACATTCAGACACTTTTTCAACAAAGAAGGGGATTTTAACAACTTGACTGCTGCTGCGTACCACAAACCGAACCACATCCTGGTCACAGGCTTCGCCTCTGGGATATTCCACCTGCACGAACTTCCAGAGTTTAACCTCATTCACTCCCTGAGGTGAGGGAAAAGCTGTGGTTGGGTTTAAAAAGTTACAGGACAGATGTGTTTTCTCATCTAACCGTGTGGATGTGTCTCCCTGCAGTATTTCAGACCAGAGGATTGCCTCGGTGGCTATAAACAGCTCCGGAGACTGGATCGGCTTTGGGTGCTCGCGTAAGAATTTGTTTGTTTTTACGTGTGTGTGTGTGTGTGTGTGTGTGTGTGTGTGCGCGCGCGTTAGCTTACTGGTGTTGCAGAGTAAAACTCAAAAGGTAAACACATCGACTGTTTCAGGGATGGGCCAGCTGCTGGTGTGGGAGTGGCAGAGTGAGTCGTACGTGTTCAAGCAGCAGGGACACTTCAACAACATGGCGTCGCTGGCTTACTCTCCAGACGGACAGTACATCGTGACGGGAGGGGACGACAGCAAAGTGAGTCTCAGAGTGAAGCCTTTAACTTCATGTGTCCATGCTGAGACAGGAGAACAGGGGTGGGAAACTCCAGGCCTCAAGGGCCGGTGTCCTGCAGGTTTTAGATATCACCCTGAATCAACATACCTGAATCCAATCATTAGTTCAATACCAGATAAATGAAGACTCAAGGTCTCGTCTCTGACTCCACACTGTGTTAATAAATTCCTGCAGGTGAAAGTGTGGAACACCAACACCGGCCTCTGCTTTGTCACATTTACCGAACACACCAGCAGCGTCACTAACGTCACCTTCACCTCCAGCGGCTTCGTCATCGTCAGCGCTTCTCTGGACGGGACGGTCCGAGCCTTCGACCTGCACAGGTGGGCGCTGGCGGCAAGGACGGGGGTGTATTCTTTTAAAAGATGGTTGAGAATGTATTCCTGTAATGTTGTTTTGGGTTTTTTTTTTTTTTTTTTTTGGCAGATACCGAAACTTCAGGACTTTTACGTCGCCTCGGCCTGCGCAGTTCTCCTCCCTCGCAGTAGATGCCAGTGGGGAGCTGGTGAGCGCAGGAGCTCAGGATTCCTTTGAGATCTTCCTCTGGTCTATGCAGACAGGCAGGCTGCTAGAGGTAGGCATCATGCTTCTTTTTAATTACGCTTTTTCATCCTTCCTTATGAGACAGACTAACTTGATTGAAGCTGCCAGGATCCCTCAGATTAACACTTCCTTCCTGCGACCGGACAGGTCCTGGCGGGTCACGAGGGTCCGGTGAGCTGCCTCTGTTTCAGTCCGGTTCAGTCCGTCCTGGCCAGCTGCTCGTGGGACCGAACCGTTCGGCTGTGGGACATGCTGGACAGCTGGCAGACCAAGGAAACGCTTCCCCTCACATCTGATGGTAAATTCAGATCCTTCGTGAAGCCATCAGTGATCGTCTTGTGATTTGGGTGTTTTGGTTTTTTTTTTTATGCCGCCACTAGGGGAGGGGGGACAGATTGAAAGATTCAAGTTGCTTTTAAGTTGGTTTTGTTTCTTTTGTAATGTTTGTTTGTTTGTTAGCAGTCTAGCGTCCACAGTTTTTAAGATATCATGTTCAACCTTTTGTGTGACGGTAGATACTACAAACAGCTCAAGCTTATTTCATTTGGGTGAAAACTGCGTCCAAGTCAAGGTCACACCAAACTGAAAATCAGTAACGACTTTTTATGGATCATCTTCAAACTTCCCAAAAATATACTAGGCCTTGACTACCTAGGTTTGCTATGCATTTGGCCTTGACCTTCATTGTTAGCAAAGTCAATGTTGAAAAAAATTTAAATAAAAGTTATCAAGTGATATATCATATGAAAGGGCATAGAGAGAGCTGTACAACACTTCTTGTTTTTTCAATACGATGCCCTATAATGTCACTATGACCCCATGAAGTTTTGTAAAATTACACGTGTGCATGAATATATCCTTAAATTTATCTTAAACTTTTTGCAGCTTATAGAAGCCAAAGATTTTAGCCAGTTTTGCTCTGATTATATAGGTAAAGATGATAAAATAAACCATTTTACTATGCAGTGTTTCAAGGTCAAAGTTCATGGTCACACGAATTTATTTAAAGGCTTTATAGTTTCCTTTGGATTATAAAATAACAGTCATTTTGGGACATCAGCACTTTCTTTGGCTGAGCTCTACAACATCATGTGACTTCACAGTAACAGAAAAACATTTATACACTGTACTGGATTTTTATTGTTAGTGCTGACATCAGCATAAAACATCAAGTTTCAGCATAGCCCTTCAGGGCGAGTTCTCTCTGTGCTTTTGTTTGTTGTATATGTCTATGTTGTATTCTGCCTCCCTCACTGTGTTTTTTTATTTATTTATTTTTTAAATTTAAATGTCTTTTGTTCCTCAGGCTTGGCAGTGACGTACCGCCCCGACGGTCAGGAGTTGGCTGTGGCCACTCTGAACGGTGAGATCTCTTTCTGGAACCCGCACACGGCCACACAAAACGGCTCCGTTGCTGGACGACACGACCTGCAGACAGGCCGCAAGGAGACGGATAAAATCACAGCCAAGCAGTCCGCCAAGGGCAAGTGAGTGGATGGGATTTGAGCCTCAGGTTTGATTCCACTGGTTCAAATCATCTCGTTTAATGTGACTTTATTTTTTTCTTCTGTCTCTCGTTAAGGTCGTTTACATCACTGTGTTACTCTGCGGACGGGGAGTCTGTTTTGGCTGGGGGTCAGGCTAAGTTTGTCTGCATCTACAACATCAAGGAGCAGATGCTCATAAAGAAGTTTGAAATCTCCTGCAACCTGTCCTTCGACGCTATGGAGGTGCGACCTCACAGTCTGCTCAGCGAGTTTATTTCCATGTCACTTGACTGCAGCATACATATTTAATAGCATCGGCTGTCCTGGAAAAACAGATCTATGGTTGATGGTTGAGGGGTTTTTTTTTTTGGGGGGGGGGGGGTAAGGAGACGAGGTGAACCCAAAATAGGAATTTAAGGCATTTTTTAAAAGCGTATGCTAGATGAGTAAACATGGATGGATTGGACGCTTCATCGTGAAAATGTGCATCTTTAGTCCTTGAAGAGGTTTTAATTATGACAGGTTTCGCTTATCCTGTTGTCCTGCTTCACCTTCAGGAGTTCCTGGACAGGAGGAAGATGACAGAGTTCGGCAGTCTGGCTCTGGTGGATGAAGGAGCCGGGGACGGAGACGGAGTCAGCATCAGCCTCCCTGGAGTCAGGAGAGGTACAACCCTCACACGAAGGCTCAGACCAGTTATTATAAGTGTGGAAGTGGTGTGTTTGCTACAAGGTGCAGTGGTCAGAAGTGGTTATTGCTGTGATCGGACTGAAACCGCCAGAATTAAAAATCGATAAACTTTAGAAGTGAGGATTTTAATGTATTTTGATTCATTTAGGTGATCAGGAATTTGACATTTTCTCTGATTTTGACCTTGAGTTGATCTTGACTTTATGATATAATTTTGGCAGCCCTCCATGTAATTAAGTAATTGTATTTTGTTAGGATCATGAGGCCTTTTACAAAAAAGTCTCTTGTGCCTTATTCACTGATGTTTTTGAATCGACCCTCACTGATTCTTGTGTCTGCTCATCCTTAAAGGTGACATGAGTTCTCGTCACTTCAAACCTGAGATCAGAGTGAGCTCGCTGCGGTTCTCCCCTACTGGTAGGTGACAGAATTACAGCTTGGAGCATGGTTTCAAAATGTTATCCTGTGAACACTGGATGATGGAAGACAACACTGATGTTGTCCTTCATGATGTTGATGTTGTCCGTCATCACAGCAGTTTTTCATGTTGTTTGCTGTTCCCATTACGGTGTTTGAATCTCGTGCAGCAAACTTCGCTGGACAGCAGCAGACACGTTTATGAAGCATGTATGAAAAGCATGCGTCCCGTTACAGACGAGCTTTGTCGGCCGGTTAGTCAAGTTGTTCTCCTCCTCCTCAGGTCGCAGTTGGGCGGCCACCACCACTGAGGGCCTGCTGGTCTACTCCCTTGACGGGTCACTGGTCTTCGACCCGTACGACCTGGACCTAGACGTGACACCGGCCAGCATACGCAAACAGCTGCGCCTTCAGGAGTGGGCGTCGGCCATAGTCCTGGCGTTCAGACTCAACGAAAAAGCCCTCAAGCAGGAAGTGTTGGAGAAGGTCCCACATGAGCAGAGTGAGTGAATTTCACCTTATTTAACATTTTGAGTTCCCTTTTTCACTTGGAAACGCCCGAGTGATGTGAGTTGTGTGTCCTTCTGGCCTAGTCTCGGTGGTTTGCGGCTCTCTTCCTGACATTTATGTCGAGAAGCTGCTGGGTTTCATCGCCACGTGTTTGGAGAAGTCGGGCCACTTGCAGTTCTATATGACCTGGGCACAGAACCTGCTCATGCTGCACGGACAGAAACTGAAGAACAGGTGTGTCCTCAGGCTCTCATTCACATCACAGATTCAGTTCAGCATGACTGTAAGTGAACAGAAGATGACAGCAACAAATTTTTCAATGCATCTGCTTTGGCATGCAGGTCTGGAGCCATCCTGCCCACGCTGCAGGCGCTACAGAAGAGCATCCAGAGGCACTTCGACGACCTCTCCAAGCTGTAAGTTACAGATCCTCTGAAATGTTGTGCCTTTGCCCAGATACAGCTTAACAGATCTGAATGTGTGCTTTGTTTGTGTAGCTGCGACTTCAACATGTACAACATCCGCTATGCCGTGGCCCTCTCAAAGCAAAGAGGCTTAAAGAGGGCGGCTGAGGAGGAGACAGAGGACCAGGAGGAGGAGGATGAAGAGCTGTCTGAGGAGATGAGCGAGGCTTCTTTAGAGGATGCAGAAATGATGCTGTAGGGCCACCTCAGTGCCACAGCATGACACATGTTGAACTGTAAAAGAAAAACAGATTTTTGTGTACTTGGATGTGATGTTTTAGAGTTCTTTTATAATTAAATTCATATATAACTGTGGATGGTTTTATTTGGTTTAATGAAATGTCACCCTGTATGATTATAATTATTATTATTATTGATTTCTTTTTTGTTAGCGTATATATAGAACATTTATAAGCAAATGTTATTTACATTATTATGCAAAGGTCTTGGACGTCTCCATATTTTTTCTAGGAAAATAAATGAAATAGATGCAGTGATGTGTATATCTTGAGGAATAGTTCTCCAGACTTCTTGACGGACATTCAAAGCTCTTCTTTGGATGTTTCTGCCTTTTGTTCTGTTCTGTGTCAACATGATCCCACACTGCTTAAATAATGTTGAGGTCCGGGCTCTGGGGAGGCCGATCCATGACTCGTAGTGTTCCACTGTGTGTTTCTATTCAGGAATATTTTACTGCATTGGCAGTGTGTTCGGGATCATTGCCATGCCGAAAAATTAAGCTGTTACCAATCAGATGCTTTCCAGATGTAATTGCATGGTGGATCAAAATCTGATGGTACTTTTCTGAGTTCTTAATTCATCATTTGAAGAGATCTTGAACACCACTTACTGAAATTCAGCCCAAACCTTGATAGAGCTTCCACCGTGTTTTACAGATGTCTGCAGGCACTCACTGTTGTAACGTTTGTCCTAGCTTGTGCAGTTGAATCTGAATGTGTAAACTGAATGTGAATGAAAAAGCAGCAATGGCCAAAGAAACACTTTGAAAGATTATCAGAAAGCTGGAGAACTATTGCTCAAGAGCGTTTAAAATGACAGAAGTCCGGAAGTAAAAGATAAAGAAATTATTATAAAAAAAAATATATAGTGGCACGAAGCAAAAATATAAATAATACGCCTGCACGGCTTTAACTGGAAAATAACCGGTATTTGTGCAGTCGAGCTGCGATTCGCGATTGGCTGAATATTCAGTTTCCGGCATGCTCGTGGGCGTAGGAGCGGAAGGGGCGGGGTTAATTCCAAAATGAGGGAAAATAAGAACATGTCCGAGTCCCCTTCTCAAGCGGGAAAAGAAATACCGGCGAAAAAGCAAAAGCTGAGCAGCGATGAGAACAGCAACCCCGACTTGTCAGGAGATGAGAACGTAAGCATTTAAACCGTGTTTGATGTTGGGCCGCAGATGAGCCGTGTAGCGCTTCTGATCAGTTAGCATTGTGCTAAAGTAGCCGATGTGCTAAAGGCTTTAGCTAGCATCTTTGTTTATTCATACCGGCTGGATTCAAACAGCTGGAGCTATCAGATATAGTTATTCACTGTGGACTATTTTAGTGTCTTCAAATAAATTTTCCCGCACGTGTTCCACCATCCATGTTAGCGCACACGTGTTTTCTTTGTGCTCAGACTGGAGTTATTCACGTGTAAACCTGGGCTAGCCTTGGCAAAAAGCATCAAGCAGATAAATAATAAACTAAATACTGACCAAAATGTAGTGTTTTTCGGATGGGTTGCTCAAGAATGGTCTTGAGTTAAGCTTTGATTGTGAGAAAAATGTTATAGCGCTTTATGAACTGATTAATGAGGAATGTTTTTGTAGCAGCCTGGGCCAACCACAGCCATCTTTACTCGTCTCCTCCTTCATTGTGTTTAAACTGACCCGATAGTTTGGAAGTGATACGCTTTTGATTGGTTTTTTTTTTTTGTTGTTGTTTTTTTTTTGTGCTATTAAAAAGTGCAGTGTTAAACAAATAGCAAGGCAAGAAACTTGTTTACAATGTCTTCAGCACATCAGGCACACTTTGTTTATGAGTGCTCATGTTCTGGTCTCAATGCGCATGTTTAGAAGATGATTTTGCATTAAATAACACGTTTGTTTGTGTTGCTGCTGGTTGCAGGACGATGCCGTCAGCGTTGAGAGTGGCACCAACGCAGAACGCCCAGACACACCCACCAACACCGCCAATGCCCCTGGCAGAAAGAGCTGGGGCAAGGGCAAGTGGAAGTCCAAGAAGTGCAGATATTCTTTTAAATGTGTCAACAGCCTGAGGGTGAGTACGTCCAGCACACCAGACAGTGTGGAGAACCTAGAGGGGTTTACTGTGAAATGAGCCAGCAAATGTCCTGTTAACTGCCTGCAGTACAAAAAACAATACATAGTCAGTCAGGTATTTGGATGTTCTTAGCTGTCGATTCAGAAAAGGCATTAATAGGTCTGTCCTAATCTGCTGCCTGGTCTGATTTAAACTGCTAGGCAGGCAAGACAGAATACACGTGTGAATGAGTGACAGGTGAGTATCCAAGGAGTAGATATCGTGAAGGCAAAGGAGTTTAAATATTGTGGATCAACCCACTGAAAGCAGCAGATGGTGTGCAAAAGAGGTCAAAAAGAGAGTGCAACCAGCGTGTAGTTGGTAGAGACAAGTGTCAGGGTTGATTTGTGACAGAAAGATGGCACCAAAAGTGAAAGGGGAAGTTTACAAGAGGCCTGCTATGATCTCTGGTTTGGAGACAGTGGTGCTGACATAAAGACAAGAGGCAGAGTTAAAGATGTTAAGAGTTTCATTGGCAGTTACCAGAAGGGATACGATTAGAAGGTAATGCATCAGAGGGACACCGATTTACAGACAAGGTTTGAGAGACAATGCTGAGATGGTTTGGACATGTGCAGAGGAAAGACTGGATACATTGGACTAAGGACGATGAAGATGGAACTGGGGGAGGAACTGAAGGAGGACATGCAGTGGGTTGTTGTGTCAGACGAGGATGCCAGGAAGGCAGATGATCCGCTGTGGTGTGGCGATCACTAAAGGCAGCAGCTCAAAGTGGAAGAACACAGATGGGAAATTTGAATTATTTACAGAATATCGTCAGTAATATTCAGCCAAAGCTTGTAGTTAGGGCTGGATCAGGTGACCCTGATTCCTCCCTTTGTTACACTGCAAAAGGTCTAGGCTGCTGGGGGATTCCCATGATGTATTGAGCATATCTTTGGTCTCTTAATGTTTTATAAACCAGTCTGCAATTAATCATTAGTTATTGTTAATCTCTGGCAGTGTCTCTTTGTCCTTTATTTTTCCCCTCACTTCGAACCAGTGGCAACAGATTCCCGCCCCTACCCGAGCCTTTTTCTTCCGCTTAAAATGGAGTTTTTCCTTCCCACTGTCCCCAAATGCTTCTTCATAGGGAGTTGCCTGATTGTTGGGGTTTTCTCCATGTTATTGTGGTATCTTTACTAGGGCTGAACGATTATGGAAAATAATCTAATTGCGATTTTTTTGCCCCAATATTGCGATTGCGATGCGATATGCGATTATTTTTTAAGGTCTTTGTCTTCTGTATTATTAAACAAAGACAAGCAATACATCATATAGTATGGCCAATACTATATTACATTAATTTTAAACTGTTCTTTCCTGGAAGACAGACCTCTGTTATGATGACATGAGGTGATGCATGAATTGATGACTGACATTTTTATTTAACTTCTTCAATCACAACAGTATATTTGAACATACACAATAGTTTATTTTTAGCTTACAAACATCTGAGCATAAAGTGCTGACAAGGAACCCTGGTGTAAACATTAAAATGAAAGTCAGTACAATGTGCAGATTGCAGAAATATACATAAAAAAAATCAGTGGCTTTACCACACTCAGTTTTTCGACATCTGTGAACTACTAGACAGTCATTCAATTAAAAAATAATATTAAATAAATAAAACTAATAAATAAAAAATACACACATCTTACTGATCTCTGCAGTCAGTAACATTACACATAAAGTGCAAACATAATAGCAATTGTATAAACACACACACAAACACGCCTTTAAAATTTAAAGGCGTGAAATTGGACGGTCTAGTTCTGATTAGCTAATCAGAAGGCTAGTTCTGATTAGCGTCACCGCTGTCTCGGTGGAGTTTAATAAACTCGGCCGTCTGCTTCTTGCTATCTAAAATATAACCAGACACTGGTGTAAATTCTCGACTGTCTCATACTTCTGTTTAATAAGTTTTCTGTTTGACGTTTAGTCAGCTGTGTGAAAACCAAGGAGGAACCCACCCGGGGGATTAATAAAGTTTTATTTTATCTAATCTAATAACTTTAATCTCAGCCAAACCGATTTACTCACGAACAAACAAAACACTGAAAAAAGCCCAACAATAACATTTTTAGGTTGTCTAAGTGACTTATATATTACGTTTAACCCGAGCAGCGAAACTCCGCGGTGATCTGAAAATGATGTGCTGGGAGTTGTGCCGTTCTCGGCCGCATCAGTAACCCTCGAGCTCCCGGCTAGCTGTCGAGCTGGTGGGTAGCAGACGCCTCTGAAAACGTCGAAGCACTTTTGCAAATATGGGATATCTTGATAAACCGAGCAGATATTTGATGTTTACACAACTACTCTCTTGCCTGAAAATATGTTAAAAGTTTATTTTGTGACCCAGAAAGATTAGTATGAGTAATTTTAAAACTTAGTAGCGGCCGCCATTGCTGGAAACTGGAGTTTGGCAGGGCCGCGCTATGAATTCTGGGATATGGTAGTAATTTGGACAGCCTTCGGCACGTCGCTGTGACGTAATCGGTCTACAAATGCGGCCTCAGGAGGATGCAGCCCATGAATTTGGACATGTCCAGAGTATAATCGCAGCCTTTGCGGTTAGAAAATTGCACTTCATCATGTCGCGATATTATCGCAAATGCGATATATCGTTCAGCCCTAGTCTTTACCATATAATATAAAGAAGAGATTTCTGTTGTGATTTGGTGCTACACAAATCAAACTGAACTGAATTGATTGAAGTGTCATCTAGCCAGAACAAAGCCTTGTTTTGTTTAACTTGCTTCTTAGTACACCCATCTGGTTTAATGCGCGCTCATACATACAGGATTTTTTTTGTAGGAGCGCAAGTGGCTATTAACAACATCTGTATTTGTCTCAGGAGGACCATGGCCAGCCATTGTTTGGAGTGCAGTTTAACTGGCACAGCAAGGAGGGAGACCCGCTGGTGTTTGCTACAGTTGGGAGTAACAGGGTAAATAAATGATCAGTTATTTTAAAAGTTGGTTTAAATTGCTTATTTCTGTAGTGGGTCAGCATATTACCAGAGGTGGGAGAGTCCTGATCTGTTTACTGGTGTTTGTCCAATATATTGTTAGGAGTTTTCAAAGCATGCAGCTCACTGTGAAATGCTCGCAAAGACAATAAAAGCATGAGATTTACCAGTGTATAACAACAAGCTCCAATGACCCTGCTGATTTGCAATGACTTCTTTATCCATTTATAGTTTGGCAATGAAAGGAACATTAAAAAATGTCTTTTAAACACTGATTATTAGTGAACTTGTCCGCCTCTCACATCTGTGCTTATCCAGGTAACTCTGTATGAATGCCACTCTCAAGGAGAAATCAGACTCCTGCAGTCCTACGTTGATGCAGACGTATCCTTTCACCTACTTCCTCAATCCTTCTTTGCTCTCATTTGTCAGTTTTCCTAACACACAAAAAGTCCTGCAGTTTGACTTTTATATACTTCTTTATTGCTTAGATGACAGAAGGGCAGTCTAGACGGGTTTAATGCCTCGACACCTGAGCTGAAGGCTAACAGCGAGGATTAAGATATCTGATATTTTTACATTATCTAGCCATCTGAAAGGTATTTGAACTCCATAAAAGCTCTGCAGCTGAGAGCAGAAAATATACAGTGTAAATGGAAAAGAGTTCAGGGGGTACAGAGAAGAAGAGACGCTTGTTTGTGCTGAAGTTTGAGTGACTCTGTGCAGCTGACAGCAGGACATCTGAGTCTGTTAAAGAAAGGTAAGTGTAGATTCTGTTCAGGTTTCCTTGACTTTGCAAAGGCAGACGAGAACTTCTACACGTGCGCCTGGACCTATGACACCAACACGAGTCACCCCCTGCTGGCTGTGGCCGGATCCCGTGGCATCATCCGGGTGATCAACCACATCACGATGCAGTGCATCAAGGTAACTCGTCAGTCTTCACCCAACTGCTCCATCACTTCTGTCTTTTAGCAGAGTCCACAGTTTTCAAGATATCGTTTTGAAATTTTGTGTGATGGTAGATACTAATAACAGCTCAAGCTGATTTAATTATGGTGAAAATCAGGTCATGGTCAAACCAAATGTGAAAATCAGTAAAAAAAACCTTTATGGATCTTGTAGTTAGTACTGCAGGGTGGCTTTTTAATTTATTGTATATGAATGGATGTCTTGATGCATGCTCAATCATCCAGGTAAGTACATCTCCAAAACTTGATTCTGTTCATCTGGACGTAGCATTTTGTGGGAGAAATGTTTCGTCACTCATCCAAGTGACTTCTTCAGTCTCAGCTGACTGCAGGTGTCCCCAATCTTATAAACAGTACATTTGCATAATGACTGAAACCAGCCCACTGAAGGAACAATGGGCTGGGAGGGCAGTTCCTTAGGCTACATCCACACTAGCCCGGATAGATTTGAAAACGGCGTTTTCATCTGAAAACGCTCCGTGTCCACACTAGCGTTTTCGGCCGTTTTCACAGAGTTGAGCGTCCACATTGAAACGGCCCAAAACACTTACGTTCCAGTCCTGCACATGCGCAAAAGCGAGTGAGAATTAAATAATTTGAAGAAAGGCTATCTGGAGCAGGTACAAACTGATATTAACCTTTTTTATTAGAGCTGTCAAAATTGAGAGCAATCAAAACAACTGCTGTATAATGCACTCCGCTATCTTTGTTTAATTGGTCACATGACTGCATCACATGACTAAAATGCGTCATCGTTTTAGAAAGTCTGCACTTTCAAGTGTCCACACTGCGACGGGACAGCTCCGTTTTTGAAAATGCTGCATTTTTGAGAGCGTTTTCAAAACTCTTCCCTTGAGGAAAATGCTGTCTCAGTGTGGACGGGTTGCAAAACGGAGAGAAAACGATGTGTTTTCAAACAGCACTGCTGTAGTGTTACTGCAAGCTTAAAATAATCTGTATCACTTTCAGTGCACAGAAAATAGTTTTATTTGATTATGAAGCATTTTCAGGAAGCAACTTATAACAGTAGAGCTTTATTTACATTTTTTTTATTTTTGGAAAGACTTGCATTTAATGGCCCAGAGGAATGATAATAACTATACCGAATTTCACTTCATCTGCCCCAAGTTGTTTTAATTGCACAATGTGAATTAAGAAGTCATTTTTCCCCTTCTTTTCCAGCATTATGTAGGTCACGGGAACGCCATCAACGAGCTGAAGTTTCATCCGAGGGATCCCAATCTGCTCCTCTCTGTCAGCAAAGGTAAACAGTGATTATAAAGCACATTTGAGCTCTTCTGCGTGCAGTTCAAGGGTTCTTCCCGGCTCGTTATGCACACATAAGCCGGACGGCATCACCTAGAGTTACGCCAATAACCTTGTGTTTCCTTATTTAGCAGAGATTTGCTGATTATTATTTTTTCCCGCTCCTTGGAGGAAAAAAAGAGTTAAGCTGTGTCGCAGAGAGGGCAGAAAGACCAGCAGTTTGTCATATATTTCACTGTGAGGTTAATACAACAGCAGCAATGCATTTATTTAAAAAAAAAAGAAAAAAAAAAGGCCCATTTTCTTTGATGGCTTTATTGACCCTCACTCAACAATAAAAATCATCCCGGCAGTAAAACCCCTCTCAACTGTGATTTGTTGCTTCAATCTAAAGAGAAAAAACAGGTCACCTCAGACTCGAGTGTAGTGGGGATAAAGTTTTATTTCCACGGGACTGTCAGGTGGTTCCTTAATCTGAGATAAATCAGACAGCGGGGTTTGGATCTGTCACTGAAGGTCATGTGAACGGCAGCAAAGTTTAATCTTTCCTTTAATCACTGAAGGGTGTGTTTTTTTTTTTTTTTTTTAAAACACCCTTCAGTGTGATTATAGCTGCTGGGAAGTGCAAAGGTGGTGTGAGTTTTTATGCTTTATGTGATATTTTTGATATATTTAACATGATTAATCAGAGAAACCAACGCTTATCACGTAGAAAAACTAAGACTGTGTTCAAATAAAGTTGTAAAGTCCTCAAAGAAGAAATTCATTAACAAAATAAAATATAATTCTACCCTTAAAGTATTGAATGCAATATAATATAAATGCATAGATCAAACTATGTAAATATAGAGGGGGGAAAAAGTAAAAAAGAAAAAAAAGCTGTGAGCATCTCTTTCACTGACCGGCTGCAAAACAACAATCAGACTTTTTCTTAAAGTCATCTCTTATTTTCAGATCACGCTCTTCGGCTGTGGAACATACAGACGGACACTTTAGTGGCCATTTTCGGAGGCGTCGAGGGTCATCGGGATGAAGTTCTGAGTGCTGTGAGTATTACAGTATATGTGGGGAAATTTATCTGGGACATAACAGTGACTATTGTACAACAGGGAAAAAAAGATTCTGAATCGGTCTTTAGGGGATGACTGCACATGTTGGCACCATTACACCAGACAGTACTTCTGTATTGGGTTATTTGGGGGGGGAAAAGCTTTTCCTCGACAGCTGACACCACAGACTTGTTCATGTTCTACTTCTCCGAAGTGACTAGTGAAAGTATGTGTGTTTATTTTCAATCTGATTGAAAGTAAACAGAAATTATCCATCTGGTATTGACTATTTTTTTACTGACATTAGATTTTCAGCCTCACAGCAGTATATGCACGTGTGAGGCTGATTCTACAGAAAAAGCTGAATACAAAGTGTGGTCATTTCAGTTTTTGTTTTTATTTTTGATTTTTGGGGGGTGGGAATGAGTTTCTTTTAATGGTTAAAATTGCAGTTTAAAAAATTTCAGATCACAAGCTTGCCCAGTTGTCGGTGGTGTTCCTCTGGGCTGTGTCGTTGTCAGGTTTATCTGTCTATTAAGACCATCCCACCTTATTCTGTTACTTAACTTACACAATATTAAATCATAGTTGTCTGCTAATTTTCTGAAATGGTGACAAAACAGATGTTTTAGGTGAATGTGATTAAATTCTGTCTGTACTGACAGTTCACATTCTCCTATTATCCATTTCCTGTTTTGTAGGATTTTGATCTCCTAGGTGAAAAGATTATGTCATGTGGGATGGACCACTCGCTAAAACTGTGGAGGATCAATTCGGAGAGATTGCAGAAAGCCATTCGCGCGTCTTATGAGTACAACCCCTCAAAGACAAACAGGTGAGACGTCCAGAAGCTTTTTCTGTGGTCTGTTTTCATATCTGTGGATTTACATACATGGCATTATATTTTCTTATGTTGTTGTGGTTTTTTTTGTTTGTTTTTTTTTTTTTTTTTTAGGGCATTTGTCTCACAGAAAATCCACTTCCCCGACTTCTCAACACGTGACATTCATAGAAACTATGTGGACTGTGTGCGGTGGCTTGGTGATCTTATTCTTTCTAAGGCAAGTGAAAGGAAATCCTTTAATGCTACCCAAAAGGGTTTTTTTGTTTTTTTTCTTTTTAAGTTACCGTATATTCTGCACTATAAGGCGCACTTAAAATCCTTTCATTTTCTCAAAAATTGACAGTGCGCCTTATAATCCGGTGTGCCTTATGGATGAATTATGGTTGTGCTTACTGACCTCAAACTTATGTGGTATACGGCGCTCAAAAATGCTCAAAAAAATGTTTTAGTACGACTTTGTTAAGCAACAAAGCCGCACTGCTTGATGGATTGTTGGAGCATTATGGCTATTGTATCTAGGGGACTCGGAGTAATCTGGGTCCAAAACTCAGTCTGATTCATGTCCCAAAGTCGAACGAGCACTGCGGCATCACTGAGAGTTCATCTTTAATAAAATGATCAGCGTTGCTGCTTTACCAGTTGTAACAATTAAGTTTAACATCCAGACATCCATGAAAACAGAATTTATTCATTTTAATGGCGTTAGCAGGAAGTTAGCTCGCTAGTTTCCACCTAAACATGATATAGCATGTTCTGACTGAGAGATTTCTGAAGAAATTAAAACTTACAGCTCTGCCATCACTTCCAACAGAAAACTAAACAGCAGTGACGTTTGTAGGGTTACTAAAGTTGGACTAGCTGGGGTATAATGATATGCTACTAGCAACACAGCTATGTTAGCATAACAAACACAGTGAAGCTGGAGGATGAACGCTAACAATTTTCCACTCGATAAACGTTAACGTGAGGGAATCTGGTGGTTAGGGACAAATGCAATCGCATGGCAGGATGCTGTAAACGGACCAAACTTCAGTCAGGAGAACAACTGAGATAATCCATCTACAATATGAGGTTAGTCATTAATATACTGCAACAACATGGGAACAGAGCAGCTGCAAGAGAATTCAGCATTAATGAATCAATGGTACAGAAGTGGAGGAAGCAAGAAGAATGAGTTAAGTCTGACTTATTTGACTGTTTTGTTTTGCTTAATGCGCCTTATAATCCGCTGCACCTTATTCAGCGCCTTAAAGTTTTAATGAAACAACAAAATGTACAACTGAGTTTGTGTTGTCATTCCAGTCTTGTGAAAACGCCATTGTGTGCTGGAAACCCGGGAAGATGGAGGATGACATTGATCACATTAAACCAAATGAGTCAAATGTGACGATTCTGGGACGCTTTGACTACAGCCAGTGTGACATTTGGTACATGCGCTTCTCCATGGACTTCTGGCAGAAGGTCAGCTATCTTACCTTTATTTATTTTGTGTATGATCAGGTTTTATATTTTCATTCTCATTTGTACTGATTAAAGGACAAAACCAGAATAATCAAATGTTTCGTCTCAAATACAGTTTTATTTTTCATCTGTTGGAAAGAATTGCATCATTTAATTGATTTACTTGAAAGGTCAGTCAATGCTAACCCAGTGTTTCCAGTTGTCCTGTCTTTCTGGTTGGCCAGGTTGCTGTCATTGTGCTCTTTAATATCAATTAGCCACTTGTCCAGCAAGTTTCTAGCTGTCAGCTGCAGTCTAACCTGGAGTTGGAGGTCACTGGCAGGTTTTAAGTAGTTTATTATCACTGATATTTAGTTCTTAAGAAATAAAAACTCTTGCAGAGGAGAAACGGAAGCTAAATCTGTAGGAAACACTGGATGCTGAGAGTTGTTTGTTTGTTTTCTTGTTGTGTCTTGGTGCTCTTACTGACCTCTGCTGTGATGCTGATACACAGATGCTGGCTCTGGGGAATCAGGTGGGGAAGCTTTACGTGTGGGACCTTGAAGTAGAAGATCCGCACAAAGCCAAGTAAGTAAAAAAAAAAAAAAAAACAGACAACAGGCGTGCTATAGTTGTCCTGTATCTCCACTGCTCTTTGCCCTGCTTTTAGCATCAAAATATCACAATAAACGCTCATAAACTTAAACAGGTTGTTGTATTTGATCAGCTACACCCTTAGTTTAGCTCACATTAGCTGTTAGAAGAAAATAACACAGGGCCGTGTGGTTTGGGAATCTTCATATTGTGCTACTAGAAGTTTGGTATAGCTCATCGGGAGCCCTGAGGAACTACCGTCAGCACTGTTCCATGTTTGTTGTTCATATGGCTCATCATATCCTTTTAAGGTTTGGAATCAGTACCGTTGTCAGGAGGTTTGGTGGTAGGACAGAAATCTCAACCATGTAGAGCCATTTTAATCTAAAAAGTATTCTAAAGTCTCTGAGAAGTGACTGTGGAGTATATTTAAGCAAAGACCACCTACCATTAGACCCCAGTTGTATCATCTAATCTCACCGTGTCTGGAAATGTTTTGAGACCTCCAACTTGCAGTAAGTGCAGTTTCAACGGTATTACTGCCGCCATCTGGCTGTTTCATGTTCCACGTATTGGTAAACCCATGAGAAAGCCAATATGATGACTTGAATCCTTGGAAAAATTGAAAGCATCAAATACTGAAGAGCTGCAGTGCGGGGCTTTGGTTAACTGTAACACTTCGTATTTAAGCTTGGAAGTATGTGGTTTACAGTAGTGTCAGTTATTTCCACGGTTTTTAGTAATACCATTTCTTCCTGGAGCATACAGAAAGGCTTCTCCTCCATCAGTTACACAGATTTCCTTACAAGTGACTGCAACAACAGTAGTTGCAGTTGTAGTTGAAGGTTATAACACTGGTGCTTTTCCCCCAGGTTGGGAACACTGCTGCACCTAAACATTTACAGGCTTCGTTACCACTTTTTTTCCAAGTTCTTTTGAAAAGGCATTCAATTTCCTTCCTTGTGCATTTTGACAAGGAATTGGCTGAACCAGGAATGTGCAGGAATGATGCCCGGTTAAAAGCAACACTGTCTGAAGTGACAAAATAGTGGAAAAATGCCAGTTTAGTGCAGCTCAGAGGTTAAAACTTAAAACTGCTAAATGGTGCCGTCTTCACGATCAATTATTGCAGCATTGTCACACTTCTCTGAGCACCAATGCCCCATAGAAAGCTGCTGTGATGTCTTCCTGTGTCTTTTTTTTACCTGGCACATTTAATGAAATTGGGACTCTTTTTGTCTGATTTATGGTCAGAACACTGATTTTTAAACAACAAATATTCACAGGTTACAAAAGAAACATTTTTATTTCAATTGTTTCATCATTTTTGTAATTGACACTAACAAAGGTTTCTCTGTATTTTTTTGTTTGTTTTGGTTTTTTACAATTTTCCCCCAACTATCTCTGTTCCTCTTCAGGTGCACCACGCTGACCCTCCCCAAATGCACATCAGCCATCCGGCAAACCAGCTTCAGCCGCGACAGCAGCATTTTGATAGCGGTGTGCGATGACGCCTCCATCTGGCGCTGGGATCGACAGCGCTGAGGTCTCCGGTTGTTCCTGTTGCTTCCAACTCCCCTGCCTCTGTGTTGGTGTACAGATCTGCACTGCAACAAGAAAATGTCTGTACATTTATTCTTGTATGCAGATTAAAAATAGTTTTGTTTGTTTTTTTTGTTTTTTAATTCCATAAAAAGAAAGCCTTCTTTTGTCTTCATTTCCTGTTTGTCTGCCAGCTTAATTGTGAAGGGAAGAAAAAACAGATTTGCAGTGTTTTTGATCCAATAAAACTTGGATTTACTCTGTTCATCTAACAATGTTAAGCTGAAGGATGAAAAAAGGAACAGCCCTGAAGCCTGTCTTGGTGTCCTCTCTGGGTGCCTTCTGGTTTGCTATGCTGTCCCATCCATTGAAATTATAACAATAAAAAAGGAAATGTGTGGAAAAATAAGATATTTTTAATGCATGAAAACAGAATTTTCTGTTGTAATGTGTTTTTAATTATTACAGTAATAATTGGTTTGCTTTGATGCCCCCATTCACACACATGGACTGCTGTTGCATAATTTACAGTGTGCTCTTTGACACTGGAGTATTCGCACACACACACGTAAAAACTGAATAAAGTCTTTTGTAGCTGTTCCCAAGCGTGATGTTTGTTTAGGACGGTATTAGCATAAAAATAAGCTTTTATTTTGAAAACTTTAGTCCTGTTACAGGGAGCAAAAGGCAGGTGTTTTGTCTTTATTTATCTGGAGTCATTTGAACTTGAATAAAACTTAATTTCTATAAATATATCAATATCAGACTTTTTTTTTCTCTGACTAACAGATAAAAGTGCGCACTAAATGAAGTTTAGACGCTTTATTTGCGCCTTTCTCTACACTTTCTGCCCCACTCGCGCAGGAGTCATGTGATCAAAGACTTTGCCCCTGGTCTCGTCTTGATGAACTACCTCCGATCAAACGCCACTTTAGTCCACACGCGAGCTCGTGAAAAATGACATCGTCTGTCTGCTGCGGACTTTTGCCCTCCGATTGACTGGACGAGATAAACCGGACTCAGCCGCAAAGACTCCAGCATGTTTTCGCCAAAATCACCAAAAAGCTCGTCCAGGTACGGCTCCGGGGAGCAGATCTGCATGGTTGAATGTGGCGGTAAGCCCAGATGCATCTGTAACGTCAACTCAGAGGGCTGCAACAGGAGGGGCTGTACGGCACAGTTAAAGGTAGGCCTTCAAACAGCTGTGGAACATCTGCAGCTGATGGCTTAGAGAAAATTTGATCGCTAAGACCTCATCTTAAAAAAGCTGGAAAGTAGCTGTTAGGATGTAGTCCCTCTGTTATATTGAAGAGCGGGAGTATATATATTTTCTTTTGAAACGTAATAAATATTTTACTGGGATAAAATAATCTGATAATTAAACCTCAATTTGTGGTTGAAATACAATGTAAAGAAATTCGGTTTGTTAAAGTAGACAAGAAATCTCCAAGAACATTTTTTTTGCAGAGACAACATAAATGTTATGTGTGTTTTCATTATGAAAGAGAAGAATAGTTTGCACTGGCAGCAGGGACAGTTTCACAGGCTGAACAACAAAGCCCACCTTAAAGAAACAAAACCTGCTCCTTCCCCAAATTCTATGTGTTTGTGCCTGTTGGAAGGGTTTAGGTGTGTGACCTCATGTGTTTATAATTATAATAATAGCCTAAATCAGCAGTTTGTTCTTCACTGTTAACAAGTGAAACTCTTGTTCACACTTCACTCATAAGTACTACCTGTTGCCTAGAATGAGTATATGTGAGAAGAGAATATGAAAAGGTGAAAATCTCAACATAGCTCAACAGCAATGCAGTTCGATTAAAACATGTCTTTGGCCTCGATTTGACAGACTTCTCACATAATACTAGCTTAATGTGGGTGGTACAGTGTGGAAAGGTTCCAGAAGCTGACTCTGAGTTTGTATTTTATTCCAAATCATTAGTGTAAAACTATTTTAATTTATTACAGGTTAGTTACCGTTAGTTACCAATCGACTGCTATCTAGTGTGTGTCAACAATTTTCTTTCCCAAAAGGAAGCTTCTACGCCTCAGGCAGACAAGTAACCATGCAGTACAGGCGCTGAGTGAGTCACTCAGGTACTCACCCCTCTTTTAGTGGAACTAGATTCAGTGATTCAAATCGTTGGTACTCTCTGGTCTTCATGTGGTTTCACAAGTCTCAACAGACAACATAAACGCCCCCAAATAAAGTGGAGCAATAAGCACAGCGTGTTGGCTGGCCAGCGTTCTGGACACTGAGTTGCCCAGAGTGTATACAGAGTGTAATTTATTTTCTCAGCGTTTCTCAAATGTTCTTAAATAAGCTTCATCTTTGAACTAAAAACCAGCTTGAAACCATGGCTCTCACTCGAACCCCGAAACAACCTCCAAAGAAAGGAAGTCAAGCGCTCATCTGCCCCGGTGGCCTAATGGATAAGGCACTGGCCTCCTAAGCCAGGGATTGTGGGTTCGAGTCCCATCTGGGGTGCTGTGCAGCAGAGTGGCGCAGCGGAAGCGTGCTGGGCCCATAACCCAGAGGTCGATGGATCGAAACCATCCTCTGCTATGTGTTTTGGATGGCCCGATGTTCTGAACTGTGTCCAAAAACAGACGACACTCAGGTCCTGTTCCCCAAAATGCAGACAAGTAACCCTGTAGTACAGGCACCGAGTGAGTCAGTCATGTACCATAACTGCCCCCGATCACCAAAGGCGACTCCTTATGTGCAGTGTTGGTCAAGTTACTTGAAAAAAGTAATCAGTAACTAATTACTGATTACTTCCCCAAAAAAGTAATCCTGTTACTTTACTGATTACTTATTTTCAAAAGTAATTAATTACTTAGTTACTTAGTTACTTTTTAAAAACCAGATTTACAACCTGAAGTGGTGATAAAGCGATAGATCTTTCAGCCCAATTCTACTTTTTCTGCATAATCCATCATACAAAATGTAATCAAATGGAAAAGTGTCTTTTTTTAACTTGTTTTATTAGTTTTAATCTTTTAACTTTATGCATCAAGCAAAAATTTAATTATATGCAACATTCTCTGACTGGAAGAAATTAGTTTAACATTTAAACCTATTTTCTGCACATTCCAGCACATGAAATAAAATATTTTTGTGTGTTTACACTCACTCTTTCAAATAGATGCAAGTAAAACACAGCAGAAAATAAATAAAGTCAAAGACTCAGCGGTCCTGTTGCTCTATTTTCACCTGTAAAGCAGGAGTGGGGGTAGGCGGAGGTTTACCCTGGTGCAGGTGTGCCACGGTCAGTTGAAGAATCCGTGACTTTCTCTGTGAGTTTCCCATCACGTCGTTGCGCACTCGGTGCTTGTTTAGAGGTTTTTTCGCTGTAAAAAGAAGTTTTCTTCCCACGCACAACGGACACTAATGTTTTTGTCACTTTTTATGGAATCAAACTCAAAGTAAGGTCAGTACTTCCACGCTTTAAACGCTGCACGCGCATACTCTCTCCCACAATCGATATAGGATCCATTGTTGATCTGCACACAGCTGTTGTCACGAACCTCGCACTCGCTTACGTCACTGTCATGAGACATTCTCGCAAAAAATCACGGTTTTAGTAACGCAGTAACGCAGCGTTCCTACGGGAAAGTAACGTAATCTAATTACCATTTTTGCAATAGTAATCCCTTACTTTACTCGTTACTTGAAAAAAGTAATCAGATTACAGTAACGCATTACTTGTAACTCGTTACTGCCCATCTCTGCTTATGTGTACATAGAGCCTAGCAAATGGACTCCAACTCCAGTCCTGGAGAACTCCTTTTTTTTATTTAGCTTTTAGATGCATCCTTGTTCTGACACACCTGAATCAATTGAATGGCTTGTTGTCAGGCCTTTGCCAAACTTGATGCCATGCTGAAGAGCTAATTCAAGCATTTGATCCAGCTGTGTTTGAGCACGTCACACATGCTCCTGCTACTCCCCCTCTTTTAGTGGAACTAGATTCAGTGATTCAACTCGTTGGTACTCTCTGGTCTTCATGTGGTTTCACAAGTCTCAACAGACAACATAAATGCCCCCAAATAAAGTGGAGCAATAAGCACAGCGTGTTGGCTGGCCAGCGTTCTGGACACTGAGTTGCCCAGAGTGTAATTTATTTTCTCAGCGTTTCTCAAATGTTCTTAAATAAGCTTCATCTTTGAACTAAAAACCAGCTTGAAACCATGGCTCTCACTCGAACCCCCGAAACAACCTCCAAAGAAAGGAAGTCAAGCGCTCATCTGCCCCGGTGGCCTAATGGATAAGGCACTGGCCTCCTAAGCCAGGGATTGTGGGTTCGAGTCCCACCTGGGGTGCTGTCCAGCAGAGTGGCGCAGCGGAATCGTGCTGGGCCCATAACCCAGAGGTCGATGGATCGAAACCATCCTCTGCTATGTGTTTTGGATGGCCCGATGTTCTGAACTGTGTCCAAAAACAGACGACACTCAGGTCCTGTTCGCCCCCAAAAATGCAGACAAGTAACCCTGTAGTACAGGCACCGAGTGAGTCAGTCATGTACCATAACTGCCCCCGATCACCAAAGGCGACTCCTTATGTGTACATAGAGCCTAGCACAGGGATTCCAACTCCAGTCCTGGAGAACTACTTTTTTTTATTTAGCTTTTAGATGCATCCTTGTTCTGACACACCTGAATCAAATGAATGGCTTGTTGTCAGGCCTTTGCCAAACTTGATGCCATGCTGAAGAGCTAATTCAGGCATTTGATCCAGCTGTGTTTGAGCACGTCACACATGCTCCTGCTACTCCCCCTCTTTTAGTGGAACTAGATTCAGTGATTCAAATCGTTGGTACTCTCTGGTCTTCATGTGGTTTCACAAGTCTCAACAGACAACATAAACGCCCCCAAATAAAGTGGAGCAATAAGCACAGCGTGTTGGCTGGCCAGAGTTCTGGACACTGAGTTGCCCAGAGTGTAATTTATTTTCTCAGCGTTTCTCAAATGTTCTTAAATAAGCTTCATCTTTGAACTAAAAACCAGCTTGAAACCATGGCTCTCACTCGAACCCCCGAAACAACCTCCAAAGAAAGGAAGTCAAGCGCTCATCTGCCCCGGTGGCCTAATGGATAAGGCACTGGCCTCCTAAGCCAGGGATTGTGGGTTCGAGTCCCACCTGGGGTGCTGTCCAGCAGAGTGGCGCAGCGGAATCGTGCTGGGCCCATAACCCAGAGGTCGATGGATCGAAACCATCCTCTGCTATGTGTTTTGGATGGCCCGATGTTCTGAACTGTGTCCAAAAACAGACGACACTCAGGTCCTGTTCGCCCCCAAAAATGCAGACAAGTAACCCTGTAGTACAGGCACCGAGTGAGTCAGTCATGTACCATAACTGCCCCCGATCACCAAAGGCGACTCCTTATGTGTACATAGAGCCTAGCACAGGGATTCCAACTCCAGTCCTGGAGAACTACTTTTTTTTATTTAGCTTTTAGATGCATCCTTGTTCTGACACACCTGAATCAAATGAATGGCTTGTTGTCAGGCCTTTGCCAAACTTGATGCCATGCTGAAGAGCTAATTCAAGCATTTGATCCAGCTGTGTTTGAGCACGTCACACATGCTCCTGCTACTCCCCCTCTTTTAGTGGAACTAGATTCAGTGATTCAAATCGTTGGTACTCTCTGGTCTTCATGTGGTTTCACAAGTCTCAACAGACAACATAAACGCCCCCAAATAAAGTGGAGCAATAAGCACAGCGTGTTGGCTGGCCAGAGTTCTGGACACTGAGTTGCCCAGAGTGTATACAGAGTGTAATTTATTTTCTCAGCGTTTCTCAAATGTTCTTAAATAAGCTTCATCTTTGAACTAAAAACCAGCTTGAAACCATGGCTCTCACTCGAACCCCCGAAACAACCTCCAAAGAAAGGAAGTCAAGCGCTCATCTGCCCCGGTGGCCTAATGGATAAGGCACTGGCCTCCTAAGCCAGGGATTGTGGGTTCGAGTCCCATCTGGGGTGCTGTGCAGCAGAGTGGCGCAGCGGAAGCGTGCTGGGCCCATAACCCAGAGGTCGATGGATCGAAACCATCCTCTGCTATGTGTTTTGGATGGCCCGATGTTCTGAACTGTGTCCAAAAACAGACGACACTCAGGTCCTGTTCCCCCCCAAAAATGCAGACAAGTAACCCTGTAGTACAGGCACCGAGTGAGTCAGTCATGTACCATAACTGCGCCCGATCACCAAAGGCGACTCCTTATGTGTACATAGAGCCTAGCAAATGGACTCCAAGTCCAGTCCTGGAGAACTACTTTTTTTTATTTAGCTTTTAGATGCATCCTTGTTCTGACACACCTGAATCAATTGAATGGCTTGTTGTCAGGCCTTTGCCAAACTTGATGCCATGCTGAAGAGCTAATTCAAGCATTTGATCCAGCTGTGTTTGAGCACGTCACACATGCTCCTGCTACTCCCCCTCTTTTAGTGGAACTAGATTCAGTGATTCAAATCGTTGGTACTCTCTGGTCTTCATGTGGTTTCACAAGTCTCAACAGACAACATAAACGCCCCCAAATAAAGTGGAGCAATAAGCACAGATTGTTGGCTGGCCAGAGTTCTGGACACTGAGTTGCCCAGAGTGTAATTTATTTTCTCAGCGTTTCTCAAATGTTCTTAAATACAGCTTCATCTTTGAACTAAAAACCAGCTTGAAACCATGGCTCTCACTCGAACCCCGAAACAACCTCCAAAGAAAGGAAGTCAAGCGCTCATCTGCCCCGGTGGCCTAATGGATAAGGCACTGGCCTCCTAAGCCAGGGATTGTGGGTTCGAGTCCCATCTGGGGTGCTGTGCAGCAGAGTGGCGCAGCGGAAGCGTGCTGGGCCCATAACCCAGAGGTCGATGGATCGAAACCATCCTCTGCTATGTGTTTTGGATGGCCCGATGTTCTGAACTGTGTCCAAAAACAGACGACAGTCAGGTCCTGTTCCCCCCAAAAATGCAGACAAGTAACCCTGTAGTACAGGCACCGAGTGAGTCAGTCATGTACCATAACTGCGCCCGATCACCAAAGGCGACTCCTTATGTGTACATAGAGCCTAGCACAGGGATTCCAACTCCAGTCCTGGAGAACTACTTTTTTTATTTAGCTTTTAGATGCATCCTTGTTCTGACACACCTGAATCAATTGAATGGCTTGTTGTAAGGCCTTTGCCAAACTTGATGCCATGCTGAAGAGCTAATTCAAGCATTTGATCCAGCTGTGTTTGAGCACGTCACACATGCTCCTGCTACTCCCCCTCTTTTAGTGGAACTAGATTCAGTGATTCAAATCGTTGGTACTCTCTGGTCTTCATGTGGTTTCACAAGTCTCAACAGACAACATAAACGCCCCCAAATAAAGTGGAGCAATAAGCACAGCGTGTTGGCTGGCCAGAGTTCTGGACACTGAGTTGCCCAGAGTGTAATTTATTTTCTCAGCGTTTCTCAAATGTTCTTAAATACAGCTTCATCTTTGAACTAAAAACCAGCTTGAAACCATGGCTCTCACTCGAACCCCGAAACAACCTCCAAAGAAAGGAAGTCAAGCGCTCATCTACCCCGGTGGCCTAATGGATAAGTCACTGGCCTCCTAAGCCAGGGATTGTGGGTTCGAGTCCCATCTGGGGTGCTGTCCAGCAGAGTGGCGCAGCGGAAGCGTGCTGGGCCCATAACCCAGAGGTCGATGGAGCGAAACCATCCTCTGCTATGTGTTTTGGATGGCCCGATGTTCTGAACTGTGTCCAAAAACAGACGACACTCAGGTCCTGTTCCACAAAATGCAGACAAGTAACCCTGTAGTACAGGCACCGAGTGAGTCAGTCATGTACCATAACTGCCCCCGATCACCAAAGGCGACTCCTTATGTGCAGTGTTGGTCAAGTTACTTGAAAAAAGTAATCAGTAACTAATTACTGATTACTTCCCCAAAAAAGTAATCCTGTTACTTTACTGATTACTTATTTTCAAAAGTAATTAATTACTTAGTTACTTAGTTACTTTTTAAAAACCAGATTTACAACCTGAAGTGGTGATAAAGCGATAGATCTTTCAGCCCAATTCTACTTTTTCTGCATAATCCATCATACAAAATGTAATCAAATGGAAAAGTGTCTTTTTTTAACTTGTTTTATTAGTTTTAATCTTTTAACTTTATGCATCAAGCAAAAATTTAATTATATGCAACATTCTCTGACTGGAAGAAATTAGTTTAACATTTAAACCTATTTTCTGCACATTCCAGCACATGAAATAAAATATTTTTGTGTGTTTACACTCACTCTTTCAAATAGATGCAAGTAAAACACAGCAGAAAATAAATAAAGTCAAAGACTCAGCGGTCCTGTTGCTCTATTTTCACCTGTAAAGCAGGAGTGGGGGTAGGCGGAGGTTTACCCTGGTGCAGGTGTGCCACGGTCAGTTGAAGAATCCGTGACTTTCTCTGTGAGTTTCCCATCACGTCGTTGCGCACTCGGTGCTTGTTTAGAGGTTTTTTCGCTGTAAAAAGAAGTTTTCTTCCCACGCACAACGGACACTAATGTTTTTGTCACTTTTTATGGAATCAAACTCAAAGTAAGGTCAGTACTTCCACGCTTTAAACGCTGCACGCGCATACTCTCTCCCACAATCGATATAGGATCCATTGTTGATCTGCACACAGCTGTTGTCACGAACCTCGCACTCGCTTACGTCACTGTCATGAGACATTCTCGCAAAAAATCACGGTTTTAGTAACGCAGTAACGCAGCGTTCCTACGGGAAAGTAACGTAATCTAATTACCATTTTTGCAATAGTAATCCCTTACTTTACTCGTTACTTGAAAAAAGTAATCAGATTACAGTAACGCATTACTTGTAACTCGTTACTGCCCATCTCTGCTTATGTGTACATAGAGCCTAGCAAATGGACTCCAACTCCAGTCCTGGAGAACTCCTTTTTTTTATTTAGCTTTTAGATGCATCCTTGTTCTGACACACCTGAATCAATTGAATGGCTTGTTGTCAGGCCTTTGCCAAACTTGATGCCATGCTGAAGAGCTAATTCAAGCATTTGATCCAGCTGTGTTTGAGCACGTCACACATGCTCCTGCTACTCCCCCTCTTTTAGTGGAACTAGATTCAGTGATTCAACTCGTTGGTACTCTCTGGTCTTCATGTGGTTTCACAAGTCTCAACAGACAACATAAACGCCCCCAAATAAAGTGGAGCAATAAGCACAGCGTGTTGGCTGGCCAGCGTTCTGGACACTGAGTTGCCCAGAGTGTATACAGAGTGTAATTTATTTTCTCAGCGTTTCTCAAATGTTCTTAAATAAGCTTCATCTTTGAACTAAAAACCAGCTTGAAACCATGGCTCTCACTCGAACCCCGAAACAACCTCCAAAGAAAGGAAGTCAAGCGCTCATCTGCCCCGGTGGCCTAATGGATAAGGCACTGGCCTCCTAAGCCAGGGATTGTGGGTTCGAGTCCCATCTGGGGTGCTGTGCAGCAGAGTGGCGCAGCGGAAGCGTACTGGGCCCATAACCCAGAGGTCGATGGATCGAAACCATCCTCTGCTATGTGTTTTGGATGGCCCGATTCTCTGAACTGTGTCCAAAAACAGACGACAGTCAGGTCCTGTTCCCCCAAAAAATGCAGACAAGTAACCCTGTAGTACAGGCACCGAGTGAGTCAGTCATGTACGATAACTGCGCCCGATCACCAAAGGCGACTCCTTATGTGTACATAGAGCCTAGCAAATGGACTCCAACTCCAGTCCTGGAGAACTCCTTTTTTTTATTTAGCTTTTAGATGCATCCTTGTTCTGACACACCTGAATCAATTGAATGGCTTGTTGTCAGGCCTTTGCCAAACTTGATGCCATGCTGAAGAGCTAATTCAAGCATTTGATCCAGCTGTGTTTGAGCACGTCACACATGCTCCTGCTACTCCCCCTCTTTTAGTGGAACTAGATTCAGTGATTCAAATCGTTGGTACTCTCTGGTCTTCATGTGGTTTCACAAGTCTCAACAGACAACATAAACGCCCCCAAATAAAGTGGAGCAATAAGCACAGCGTGTTGGCTGGCCAGAGTTCTGGACACTGAGTTGCCCAGAGTGTAATTTATTTTCTCAGCGTTTCTCAAATGTTCTTAAATAAGCTTCATCTTTGAACTAAAAACCAGCTTGAAACCATGGCTCTCACTCGAACCCCCGAAACAACCTCCAAAGAAAGGAAGTCAAGCGCTCATCTGCCCCGGTGGCCTAATGGATAAGGCACTGGCCTCCTAAGCCAGGGATTGTGGGTTCGAGTCCCATCTGGGGTGCTGTGCAGCAGAGTGGCGCAGCGGAAGCGTGCTGGGCCCATAACCCAGAGGTCGATGGATCGAAACCATCCTCTGCTATGTGTTTTGGATGGCCCGATGTTCTGAACTGTGTCCAAAAACAGACAACACTCAGGTCCTGTTCCCCCCCAAAAATGCAGACAAGTAACCCTGTAGTACAGGCACCGAGTGAGTCAGTCATGTACGATAACTGCGCCCGATCACCAAAGGCGACTCCTTATGTGTACATAGAGCCTAGCAAATGGACTCCAACTCCAGTCCTGGAGAACTCCTTTTTTTTATTTAGCTTTTAGATGCATCCTTGTTCTGACACACCTGAATCAATTGAATGGCTTGTTGTCAGGCCTTTGCCAAACTTGATGCCATGCTGAAGAGCTAATTCAAGCATTTGATCCAGCTGTGTTTGAGCACGTCACACATGCTCCTGCTACTCCCCCTCTTTTAGTGGAACTAGATTCAGTGATTCAAATCGTTGGTACTCTCTGGTCTTCATGTGGTTTCACAAGTCTCAACAGACAACATAAACGCCCCCAAATAAAGTGGAGCAATAAGCACAGCGTGTTGGCTGGCCAGAGTTCTGGACACTGAGTTGCCCAGAGTGTAATTTATTTTCTCAGCGTTTCTCAAATGTTCTTAAATACAGCTTCATCTTTGAACTAAAAACCAGCTTGAAACCATGGCTCTCACTCGAACCCCGAAACAACCTCCAAAGAAAGGAAGTCAAGCGCTCATCTGCCCCGGTGGCCTAATGGATAAGGCACTGGCCTCCTAAGCCAGGGATTGTGGGTTCGAGTCCCATCTGGGGTGCTGTGCAGCAGAGTGGCGCAGCGGAAGCGTGCTGGGCCCATAACCCAGAGGTCGATGGATCGAAACCATCCTCTGCTATGTTTTTTGGATGGCCCGATGTTCTGAACTGTGTCCAAAAACAGACGACACTCAGGTCCTGTTCCCCCCAAAAATGCAGACAAGTAACCCTGTAGTACAGGCACCGAGTGAGTCAGTCATGTACCATAACTGCCCCCGATCACCAAAGGCGACTCCTTATGTGTACATAGAGCCTAGCAAATGGACTCCAACTCCAGTCCTGGAGAACTACTTTTTTTTATTTAGCTTTTAGATGCATCCTTGTTCTGACACACCTGAATCAAATGAATGGCTTGTTGTCAGGCCTTTGCCAAACTTGATGCCATGCTGAAGAGCTAATTCAAGCATTTGATCCAGCTGTGTTTGAGCACGTCACACATGCTCCTGCTACTCCCCCTCTTTTAGTGGAACTAGATTCAGTGATTCAAATCGTTGGTACTCTCTGGTCTTCATGTGGTTTCACAAGTCTCAACAGACAACATAAACGCCCCCAAATAAAGTGGAGCAATAAGCACAGCGTGTTGGCTGGCCAGAGTTCTGGACACTGAGTTGCCCAGAGTGTATACAGAGTGTAATTTATTTTCTCAGCGTTTCTCAAATGTTCTTAAATAAGCTTCATCTTTGAACTAAAAACCAGCTTGAAACCATGGCTCTCACTCGAACCCCCGAAACAACCTCCAAAGAAAGGAAGTCAAGCGCTCATCTGCCCCGGTGGCCTAATGGATAAGGCACTGGCCTTCTAAGCCAGGGATTGTGGGTTCGAGTCCCATCTGGGGTGCTGTCCAGCAGAGTGGCGCAGCGGAAGCGTGCTGGGCCCATAACCCAGAGGTAGATGGATCGAAACCATCCTCTGCTATGTGTTTTGGATGCCCCGATGTTCTGAACTGTGTCCAAAAACAGACGACAGTCAGGTCCTGTTCCCCAAAAACGCAGACAAGTAACCCTGTAGTACAGGCACCGAGTGAGTCAGTCATGTACGATAACTGCCTCCGATCACCAAAGGCGACTCCTTATGTGTACATAGAGCCTAGCAAATGGACTCCAACTCCAGTCCTGGAGAACTCCTTTTTTTTATTTAGCTTTTAGATGCATCCTTGTTCTGACACACCTGAATCAATTGAATGGCTTGTTGTCAGGCCTTTGCCAAACTTGATGCCATGCTGAAGAGCTAATTCAAGCATTTGATCCAGCTGTGTTTGAGCACGTCACACATGCTCCTGCTACTCCCCCTCTTTTAGTGGAACTAGATTCAGTGATTCAACTCGTTGGTACTCTCTGGTCTTCATGTGGTTTCACAAGTCTCAACAGACAACATAAACGCCCCCAAATAAAGTGGAGCAATAAGCACAGCGTGTTGGCTGGCCAGAGTTCTGGACACTGAGTTGCCCAGAGTGTAATTTATTTTCTCAGCGTTTCTCAAATGTTCTTAAATAAGCTTCATCTTTGAACTAAAAACCAGCTTGAAACCATGGCTCTCACTCGAACCCCCGAAACAACCTCCAAAGAAAGGAAGTCAAGCGCTCATCTGCCCCGGTGGCCTAATGGATAAGGCACTGGCCTTCTAAGCCAGGGATTGTGGGTTCGAGTCCCATCTGGGGTGCTGTGCAGCAGAGTGGCGCAGCGGAAGCGTGCTGGGCCCATAACCCAGAGGTCGATGGATCGAAACCATCCTCTGCTATGTGTTTTGGATGGCCCGATGTTCTGAACTGTGTCCAAAAACAGACGACAGTCAGGTCCTGTTCCCCAAAAACGCAGACAAGTAACCCTGTAGTACAGGCACCGAGTGAGTCAGTCATGTACCATAACTGCCCCCGATCACCAAAGGCGACTCCTTATGTGTACATAGAGCCTAGCAAATGGACTCCAACTCCAGTCCTGGAGAACTCCTTTTTTTTATTTAGCTTTTAGATGCATCCTTGTTCTGACACACCTGAATCAAATGAATGGCTTGTTGTCAGGCCTTTGCCAAACTTGATGCCATGCTGAAGAGCTAATTCAGGCATTTGATCCAGCTGTGTTTGAGCACGTCACACATGCTCCTGCTACTCCCCCTCTTTTAGTTGAACTAGATTCAGTGATTCAAATCGTTGGTACTCTCTGGTCTTCATGTGGTTTCACAAGTCTCAACAGACAACATAAACGCCCCCAAATAAAGTGGAGCAATAAGCACAGCGTGTTGGCTGGCCAGCGTTCTGGACACTGAGTTGCCCAGAGTGTATACAGAGTGTAATTTATTTTCTCAGCGTTTCTCAAATGTTCTTAAATAAGCTTCATCTTTGAACTAAAAACCAGCTTGAAACCATGGCTCTCACTCGAACCCCGAAACAACCTCCAAAGAAAGGAAGTCAAGCGCTCATCTGCCCCGGTGGCCTAATGGATAAGGCACTGGCCTCCTAAGCCAGGGATTGTGGGTTCGAGTCCCATCTGGGGTGCTGTCCAGCAGAGTGGCGCAGCGGAAGCGTGCTGGGCCCATAACCCAGAGGTCGATGGATCGAAACCATCCTCTGCTATGTGTTTTGGATGGCCCGATGTTCTGAACTGTGTCCAAAAACAGACGACACTCAGGTCCTGTTCCACAAAATGCAGACAAGTAACCCTGTAGTACAGGCACCGAGTGAGTCAGTCATGTACCATAACTGCCCCCGATCACCAAAGGCGACTCCTTATGTGCAGTGTTGGTCAAGTTACTTGAAAAAAGTAATCAGTAACTAATTACTGATTACTTCCCCAAAAAAGTAATCCTGTTACTTTACTGATTACTTATTTTCAAAAGTAATTAATTACTTAGTTACTTAGTTACTTTTTAAAAACCAGATTTACAACCTGAAGTGGTGATAAAGCGATAGATCTTTCAGCCCAATTCTACTTTTTCTGCATAATCCATCATACAAAATGTAATCAAATGGAAAAGTGTCTTTTTTTAACTTGTTTTATTAGTTTTAATCTTTTAACTTTATGCATCAAGCAAAAATTTAATTATATGCAACATTCTCTGACTGGAAGAAATTAGTTTAACATTTAAACCTATTTTCTGCACATTCCAGCACATGAAATAAAATATTTTTGTGTGTTTACACTCACTCTTTCAAATAGATGCAAGTAAAACACAGCAGAAAATAAATAAAGTCAAAGACTCAGCGGTCCTGTTGCTCTATTTTCACCTGTAAAGCAGGAGTGGGGGTAGGCGGAGGTTTACCCTGGTGCAGGTGTGCCACGGTCAGTTGAAGAATCCGTGACTTTCTCTGTGAGTTTCCCATCACGTCGTTGCGCACTCGGTGCTTGTTTAGAGGTTTTTTCGCTGTAAAAAGTTTTCTTCCCACGCACAACGGACACTAATGTTTTTGTCACTTTTTATGGAATCAAACTCAAAGTAAGGTCAGTACTTCCACGCTTTAAACGCTGCACGCGCATACTCTCTCCCACAATCGATATAGGATCCATTGTTGATCTGCACACAGCTGTTGTCACGAACCTCGCACTCGCTTACGTCACTGTCATGAGACATTCTCGCAAAAAATCACGGTTTTAGTAACGCAGTAACGCAGCGTTCCTACGGGAAAGTAACGTAATCTAATTACCATTTTTGCAATAGTAATCCCTTACTTTACTCGTTACTTGAAAAAAGTAATCAGATTACAGTAACGCATTACTTGTAACTCGTTACTGCCCATCTCTGCTTATGTGTACATAGAGCCTAGCAAATGGACTCCAACTCCAGTCCTGGAGAACTCCTTTTTTTTATTTAGCTTTTAGATGCATCCTTGTTCTGACACACCTGAATCAATTGAATGGCTTGTTGTCAGGCCTTTGCCAAACTTGATGCCATGCTGAAGAGCTAATTCAAGCATTTGATCCAGCTGTGTTTGAGCACGTCACACATGCTCCTGCTACTCCCCCTCTTTTAGTGGAACTAGATTCAGTGATTCAACTCGTTGGTACTCTCTGGTCTTCATGTGGTTTCACAAGTCTCAACAGACAACATAAACGCCCCCAAATAAAGTGGAGCAATAAGCACAGCGTGTTGGCTGGCCAGCGTTCTGGACACTGAGTTGCCCAGAGTGTATACAGAGTGTAATTTATTTTCTCAGCGTTTCTCAAATGTTCTTAAATAAGCTTCATCTTTGAACTAAAAACCAGCTTGAAACCATGGCTCTCACTCGAACCCCGAAACAACCTCCAAAGAAAGGAAGTCAAGCGCTCATCTGCCCCGGTGGCCTAATGGATAAGGCACTGGCCTCCTAAGCCAGGGATTGTGGGTTCGAGTCCCATCTGGGGTGCTGTGCAGCAGAGTGGCGCAGCGGAAGCGTGCTGGGCCCATAACCCAGAGGTCGATGGATCGAAACCATCCTCTGCTATGTGTTTTGGATGGCCCGATTCTCTGAACTGTGTCCAAAAACAGACGACAGTCAGGTCCTGTTCCCCCAAAAAATGCAGACAAGTAACCCTGTAGTACAGGCACCGAGTGAGTCAGTCATGTACGATAACTGCGCCCGATCACCAAAGGCGACTCCTTATGTGTACATAGAGCCTAGCAAATGGACTCCAACTCCAGTCCTGGAGAACTCCTTTTTTTTATTTAGCTTTTAGATGCATCCTTGTTCTGACACACCTGAATCAATTGAATGGCTTGTTGTCAGGCCTTTGCCAAACTTGATGCCATGCTGAAGAGCTAATTCAAGCATTTGATCCAGCTGTGTTTGAGCACGTCACACATGCTCCTGCTACTCCCCCTCTTTTAGTGGAACTAGATTCAGTGATTCAAATCGTTGGTACTCTCTGGTCTTCATGTGGTTTCACAAGTCTCAACAGACAACATAAACGCCCCCAAATAAAGTGGAGCAATAAGCACAGCGTGTTGGCTGGCCAGAGTTCTGGACACTGAGTTGCCCAGAGTGTAATTTATTTTCTCAGCGTTTCTCAAATGTTCTTAAATAAGCTTCATCTTTGAACTAAAAACCAGCTTGAAACCATGGCTCTCACTCGAACCCCCGAAACAACCTCCAAAGAAAGGAAGTCAAGCGCTCATCTGCCCCGGTGGCCTAATGGATAAGGCACTGGCCTCCTAAGCCAGGGATTGTGGGTTCGAGTCCCATCTGGGGTGCTGTGCAGCAGAGTGGCGCAGCGGAAGCGTGCTGGGCCCATAACCCAGAGGTCGATGGATCGAAACCATCCTCTGCTATGTGTTTTGGATGGCCCGATGTTCTGAACTGCGTCCAAAAACAGACAACACTCAGGTCCTGTTCCCCCCCAAAAATGCAGACAAGTAACCCTGTAGTACAGGCACCGAGTGAGTCAGTCATGTACGATAACTGCGCCCGATCACCAAAGGCGACTCCTTATGTGTACATAGAGCCTAGCAAATGGACTCCAACTCCAGTCCTGGAGAACTCCTTTTTTTTATTTAGCTTTTAGATGCATCCTTGTTCTGACACACCTGAATCAATTGAATGGCTTGTTGTCAGGCCTTTGCCAAACTTGATGCCATGCTGAAGAGCTAATTCAAGCATTTGATCCAGCTGTGTTTGAGCACGTCACACATGCTCCTGCTACTCCCCCTCTTTTAGTGGAACTAGATTCAGTGATTCAAATCGTTGGTACTCTCTGGTCTTCATGTGGTTTCACAAGTCTCAACAGACAACATAAACGCCCCCAAATAAAGTGGAGCAATAAGCACAGCGTGTTGGCTGGCCAGAGTTCTGGACACTGAGTTGCCCAGAGTGTAATTTATTTTCTCAGCGTTTCTCAAATGTTCTTAAATACAGCTTCATCTTTGAACTAAAAACCAGCTTGAAACCATGGCTCTCACTCGAACCCCGAAACAACCTCCAAAGAAAGGAAGTCAAGCGCTCATCTGCCCCGGTGGCCTAATGGATAAGGCACTGGCCTCCTAAGCCAGGGATTGTGGGTTCGAGTCCCATCTGGGGTGCTGTGCAGCAGAGTGGCGCAGCGGAAGCGTGCTGGGCCCATAACCCAGAGGTCGATGGATCGAAACCATCCTCTGCTATGTATTTTGGATGGCCCGATGTTCTGAACTGTGTCCAAAAACAGACGACACTCAGGTCCTGTTCCCCCCCAAAAATGCAGACAAGTAACCCTGTAGTACAGGCACCGAGTGAGTCAGTCATGTACCATAACTGCCCCCGATCACCAAAGGCGCCTCCTTATGTGTACATAGAGCCTAGCAAATGGACTCCAACTCCAGTCCTGGAGAACTCCTTTTTTTTATTTAGCTTTTAGATGCATCCTTGTTCTGACACACCTGAATCAAATGAATGGCTTGTTGTCAGGCCTTTGCCAAACTTGATGCCATGCTGAAGAGCTAATTCAAGCATTTGATCCAGCTGTGTTTGAGCACGTCACACATGCTCCTGCTACTCCCCCTCTTTTAGTGGAACTAGATTCAGTGATTCAAATCGTTGGTACTCTCTGGTCTTCATGTGGTTTCACAAGTCTCAACAGACAACATAAACGCCCCCAAATAAAGTGGAGCAATAAGCACAGCGTGTTGGCTGGCCAGAGTTCTGGACACTGAGTTGCCCAGAGTGTATACAGAGTGTAATTTATTTTCTCAGCGTTTCTCAAATGTTCTTAAATAAGCTTCATCTTTGAACTAAAAACCAGCTTGAAACCATGGCTCTCACTCGAACCCCCGAAACAACCTCCAAAGAAAGGAAGTCAAGCGCTCATCTGCCCCGGTGGCCTAATGGATAAGGCACTGGCCTTCTAAGCCAGGGATTGTGGGTTCGAGTCCCATCTGGGGTGCTGTCCAGCAGAGTGGCGCAGCGGAAGCGTGCTGGGCCCATAACCCAGAGGTAGATGGATCGAAACCATCCTCTGCTATGTGTTTTGGATGCCCCGATGTTCTGAACTGTGTCCAAAAACAGACGACAGTCAGGTCCTGTTCCCCAAAAACGCAGACAAGTAACCCTGTAGTACAGGCACCGAGTGAGTCAGTCATGTACGATAACTGCCTCCGATCACCAAAGGCGCCTCCTTATGTGTACATAGAGCCTAGCAAATGGACTCCAACTCCAGTCCTGGAGAACTCCTTTTTTTTATTTAGCTTTTAGATGCATCCTTGTTCTGACACACCTGAATCAATTGAATGGCTTGTTGTCAGGCCTTTGCCAAACTTGATGCCATGCTGAAGAGCTAATTCAAGCATTTGATCCAGCTGTGTTTGAGCACGTCACACATGCTCCTGCTACTCCCCCTCTTTTAGTGGAACTAGATTCAGTGATTCAACTCGTTGGTACTCTCTGGTCTTCATGTGGTTTCACAAGTCTCAACAGACAACATAAACGCCCCCAAATAAAGTGGAGCAATAAGCACAGCGTGTTGGCTGGCCAGAGTTCTGGACACTGAGTTGCCCAGAGTGTAATTTATTTTCTCAGCGTTTCTCAAATGTTCTTAAATAAGCTTCATCTTTGAACTAAAAACCATCTTGAAACCATGGCTCTCACTCGAACCCCCGAAACAACCTCCAAAGAAAGGAAGTCAAGCGCTCATCTGCCCCGGTGGCCTAATGGATAAGGCACTGGCCTTCTAAGCCAGGGATTGTGGGTTCGAGTCCCATCTGGGGTGCTGTGCAGCAGAGTGGCGCAGCGGAAGCGTGCTGGGCCCATAACCCAGAGGTCGATGGATCGAAACCATCCTCTGCTATGTGTTTTGGATGGCCCGATGTTCTGAACTGTGTCCAAAAACAGACGACAGTCAGGTCCTGTTCCCCAAAAACGCAGACAAGTAACCCTGTAGTACAGGCACCGAGTGAGTCAGTCATGTACCATAACTGCGCCCGATCACCAAAGGCGACTCCTTATGTGTACATAGAGCCTAGCACAGGGATTCCAACTCCAGTCCTGGAGAACTACTTTTTTTATTTAGCTTTTAGATGCATCCTTGTTCTGACACACCTGAATCAAATGAATGGCTTGTTGTCAGGCCTTTGCCAAACTTGATGCCATGCTGAAGAGCTAATTCAGGCATTTGATCCAGCTGTGTTTGAGCACGTCACACATGCTCCTGCTACTCCCCCTCTTTTAGTTGAACTAGATTCAGTGATTCAAATCGTTGGTACTCTCTGGTCTTCATGTGGTTTCACAAGTCTCAACAGACAACATAAACGCCCCCAAATAAAGTGGAGCAATAAGCACAGCGTGTTGGCTGGCCAGAGTTCTGGACACTGAGTTGCCCAGAGTGTATACAGAGTGTAATTTATTTTCTCAGCGTTTCTCAAATGTTCTTAAATAAGCTTCATCTTTGAACTAAAAACCAGCTTGAAACCATGGCTCTCACTCGAACCCCGAAACAACCTCCAAAGAAAGGAAGTCAAGCGCTCATCTGCCCCGGTGGCCTAATGGATAAGGCACTGGCCTCCTAAGCCAGGGATTGTGGGTTCGAGTCCCATCTGGGGTGCTGTGCAGCAGAGTGGCGCAGCGGAAGCGTGCTGGGCCCATAACCCAGAGGTCGATGGATCGAAACCATCCTCTGCTATGTGTTTTGGATGGCCCGATGTTCTGAACTGTGTCCAAAAACAGACGACACTCAGGTCCTGTTCCCCCCCAAAAATGCAGACAAGTAACCCTGTAGTACAGGCACCGAGTGAGTCAGTCATGTACCATAACTGCGCCCGATCACCAAAGGCGACTCCTTATGTGTACATAGAGCCTAGCAAATGGACTCCAAGTCCAGTCCTGGAGAACTACTTTTTTTTATTTAGCTTTTAGATGCATCCTTGTTCTGACACACCTGAATCAATTGAATGGCTTGTTGTCAGGCCTTTGCCAAACTTGATGCCATGCTGAAGAGCTAATTCAAGCATTTGATCCAGCTGTGTTTGAGCACGTCACACATGCTCCTGCTACTCCCCCTCTTTTAGTGGAACTAGATTCAGTGATTCAAATCGTTGGTACTCTCTGGTCTTCATGTGGTTTCACAAGTCTCAACAGACAACATAAACGCCCCCAAATAAAGTGGAGCAATAAGCACAGATTGTTGGCTGGCCAGAGTTCTGGACACTGAGTTGCCCAGAGTGTAATTTATTTTCTCAGCGTTTCTCAAATGTTCTTAAATACAGCTTCATCTTTGAACTAAAAACCAGCTTGAAACCATGGCTCTCACTCGAACCCCGAAACAACCTCCAAAGAAAGGAAGTCAAGCGCTCATCTGCCCCGGTGGCCTAATGGATAAGGCACTGGCCTCCTAAGCCAGGGATTGTGGGTTCGAGTCCCATCTGGGGTGCTGTGCAGCAGAGTGGCGCAGCGGAAGCGTGCTGGGCCCATAACCCAGAGGTCGATGGATCGAAACCATCCTCTGCTATGTGTTTTGGATGGCCCGATGTTCTGAACTGTGTCCAAAAACAGACGACAGTCAGGTCCTGTTCCCCCCAAAAATGCAGACAAGTAACCCTGTAGTACAGGCACCGAGTGAGTCAGTCATGTACCATAACTGCGCCCGATCACCAAAGGCGACTCCTTATGTGTACATAGAGCCTAGCACAGGGATTCCAACTCCAGTCCTGGAGAACTACTTTTTTTATTTAGCTTTTAGATGCATCCTTGTTCTGACACACCTGAATCAATTGAATGGCTTGTTGTCAGGCCTTTGCCAAACTTGATGCCATGCTGAAGAGCTAATTCAAGCATTTGATCCAGCTGTGTTTGAGCACGTCACACATGCTCCTGCTACTCCCCCTCTTTTAGTGGAACTAGATTCAGTGATTCAAATCGTTGGTACTCTCTGGTCTTCATGTGGTTTCACAAGTCTCAACAGACAACATAAACGCCCCCAAATAAAGTGGAGCAATAAGCACAGCGTGTTGGCTGGCCAGAGTTCTGGACACTGAGTTGCCCAGAGTGTATACAGAGTGTAATTTATTTTCTCAGCGTTTCTCAAATGTTCTTAAATAAGCTTCATCTTTGAACTAAAAACCAGCTTGAAACCATGGCTCTCACTCGAACCCCCGAAACAACCTCCAAAGAAAGGAAGTCAAGCGCTCATCTGCCCCGGTGGCCTAATGGATAAGGCACTGGCCACCTAAGACAGGGATTGTGGGTTCGAGTCCCATCTGGGGTGCTGTCCAGCAGAGTGGCGCAGCGGAAGCGTGCTGGGCCCATAACCCAGA